>NC_134853.1:97928781-99128781 GCF_049852395.1 Peromyscus maniculatus bairdii
TTAGCCCTCACAGATAACTCAGAGTATGTAAAAAAGGAAAAAAAAAGTCAACTTACCACAGGCTATAGTTACCTTTTTTTTTTTTAAACCATCTTTCTTCTGAAATAGAAGGTAGATTGGTTTGTTTGCTGCTGACTCCTTGGGACTTAAAGCAATGCTTTATATTATAGGGCTCAAAAAACTTATTAATTGAACGAACAAATGCCTGTCCAAACTCCTTAGCTAAGGGGAGTCAATATAAGGCTTGATCTATTCAGAGTAAGATGCTAAATGAGTATGAGCACGTGAAAACCTTAGATTTCTTACATATGTTAAACCAAAGATGTATTGGTCTAGAACTACTCCAATAAAAAGTAGTTAGAAGTTTTCTCATCTTCCAAATCATTTTGCCAACTTACTAGAGAAGTATGTGGCTCAAGTGTGAAGAGGTTTCACAGCCATTCAAGGGAATCAGCTTCTATTTTACATGACTTGACATTAATCCAATAAGAACTTTGCCTAATCCTAGAGTAATTGCTTTTATTGACTACAGCATGCTTTTAAAATATAAACAAGCGAGATGCAAATTTTAGTGAAATAGAAAAATCTACTGAGTGCTTGAAGTAGTTTCCCTTTATGCTGACAGTATGCCAAAAGATACACATTGTTACGTATTGTTTTAGAAAGCAATTTACATAACCGAGTTTAAAAGAAAATTGAAGGCATAATAAGTGGCTTTTTAAAAAGTTTTTTTTTCCCAGCATCTGTGCTCTCAGTATGTAGATTCTATCTGTTGTTGCTTATTCATTATGTGCATCTATTTTTAGAGGCTCCAAGAACTAAGAATATGTATCAGGCACATTTCCCCAGACCACTCCATCACACAATAGTCTAGTTGGTAATTTGAATATAGGTCACTGAGAGTTTTAAAAGAGAATCTATAGTTCTATTTCATGTAGTCCATGATGCCTTTTCTCAGGTCTTCATGATCGCTGATTGCCACACAATGATCCAATCAACTGTTTGATTGATCTGATTCTGTTCATCCATGGCACCTGTACCAAACATTTCAAGGTCAGGCAACTCCTGTCTGACATTGATGGAAATGACACACAATATCAAGGAATAAAAATGTACATCATATTCTGAAACTGTCCCACACTAAATACATTTCCATTGCTTTCTTAAAGATAACCAAGATTTCCTCAGCTGAATGCCCTTTGCTTAGTAATTTCAGCCCATTTCTGTCTTTCTATGGTGCTGCAGTTAGTGAAGGGATGAGTTGATGGCAATCGTGATTGAATAACGCTTTATAGTTTCATTCAGAAAGGCAATGTAGATATAAGATATGGGAGACACTGTTTGATACTGAAAGGAACGGACAGAATATTGATGTAGACAAAAAGTATAATATATAGAACAATATCACCCAATTTTAGATTTTAAGCAACTTTAGATATAAAGAACTATAGGAAAGTCTTTACATTTCTGTCTTCTGAGAAGTAATTTAAAATTCATATTTATTTTTAAACATAAGAATTTGACTGAAACACTCACCTCACTGATATTTATAAAGCATTTACTAAAAAGGAGGCTCTCTTAGGAACTGTAGACGAAGCACTGTAAAAAAACTAGACAAAAATTGCTTGCTTCTAGAATTTTGAATTCTTCTACTACATAAAGACAGACAGCCAACACAGTAAAAGAAATTAGTGTGCTAAAGTGATAGTGTGATAGAAATAAAGCCGGATCATTTGGAGGGTGATTGTCTTGAGGCTTTGACAAAATTTGTAAGAGAGATCAGGGTAGACAGTGTGGAAAGCGACAATGGAAGGAATAAAGATCTCACTGTGAGAAAGATCTCTGTTATCTGTGGAAGTAATGGACTGAATAGCTGGGCCTCAGAACCTGGATACTATTTGCATGTGTCAAGAATAGAAGAGTAGTTCTGTGGCAGTTCAGGGCTTCTGCAAAGGGAGAGTAAGGTAGAGACCAATTGGGTAGAATTTGGATCATAAAGATAGAAGGACAGTTGGGTTTGATCACAAAGACACTGTCTTTTACCACAAAATGCACTGTGCCAGGGTTTGGAAAATAAAAGAGATAATTTACGAGGACAAGAAAGATAGAGGACTTAGCAGTGAAGATTACTTGCTGCTCTTACAGTGAAACCAGTTGGGTTCCCAGCACCAGCCTTGGAGGCTCACAACCACGTATAACTCCAGTTACAGGGATCTGGGACCCTCTTCTGACCTCTGTACTCACTGCATGCAAGTGGTACATAAAGAAACAGCTGCACACATACACAGACATAAAAGTAAATAAAATTAAAACAAAAGAGAAATCATGATAGTTTCTATTATACCTTGACAGATCTTGCTTGTTTCATGTAAGTGAGAATAAATAGTGGGATGTCAGGCAATGATGGAGGAATGAGAACATTCCTCTAGAAAATTGTTTCAATCTACAAACGTCCTTCCAGGTGCTGAATCTTCTTTTCTTGAAGTCATACTTTCATGGCGGACATGAGCTCAGAGCTTTGCTGATAAGCATTACTAGCAGAATCTATTTATGATAATTAATGTAGGATATATTACAGATGTAATGGCTCTCTTTTTGTCTCCATTTGCATTTCTCTAATGTTTTTCATAGTGAAATGTTTTGATTTCTTTCTCCTCTTTAAATTACTCTTATTTATTTATTGTGTGTATATATACAGGGGCATGTATGTCACAGTGCATGTGTGGAGCTCAGAAGAAAACTCGGGAGAGTTGGCTTTCTCCTTCCACTGTGTAGGTCTCAAGGATGGAACTCAGGTTGTCAGGCTAGGCAACAAGTGCCTTTAACCAACGTGTCCTTTCGCCAGTTCTCTTTCTGCGTTTCCTTTGTGTGTCTTTTATATGTATATTCCTGTGTGTTAACATATATAACATATATAACATATATAAGGCTTTATATAAAACACCTTATGGTTATAAAAATCTACTTTAAGTTGACAATAACATAACTTTGTTTACATAGAAAAATTCTTTACTTTTATTTTTCCCTCAAAACTGTTACTGATTTCAAAAATTATATATTGTGAATTGCATATCTATTAATATATTTTATGATTATAGTTCCTTTTTTACCCTTTTGCTATGAAATGTGCATTACAGAATTAATAGTGGTTTATGTATGTATTGCCATTATGGTGTTGCAAAACTCTTTATTATCGATATAGTTACCTCTAAGAACATCTTTCTTTTTTCCTATTTTATGTTGTTGTGAGCAGTCTTACAATTTCAAGTTGAATGGTTCCTATTAGAATTTCTGATACTAGTGAGGACTCCTTTAGCTTTTGTTTATCCAGGGAAGTGTTTCAATCCTATGTAATTTTAGAAATACAGTTTTTCTAGGTAGTGTATTTTTGTATTTCTGTTGACTGTTTTTCCAAGAGGACCTTGTCTTTATCATTGCTGTGTCTTCTGGCCTCTAAGGCTTTGTTGAGAATACACTGATGATGATCTGACTGATGATTCTCCACATGTGTCATGAAGACATTTTTTCCCCCCAAATCCTCTTTTTGAGTTTTGATGCTTTATTGGCATCTACCTCTGTCTAGAGTACCTTGAAACATATTTTTTTAAGACATTTTTGTTTTTTTGTTTTTAAATCTGGACATTGATTTCTCCAACCAGATTTGAAAAGTTTTCAATTCTTAATGCTTTAGGTAAACCTTCCCCCATGGCTTTTTCTCCTTCTTCCCAGTGCACATACTGTTTGTATTGATGGTACTCTGTCAATTTCCTAACTTTTATTTTGTGCAGTCTTTATTCTGTGTAGTCTTTTTTTTTGTTTATATTTGCTCCTCTGATTTGATAATTTCAAATACATTGTTTTAGAGTCTACCAATTCTTTCTTGTGCTTGAATAGGCCTACTTTTGAACTTTTCTAATGAATATTTAAAAATTAAATTATGGCACTCAGCTCCATTTCTGTTTTAAAAATATTTTCTAACAGTTTGTCTAAATGGTCATTTTTTTCTCATACTGTTTGTCTTAGTTCGCTGAACACTTTTTTGTAACACTTAATTTGACCACTTTGTCAGGAAATTCACAAACCTCTGCTTCAGGGCTGATTACTAGAGATTTCACTTGTCCTTTTTTGTGCGGGGGTGGGGGGTGGTGGTGGTGGTGTGTGTGGAGATGTTTCATGTTTCTCAATTCTGCTTGACACTTTGTTCTCACACTTGAAAAAAGCTGTTCTTATGCTTTACAGCCTGACTTTGTACAGAACAGCTTCACTTGTAAATCTGTTTAGAAATTCTAGGTGTCTCAGAACTTTCCTGTGGTTATATATTCTCGTTTTGTGTGTGTGTGTGTGTGTGTGTGTGTGTGTGTGTGTGTGTGTGTGTGTGTGAATGTCTAATTAGAGAAGTTTTCTGGGGTTTTGTTTGTCTTGGTCAGGAATTCGGAGACTCTTGTTCCTTCCATATTCACTTGCTGTACACTGCCAAACTCATTTATTGATTTTTAATTATTTTAGTGGTCATCAGGCATCTAGAGTATGCCTGTCCTTGTCAGTTTTCTGACTCACGTAAGCAGTAACCAGCCCTCCAGACAGCCTCCTTAGTGTCTGAACACCAGACTCAAGTTTCAGGGTTTTCTCTTTGTTTGCCCAGGGTGAGGCTGGTGGCTATGAGTTTTTCTGGCTGAGGTATATTATGATGAGTAAGGGACTGTGTACGTGAATGTCCACCAATGAGTGTGATGGTTAGCTTTGCCAGTTTGACACAACTAGAATCTCTAGAATCTCCTGGGAAGTGAGTCTCAATGAGGGATTCTCTATATTATGCTGGCCTGTGAACAGCACCATTCCTTAGGTAAGAGGTCCTGAACTGTATGAGAGTGGCATTAGTGCATGGACAGAGATCCTAGACTGAAAAAAAAGGCCATGACATCATTTGGCAGGTTTGAGTCATTTTTGAGAGGCCCTGAGAGGCCACTGCATGGAATTATGAAGATGAAGACTCAGTCACAATAAGAATGCCAAAATATTGGAGATGCCAGGACTATGGGATGTCTTCCAAGGAAAGCTAAGGTGAGTGAAGCTGGCCTATGCCCAAAAGGGAAACTGTATGTATAGCATGTGGCAAAGCTGGAGGGATGGGGCTACCACAATTCTCTGGAGTCCAGAAGATGAGTCAAAGGTACTGGGTATTGAGTTACAAGATTTGTTATTGACCCTGTAGTATATTGGGTTTCTTGGTATCTGATTATTCCCAGAGATGCCCTGATTCATCCCCTTTGGAAGAAGAATGTTGTTATATGCCATCATAGGAAGTATGTACACTGTTGTAAATGTTATAGGAGCCCAGCATTAAGAGGTTTTGGACTTTTAAAGAAACTAGAATTTTAAAAGACTTTGGATTTTTAAAGTGACTGGGCCTTTAAAGTTGGCCTATATTTTAATTACATATAAAATGAGACTTTGGGGACAAGGAATGAAAAGTTATGGTTTAAAAGTGCTGCATTTATATGGTAAGTAGAAATTGGCTAGAGTGTGATGGTTAGTTTTTATTGTCAACATGACAAAACCTAGAATCATGGGAGAAGAGAGATTTACAATGAATAATGATCTACATTGGCTTGGTCTGGGACGTTGTCTTTATTAAATTCCTTGATGTGGGAAAACTCAGCTCACTATGGGCAGCATCATTCTCTAGGCAGGAGGTCCTGCCTGAACTATATGAGTGGGGTGATAACGCTGATCAGAACAAATAAGCAAATAAAGATGCATTCATTCATTTCTCTCTGCTCTTGACTATGAATGTGCTGTGACTAGCTAGATGAAGTTCCTCATGCCTTGAGGACCCCAAAATGATGAACTGTGACATGGAATTTGAGCTAAAATAAACTCTTCCCTTAGTTTATTTTTGTCAGGGTTATGGTGTTTTTTTTTTTTTTTTTTTTTTTTTTTCAGTAACAGAAATGAATCTAGGACAATGTGCCATGGGCATGTACTTCGTACTAGGTTCTATGAAAGCTTTGAGTGGGTTATGAAGAAGCCAATCCCTCAGGCATCTATCAAAAAGCAGAACGTTTGACATATGCTCTAATTAGTTCACTCTTTGGGGAGAAACTGAGACTTGGCTGAGTTTTGTCCAATCATTCTACAGTAAGCTGGGGAGGATCTTTGTCAAGTGAATACACACTGATTTTAATCATTCATTGCCTTTGTTCAAAGTGGGTTCCAACCTGGACTGTCTCCTATCGCACTTAAATTCAAGCAGGATAGAAACCATTTTCTTTGTTAAGCCCACATTCCAAATTTAGAGCATTAACTGTATTCCAGGCTTTTCCTCTCTCCCCAGGGAGAAGCCTGGAGCTCCAGCTTTCTTCCTGACTATGTGGCTTTGGTCCAGGGTGAGGGCTTGCTGCAAGAGGTTCTATGTGTCTGCATTTGCATTTACTTTCCCAGAGTGTAGGAGCATCTTCATTGCTCTCTGGATTTCTCACAAAAGATTTTTTCCCATTTTTTTTTTTTTGATCAAATTATTGTGTTCATACAGGGGCAGGACTTCCTATTTGATCATCTTGCTGATATTACATTCTCTACTTATAGTATTTAGTCCATTTACAGATTACTGATGTATGTAGGTTAAAATTTACTGTAACATTTGTTACTAGAATAATGCTTTGTTTCTACTGGTCTATGTAGCCAGAAGTCTTCCTGTGTCCTGTAGCCGCTTGGTCCCAAGTAAACACACAGAGGCTTATATTAATTACAAAGTGTTTGGCCTATGGCTCAGGCTTATCATAAACTAGCTCTTACAACTTAATTTAACCCATTTCTATTAATCTATGTTTTGCCACATGACTGCGTGACATTACCTGTGTTTCATTACATCTTGCTCCCCCTGGCTGTGCTCAGACTCTCCTTTGACTCATCCTTGTTTTCCTGGTCTCTCCTTGGATTTCCCACCTGGCTCTATTCTGTCTTGCCATAGGCCATAGCAGCTTTTTTATTAACCAATGGGATCAATATATATTCACAGCTTACAGAAGGACATTCCACAGCAGGTCTATTTAGTTCACCTTCTACTTTTTATTCCCTCTTACCATTGTTTTGCTTTTCAAATCTTCTTCAACATTTTATTTCTTCCTTTTATTATCTCTTAAGTTACAACTGTTTATTGTATATTGTAATGTTTCCTTAGGTATTAAAATGCATATTTTTAGTATTTAGAATAAATTCCTGCTTTGAACATTTACCAGCAAATACCAGGGTCTTAGCACCACATAACATTTATATCCTATTGATTTTTATAATTTAACTTTTGTTGCTTTTGAAGAATTTCATATTGTGTTTATATAATTTCCTTCCCTTCCTTTCCCATCTCCAACTTTTGTGTCTTCCAGATTCTCATTCTTGTAAGGTTGACATTGTACCAATGGGACCATCTCCCTAACAAGAGCAGGTATGTAGAATGGGTGACACAGTCAGTGATCAAATGACCACCAGGTGAAGAGACTTTCTCCTGGGAGATTATTCTTTTTTAGGGAACTCTTATCCATTTCTTATTACTATGTTCAGTCTGAGCTAGTCATTAGGCATTTCTTTCATAAATGAAGTTCAAGCTATTTTGCAAATGTGGCCTTCATTTTAAAATGAGGAGAGCTATACCTGTGGTAAGGTTACCTTTTCTATAGGAAGATTAAGAATTTTAGACTTTGTTGTCATAGAGACCTAGCAATCCCTGAATTTAAGTTAAAAAAAATCCTTCACCAGACAGCATACTATTACTGAGTGACTCATGTGTAGCCACTGTAATATATTTATAAATATTTAATTTAAAATTTTTATTCATGTGTATATGTTTGTGTAAGTGTATGCCATGTGTATATGGATGCTCATGGAGTTTGAAAGAATGTGATACATACTCTGAAGCTGGATTTAAAGGCAGTTCTGAGCTGTCTGACTTGAGTGCTGGGAACTTAACTAGGGTCTTCTAGAAGAGCAAGAAGTAGTATTTCTTAACTGCTGAGCCAGCTCTCTGACTCTATTGTAAGAAATTTGAGTGGCCTTATAGCCATCATTAATTTTATAGTCAAAATGTTTGGCTCTATACTCATGTAGCACCACCTATACGTCCTAGTTAATTTTATTCATTTTAATCTGGAGTCATTTCTTTATATTTTATTATTTTTATTTTATTATATTTGAATGTATACAATGGCAAAACATTCTTTAATAAGGCTCATACAAAGGCATTTTAATGTTCCCTTGAGTTTTTATAGTTATGTGCCACATTATACCCTATATTGGTCTAATCTTTCCTAGTTTGCTTTTTGTTACTGTGATAAAGCACTGACTGGGAGAAACTTGGAGAGGAATGCATTTATTTCACCTTACAAATTACAGTTCATAATACTAGGGAAACCAAGGCATGAACTTGAGTCAGAAACCATAGAGGAGTGCTACTTACTGGCTTGCTTCTTCTGGCTTGCTCAGCTACCATAGTTTATACCTAACTATCTAGTTTGGCCTACCTGTCCAGGGTTGGCGCTCCTGCATCAATTAATGATCAAGAAAATGCCCCATAGAAATGCCCAAAGACCAATCAGATGGAAATGATTCCTCAATCGAGATTCCCTGTGATGATGTGTCAAGTTAACCACAAAGATTAACCATACATAGTAATATTAGTTTTTGTAAGTACACTTGATTGTGTTTACCCAATTATGAAATCAGTTAATGATACATCTCTCAGAACACATTCAGATACTTAGGCAATACATGATTATATTTTGGAAGTATTTTTTTCTAGGTATAGGATTATAAATTAAATATTTTCATGCAGCATCTTATAAATATTGTTTGATTACTATTCTAGTTTTATTTCTGATGCTATGGCAAAATACCCTGACCAAAACCACTTAAGGAAGGAAAGAATTTATTTCAGTTTACACAGGTTATAGTTCATCATTGAGGAAAGTCAGAGCAGAAACTCAAGCAGCAATGTCAAACAAAAACCATGGAAAAATGGTTTCTGGCTTGCTTGCTGACTCATTCTTAGCTAGCTTTCTTATGCAATGAGAATGCCCAGGAAATGGAGCCATCCACAGTGGGCTGTGACCTCCTATATCAATTAACATTCACAGACATGCTCACATTGATTGGTAAAATCTCTTAGTGAAGACTCCTTTGTCAGGTGACTCCAGGCTAAGTGACATGGACAGGTAAAGCTAACTAGGGCAATTACCTCTTTGTGTTTCTTACATTTAGTGAGAAACTGTCACTGTAGTTGTTACTGCTTGAAAGGTATTTCATTTTAATTTTCTTTCACTATTTCATGCCTTTTCTTTGATTTTATTTTATTTTTTGTACTTATATTGTTTGAGATGTTTGGTAAATTTATGGTTTGATACCCGTACTAGTGAATTTTTTTTCATTTATGTGACAGAATGCCTGAAAAAAGTAACTTAAGAAAGAAAAGTTTATTTGACTCATGTTCATAGGGTATTTTCTAACAAGATGTCAGCAGCATGAGGTAGTTGTCACACTGCATCTACAGTCAAAAGGCGAGAGAGAGAGGGGGTACTGGTATTCACTTTAGTTTATTATTTTTATCCAGTTTAGTACCTTGGAGCCCTTGGGATAGCGCCACAGACAGTTGTAGAGTAGGTCTTCCTACCTCAGTTAAACCAATGTAGAAACTCATAGACATGCATGGATATGTGGTTCCTAGATGATTCTGGATACCATCAAGTTGGTGATCAATATTAAAATTTACAAGTTCATTTTTGTCAATTTGACACTCAGACACATCACTTTTAAAGCTATAACCTTCTACCTTTGTTCTCATAGGTTTATGGTCATACAAAAGGCATTAAATACACCTCTATAATTTCCCATCATGCTAGTAATTTGAAAGTACAAAATCCAAGTCTCTTCTGAGACTCATGGGAATTCCCTAAGTATGAGCACTTACAAAATAAAAAAGTAAGTTACTTATTTCCAATATGCAAAGACATGAAATAAACAGTCTCTTCTAATAGAGAGGAATGGGGACCTCGTAAGGTATTGTTGAGCCAAAGTAGGACCAACACCTGGAGGGTACCCACCAAATGCTCCATGTACAACATCTGAAACTTGTGATGGAATTACCTGGGCTCCTGTAGGGTTTGGTAGCCCAGCTCATTCAATTCTGCCACTCTGCAGCAAACAGCTTCTCTCTTGGACTTGCTCTTGTTCCGTGTGTGTAGCTTCCTTTAGCAGACATCTCCCATACTGTGGGGTCTTCACTGCAACTACATTTTCCTTCACAGTTTCATAGCTGCCTCTCAGGATTTTTTTTTTTTTTTGGAATTTTGACACTAGAACACATTTTCTAACCCCAGAACATCAATGCATCATTGATGTCAGCCTCTAGGACCCCATTACTATTGAAGTTTTCACGTTTGCAAAGTCACTCAAGGTACCTCAAGGGTGCTGCTGCTATGTTCTGTTGCTAGGTCAAGGTGTAGCTTGACTCCCATGAAACCACACAGCTTTATTGGCCTCTATGTGCTTCCCAGGGTGATTATGAGGATGTGTATTCCTTGCTGGTTGATTTTTAAGCAGGGAACATCTTCAGGTCTCTCATTTCAAATGAATTTGGATTTTCACAAGATAGAACATTTGATAAGCGAGCCTTGAATTTATGGTCCCTTGTTTCTTGTCCCAATATAGAGCAGTATGTTTTCTTTTATGGTGCTGCTCTTATCAATTACAGCTGATTCCTTGTAATTATAAAATTACAAGCTACATCCTTGCCTATAACTTTAAACTTCCCCCCTTTTTCAGATAAATGAGATAGGGTTCATATCGACTTGTCTGCTGTTTTCTTCTTTTACAGCAAATCTGAATAAGAGTAGTAACCATGATACAGCTTCAATGCTCTCCTGTTCTGAAATTTCAACCGCTAAACTATTTGAGTCCTAACTTTTGAATTCAGTTTTCAAAAGTTACTTAGGACATGAACAGAATACAGCAGATTCTTTGAAAAAAAATAGGAGTAATTTCTCGTTCAGATCCTTGTATAGTCCTTTTTGCTTTCTGAAACCTTATGAGTCAGGTCTGCAGCATTCTCTGCACTCTTTTTGGCATTTTCGTCATTCAAGATCTTATCAGAAATCTCTATTTACAGCATCGTAAGTCTTTTCTAGTCAAGAATCCCAAACTCTTCTGTGTTTTTCCTTCAAATCAGTCCTTACAGACTAAGAACTACATGGTCAAGTTTATTGTAACAGCCATATTTCTTAGCGTCAAATCTTCTGGATTAGTGACTTATTGTGGTTGTTTTGGGCAACATACCCAACAGAAGGAAATTAAGGATGGAAGAGTTTATTTGGCTCATAGTTTGAGGGTTCAGTCCATCATAACAGAAGTCATGGCAGCGGGAGTCTGAGGCAAGTGTCTATATACATACAGTCAAGAAGCAGAGAAAGATGAACACTGGTGCTCAGCTCCCTTTCTCCTTCCTAGATGTTAGTTCGTGGGATTGTTCTGCTCATATTTAGGGGGTATTGTTGCACTTCAGTGAACTGTATAGAAACCCAAATATAGACATACCCAGAGTTTCATCTCCTGAGTGATGTTAGATCCTGTCAAGTTAAAAATTGATATTAACCATTACAATATCTTTTGATGATTTAAAAATTTTTTGACTCATCACTTACACTGTTGCCTCATTTCCCCTGTCTTCGACTCCTCTTGTAATCTCCACAGTATTTATGAAGCCAGAATTTTGATGTGTCAAATATAATCATAATATGTTCTTGATACAGTTTTATTTATTTATTTTGTTTTAAATCTAGGTTTTAGAAATTTTCGAAATTTCGATTGACTTAAATTCTGCCTGATGAATGTCTCATATTTTAAATTGTTTTATTCAGCTAATGAGCAATATTTCTATCAATTATGCTTCTGGTCACATTGTATGTATGTATATTTTCAAATAACCTAGTTAATTTATAGTAGCTTCTGGTATGCTAAATAATTATTGTTGAAAGCCACATCCCTATAAAGTATTACAATTATAATTTGAGGCTACAATAGAATTATATTTTCTAAAAATCCTTCATTTTTTATTACTACTCAACTATACTGATTTTCAAATATCTCTATCTTGGTTGCTCTCTGATTCTTCAAGAAGATATTACTTGTTATATCTATTCAGTGATAGAGTTCATTGGAATAAGCTACTTTTCAAGGCCTTGAGAGAATTTTTAAAATATCATTAAACAATAACTTAAATCACACCTACCCACTTTGGGTTCCTTTAAATAAATCCTTGGTTTGCAATTGTCATCTATCTTCATTGACTTTTATTGCTAGAAAATGTTTTGAATTACTACCCAGGTAAGACATTTCACAAAACTTTTCAAAGTATAATCAGGTAAATGAGTCACTTTATAAGTAGTACATTATGATGTATAAAGTATATGGCTGATCAGATTGAATAATACTGAGTAGTCATTGATTCCTGAAGTATCAAATGTGCTCCCTTTCCTTACAAAGCTTTAACATTAATTTAACTAGCCTTCAAGTATAATGTGCAATCATTTCTCCATATTTTCTTTTAAAAGCTTACTCTATAATTAAAAGGTGATTATGTGATAACCATTTTCAAAACTTGTCTTAATATTGCACGGGATTACAACTATATTTTTGTGTGTTATAATTAGTGTTCTATTTAAAAAATTATTTTATTATTTTTATTTATGTTTGTGTATGAAAGAGAATGAATAGTATGTGTGTGTGTGAATGCCCATGGAAGTCAGGAAAGGGGATTGGGTCCTCTGGAGATGGAGTTCTAGGCAGTTGTGAGCTACTGACTTGGTGTTGGAAACCAAACTTGGGTCCTCAGGAAGAACAGAATGGCTCCTTAATGGTTGAACCATCTCCATTGCCACAACACTTTAAATTTAAAAAGAAAGAGAGATTTATTTTTACCTTATTTGTGAGGTTATTTGCCTGCATGTATACCTGTGTAGCTCAACCATGTTTAATGCCTAAGGAGAACAGAAGTAGGTGTCAGGGCTATCTGAACCTGATTGACAGTTGTGAGCTGCCATTTTGGTGCTAGGAACCAAACTCAGGTACTCTGGAAGAGCAACTGGTGCCATCTCCCCAGTCCAGTCCCATAACTTTATTCTGAAAGTGTTACTCCTTGCATTTGATTGTTGTAGTTTTGATTGCTTTAATATTTGGCTTTCAGTTTGTGTATTTTGAGAGGTAGTGTGTGTGTGTGTGTGTGTGTGTGTGTGTGTGTGTGTGTGTGTGTGTGTGTACACTCCTTCCTATGTGTGGATGCCAAAGGCCATCTACAGATATCTTCATCGACCCTTTCCCACCGTATTTTTTGACAAAAACAGGGTCTCTCACTGAACCTAGATCTTACCATTTTGGCTAGATTGTTTGGCATGCATGCCCCATGTATGCACCTACTACAGATGCACATTGATAAATTGGCTTTTACTTGGGTTCTAGAGATTTGAACTCAGGTCACCAAGCTTGCAAAACAAGTACTTAACCCACAAAGTTATCTCCCTACTATCTTTTGTACATTTTTGCTTATTCTTCTTTGTTCACATTTTTCACAACTTTCATCTTGTATGTATTGTGATGCTATGCAATGTTCTTTACAGATGAGTATCCTAGAAATTTTATTCACATGCACTTCTTCCTTTCATATTTTCTCAGTTTCCCCTTCTGTGTAGCTGTAAAACATACACAGCTATACTTCAAGGTTTATATGGACATTTTAAATGAATAATAATTACTCTGTATTTGTAAAGAGATATTTTTTATTTATTTGTATATATGTATTTATGTACGTATGGAGACCAGAAGAGAATGTTGGATACCTTAGGGCTGGAGTTAAAATGAGTGTGAGCTACAAACATGAGTGCTAGGAACAAAATTCCAATCCTCTGCAAGAGCACAAAGCTTATTTAAGTACTGAACCACCATTTCAGCCCAGCCCCACTTTAGAATATTTTTATTTTATTTTATTTATATTGACAAGACACAAAAATACGTATGTCACATGTTCTCTCTCTTCTGAGGCTACTAGCTCCAAATCGTCAGATATGAGTAAATATCCTGGAGTAGGTGCAGAAACCAGGAAAGTGTAAGGGAGCCATTGTCAGGGTAGGGCAGTTGGGAAGCATCAGGGAGAGGAATAGCAGGGTGCCCTGATTGTTGAAGTGGGGAAACAGGGAGCAGCTCTAATTAGGTATGGGGAGGGAGATAAGATACAGAAGAAGGAGGATGGGGTAAAATAACAGTAAGGGTGTCTGAAAAAGTCATAAGGAAGCATTAACTATCTAACAACAACAACAACAAAGGCCCCAAATCCAAAACACCCTGTAATACAAGTAGACCTGTGCATAAATATAGATATATAGTTTAAATATTTTTTTTCCATCTGTGCTGACAATGCTCCCTCGAAGAGCCAAAGACCATTCAACAAGAATCCTATTGTTAGGTATGAGAAGTCCTCTTCTGAGTTGTTAGGTTAGGGATGTCGAGATATACTTAAAACATTACAGACTGTGCTATTGACTTGACCTCCACTCCCAAGAGGTGGAAGATAAATTCCTATTGCTGAGGATACATTGTACTTTAGAAGAAAGGTTCCAGAGGCCTCTGAGCTGGTAGTGATTGGAATGCTTCCTCCGCTAGGTTTCAGAAGTAACCATGCAAGCTTCCATAGGAAGGAAGCAACCAATGGTCCCATTCAACTATAATGCTTTTGAACCACAACAATGATCTTGGCATGCATTAGTGATTGTTGATAACCAACAATTCTCTAATTGGACTTAAACCTTCCTAGTAAGAGGGAAACCATGCCTGGTATTGGCAATGTAGCTAACTAACCAGTTAGTGAAGTCACAGATCCTGGAGGAGAACTTACCACTACCAAGTTAAAACAAAACAAAACAAAAAAACAGTATAACCCCAACTACATTCTAAATGTTTGTCCTTATAGCTACAGATAAATGTAGTCCTCCCCTCTCATCAAGGAAATGTCTCTTTGCAACAGGAAGAGACCATTACAGAAAACCACAACCCATCAAAATGTAGAGTTGTAGAGCACAGTCACAATGGATGCATCCATAAACACCTCCTGTGCTAAGTTTTAGGAAAATTGTGGAAGGAATGGTGGTGGAAATATGGTAAGAGCCAGACATTGAGAGAGCTTGCTATGAGATTGTGTCTCTCAGGAATTTCAGAAGCGACACTGATAAAGTTTCACCAGCATGACTGCTTAAAAATGAACTAACAAGGAAAATAGGCATGCCAAAGAGAATGGGGAAAGACCAAAAGGCCTTAATCCTCCATGAAGAACGATAGGTAACTACAGAATGCTGAGAGTGGGAGATAATTCTTTCCCCAAAATGAGCACACCAGTTGGTTATCCAATACCAAATGGCCTGCTCTGAAAACACATATACAATTAACCATATAGAGACTGAGCAGGTTATATATAGGACAACAATTAATGAAAAAAAGATGCCATGAACTTGAAAGAGAGAAAGGAACATAGGAAAGTTTCGGGGAGGTAAATGAAGGCAAAAATGATGTAATAATAATATAACCCCCAAAATAAAAGAAAATAAAAACATGTTTTACTGCATGTGTGTATATGCACCATGTGTGTGGATGGGGCCTGTGAAGGTCAGAGAGAGCATATGCTCTATGGGGACTGGAGTTACAGATAGTTGTCAGCTGTCCTGTGGGTGCTTGAACTAGACTGTGGGGTCTCTTGCAAAAACAGCAAGTGCTATTAACCACCAAGCTATATATCCAGCATCTTAAAAATATTTTTGATTTTGTTGTAAAGTGTTTTAAATATAATTTTAAGAAACAATAGGAAAAATACTACATGCAAAGTTTCCAATTTCCTTTAACTTTATCATCTTATATGATATCAACCTCAATATTGATGATACATTAAACTTATCTTATTGGAATGTTTCCATTATCACTTGTATTTGTATTTCATTTCAGTCAGATTTATCATATGTACAGCCTTGTGTATCAGCAGATTCACACATGAAGCTATTTTGTCTTTTAGAGAACCCCTCACATTGCTAATCTATCAGATTTAACTGTCTCTAGTTCCTGGCAATTATTAGTTTTTTTCCCTATTTCTACAATTTTGTCATTTCAAAAATTTTCTATAAGTAGATGAATTTAATATGTACCTTTAGAGGATAATCCTTTGTCTCCTCCTCCACTATATTCAGCATAATTCCCTTGGGATTCATTCATGTACCAGTGGCTTGATTCTTTTAATTCTGAGTTCTAGTTTTCTGTCTGGGTAAGCTACCACTCAGTTGTTCACTTAGTAGCCTGGCTGTCTGTCCTGTTTTCAGTTATTCTGTTATTCTTCTTATCTTTTAACATGCATGTGCAGCAGTGGTTCTCAACCTTTCTAATACTGTGACACTTTAATACAGCTCTTCATTTTATGGTGACCCCCAACCATAAAATTACTGTTGTTGCTACACTGTAACTGTAAGTTTGCTACTGTTATGAATCATAATGCAAATATCTGTGCTTTCTGATGGTCATAGATGACCCCTGTGAAAGGGTCATTCATTCCCCAAGGGGGTCTGGACCCACAGTTTGAGAACTGCTGGTGTATAGGTTTTTGGGTAGATCTAATTGCCCATGAGTGCAATAACCAAGTTGTACTTTTAATTTTATAAGAAATTACCATAATTTGGGGGATGGCTCAGTAGGTAAAGCACTTGCTGACTAAGTGTGAACTTAGTTCAAATCTCTAGAACTCATGTACACGTGGGTGAAATAGCACATGACTCTAACCCAAGCATTCCTATGTGGAGATGGGAGGTGAAGACAGGAGACTTCTCTGGAGCTCATGGACCAGATGGCCTGCTGTATGAAGTGACAAATCAATGTCTCTGTTTCAAATTAGGTGGAAGGCATGTTTCAGTACTCTGGAGTGTGCACCTGTACTACAGCCTTCACTACATCACTAGAGATTTAAAAACTGCTGTTTGCTTGAGCAGTTATGATATTTTACATTCCTATTATCAGTGTAAGAGCAATCTTTGGATTTGTTTTAAAGTTTCTGACATTAACTCTGACCCAGTTTTTTAAGAAATGCTTTCATATGTATCACATTTTATTATTGGGACACCAGGTAAACCATCTATCCATCTTTGTCTTATACCTTATATTTAACATCTGATTTTTATACGGGACAACAGTCAGGTATTTTAAAATAGACTTAAGATAACAGAAAACTAATTTATTATCTTAAATATTATAATAAGATTTCATACTAACAAAGGACAATAGAAAGGATCTATCTAGGAAAAATAAATCAAAATTATGTTTCTATTCTATAATAAAGAAAGATTGTAGTGCATTTGAAAATCTAATATAAGTTAAAACAAAATATTGATTGCACAAAAAAGACTGGGAGAACCCTAGGTTATTCAAATGAAAACTAATTTCTGTGAATTATTTAACACTTAAATGGCATTGATAAATAAAATAGTTCTTCAAACTTAACTTTCTTTTCCAAATCTGGAATTAATTTGCTTATATTATATATTTATTAATGAAGCAAAAAAGCACAAAAGTATAAAATTGCCAATAGTCCTGGTGTAATTCATAAGAATTTGATTTTCATATGGTCACTACTTAGAGGTCATTATGACTGGACTGTATTGTTTTCTTAGCAACAGTCTTAGGACCATCAGTCCTAATAGAAAGAGCTTGACTTTGGTGTGTTACTGACAGATGTAGTAGGCACAGACTTAAAGCAAGATAGGGTCTCATAATGCTACTCCAGCCATGAAACTACACTATGGATTGCCTGTTTGGGGACTTCAAAGCATCAAAGTTATCAGCATTTGCTAAACATTAATCATTTTGTGTCTTTCTTGTAGTAATGAATGTGGTACCTGATGCAGCTCCTCCTAAACTTGACCATTCTGACTGAGTTTACAAAGGCCAGGATGTAAAAGTAGAAGAAATGTGTACAGGTCTTGGTCTAATATAGAAAGTCCAGGTATTAGTCAGAATTTGGCTTAGTAGTATTGAAAAAGGAATACAGAAATGAATTTATTCCAGCAGGTCCAGATTCAAATATTTAGCTATTGTACACTGGCAGGTGGGGGGTTGCACAGTGCTTATTACTTCACCACTGCAGAAAAAGAACCCATAAAGTTAAAAGAAAAGGGAAGCTGTTCTACTTGTTGTCAGTCAAGGAATTCAGCATAAAATAAGTCAACACTTTATTGTAGATCATTTCCCTCTTGGCTTCTTCTGAAGATGAAGTCCTTGAGGGATCAGCCATGTATTTCAATATCAGCAAAGCATAGGAGACCAGCTGTGCATTATAATTTACAGAATTTTATTTTTTCATGAGGAAATCTTGACTTAAATTAGGTAGATTCTGTCTTGGCTTCACTTGATTATCTAGATTTACACAAGGGTTGGAGAAGCAATTTATGCAATTCAAAGATGCCAACTTGTCAGGGAGCAAATCAAGGTGATTTTCATAAAGGCAGTTTAACATAAGCACTCTGTGCTTCTACAAAGGATAATATGCTCTTCTGCTTTGGTTTCTTCAGAAAAGTGTATGCACATGATTGTGATGAATAAGCACATGTTCCCCTTCCCATAATTAATGTAAGCATAGGTACCCACAGTGACACAAATCACTCAAATCTCAAGTTGATCTGTTCAACTTTGTCCAAATTTCTTCCTATTTTGCACATTCTAAGAAGGAAACAAATGCATATTACTATATATTTTTTACTTACTAGCTTAGATTTTTTTTTTAATTTTGTAAAAGCAATAAATATTTTGGATTTAATTTTCAGGTTTATCCCAAGTGGAAGAACGTTGATACTTATTTTTGGAATCTATGAAGGCTTCAAAAAATTTTAGGTTGAAAATTATCTATATTAAGTAGGTGAAACAATGTACAAAGCATCCAGTCCAGTTTAAGAAGCTACAACCATCAGCCAAGTCTAGTACCCAGAATATATTTTAAAATATTAACTAAATACTCAACCATTAATTATGATCATGATATTATCATTCTTTCCCCAGAATGAAAGGTTGGAAACTTACATATACCTATACCTATCCCCCACCACACACACACCTCCCACACACATGCACACATACACACACACCCTCATATATAGACCAAACACATACCACGTATTTACCCCACACCATACATATTTATACATACTAACCATATATACACTATAGATATACCACATACACATACCATATATACTGAACACAAACACACACACACACACACACACACACACACACACACACACACACACACACAAAACCCCATGCACACACCACACCCTTCCATACACCACACACACCATACACTGCAGACACCTAGAGAGTCCTTGATTTGCTCATTTTGTCTTCAATAAGAGTGGATAGAACTCTGACACAGATTGGTACCAGGTTATATAGACTCATTTAGAAACTAGTCTTGAATAATTAAGTATTGGAAATCACTTGGCACTGTACATGACAAACTCTTCCACTTTTTTTTAGCTTTTGTACTCTTTCTAGATAAGGAGCTTTTCTGAAGTAGTAGAATACAAAGATGTAAGTTGTCTTGTGTTTGTGTATGTGTGTGTGATGTGTGCTTGTGTTTACGTGAATATGTGCACACAGGCATATATATGGAGCTAGAGTAAATGTCAGGCATCTTCCTCTATTATCTTTCACTTTTTTTTTGAGGCAGGATCTTGTGTGTGTTGTTGTTGAAATTTTCATACAGTGTGTTTTGACCATATTTTTCTCTCCCCCACTTTCTCCCATATCCTTCCCACTTCCCTGCCCACTCAACTTCATGTTCTCTCTCTCTCTCTCTCTCTCTCTCTGTCTCTCTCTCAACACCAGGGAGGCTACCTGGAAAACAGGACCCCAAGAAAGACATGAGGATTGCCCAGTGACGGAGAAATGGCTGAGATCTACATGAACAACCTGGACATGAGTGGGAGTAATGAAGGGCGAGGGTCGAGGGAAAGAGAGCCTGTGGGGCCGGGCGGTGGTGGTGCATGCCTTTAATCCCAGCACTCGGGAGACAGAGCCAGGCGGATCTCTGTGAGTTCAAGGCCAGCCTGGGCTACCAAGTAAGTTCCAGGAAAGGCGCAAAGCTACACAGAGAAACCCTGTCTCGAAAAACCAAGAGAGAGAGAGAGAGAGAGAGAGAGAGAGAGAGAGAGAGAGAGAGAGAGAGAGAGAGAGCAAGCCTGTGGGAGTGGGAGATCCCAGCTGGATCAAGAACAGAGAGGGAGAACAAGGAATAGGAGACCATGGTAAATGAAGACCACATGAGAAAAGGAAGAAACAAAGTGACAGAGAGGCCCACAGAAATCCACAAAGATACCCCCACAATAGACTGCTGGCAATGGTTGAGAGACAGCCAGGACTGACCTACTCTGGTGATGGGATGGCCAATCACCCTAATAGTCGTACCAGAAACCCCATCCAAGGACTGAGGAATCTGGATACAGAGATCCACCGCTAGGCCCCAGGTGGAGCTCTGGGAGTCTAATTAGCGAGAAAGAGGAGGGTTTATATGATCGAGAATTGTTGAAACCAAGGATGGATAAAGCACAGGGACAAATAGCCAAACGAATGGAAACACATGAACTATGAACCAAAAGCTGAGGGGCCCCCAACTGGATCAGGCCCTCTGAATAGGTGAGACAGTAGATTGGCTTGATCTGTTTGGGAGGAATCTAGGCAGTGGTACCAGGTCCTGTATTCATTGCATGAGTTGGCTGTTTGAAAACTGGGTCTTATGCAGGGACGCTTGGCTCAATCTGGGAGGAGGGGACTGGACTTGCCTGGACTGAGTCTACCAGGTTGATCTCAGTCCTCAGGGGAGGCTTTGCCCTGGAGGAGGTGGGAATGGGGGATTGGCTGGGGGGAAGGGGAGGGGGGCAGGAGAGGGAAGAACATGGGAATTTGTGGCTGATATGTAGAACTGAATGGTATTGTAAAATAAAATAAAAGGAAAAAAAACAAAAAACAAAAACAAACAACAAAAAACTCAAGAAGTCTGGGTTACCTCACTCAGGATGATTTTTTTCTAGATCTATCCATTTGCCTGCAAACTGTATGATGTCATTGTTTTTCTCTGCTGAGTAGTATTCCATTGTGTATATGTGCCACAATTTATTTATCCATTCTTCAGTTGAAGGGCATCTAGGTTGTTTGAGGTAACCCAGACTCAGAAAGACAAATATGGTATGCACTCCCTCATAGGAAGATGCTAGATGTGGAACAAGGATGACTGGACTGCTACTCACATCACCAGTGAGGCTACCTGAAAAACGGGACCCCAAAAAAGACATGGGGATCACCCAATGACGGAGAAATGGATGAGATCTACATGAACAGCTTGGTCATGAGTGGGAACAGTGAAGAGCAACGGTCGAGGGAAAGAGAGTGGGAGATCCTAGCTGGATCAAGAAAAGAGAGGGAGAACAAGGAATAGGAGACCATGGTAAATGAAGACCACATGAGAAGGGGAGGAAGCAGAGAGCTAGGGAGGCCCACGGAGATCCACAAAGATACCCCCGCAAAAGACTGCTGGCAATGGTCGAGAGACGGCAGGAACTGACCAACTCTGGTGATGGGATGGCCAGACACCCTGATAGTTGTGTCATAAACCCCATCCAAGGACTGAGGAATCTGGATGCAGACATCCACAGCTGGGCCCCTGGTGGAGCACTGGGAGTCTAATTAGTGAGAAAGAAGAGGGTTTATATGAGCGAGAATTGCTGAAGCCAAGGTTGTATAAAGCACAGGGACAAATAACCAAATGAATGGAAGCACAGGATCTATGAACCAAAGGCTGAGGGGCCCCCCAACTGGATCAGGCCCCCTGAATGGGTGAGACAGTCTTTTGGCTTGATCTCTTTGGGAGGCAGCTGTGCGTTGGTGCCGGGTCCTGAGCTCGTTGCATGAGTTGGCTGTTTGAATCCTGGGACTTATGCAGGGACGCTTGACTTGGTCTGGGACGGGGGGACTGGACCTGCCTGGACTGAGTCTACCAGGTCGACCCCGGTCCTTGGGGGAGACATTGATCTGGAGGAGGTGGGAATGGGGGGTGGGCTGGGGGGAGGGGGAGGGGGGCGAGTCGGGGAGAACGGGGGAATCTGTGGCTATTATGTTGAACTGAGTGGTGTTGTAAAATAAATTAAAAAAAAAAAAAACTCCAGAAGACAAAACAAAACAACCCCCCCCCCTCCGTGCTCAAAGCACGTGGTTGATCTAACCAATGTCACTCCATTGGGGGAAAAAAAACTTATTTTTCCTTTCTCAGCAGGTATCAATTGTAAATAACTTATCTGTTGGGGTGGGCCTTTGAGCCCATTTACCCTTCTCCATGTTGTGATTTGATCTGGCTTGAACTCATGTAGGTCTTGTCATGCTGTCACAATTTCTCTATGGTCATATATGCTTCAGTCCTGTTGTGCCTGGAAGACACCATTTTCTTGCAGTCATCCAACACTCTAACTCTTGCAATCTTTCTGCCTCCTCTTCTCCATAGCTCTTTGAACCTTGAGGAGAAGGATTTGATGAAGACAGCTCCTCTAGGACTTTGTGTTCCAAAGTTTCTCACTCTCTGCACATTGCCCAGTTGTGGGTATCTGTGTTATTACCATCTACTTTAAGAAGAAGCTTCTCTTAGGAAGGTTGGGTGAGCACTGTTCTATGAGTATAGGGATATATTATTAGGAGTCATTTTATTAATACTTCCATCACATTTCAGCTACTATTGCACCAATATACCTTGCATACAGGCTACTATTACAGGTTGCATGATTTGAAGCTGGGTGATAGTTATGATTTCTTTTCTCCTCCAGTAGTTCCTTCCAACACTATGAACACTAGTCAGTAGAGGTAAAGCTTCTTGTTGGGTGTTTCCTCTTATATATAGATGTTGACTTCTAAGCTTTAAATACATGTATTTCACTTAGAATATCCACCTAGGTTATGTAGCTTGTAAGAGATCATGGGGAATGAGGGGTCCTTCCCAAGGAAGGAGAAATAGAATAGTGTTAAAAAGGGATAAAGAGAAAACTAGAATAGAAGGATTAAATGGACAGGAAATGGGGAGTGCATAAAGGAAGAAATTTGTAGACAAATAACTAATATTAAAGGCCTTTTGAAAAGCCATATGGGAATCTGCTACTATAGAATCTTCTTTAAATATATAAATATGAATTTAACTGGAGTTACCATATAGTAGGGAAGACACTGCACCAACTAGACTTTATGTGTTACCAGGTAAGCCACCCTTCCACCCCAAGTATGAGGAATGCTGTATTTTGTTGAGTCATTGGATAAAGGACTCCTATAGACCCAACAAAACATTATGACTATTGAAAATGTTAACAATTACCCCCCTCCATGTGATTCTAAGACCCTGTATCTGAAAACATCACTTCTTAAGTCATGAACATGAACTTTGGGATAGGGTCTCTTGCTGAGCCTTGAGCTCATCAATTCATCTAGACTGGCTGACTCATGAGTTCCAAAGTTTCTACCAAACATAGCCTGCTCACATCCAGCTCTGGAATTATAGCATGTGCTACCCTGGCTAGCTTTTATGTGGGTTCTGAGATATAGTGCTTGTACAGTAAAGACACTCCCAATAAAGTCATCTCTTCAACCCTGTAAATTGATTTAAAAAAATCCAATTAATCACACTCTGAGAAAAATGTCTCAGTGTTTATTACATTACTGAGTCTTCATTGCAGTCCTGCAACTCAGTTCCACAATTGCCTTCATGTTACATACAGGGTGTGTTGACCTGATGCACATGTTCTGAGACTATTTAGCCTGCTCATTGAAAGTCAGGTCAAGCTGTGATATTGAGTCACATTTTTGCTTTATGCTTTCCTTTCTCCATATTTACTTCACTCAAGGAACAGACTAGAACATGGATAGGAAGTTAATAGGAAAGAGGAAAAAACTAGACATGAAGACCTATGGAGCATTTAGACAACCTGAGCAAATGTCTACTCTCACACACTTAGGAGTGTTTTGGATCAATGACTGAATTTCAAAGTAGGACTCAGAAGGGATTCCTTCAATAATAGTATTGTGACATCAAGGGAAGAAATAGTGAAAAATGCAATCCTGACAAAAGAAGTCAGAATTACTGAATGAAACATTCATGAACGATCAGCAGCATGGCCAGTGCTCGTCTCAGGAATTATCTCGACTCTAGATTAAACTCAGATTCAATCAAATTTATTTAATATAAATTTTGTCACAGGGTATGTAAAAGATATTTTCACATGTTCTACCTATGCAACAGAGTTGTAAACCAATGAACTCTGTAGTAGGTTGTTTGGTTTTGAGATTGTAAACGAAAGGACAATATGCACATCTTTATTTATGCATTAATTATACTGTGATAGAACATTTCATGTACCAATGTAGCTGTTGTGTCCAACACTACGTTAGGTGTTACTATAAGCATAGATTAAAGATACAGCTAATCCTTAGCACTAGTGAACTTTAAATAGGGTTTTAAGTAGAGGAGATTATCTTTGATAATGAGAACAGACCTCATCTAATTCATCAAACTGGGGAATTACAAAGGAGAAGTGACTTTCTACCAGACTGAAATGCAGACACATTTCCTGACCTCCCAGTTTTGGGATTCAAGAGTGTAGAAACAATGCTTGACTGCTTCTTCAGCCTGGGGCTTTCCCTGCATAATACAGACTGCAAATCTCAAAGAACTGAGTCAATTTCTTAAAATAAATATACTTTTATATGACTATATCCTACTGGTTCTCTTATTCCAGACAACCTTGACCAGTACATTTACCATGTACTTGTGCACATGGTGATTGCAAGTTCTAAATATTTAAATTCATTAGACTTCATTGACCATTTTTGATGCAGGATGCTGCATACATCATGTATATGCCATGCTGAGTATGTTATTAAGCCTTATTCTGTGCCATTTCAATTTCATCACTTTTCTTACATGAAAAAAAATGAAGACTAATTACAACATAATGTTTCATGATGTTGTAAGAGTGGAATTAAGATAATATGTGAAGGATGTGGCACAGTGTCTGATAGACCCAAAACCTCATTAAATGTGAACTATTTTGCGAACTGTAACTCAACTCTACAAATATATTCATTTTACAAACAGTAAAGTTGAAGCTGAAACATAAAATAATGCTGAGAACACCAGGGCACTTTTGTGACTGTGAAATCATGGCCACAATGTAACTTCCTTTTCCTTGGTTTTATTGACCTCTCAATGGAATAGGTGTGCTGAAATATTGAAATTTGCATAAGGACTATCTAAGAAGAGATGACAATCTGCATGACATGGAAGAAAAGAGTAAAACCTGTCACTCGTTTTTTTTGTTTTTGTTTTTTGTTTTTTGAGACAGGGTTTCTCTATGTAGCTTTGGAACTCACTCTGTAGTCCAGGAGGGCCTCGAACTCACAGAGATCTGCTTGCCTGTGCTTCCCATGTACCTGGAATAAAGGCATGCACCACCATTACCTGGGAAAACCTGTCACTCTTACTAAAAGTCCTAAGGGATAGTTCACAGATAAGAAAATCTCAGTATACACTCACTGAAGCAGACTTTCAGCATCTACAAAATATTAGGGCAGGTATGTTACTTCTTTGTGATTTTTGAAAAGTGATCATAAACCAAGGTTGGACCAGTTCTTCCCATTTCCTTGTATTTTTAATAAACATTTGGTAGAACTTATGACCAGTGCAATACAGATCCACAATGGATACATATATTCAGCTAATATTTGATTTCATACTTACATACAAATGAATATAACACCAACATGATTAAGCTTTGATAATGGTTGATATTTAATTTTAAGAATTGGAACTGCAATCTAGTTTGAAGAAAATTTAGGGTCAAAATAAGTCCTATCTAAAATGCTTTCTGAGATATTGACAACATAAAGCAAATACTGTCTTATTAGTGAAAGACATTTCAGGGTGAATATGTCTACCTAGTGACTAGGTACTGTAGGATCCAGTCCAAGGGGCCAACAATGTTACAAGCCTGCAGAAGCAGGATAGGTTGATTTCCTAATACAGCCAATGTTTTGTATTGCTAACTATGCTTACTTTAGAATTAAGCAAGTAAAATAAAAGAAATGGTTGACTGATATTGATTAAACACACACACACACACACACACACACACACACACACACACACAGTCTATTATTATTTTTCTGTGTGTAGAGTTCTAATATAATTTGTTTTGTACACGTCTAGTTTTCTGAGACTGATAAAAATTTGTAAATATACGAAGTTAAGTAACTCTAATGAATCACAGTTGAGGGTTTCTTTTTAAAATACCATTTCAGATGGGGGAGAGGAGAAAATACCATTTCAGATGGGGGAGAGGAGACTAGTCACATCTGAGTGGACACTTACAGAAAGTAAATTATAGCTACAGACACAAGATACAGTGAAGGAAATGGACATTTCTTTGCAAGTGTGAAAGGAAATGACCTTCTCTTAATCTAGCTTATCTGAGTTAGTTTTGTTTTCAAAAGTCCCTCCTTGTACTGTTTCTCCTTTCTCTCAAAATTAAATGAATTCTGAATAAAAGTTTATTTATTTCAGACAATCAAGAATGTGCGTGCCTAGCATAAGCCTAAAAGGAAGAACCAAATGAAAAAGGGAAAAGCTCATGGTTTATCCTTTATAACTGTGTATGAGTTTTCTGTTGAAACAGCTTCAAGAACCTTGAAATGTTCAATGGCCTATGGGGGTTCACAAAGACCTTTGTATAAAATTTGAGTCCTTGAAATTAAATTTATTGACTTTAGAATCCAGAAGGGAAACCACAAAATCAAAATGAATAAATGTTTAATTAAACGACTGTAAGACATAACCTATGCCACTTCATTAATTATTAAATTTACTATTCATGAAAGTTTTATTATATTTGAAAACACTTTGATGGATACACTGAACACTTCATGAGAATTTCTGAGCCAGTATAGTGTTTAAAAATCATATTTAATTGTAACTTATCTTAAACATATCACAGCTAAATGTTCTCAGAAGCAAATTTATAACATTCCTCTTCAAAATTATTGCAGTAATACCACACCCTGAGTGACGGTGTGCTCTCAGATGGTGATATGATGCCTACTGTAGCTTTCAAAAGGACTTGAAGTTCTCCCTGCAGCTCCACATTGATTCACCTCTGTTTGCTGTGCCATGACAAGTTAGAAAGAAATACGTGGCTTGTTATTAATTTCATTCAAACCTTTCCATATAGGTGATACCTTAGACTATGCTCTGTAGAAGCTGTCCCTTTGAAGATAGCTGTATGTAGAAGGTTTGCTGGTTAGTGCTTTTTGGAAATACACCTACAAAAGGGTGTATGAGGCAAAAGAAGTAGCCAGAAGCAATATGGCAAAACTAGAGGACTAGGTCCTGTGATGAGCTCACAAGTTGGTATGGGCATGGCTCTGCAGAGCTACTCCAAGCTAGGACGTTTGAGTTCTTGGGCAAGTCAGTTGTTTAGTACATGTCTCCCATGGGCATGTGAGAAAAAGGTTTGGATAGCGGTTTGTGACAGTTATGGGCAACAACTTGGGTAGGAGACTTGAATGGGATGCTTAACAGTATGTGTCAATCTGTGTGCTTTCAGGTGAGTAGGAATGCTCACATCAAGATTAAGCTTAAATGTTTTATACCTCTCATTTCTTAAGCTATGATCCCAACTTTAAAGAAAAGCGAACTGATAGCAAAGATTTATATAAACTTTTTACATTCATGTATGACATAAGGGGTGAATGGTAAAACTTATTAAGAACCTTATTGATTCCAAAGCCCAGTGTTTCCATCTAAATCTACTGTTTTTGCCAATGTAGTTGAGATGGTTTTTCTTAAAAAAAAACTGTGCAAAAATATTATACAGTGTGTTCAAAATAGTTATGAAATTTCCCTGTAGGAGAATAGCAATTTCATTATAAGAGTAGCTTGCCTGTGATGTACTGTATATTGTTCTCCTGCTTCACGTCAATAGACTCTTCAAGCTTCAGAAGCTACACATTATTCGCTTATGACCCCCTTTCAGTGATTGGCAAAATAAGAGAAGAAAGGGTCAGACAACTTCTTAAGATTACAGAGCTTTAAGCTGTAGAGAGGACTCCATACTCCCATCCTCTGAGAAACTCGCTTAATACTGAAGTGCCATGCCTCTTCAGGTCAAGTGTTTATGCATTACATTTGAAGTGCTGGCCTACTACTTTGTTACAGAAAAGAGTATTGGCATCAGCACACATTTGTGGGAGACAAAGTCAGTGTCAGCACTTAGGAAATTTCAAGGACTGAAAATGAACAGGCTCAGAGAGTGTAATTGTTAAGCTTTTGTCTCTAATAATGGTTGCAAAAGTGTATTATAAATAAGACACACTATGTTGAAATGTAGGCAAAGTATATAGTGAAGTACTCTTTGTGAGAGTGTAGCTATGTTCACAGTTCAAAGATTGAGCCTGCTAAAGGGACTGCCACTTTTATAAGATTATCAACTTTGTACTTTCTGTAATGCTAAAATATTTCTTAGCTACTCTGCTCCTCTCCCATTTTTCTTTGGCTCTGTCTCTATCTCCATCCCCTCTTTATTTCTCTTTTTCATCCTTATAATTCTCAGAAAAATGAGATTTATTCAACGTGGGCACACTGAGCAGGGGATCAAAGAGCTTTCATGTGCTCTCTAAGTCCATCTCCATGCTCTTATCACAAAGTTTAGGTTTAAACTGAGGAAAAGAAAAGATGTATGCATAGCTAACCAGTCCTGGTCAAGGTATGGTTCCAGCCATCATGCCTGTTTGGCCTCCTATCTTTCCTCCAAGATGGACTGACAAGTTGTTCTAATTATGTAAACTCCTTTTCCAGGGAAAAAGCTCCTCTGGCTGGTGTTAGGGTATAGTCCTCTCCCAACTCCCAACATCTCATAATTACATTTCTATGCCTATAGGATAAAGGACAACCTTTTGCAGACAATCATCTTATTTATATACCCTTGGACAACGTAGTACATACTATGTAGTCCAGGCTGGTCCTGAACACAAAACCAACCTCCTGCTAGAGCTGAGATTCCAGGCATGCAAGACCATACTGATTCTTCTGTTTTCAGTGCTTGTGATGAGTTGCCCATATTCTGAGCAAACATGCCACTGAAGCTGCCTTAAAGGCTATTTCCTTCTTTCTATTGAAAATTGATTGTCTTAGTTTGGTTTCTATTTCTGTGATTAAACACTGACAGAAATCAATGTGGAGAGGAAAAGGTTTATTTCAGCTGATGGTATGCAGTCCACCATGAAGGGGCATCAGAGCAGGAACTTAAGATATGAACTTGGAGGCAGGAACTGAAACAGAGGCCATGAAGTAGCACTGTTTACAGGTTAATTCTCCTTGACTTGCTCATTGTGCTTTCTTCTCTCACCTTTTTCCACCTGTCCAGGAGGGCACCATTCCTAGTGGCCTGGGCCCTCTCACAATCAATCATCAACCAAGAAAATACCCTATTCCTGGCACCCTGCCTGGGCAGCACACCAGATCTGACACTGTTGGTGGGGGCTCAAGGAAGCTGGGCCTGTAGGCATGAAAGCAGGAGAGCTGCCCATGCTCCCTCCTTGGTATGCTATGGGATGTCAAGGGTAAGGGAAAAACCCACCTCCCTCCCATTTAAGACAGACGGGAGAGCCCACCTTGGGGACCTAAGAACGGAAGAGTTGGCCCTGTCCCTTACCAAGTGCAACAATCCAGAGAATGGGCCCTGTATTTTGCCTGGGGAAAACAGTAGAGTTGGCCCTGGTGATGTGAATATGGCTGAGCTGGACCCAAGGGTGTGAGAGCAGGAGAACTGGCCTAGCTCCTTGCTGCCTGCAATATTAGGTGACCTAGCAAGGACAGGGCTGGAGAGCTTCTTAGGGTGTTGATGAGGTTAGCAGGCTGACCAACCTAGCTACCACTCAGGCCCAGAACCAGGACTAAAAGATAGCCCACGCCAACACCCACCTCATTTGTGAACTGCTAGAGCACATGAAGGGACAGGATCTGCATATCCAAAGTTAAAGGTTCTCCAGGACACCAGGCAATAACAGGATATCCAAGAGGAGTCCCAGTGAGGGCCCAGTATTGATAGTGTAGCTGAAGCCAGAGGCCTCGAATCAGACCAATGATTTATTGCAATGAATACTTACAAGTAAAGATGTATGGACTAAAGGTTATACTGTGACTGTATGACTCAGTAGCCCATACTACAGCTTCCATCCTGAATTTTTGTTTTAACTTTTTTTGTTTGTTTTACTTTTAATTTTTTTTTTTTTTTTTTTTTTTTTTTTTTTTTTTTTTTTTTTGTGGGAGGAGGTTGCAAGGGCAGAAGCAAGGGGATGGGGAGATGAGTGGGATCAGGATGCACGATGTGAAATCCACCAAAAATCAATAAAAAGTTGAAAAAAAATAAAAAAGAAAAGAAAATGCCCTACATACTGGCCTACAGGCAATCTAATAGATGCATTTTGTCAGTTAAGGTTCTCTTTCATGTTAACTATAGTTTGTGTAAAATTGACCAAAAAACAAAAACATAAAAAACAAAACCCAAACCCAAAACAAAACCAAACCTAAAAATGACAGGATTACTAATTGAAATATATAATTCAATCATTTTATAGTTATTTAATTAGACAACAAACGCTGTGTGGATGATCACCACGTTGAGAAATCACCTTTACTCTGAAAGTACCCTCTCCCACTGCAGTGCAGCCCATTGATGATGGAGACTGAGGAGAAGTTGGAGTCATGTACCCCTCACCTTCAAACTGTTTACAAGAAGGTCATTAATAGTCCCAGAAGGAAGACTGCACTCACTGTTTAGTACAAACCATTTATAATACATATTTTCTTATGTTTCAAAGAAAATATTACTGTTTGCCAAGGTGAAGAGATGGCATGCTAATTCTTGATTCTGGATGTTCTATGCAGATGGAAGTTTTGATGGGAACTAATGGATGCTTAGCTCTGACCCTTGGCTGAAAATAGCAGCTTGTTGTATTTTAGAAAGAATAAGATCAATTTCCAAACATTTTAGAAATCTCAGGGCTTTTTTCCTTTATAAATAGACAAATAAATGGCCACATTAGCACTTTCAGTTCAATGTGAGCCAAGGACATTTTTAAAATGTCACAACTCAGGGTTAACGCTCTTAGTTTTGACATTTGGCCTTCAGATTTTTCTGCTTAATTGTCTGTTTGCTGCTTCATTGCGATATACAGAGATTTAAGGTGAAATTCATCTCTTTCCTGTATTGCTATAAGATATAAAATCCAAAGGTTTTAAATATTTCATATGTTACTGGCTACCACTTTTCCAATCTCTCTACTAGGTCAGACATCTTGAATCTACGGAAGTCTTTTGTTTAGGCCATAAATGTCCCAAGCAAGAGTTGTCAGCTGTTTGATTCCAGCCTAAGCAGTTTGTTCTCTAGCAGGTGCATGTGCATTTGTTTTTATAGACTGTTGGGAACATTTGGGAGCTAGTCTTACAGCAGCAAATGAGGCCAGAACATGAACTTTTGCTGTTCTATAAGAAATTGAGTGAACCTTCAAAGAGGTTGATATGACTGGAACTTGAGATTTTTTTCTTTAAATACAGATCAGGTCTAGAATGGTACTGCGTGGATTGAATGTAAATGCTATATACACTCAGCTGAGAAGGACTTAAAAGTAAAAATGCTGTGTGTCTATAGGCATAAATCCTTAATATCTCTCTCTATTTATGTCTCTATCTCTGTCTCTCTCTGTCTCTGTCTCTCTGTCTCTGTCTCTGTTTCTCTCTATCTCTCTGTACATGCTATTAGGTATACAGGTGTATCCACATATATGTAGAGGCCATAGATGTCCGATGTCTTTTGAATTGCTTTACACTCTATGTTTTTGATGTGTGGTCTCTCACTGAACAAAAAGCTCATTGACTAGGTTAGCATGACTAATAAGCAAGCTTGAGAGATGCTCCTATCTCCATCTGCCTGGACCTGGGGTTAGAGGCATACCCCACCACTCCAGCTTTTTCATGAGTGCTGGGTTTCCAAATGCATGTCTTATGCTTGAGAGGCAAATACTTCATTGATGATGCAGCAACGCAGCCTCCCGAATTTCTTCCTTACTGATATTTTCATTGAGAATAATACATAGTGAAAAGCATTATGAGATGCATCTGCTAATATTGAGACACTTGGCTTAACCTACAATATATGCTGCCTATTACTCATTTGGCATTAGTGTATTGATAGCCAATTTTGTACTACGTATTAGGCTGGTTACTGGGTGGCAAAGGAAAAGTTGCCTCTCTTAAGAATGCCAAGAGACTCTGTCTCTCATTTCACACTTTATTTAATGATGTGCTGTTGTTTTCTCATTTATTTTAAGTTTGAAAATCAGGACAAGCATGCAAGTATATTCTAAGACAACTGCTTCTTTTCATGGACATCTTGTAGCTAATCCACAGCCCTCCTGTCCACTCCTCTCCTGTTTTTACCCAACTCTTAGCGGTAGAAGGTGGTCACTGACAGTGACAACAGAGCCTGAATTGGCCATATTCTGTAATCAGACAAGACTTCCAGGGGACAGACTGGGACACTAACCCAGCCACAAAACCTTTGACCAACGATTTGTCCTGTCTACAAGATGTGCTGGGGTAAAGAAGGCACAGAATATGTGGGAGTGACCAACTAATGACTAGCACAGCCAGAGACCAATACCCTGAGAGGGAGCTTACCCCTGAGGGCCAGGATGCAGAGATGGGATACCCTAGAGATCCAGGATAAAACCAAACAGGAATGGTGAAAACAAACAAACAAAACCCCACAATAACACAACAAAACAGAAGAAAAAGTCAATGAAAAGATTCCTAATGATATTCTGCTAAACTGTTAGATTGATGCCTAGCCCAACTGTCACCAAAGAGGCTTCCACCAGCAACTTATTGAAACAAATATAGAGATCCAAGACTAAACATTAGGCAGATCTTGGTGAACCCTTAAGAAGAGGGGAAGGAAGGGTTTTAGAACCCAGTGGTATCAAGGGCACCACAAGAAAACACACAGAACAAACTGACTTAGACTCATAGGGGCTCATAGGGACTCAGAGAGACTGTACTGACAACCAGGGAGCCTGCAGGCAACTGTCACCCTACAAGGCAGGGCCAAGGGAGATGCCTGGAGACCTGAGATCTGGATGGGCCAGTGGTCTCTCTGTTCCCAGACCTTGGACAGTGGAGGTTGACCTAGCAGAGCTCCAGCGAACACTGCTGGACTTCGATACACCTTCCCCAGATCCCGCGACCTACCTTTCCCTTCATTTGTATGTTACCCACTAAATAAATCTTCCTTTTAACTATATGGAGTGGCCTTAATAATTTCACCAGTAAGTTATCTTTGACTTGAAAGATTTTCCAAAGTTTGCCATCCTAATTTGGCAAAGGGGTGTTCTGACACACAAAAAAAGGGTTTAACTGACACAAAAAATTTGTGAATCTTATTTTCTGAATCATAACTATTCAAGTATGTAATTATAGTATTAAAGAGTCCCAGACAACAGGTAAACAAGTTAGTAGAGTGTGCTGCAAAACAAAATTTTTTTTTGATAAAAATCTGGCAATGAGAAATGTGAGACCAAAAGGCTCTAGTTTTCTGACACCTAGTAGCAGACAGTGATGGGCACAATATTCAGATAACCTGACCAGGTCTTCCCAGATACTCTTGGATACTACTATTTTATCAGGAGCAGGCCACTTAACCTTTTTGACCAATCTTTCTCATTTGTGTGTTGGAATAAATATTTTGTGAAACTTCTTTGCTATTATTGTACTAATAATTTTGGTTATATTGAGCAAAGAAACTTCATGTACTGAAATAAAAATTCTTGAAATTTCACCCCCATCTACATGAGATTATTGTCCTCTTAGATTTTCCCTGTCACTTTGCATAATTGATGGCTGTGAGATTTACAAGGCAGAGTAAGTTTTCAAGAGCTAAGGAATTCTGCAAGGTGAAGTTCTGTTCTACAGAAAATACTACTTGGAGCTAAGGCAGATACAGATACTGAAATGATAATTGCTTATTCATGAATGCACATAGCCACTCATATCTTCAGCACAAAGGTATTTAGAAATGTCCTCTTCCTTTCTTCCTTCCTTCCTTCCTTCCTTCCTTCCTTCCTTCCTTCCTTCCTTCCTTCCTTCTTTCATTCATTCATTCTTTTATGTTTAGCTAGGTCTAGATCATAGTGTAGGCTGGCCTAAAGTTAATAGACTTCCTGCATTTGCTTTCTAAATTCTAGGATTATAGGCTTCTGTTCTTTTCAACCTGACTCATAGTGTTTTTGGTAAAGTGTAACAGGTAATAAACATAAGAATGATAAATGATATCATAGTCATGGATTGGAGCATTCATCACTATCACATTACTCTTATATTACATGGATAGGAAGACTGGATTAATAAATGGAACATAATTCACAAAACAAGGACTATTTTCTTCACTTACAAAAATAGCTACAACTACAAAAATTAGAGATAGCATAATTACAATAAATATATAGCAGAATTAAAAAGACAATGGACATGGAAACATTTTGTGGCAGCATGTGCAATACTTGTACAATGTCACAGTACACTAAATTGCAGCCTGGAAGCTGGGAAGTGGGTATAAAATCCACTAGCAAATGATTAGTATTGCCAATCAATAGCCACTGTGAAAGAGAGAGTCAGTTTTCTTTAATGGTTTGACCCCCAATAAATCAACTGCATTCCAGGACAGGCCAGAATCCCAAGATTAGTTGAATAACACAAATTGAAATGGATGGATTTAAAAAAAGAAGAAAACTCAGAGTTGGGTGGGTAGGTAAGTGAGGATGGAGAGACTGGGTCTGAGAAGAGTTGAACCAAGAAAGATTTGAATATGCCCAAAATATATAGTATGATTATTCATTAATTCTCAAAAAATTAATGAAAATACTATTAAAATGAAATAATTTTGTTGGAAATAGAAAATGAATATTAATCTGGTAAATAGTCATGGAATTTTTGTTATATGTAATGTGTTTTAAATATAATGGCAATTGTTTTAGGTTGAGAAAGTAAAATTTTATTCTGATCATCAATGATGGCAATAATCTCATCTAATGCAAATGTTTTACACACATCAACTGAACTTTGAAATTTTTCATATTGGATTTACAAGTATCCAAAGAGTCTTCTATATACTGTTGACAAGAAACTCACTTTAAACAGAAGGATATAGCTAGGTTCATTTGCAAAGTACAGAAGTCAACAAGGCACATCAAAAGAACATCAGCTGAAAGAAAGCCGAAGGGGCTACATTAAAATCAAACAAATCATACTTTAGGACAGGAACAAATGAGACACTGGTCAGTGATAAATGAGGCAACTCCAAAAAGACAGAACCATCCTAAAGCTGTTTCACCTAATAATGGGACTGGAAAATTCATGAATCCACATCTAGTAGTCCTGAGAATTAAGGAAGTCCACATCATAGCTTGATATTACAATACTGCTTCACCAACAATTGATAGACTAAATATAAAACCAGTAAGGTTATTGGAACTGAAACGTACTATTATCCAACTTGACCTAATTGGCCATTTGACACAACATTCCATCCAGTATCAGTAGAACATCTACTCTTTTCAAACACACAGCCAATATCCATTGTGATGGAGAGTATGCTGGACCATAAGATAAGTCATATCGAATTAAAAGAATTGACAACACAGAATGTTTTCTAATGATCACAAATTTAAGTAAAACAATTTATTAATAATTACTAATATAATATATTGGGAGCTGGAAGGATGATTCAGTGTTTAGGGATGCTTGCTACTCTTGAAGAGAACCCAGATTTAGTTCCCAGTGCCCACATCATGTGGATTACAACTTCTTATAGCTCCAGTTCGAGGAGCTCTAAAGGCCTCTGGCTTCCTTGGGCACCTGCATATGTGTAGTGTACATACACTCATGAAGGCACATATTATACACATGAAATAAATATATAAATAAATAAATCTTTCAAATAAATGTTATCTAGAAAATTTCCCAATGTTAAGAATTAAGTAACAGGTTTCAACTTAACTCATGAGTGAAAAGGGATATTATCAGGGAAACAAGAATTTAATTGCACAATAGTGAAAAGACCAAATAATATTTGTGGGATTCAGCTAAAGAAACATGTCATCCAAAAACTATGGTGTTAAATATTTTTGTTACAAAAGAAGTATGGTTCCATCTTAATGACATATCCTCCTGTCTTAAGAAACCAGAAGAGGATGATAGGGAGAATAAAGGAAATAATAAAGATTTAAAATGGACAAAAATGGTGTGGTAAAATCAAAACCAACCCAAACACCTATGAAACACAAAATCACTTTATAAAAGAGAGACAATATTGAGAAAGCTCTAGTCAGGACAAAAAAGGGACCAAAGTCTGGGAGAAAAGAGGGATCTCAGATTCTGTAGATGTTAGATAACAGAAGACTATAATGTTTAACTTGCTGACCATAATAACATCAGTGAACTTAGATGAAAAGAACTAATTATTTTAAAGGTGCTTGGACCCAAGTCCACTTAAGATGAAACAATTCACCTGGATGGTATCCTATTAATGGAATGAGAGGAACTAGGAGAATTAGAAGTTGAAGGCTTCAAGTAAAGAAAGCATCAGCTCTTAGTAGTCTCCTAGTAAATTCACAAATTGAACGAATAATAACAATACCACATAAACATTTCCATAAAGTACAACTCATTTTATGAAGTGAACATTATTTCTGTCCCCAAAGAAGGCAAAGGTCTCACAGGAAATGAACACTATAATCCAATGTCACTGTTAGTTGCAAGACACATATAGCAAGTATGTAAAAAGTGCTACTATATACTAACCAAATAGGGATCATCTCAAGAATGCAGGACTGGATCAACATTTGAAAACCAACAAGAAACTTATATCAAATTCTACTCATAATAAAAACAATCTATAAAACAATCAACACAGTAAATAAAAATTATTTACCCAAAACTGTCATTAGATTTTTACCCAATTCAAAGACCCAAGGTTTTGTTTTGTTTTGTTTTCATAAAGCTGGAAGGAACAAATCAAGATATCTACTCATGCTACTTATATTCAACATGCCAGAAATATTAGGCCCCATATAAAAAGCAAAAGTTAAGATTCTTCCTGAAGGGGTCTATTAAATGAATATATTTAAGGCATATATAAAATGTATCTGGTACAGAGGAGACTGCTCAGTTGTTAAAAACACCGACTGCTATGCCAGAGGACCAGGATGACAGTATGTCATATCCCAGTATGATACAAAGATTCACAATCTTCTGTAACACCAGTCCCACAGGATCTGATGCCCTCTTCTGTTGTCTGTGGACACAAGGAAGGCAAGTGATGCAGACATGCATGCTCGAAAAACATCCATACTTATAAAATAAATAAATAAAGGAAATAAAGTTTAAAAAGGGTATGTGGATCTTTTTGCACTATCACTTCCAGTGCAGACATCTTACCATTTGATACCAAATGGACCAGCCTGGAGGACATGGTGCTAAGTGAAAAAGGCTAAAGAAACACAAATATTGAGCAATCTTATATATCCATAAAATCTTAACCTAAGCTTTAATTGCCTCAACAACACTTGAAATTTGTGTGCACATCAGATAAAAAGTTCTCTTGAATGCCAAAGTATAAACAAGGCAACATTTGTTTGTCATACATGTAGGACAACAATTGGATGGAGCCATAACTAATTTCTAGACACAAGGGTTATGCTCTCGTCCCTGTAAACTTACAGTACATTTCTAGATGACTGTCACAGGGGCTAAACATTTGGGAAAACATGGACTCTGCTGAAGGCTATTGAAATACCAATTCTGTGATTGGAAAATTTAGATAGGTACAAAATCAGTATCTCAAGGGACGGAATTTGACATGCTTGGGAATTACCAAAAATCATAGAAAAGACTTAATGTGTTCACAAGTTAGAAGCCCCCCTGTGAACTGACAAGAGCAGGTAGAAATGGTCTTTGAAGGAAACTGTTCAGAGACAATGCTCTATGGCTTTCAGACTTCTTTGGATCCCCTGAACAGAATCCATTTTTTTTGGTTCTGCTTTTGTGAGGATGTTTATTAGTTGAGTTGGTATTGCCATAAGGAGGAAAAGTAAGGCTTATGTTCTATCCAATAGCACAGAGATGCCTCTCATTGTATCATAGTAGCTTGCTGACTAACATAAAAGAATTGTGTTCCTAAGCTTAGCATTCTTCGCAAATAACCCAAGAATATGAAGTTAATACCTGTCTATCTTCACTTCACTCTAAGAGATATAGAATCTGGGAAAATGACACAAAAATGTTGATTCTCTTGTCTACATCTACTGCTAGAATGAAGTCGTGTATTTCTGCCCCAAGAATGGTCATGTTGATTCAACATCTATGCAACTGTGGCAGGCTAACCTAGTCTAATAGCTTGCAAGTTCCAACCTTCAAAAACCACATTTCACATAAACTATTAATATTCGCAATGTGCAGAAAACTTGACCAGGAAATTTTATCTGCTTGTAAAAAAAATTTACAGCCATATTCTCTCACAGACATAAAAGCATACTGCATAATTATTGAAGCGTTTTTGGGAACAAACATATTTAATATTGGTATCAGTATGACAAATCATAGTACACAGATAAGTTATATGAAATGAGATCAATCTGTGTGAACCTAAGTGGAAAATTGCTCTGATCTACAGTAGATAAAGTGGACAAACTCCAGGGTCATATTCGGTATGACTCCATGCAAGTTTTAAACACACACAATTTTAGGATTGTTACCCAGAGAACTCTTACTGGGCTGCAATTTGGGAGTGAGCAGGAATTGTCACATAATAATCCACAGGACTAAGAGCTTTTGCTTGTTATAATTGGTTGCATGTTTAAAAATGTAAAAGAAGCCACTAAATTTACACATACTAAAGTAAATATAAAGATTTTTGTGTGCCATGTGAAAATTAGCAAAACTTATTTAGACTTCAAAGTTATTCTTACTAATAATATTATTCTGCTAAATGAATTTCTTTCTCTTCCTCTATACTCTAATGCACTGCTTTGTCTCCTGTTGGTGACTTCTGCTGTTTTGTCCCATGGATAGATTTATTGTTGATATAATCATTATTTACTTTTAGTGATTATTATTAATATTTTTAGTGATTATAACTCTGTGCATCTGCAACGGATTCAGTAAAGTTACTAATGACAACAAATAATCATCACAATGATGTTTATTATTTCCTTAGTCAGCTCATTGGGTCTCACACCACTGGAGAACCTATAGTTGGTTTGCTTTGTTTTGGCATTAGGTGGTAAAGTAGAACCCATTGTCCTTGATCTTAGCAATCCTCCTGCCCTCTGGCTCAGCTTAGGACTACTTTCATGTACCTCCATGGTAGGCTGAGGAACTGTGAATTGACATTTCTGTGGGCAGAGTGGATATAAAATTATTCATTTAAACACATTGCACATTAGCACTTCTGTTCCTGGACAGTCTCATATACATGTTCACCAGGAGGAAAACACAAACACATTATTTGGTATTATTTGTGTTAGCAAAAATATGGAAGCAAATGTGATGTCTGTAACCATTACATGAATGCATGCCCTATGATTGAATCATATTCTAAAGCATTAATGTAGGAGCTTTAAAACAAGATCACAACACAGTCTCATAAAATTGCACGGGCACCACTGATAAATAAAACATCGAGTAGAAATATCAAGTGAAAGATAACAGAGTGAAAATGTGTGTGCATAAACCTATGACAAAAGTTTACAAAGGCAATGCAACAACATGCAAAATTTGCTGGAGACAGGTGAGGAAGACTTTTCACATGGTCCTATTAGAATGTGAACATATTTCTTCAGATGGTTGCTACTTCATGACTGCTCATCTTCTTATTTGCTTCACAATCTACAAGCATATCCTGAGAGAATAAATGTATTAATATATATATATATATATATATATATATATATATATATATATATATATATATAACATGAGTATGAACTGCATTGTATATCATCAATCATCTTTTTATTTAACACATGTCTGTAGCCTATATCTGATTTAAGATTTTGAAGTTATTTTATAGAATGATGTTTTAACTTCTACCACTGTGGGTGAGTTTTGGACATTCTAACATTATCAATTTGTGTGTTAAAATCTGTGGGACTAAGTGTGAATTAGTGGCATACTCTCTATTTATGTTATTGTTGGGCAGATAGAATATATTTGCTTATAGGTTACCTTTCTACAATTGTAATTATGTTTTCAAGAAAAAAATATTGCATAGTAGGAAGCAGTATAGGTGTTACTGGAAGCTTCACGCTGTGTAATAGAAGTGAGGATTACTTTCCTATGGACTGTGGTTTCTATGAATAGAATTAACCAGACACCAATTATCACCTCATTGAAAGAATAAGTCACTGTGACATCTACAGCTGAGATCAAACTCATTGCTTTTGCAATGTGAATTAATTAGAACTGGAGAGAGCTATACTGAAGGGTTAGGGAGCATTGAAAATATATTTTAAGCAACTCAGGGAAGAATGTGTTTCAATTAGTATACGATGCTAATATGGAATAATTTTATTTATGCAAAAGGCTTTACAGAAATGCTTAAGGAAACATTGGAAGAGACATAAAATTATCTTCCTCTTATTATGACTATAATCAAAAGGATACAAAACATTGGTAAATACTTTTTTCTTTATTTATCTAAAACTAGCATGCAGAACCTACAAAAAGGGTTTACTACAAAGTGCATAGCCATGGTGGTGAATGGAGTAAAATGGTTGGTTTCTTACAATCACTCAAAAACACATCATATAAATATGCCCACCAGCCACACATCAGATAAATATGCCCACCAGCCTCTCTGGACACAGCAGTAGGTGTTACCATCTGCTCCCAAATATGCCTGCAGCCCTGTAGCTCTTCCATTTTGGCACCAGAATTTATGGGAAGAGCATGATGTCCTAAGATACACTGATTTCTGAAAAGCGCCTTGAAAGAGAATCTGGTGACACAGCGTTGTATAAATAGCTGGGTTTGCTTCAACCACTGCTGTGTTGGAAGAAGCCACCTCCTTGTTCTATGTTGGGACAGGATGACATGACCCAGAAAACTTAACATCTTGGTGGAATGAGCAGGTAGACAGAACATTGCTCCAGAAGATGGTCACCACATGTGTCATTTATTCATGTGTTCCAGAAAATGTAAAGAACAAAACAAAACGTAAATTTGATGATCAAAACAGATGGTACCACTAGTAGGTAATGGGGAATATAAAAAATCCTGAGGAAATTGGTAGCCACAGTTTGAAGATAATGTTCCCATCCCAGGGGCACTTCTAGGTAGGTTCCTTCCCATCTTTAAAATTAGTTACTGACTGTGAGAGGTAGGAATCTGCAGTAAATTCACAGTGATGAAATGAAGAGTTCCTAGTCCTCAGGGATTTTTAACCTCATACTATATTATTAATATTGATACCCAGTTCTCATCTTGTTGCACTTATAACCACTTAAAGATACTAGATACTGTAAGAATTTATAATTCATGATTATTATTTCACACAAAATAGCAACTTTAACTTGAAAGCAGGGTTTTTGTTAATTTTTTTTACTATGTCTGATTATTTAGAAAGAATCAAGAAGGAAAAATATTCTTAAATTTGAGAATGTCCATGGGAGCAATATGAAACTCAAACAAATTGGCCATCATAATATGGGAACAAGAACAAGAAAATAGGATCTTCAGTAACTGAGTAATAATGATATTGGCCAAATCAATAACAATAAACTTATGGAAACAATAAAGCATCCATCAGAAAAAAAATTTGTTGCTTGGTAGGAGAATCTGAAATATTAAGCAAGTACTTATGTCTTATTTTTAAATAGACAGAATATTAATTACAGACAGATGATGCTCTTGAATGAACAGAGGAGTTTCAATTTCAGCTCTGTGAAACACCTGCACAGATAAGATTACCATCCGTGCCTCCCATGAAGTCAAGGAAGGGTATGGAAGGCAACACTGGTGATATTATTGAGGCATAATGCAGCAGGGCTTGGGTAAAACCAAAGTGCTTGCACAAGATTGCCATGACTGACATTTATAATATAGGCAAAGCATCATACGAATTATCTTTTGGAACACCTGATTTAAAAAAAAAATCCGAAGCAGTAAAACCATATCATTATCCACAAACAACTTGAAGAGCTGCAAATTTGAAACATGACATGTGCCTGTCACCTATACCTTCTTCCTCATTGAGTTATTCCTAATAATGATGATTAGCCTATATGTATTGCAAGTGGGAATATATTTTTTACTTGAAGGTTTGACATGGGAGGAAACTATTGTATAATTGTACATTTGTACATACAGAAAAATCTCATTTCAAATATTCTTGAATACTAGCATCACTAAAAGCTTTAAATTTTATCTAAATCTAAAATCCTGAGTAAGTAACATCGATTAATCACAAACACTAATATGTGGACAATATTTAAGTCTCTGCATATATGATATTTTAAAAAATAAAGCATATGCTTTCCAGGGGTTGTTTTGATTTAGTTGTTATCATTAATGATAAAAAATTAACCATTTTCCAGAATAAAACATACTACTCAGTACAAGTAAACATGTAGGATCAGATTTAAATATAAATATTTACTTGGGCTTTTAAATAAATATTGAAAATCACGTTCAGAGTTTGTGTTGCATTTATTTTGCAAATATCCAGATTATCCATGTTGCTCAATTTTCAATCACCTTTGCTTTTGAGAAGTTTTAGATTGGAACCCTTCATCTTGTTCATATATGAGAAGAAGAAAAAGGGAGTCAGGTTAGATCTGTATTTTCTTTTAATTTACCATCTAGTGTCACCAACAAGCAGGGCCTGGGTAGGGCAATGATCTAAGCAGAAGAAAATGGCCAATTTGAGTCACTGAACCATAACCATGCTGCTGGAATTGTGGCTTCTTCCAAGTCATTCAAAGATAACTGCCGGGAGAGCAGCAGAGCGAGGTGGCCTTCAGCCACTTGGCTTCTACAGCATCCAAACCAGATCTGTGCCCAGAGCCTCATCAGCATCAATCAGGGAGATAACAACTCATCCTCTCACTGAACTAGGGTTGAAAAACTCACTTTGCCATCACAGTGGCACATAACCCAGATGATGTGGCTTACAGAGAGAAGCATTTACCAATGACAGTATTTTCTTAAATAGGCACACTATAACTGCTTACAATGTGAGCTTCTAAGTAAATATTCTTAGAAAATTAAGTTAGTTGATTGAGCTTCCCTCCACTCTCAATTTTAGGATACAAAGACAAGAAGATGCAGAAAAATATCAACAAATAGAAGGTTGTGATTTGTTCATTTTGAGTATCTGGTAATTAGTGTTACCATGTGAGTGAAGTGATGTTTTATCCCTAGTAGAAAACAAAGGCAGGTAGTGAGTGAGCTTTGTCGCCCTTCAGCTGTGGTCGCCCTGTCCTTGGCACTGAATTATCCTGGCCCTAATTTACCTTTCTTTTTTCTTATACTCATGCTCAGTCCTATATTAAAACTATCCTCAATAAAATCTCCAACTCTGCTTCAACCTGGCTAGGTCTGAAATCATTTTTGCATAAAAGCCATGAATCCTAGTTTGGCCTGAGTTGAGGTTCCTAAAAGTTTAAGAGAACTCTTCGGACTGAGGAGTGATAACAGGATACTTTATGAATTTTCTCAAACTAACTAGCTCTAGAAAAAAAATCATTCAGTGGTTATTTGAATTATAATAAGATGATCTTGGTAAAAAAATTATAAATAATATTTAATGAATATTATTGTGTATGAATATGTAAATTCAATGTAAGTATCTTACTCTGAAGAAAGAAATTAGTCACAATATTTCTTGGCTTTAATGTTGAAAAATGAAATGGGTTACAGTGCTTTTTCTTTTTCCTTTAACAATCTGTTTCCATTGAAAATAAAATGGAATTGAAAATGTGCCCACTCCAATTGCTGAAGGCATCTCTGCCCTCTATAGAGAGGAGCCCTTCTACTCTCCATAGGGATGACCCACTCTCCTCTCCACAGCGATGAACCCTTCTGTTCTCCATACAGAAGAACCACTCTGCTCTCCATTTGGCTACACCTTTAGCCCCAAAGAAGGGTCCAACGATAAGTCCCATTGCCATTTTCCCCATCTGCTGGTGCATCCAAAACCAGTATGCAATAGGAACTGCTCTGGGCAGTGTCAGGCGTCACTCATGTGATGCAGGAGTAGAAGTAATGCTTTACTCACACCTCACTGATAATTTGTCCATGTATTTGGTCCCCACCTTTGTTCATTCTGCAGTCAAACATTAAGTGACAAGTCCTTTCCTAAGCATAGGGAACAAGTGAGTTAGATGTTTTTCTTGAATTTCAAGAACCAAAATTATCTGTCATAACAGAAAACTTCTGGTTCGTGTCCAGGGGGATGGCCATTGTCAACTGAAACTTGTAGGATACCAAGCAATGCTTCAGACACATAACAAAATCCTTCATTTGTTCAGTATTGTAAGAAGAGCTAATTTATTGCCAAGAGTCTCAAAGACTATATATATTAACTTTTTGTTTGTTTATCCAAGAGTAGCAATTATTAGCTTATTCCACAATCATGGAATCATACAGATGAAGGATTCTGTAGTGATGATGTGTTGACTCATAGTTTAGTGAATGATGAAGCAGTTCTACAGGAAGGCAGTGCAAGGTCACCTAACTCTTGCTATTGTCTCACCTATCTACCTCCAAGGCTTTTCTGTCTTAGGTCAGCATTGCTTCGTTGGGCTCCTAATGGTCTCTCAGTAACTTGCTACAATTATTCCTTACTTATTCTTTAGCATGCAAATTCTCTAACTGAGCTAGCAAGGAAATCTTATCTTTTCTTCAATGATCCCTTAATGACTATAGTTAATAAAACAGAGAAAACGCAATTGGATATGATACTCTAAAAATGTTCTGTCTTTTAAATTTTCTGCTGATCTGAAGTAAAAACACAATTACGTCAGCTCTTAGACTCAGCATATTGTGTTTTTCATTCTAAGTGACTCCATAAATTGCAATTATAGTCATTTGTGGCTCTCACAAGATTATAGGTGACTGAGTATTTCATCAAGTAACATCAGAATTTCCCATGGTGAACAACAAACGTTTGTATAATGATCTAGGAGAGTAGATTAAACACACAGAAATGGAAAGCTGAAAAATGCAGAGGATTATTAGTATAACTGGGTGCCCACAGAAGTCAGAAGAGGGCATTGGGGTCATTTTGGACTGGAGCCACAGAGAATTGTGAGGTGCCTTGTAGGTGCTGGCAATCAAACCTGGGTCCTTTGCACAACTAAAAGATACATATAACTGCTGAGTCAATGCGTCAACCCAGATTTAATATGTTATTTTTCTGAGTTGATGTTACTAAAAGCTTCTAACATTCATAATGATAAAACCAACATCTATATCATTCTCCTAGACTCCTGTATAGTATAGTACCTTTTGTACTAGTAGCCTAGTACTGAATTGAGGCATGTAGGTTCCTAAGGCATACTATCTGTGGACCAGGCAGGTCTTAAAGTGACTGTGCTTTGATTTCAGACATCATCTCAAGAGTTAGACCCATGGCTGTGATTGATGGAATTTTCAAGAATTGAGAATAATGATTACAACTTAAATAGTTTCATCAGAAAGCTTCATCATCATTATATCATTTAGTGGTTCACTGAATCCCAGGAATTCAGACAAATTATTTTATTTAATCTACACTGAATGCAATGGAGCAGTCATTGTTATATTCACATTCATTTCTCAGCCATATCTGAAGTGGTCATGAGTATATAGAATAATATCAATAATTGACAGTAATAGATGCACACTACCTGCTATGCTTTAGGAATTTTTCTACTTTGTAAGTCTTAATTTATATATTTTTTCAGGCACCTATGACAGTTATCATTCCCACCTTGAAATTATAAACTCTTTCTAAATTATATTCCTAAACTCATAAACTAACATCTATAAACTAGTTAGCAGAACTAACCTTAAGCAAGCTGACTCTGGAGTTCACATGCATACAACACTGCACCACAAAAAGGCAGCCCTTCATAGTTCCTTCACATTTGTTCCCAGCCTATGTTCTACAGGTTGAAAGTTTATCTGCAGTGTCCTCTCTAACTTTAGTAAAGCCATCACTTAATGTTAATACTAAGAAATAGGGACTATACACTGGTTAGTTGGTTGTTAAAGGTTATTTAAAATATTTCAACATACATTAGTTATTTCTCCCCATTTTCCTCTTATCCATCTCCATGGTCTAAAGTTGTTATGAAATACATTTTGTCTTTAAAATATTTCATCACAGACAGCATGGTAATGGTGGTGGTGGTGGTGGTGGTGGTGGTGGTATGAGTGTGTGTGTACTTATTTGTGTTAGTTAAACCTTAAAACTGCCGAGATTAGTTGGTTTGAGTGAACATATTTCAGGATAACTAACATTTGAAAACTTCTAATCAGAATTTTACTTTTAAAGTTATACATGTCAGCCACTATCTTATAGAAGCTAAAATCAGAGGCTGAAATGATCAGCTTAGTGGATTTTGAAATAAATTCTCAAATAAGATGATGAATGTAAGTGTGTGTAAGATTCCCTGACTGCCCTAGAATAAGGTGTAAGATTTCAGAAACCAGATGTCTGTCTGCATTCTTTGGCAGGGAATCTGAGATGTGATTTTGAAATGGTCTCATGTATGCCCAGCAACTAAGCATGATGGTCACCATGCTGAATATAGCTGCTAACACATCCATTTAATTACCTTAAGCAAACTTTTCATCCTGGAGTGGTTGAAACATTAAGAAGATTAAAGAAGTTTAAATGCTTGTTCACCAATAAATGTTTGTAGTTATGATCACCATAGCGATATGGCTACAGGAAGAGACTTGAAACTCGTATCTGCTTCTACTGTGTGAACTTTCATTTTGTCATGAAGGAAACTACTTACAATAAATAGTCACTTGGCTATATAAGTCAGCAAGAGTCTATGTATGTGCACAATGTGTGTGTCTGCACAGATGCACTTGTGGTTCCTCCAAACAAAAGAAAACAATGATGAAGCAGGACAGATTAAATAGGAGACAGACATCAGTCAATATTTTAAATGTTTTAGTTTTATTTTTTAAAGTTTTTATTTTATATATTTTTCTTCTTTATTGTTTTTTAATTTTATAATTTAATTTAATTTTACATATTGCCACAGATTCCCCTGTCCTCCCTCCTCCTGCCCCCCCCCCAATCCACCCCCTCATTCTCATCTCCTCCAGGGCAAGGACTTCCCTGGGGATTTAGCTCAGCCTGGTAGATTTAGTCAAGGCAGGTCCAGTCCCCTCCTCTCTTCACCCAGGCTGAGCAAAGTGTCCCTGCATAGGCCCCAGGCTCCAAAAAGCCAGCTTATGTACTAAGGACAGGTCCTGGTCCCACTGCCTGGGGGCCTCCCAAACAGTTCAAGCTAATCAACTATCTCACTTATCCAGAGTGTCTGATCTAGTTCCATGGGGCTCCTCAGCTATTGGTTCATAATTCATGTGTTTCCACTAGTTTGACTATTAAATGTTTTAAAAATAAAAAAGAGTCTATTTGGCAAAATATATAATAAATACATTAAAATTAAATAAAACTTAAATAAAAATTTAATTAAAGTAATAAAAGTCTTAGGACATTTCATTTAATATTGTTTCTAGTCATTAGTATCATAGTTTTACTGGGCAATAGTTTTTTCTTTAAAAATATATGTTTTATACTTGACTATATAAATTAACTCTTCTTGTCTGTATAACAATATTTCACGTTTCTCTTTTCACCTCTTGTTTTTATTTTCTTCTCAGAACATAACATAATCTTTTTCAAGTGGTAAAGACATGTTGTGGAGCCCACAAAACCTTTAACCTGATCTAGAAGAATAAATTAGTTTAGTTCTAATGAGATCTAGTATCTAGTTCAGATAGCTGACACTATGTTGGAATAGCAAATGATTACAACAAGCAAGCAACAAAATATCTCTTCCTTCCTCCCTCCCTCCCTCCTTCCCTCCCTCCCTCCCTCCCTCCCTCCCTCCCTCCCTTCCTCCCTCCTTCCCTCCCTCCCTCTCTTCCTTCTCTTTCCTTTCTTTCCTTCTTTCTTTCTTTCTTTCTTTCTTTCTTTCTTTCTTTCTTTCTTTCTTTCTTTCTTTCTTTCTTTCTTTCTTTCTTTCCTTTCTTTTTTCTTTCTGTATTTTTTCCTTCCTCATCTTATTCTTTCCTTCCCTTCATTCCCTCTTCCCTTCCTCCTCCCTCCTTCCTCTCTGCTTTCTTCCCTTGCTTCTGTTGTTTCTTTTCTTCTTTTTTTTTGGCATCGTTCTTTCTACATGGAGGATGTAATTGCTAGCTCACATACTCAATCTAAAACACTTTCTTACTCAAATAAAGTTTCAAGAATGCTATGCTCTGGTAAATGATTCTGACTGACAATGTTTTATCTTCCTGTTACGCCACTTCCAATATTTGGCTTTTCACAAATCTTAAATGTTTAACATGAAGTGACATAAATTTGCATTTTTTGTAGCATGTTACCAGCTGAAATCACCAGTAATTGTCTAAGAACAAGGAGACTATAAATACTTAATCAATAATTGTTTTGGCTTACTGTTTCCACAGAGGAAAGATCACAATCTTTACATGTTGTGGCTTACTTATATCACTTTCTCTCAGTCTAGGCTGGGGATTGTTTAGATGCCAATAATCAATTAAAATGATTATACACCGGGCTGGAGATATTGCTCAGTGGTTAAGAGCACTGGCTACTTTTGCAGAAGACCTGGATTCCATTCCCAGCACCCACAGGGAGACTCATAACTATGTGAGTATAACTTCATTCCCCAGGAATCTGACACCCTCTTCTGACTTCTGCAGGCACCAGGCACACATGTAGTGCACATGCAGCTATATACATAAAAATTTACCATATGTCAGGCGGCAGTGGCACATGCCTTTAATCCCAGCACTTGGGAGGCAGAGCCAGGCGGATCTCTGTGAGTTCAAGGCTAGTCTGGTCTACAGAGCAAGATCCAGGACAGGCACCAAAACTACACACAGAAACCCTGTCTCAAAAAACAAGCAAGCAAACAAACAAACAAACAAAATTACCATACATTCCTGCAAACTACTTTGAGAGATTCTAGAAAATATAGGAAATAGAAGCTGATTGATGAAAGGGGGCTCCCTGGTGCAGCTTCTATGAGAGCATCATCCCTGATGGGATGGGAAGCTGTGGTATCCCTCAAAGGTTTTCAGTAAGGGTCCAAAAATCTTACAGGTTAAAAAAGAGAGAGCTTTCTCTTAACCATTGCCAGTAGTCTATTGTGGAGGTATCTTTGTGGATTTCTGGGGACCTCTCTATCACGTTGCTTCTTCCTATTCTCATGGGGTCTGCATTTATCATGGTCTCTCTTTCCTTGTTCTCCCTCTCTGTTCTTGATCCAGCTGGGATCTCCTGCTCCCCTAAGCTCTCTTTCCCCCGACCCTTTCCCCTTCATTACATCTCCTCACGTCCAGTTTGCTCATGTAGATTTCATCCATTTCTCTGTCGTTAGGCGATCCTTGTGTCTTTCTTAGGGTCCTCTTTACTGGGTAGCCTCCGTGGAGTTCTGAATTGTAGTCAGGCAATGGCCGAGAGAAAGCCCGAACTGACCTACTCTGGTGATCAGATGGCTGAACACCCTAACTGTCGTGATAGAATTCTTATTCAATGACTAATGGAAGCAGATGCAGAGATCCATGGCCAGGCCCCAGGTAGAGTTCCGGGAGTCCAATTCGCAAGAGAGAGGAGGGATTGTATGAATGAGAGATGTTGAAACCATGATTGGAAAAAGCACAGGGACAAATAGCCAAACTAGTGGAAACACATGAACTATGAACCAATAACTGAGGAGCCCCTATGGAACTGAACCAGGCCTTCTGGATAAGTGAGACAGTTGATTAGCTTGAACTGCTTGGCAGGCCCCCAGGCAGTGGGACCAGGACCTGTCCTTAGTGCATGAGCTCAGCCTGGGTGAAGGGAGGAGGGGACTGGACCTGCCTGGACTGAATCTACCAGGCTGAGCTAAATCCCCAGGGAAGTCCTTGCCCTGGAGGAGATGGGAATGGGGAGTGGATTGGGGGGAGGAAGGGGCAGGAGGAGAGAGGATGGGGAATCCGTGGCTGATATGTAAAATTAAATTATATATATATATATATATATATATATATATATATATATATATATATATATATATATATATTTTTTTTTTTTTTTAAAAAAGAGAGAGAGCAAGCAAAGCAAAGACAAAAGAGACAACTGATCAAACCCACAGCTCTGAGCTGTCCTCGAACAGCACTGGTGCTTCTGCTTCAAGCTATGACCAGCATCTCTTTCTGTTCTCATGCCCACTCTTCATGTCTCACGGACCAAGGCATTCCTGTTTTGTGTACTAATTGGCACGGTTCTCTACTTCAGGTAGAAGGAGTTGGGAAGTCCTGTTGAAATTTTTCCTTAGTAGTGGACTAGGTAAGATTGCCAAGTGAACCTCCACATGTATACGAATCTTTCCTGCTGTGGATTAGGATCGTGAGAGCTTTAAGATGTTTCTGTACTTTAAAATTTTCAATAATCTTGTCATTTCCTATCTGTAACTGAGCACAGTCAATGGAAAGGACTTCAGAATTCTAGTATTTGTGCAGTTTTTGTTGTTGTTTGTTTGATGCTTTTAAAAGGAATAAAAGAAATATGGAATGCTCAGGACTGCATGAGGATGAGCTCTGTCCTGCCAGGTCTGGGAGTAATTCACTATTATCTATTAAAGGTTTGATTTTTAGCAAGGTAATTAGTCTCCGCATTTCTCTGCAATGGAGATACAATGACATATACCAGCAATGGTTGTGAGGATGAAATAAGGAAATGTAGATGAAACACTGTAAGGAGAATTCAGTGAATAGTGGTTTTCAATGTAATTGCTAATATTAAAAACCATGCCAATGATAACAAAGAGAGTGGAGAGAAATGCTCTGAGAAAGGAAGCAGAGCAGAGAGGACAGTGTGTGCTGAGCAATGCCTCTGATTGTAATTGCAAAAACGTGCACAAAATGTCTCCCACAAATATTAACCATAAAGCTTGACATTTCATAGACTTGAGACCTCTTATGTTTGCTTAGCGAAGGAATTCTTTTTGTTAATATTTTTCTTATCGTGCATGGGATGGAGTTGCTTAATGCCAATGTCTGTAGCCTTCTTGATGTTACCTAGAGATCATAGCTTCCCTGGTTTGGCAGGAAAATCCAAATCTGCTGGGGACATGAGGCCAGCTGTAAGGAAGGCTCAGATATTCAAAGTTGATATGTAGACTAAGGATGAGAGACCCATTTTCATGGGTAAAGGAAGCTCACAAAAAAAGTGATATTAGGTAGAGTTGGTAGCACCAAAGCAAAAGAGCTTGGTTCTAATCCAGGAGACACTTCAGGAGTCAAGAAAGGAATGAGACCAGGGTGGTGGCAGAGATAAGTCACACGTGGAGATTGTCTGGGCTAGAACAAAAGAAATATTACTCTAGTCTCAAAAGGCTTTAAGTTACTTGCTTTAAGTAAAATGTAAATGCATAATATTATGCTTTTGATATGTTGCATTCTATTCTTGATTGTCTTTCAATTCCATTTACTTCCAATACTAACACCCAGATATTAAACTTGGGCACGTTATTTTAAGGACAGCTAGTCTCACAGCATAGCCCCAACCATAAAGGTTAGTATCATTCTGGGACATGATTGAAATGCAAATCCTTGAACCCACTCCAGAATCATGAAATCCAGGTGTGAAACCCAGGAACGTGTGTTCTCACAAGTCCCATAGATGATGCTGGTATGCAGTCTCCAAGCACTGTTCTAGAGTGGCGCAGCATTCTCATACTCACATGGTGCAAACATAACTCCACCTTCCTACTCCACCGTCACTATCCACACTGAGTGCTGCTGCATATGGCCAGAAACATAGACTTGCCCAACTCCTCATTATATCAAATCACTAAATAATCCAATAACTAAACAAGAGCTCTCAAACGCATCTTCTTCCTCTCCTCACCTCAGAACATCAGTTTAACTGTCAGTTTCGACAGGTTTTCTTACTGAAGGATTATTCTGTTCCAGGCACTCTTGCCAACTCAGAGGTAAATCCCACCTTCCATGCTTTTGCAGGTTAAGTATTTTCTAGAAAGTAGCCACCTACATTTGCTTACCTATTGTATATGGCTTTGTGTTTTTGGCTCTTTAGTCTTACAGACAAATTAAATAGGTGATTGGCACAAACATAGTATGGTGCTCAAAGTCTCCTACAGAAATAGTTTGCACAGCATTATTGTAGGTAGTAAACAAATTATCCTAATGAAATTTATAGTACACTGGGGAAGGACAAGAGACAGGATGAGTGTTCTGGTTATCTGTTTCAAAATCTCTCAGACAGAACAAGAAAAGGGTCCAGGAAAAGTGAAGTAGAGCTGTGTTCAAGGAGGTAGCTAGGAAGGACAAAAGCAGGCACAAAGGAAGTACCTGGTTGTACTTGCTTTGATGGAGTGTGGCTGAACTTTGTGAGTGCTTGTTGGCGCTGTCTGGTTTTCAGCTCACTTGACTGAATGTCATCACTTCATAAAAGCCACTGACCCTGTCTTTAGAGGGAGGCCTTGGGATGCTTCCCTGTGGTACCTTCTCTTGGCCCTATGCTTCTCTATTCTAGAGTGCTCATTTATTACCCAGGGCATCAGTGGGAACATTATTTTTGAGTTTCAGATACTCTATATTAAAACTTTTTAAAAAATGTATTCCTGAAATCCTAATATATTCTGGAGTATAAGAAGGACCATCACATCACATTTAGCTAAAAGTTGCCCTGCCCAGGAAAGTTTTAACACACCAATCCTGCCTGAGGGTCAGAGCCCACTTCTTAAGTGTTTCAAAGGCAAGTAACATGAAGATGGACATGACTTTATCTGTGGATTCTACTTTTCACAGTGAAAATTAATTTTTTTGTGAAGATACTAAAGGAAATCATTTTTTTAAACCTCCACAAACACAAGAAAACATGTCTGAAACATAGAGGCATTTGATTTCTTTACTTTATTATCCCTTGCAAATTGCATGATACCAAACCAAACATTCACTCCCCTTGTCACCAAAGGCAAACACTAAAGAAGTACTTCTCTTCCTCCTTCCAAAGAGAAGAAGGTATGAGTTTAGAAGTGCAGGTCACTGCCAGGCTCTAACAATTTCTGGCTGGGGACATTTTTGTCTCATTTCATGGTCACTTTATGTGCTTTTACTGGTGCCCCATCATCTCAGGCAAAACACGTTTCTAACTCTCCTTTCTCCCTACAAAGCCATGCTAGAATAATTCTACCCATTTTGTAGCTGACACTGATGCTTTTGGCTTGAAAAATGGAAACAGTGGGAGGATTAGGACATGGTCTACATCAGCAGCATCTCAATGTGTGCCTTCCTCCATCTAATAGCTCATTCCCCTCCAAATGGTGCATTTTCACTTTAGGCAGGGATGGCTTTGGATGGCAGTTTCAGAGCTAGAAGTAGTTAGGCAACCCAACAGACTTCTTAATCCCCCCCCCCCCCGCCCCCAGCCTCTCACATTCCTCATGAATCAGATCATTGGCTGCTTGCTCACTCCTTTTCCTTGTGCACAGCCGGCTTCCCTTATCACTGGCATTACTTTCAATCTTGTTGTAGATCTTGCTGATTAAAAACACTGGTCTTGAGAAAATTCTCTTTCTTGAAAGTCAATGCTTGAAGGAGATTAGTCCTATTTATATTGTAAGTCACTCCCTTAAAGCCTCTGGTGACTTTAGTCTCTTGACTGATGCAAACCTCAGCTAATTCTCTTTATCCAGATAATCCACTGGAGTCCAATATTCATCACATGGCAAAATGAAAGCTTTTAAGGAAGAATAAATGTGAAGGCTTAAATTCACATAGAATTTTAGTCTTAATAAAACTGAAAGAAATTATGAGGAATTCAGTAGTTTCGTATCCTGTTTCCAATGAGATAACTTGAAAGTGAATGAAATCCATGCCATCATAGCACATATGTGTTGGTTATTTACAGCGCTCTTACCCTTCAAAGAAATGTCACAAAACATGACAAAATCCACTAACATGAGTTTTATTAAGATAAGGTGAGCAGGCCTGTGGAAAGGACACGTGAGTAAAGATGGAGCCGGAAATCATGGTGCCAGCTTATAAAGGCTGGGCTGCACCTGCACACACAGGCCCATGTGGCTATTCCATGCATGCACATAGATCACATGATTGCACTGCATGCTTTACGCAACCACACAAAGCCACGGATCCTGGTCACACGAGACGTTTTGACCCAGAAATGACTAGGTGGAAGTGACTAGGTCCTGCTAGACATGCACAACCATACCCAACTGTGGGGGCATGTTGTGAATCCATATCAATATGTTTTGTTCATCTTGAGCTTCTTTTAACAGGTGTGTGAATCACAGACATTGGATGAGGAAAAGGAATACATGATTGTTTTCTGATCACAAAGATAAATTTTGCCCATTGAAGCTTTTATTTCTTCTTTGCTTTTGTGTTGATTTCTTCATTGCTCTTGGGTCTCTATTTGATGTCTAACTTAAATTCATTAGATAGTTAATGTACAGTGACCACATACAAATTATTAATGGATATCTGTCATGTGGGAGAAAGTCTGTCTTGAAGGATTTCCAATATTATAGTGAAGATACATGAAATTGTTCTGAATTAGGGCCAGAAAACAAAGGAAAGCTAACAAAATTCAGATTAGTCTCTTCCCTAATTAAACTTTCTGAGGCATTAGGGGAAGAAACTAAGTGAAGAAAAGCAGGTTTTGTACATGTTAACTTATTATTCCAGTCTAATCAGTAGCTGACCAAGGTTCTAAGGACTAGAAGTGTTTTGAATCAAGACCCACCTCATCCCCTGACGGATGGGAATGTCTTTCTGTATTCTCTGATTGATTGTTAAATTAAATGCTGGTTGGCCAGTAGCCAGGCAGGAAGTATAGTACAGGCAGGACAAGAGAGAGGAGAATTTTGGGAAGAGGAAGGCTGAGTCAGGGGCTGCCAGCCAAACACAGAGGAAGCATGATGTAAAGATGCCAGTAAGCCACAAGCCATGTGGCAAAGTATAGAAATGGGTTAAGTTGTAAGATCTAGCTAGCAAGAAGCCTGAGCCACAGACATACAGTTCATAAGTAATGTAAGTCTCTGTGTGTTTACTTGGGTCTGAGCAGCTGCAAGAGTGGGATGGACACAGGAAAACTCCAACTACACCTGACTTCTAATTTACATTTTCTGTCAGTTGACCTAGTCTCTTACTTGGCAGCCCAGGATCCTACAAGGATTACCAATGTATTTTTCACATATATTCACAAAGCTCTATGGACATTTTCCCATATTTCAGAGGACAGCATGATATAGTTAGATATCAATTGTCTTAGTGTTCAACAAAATATTGTTATGTCTTTGGAATAAGAGATATGGGAAGAAGGGGCAAAATAGGGGCAGAAGGTTTTTTTTTTCCCCATAGGCATACTCTACCTTTTTTATGGATAGGCTAAATCAGATGAGTGGAATAAAACAAAGATCATTGTTCAAGCACAACAAAACATCAACAATAAGAACAAAAACAAGCAGTATAGATGCAAAGTCTACCCCTTTAACCTGAATTTCCCAACATAAAATCTGTCATTTAGAGCTTATGTATAAGCAAAATTAAAAGGCCACAGGCTAGTCATGCTGCCTCCAGCATCTGCTACCGATAATGTGGGTTTCTACAAAGTAATTTTGTGTGGAAAGTGATGTATACTCATGGTCCACCAATTAGAATGAAGGTAATATGTCTGCTTGTAATTTGTTATCTGATAGCTCTATAAGGCAACAATGGTTGTGTCAAGGCATAAGATGACAAAGACTGATGGTTTCTAGAATGCCGAATTTTGGAAAGTTACTTATGCAAATGCCTGTTCTGCCTATTCTGGACTTGTTAGAAGTCCCAGCATGATCATTTGCTTCTCTACATGAGCACATCCAGAGTGTTTCTGAAAAAGGTAGGTGATAAGGAATTGTATATTAGAAAATGTTCCTTAGCCACATCAGCAGTATATGTATAGACATATCTAAACACCAAACCAAAATTTGAAGTATGCCTCAGAGTACTTCTCCAGGGTTTCTTTGACCATGAAGATAAAGGATGGTTGAATTTTCCCTCTTACTTCTAGAAATATTTGAGGATATATTCTGATTTTAAGAATTTTAAGAAACAGGAGGTGGGGGGAAATTAATGAAGAGTTTTGCTTTATCCTTTAGTGTCTGTGTACATAGTATCTTTAAGTAGAATGGTTTGATGTGGGACTAGGTTCTTATTCACTCATGCTGTTTGGGTATGTTCCAAAAGCTGTGTTCTGAATGCCTGTGAGATGCCGCTTTTGTTTTGGGTAGAGGCTCCTGTGAAGATCAGGAAGATTATGGATCATTTAAAGCAGTATTTCTCTCAGCTTGCAATTAAAGTTTACTACTATCAAGATATGGTATAATTCAACCAAAACAATTATTGAAAGTTCAATAAAAGTAATTAAATATAATTTTAGGTCTTACAACTGTATAGATAATAATATGGAAATGAAAATTCTCATTTCATTGATTAGCATGATCTACCAGTGAACACATGGTGAGTTGGACCCTCAAACTGCATAGGTTTGCACAATGAGAGAACAGATACAATCCATTTAGCCCCACTTAGCTGACCAATTTCTGCAGACTTTGAAATGGGATTAGAGAAGTACTGCTCAATTTCACAGCAGGTGCACAGTGATTTGGTCCCCAGCAACACTTCAGTGATGCTCTGGATTTCCATCTACCTCCAGGAGGATTTGTCTTTATTTTCTCTGTCAAGAACCAAAGTGACTATGCTACTAACCTGTACACATCAGAGAAACTAGGGTGATTCAACTTTGCACACACCATACCCACTTGAAAAAATCAAAAACAAGCTCTAAAACTCATGAAAACGCAGAAATCCTCTCTTAAAATGACAGGATCTTACTGGTAGCCTGGAAGTTAGTTGGTTGCAAGCATGGGCCAGCTGATAACTGAGCACACAGGATGAAGAGAAAGCAGTGGCCACAATGTGGTACCATTTAATGTTTTTATTTTCATAATTTCAATTCCATATAATCAGTGGAGGATGAAATAGTACTTTAAAGCAAATTATGAGTCAAGTGTAAGTGCAGCACAGCTATCACTTCTGACAAAAGTTATGCGAATGAACTCACTCTATCTATCCATCAGTAAAAGGGAGGGAGAGGGTCTGCAGCCATAATAGTGGGTGTGAATAGTAGTTATTTAACAGGATGATAAGATTCATACAGAAAGACTGGGAGAGCCAATGAAAAGGATATATCTGCAATCTACAATCCCTTTTGAAACAGGGAAAACAACAGCTGCATCCGATTGTTCTTTTGTTTGACATTCTCGGTTCCCTACAGGAGAGAAATGGAGTAGGCCAACACCATAGGTGTCTCTGACCGTAGCTATTTATTGTCTCTCTATAACCATGAGGCCCTCATCTCTTCTTAGTGCATCTTATATTTGTTTGTTTTTGAGATAGGGCCTTGAACTTACTATGTAGACTAGGCTGTGTATGATTCCAAGTCCTCCTACCTGTACCTCCTATGTGCATGGATTACGATGTGTGCTGACATGTCTCCATTTATTTTATCTTAGTAACAACAAAAGATGAACATCTCCTACACTGTATCACAAATTTAACTTAGTAAAAAGGGTGAAGTGATAGCTCTCTGTGTTGTACAGAATAGTGAAGAGACTACTCTCAGAATTAAGTTGTTATATGATTTTTTCAGAAGGAACTTGAATATTTCCCTAAGACCTGAGACCTATGTTCAGAAACTCAGAAATATTCCTATAAAATTTACTTTGCTTGACTAAGTGATTATAGAATCAGTACCAAATTATAACACATATAAAACATGTTTTGGGACTACAATACTACATGTCTTATATTTTCCTAAACTTTATACTATTTAAATAATTTTTAAAAGTGCCAATACATAGATGCTATATAAAGGGCCAATGTCAAATGAGCTTGGATATGCTTGCTTACTCTTCTCTTTTGGAAATCACAGTATACACTGGTGTCTTGTACCTTTGGTAAATAACACTATAGAGAAGCATAAATGGAAGAAATCTGTTTGCTAATTTATTTGAAGAAAGAAGTCACATATAGTATTTGTAGTTAAAATCTCAAAACATAGCACACATCATCTTGAGAAATGCTACATGAGTGGTGCCAAGGAGACTGTGATGGTTCATTAGGTAGCTGTTGTGCTGTAGAAAGCTCTAGAAAGTCAAATACTATTGTTCTGCTAAAGAAAGATAGCAAGAGAATGACTCTTAATGAATTTTGCTATACTCAGATCTATGTCTTGCTCATCTATCATTAAAGAAGCTTCCTTCTGTAGCACATAACAACAAATACAGAGACCCACAGCCAGACAATACATAAAGAGAGAGATCTTGAAACACACAACTCTAAGAGAGAGATCTTCATCAAATCCCTCTCCTCATGGCTCAGGAAACCCTGCAGAAGAGGAGATAGAAAGAGTGTAAGAGCCAGAGGAGAAGGAGGACATTAAGGGAAATAAGGCCTTCTAAACACAGCTCATGAGCAACACACATATGAACTCACAGAGACTGTTGTAGCATACACAGGGCCTACATGGCTCTACACCAGATGAGGTAATATGGCTAAAAGGTACTAGATATAGACATACTCCCCTATCCCTAACTGAGAAGCTATCTCCAACTGATAGCCACTTGCAAATGGAAAATTAATTTTCTCCAAGGGAGTCTGTGTGGGGAAACAAAGCATTCTTAAAGGTAGACCAATGACCAGCAGAGAAAATGAACTCAATATCATCTTTGGAGGTTCTTTGTCTCATAATGTTTAGTTGGGGCATTTTTATTTTAAACTTTACAGGTTCTTTGTGTGTCTTTCAGGGCTTCTGGTTTTATGATCTTATGGGATTCCTATATGTGTGTATGTGTGTGTCTATGCTTCTATATTTGTTTCTTGGGCTGCTTAAATTTTTTTCTATTGCTCGTTTTCTTTTCTATTCTGATTTGTTTGTTTTTGTTTCTTTGTTTTTTTTAATTTTTTTTGTTATTGTTCCCTGGATCATTTTTTTTTCTAATGATAGACAGAAAGTGTTTAAATCTGGATGGGAGAAGAGTGTGGAGGAACTGGGAGGACTAAGGTGAAGAAAAACCATAGTCAGAATATATTGTATGAAAGCAAAATTATTTTCAGAAAAGAAGCTCTAGAAAGCGTCCTCTAAAGAACTCTAAAAATATTCATTACCACAAACGTCAGTCATCAGTGTGTACATGGATGGCATTTGGGCCTATGCAAAGTCTGTTAGATATAAAAATATGCACATGCTTAATTGTTTATGAAACCACATTTCTGAACTGAGACATAGACTTGAAGAGACTCTAAAAGGGTTCCATTCTAGAAGCAGATCAGTGCAGAAGCTAGTAAAGCCTGGACGCGCAGGCACTGTTCTGAGAGGATCTGGTAGAGTAATGTCTTGATTTTACTATTTAATGCTTCCTTTAGGAATTCTTTTACATAGTCCAATTTGAGAACTTATGATCTTTAACAGTATTTCCAAAGATCTTGTCAGCAACATTTCAATAGACAGTGACACATAAGTCTAAACATGTCTGAGTTTCTGTGTCATTGCTGGGGATTCTCACTTGCACAAATCTAAAATGTAACCAAGAACCAGCAGTTTATATCTGCTTACAAAGTGTCAAGTATCATAACTGCCCTGAATTATTTTACCAAATTGTCACCATAATGCTGAAAAGTAGAGAGTGCTATTGTTTATTTTTATTGGTGTGAAAAATAAGACATTGAATCTTAAGAGACCATTATGAATCTGATATCTTGTTTAAATGTTGGATAAGAATTCAAAATAACTTCTCTTTCTGTCTCTTTACAGCCCTGACAGGATATGTTTGACTCATCCACAGACCACTATTATTCAGTTCATGAATGGCTCTATTGATTTTATAGTGTAGATTAGAGGATTGAGATCAGTGGCATATCACCTATCCAGTGCGTGTGAGGCTAGAGACCCAACCCCCACCCCTGCAAAAATAAATTTATAGTCTTCAGATTCAAGAAAAGTTCAATGAACATCAAAATTAGTTACTTCCACTATCCCTGGCTGTAAAATTTGTGAGACAGGAGGAGCCTCTCATTTTGCTACATAAAGTACCTCCTTATGAACCATTTCATTTAGAAAACTCAGAGTCAATGAGCAAAGCTTCCACTGTTGTGTTTACCAGCACTGTACTCAGCAACACCATTTCTTGAAGACAGTGACAGTGACACAGCTCTGGATTTTACTGTCTCCTACCACTATCCACTGCTAGAATTCCTGCCACCTCTCTGCCTTCAAATCTGTTTCTGAAGCCAGAAAAAAAGCTTTTTAAAAGCACCTGTAGCTATGCATATCTTCCACACTGGGTTAATTTTTATAGTGATCCAATGTGCATGTCACATTATATCATCAGGAAAAGACAAAGTTGTTAGCCATCGGGTACCATCCCAGCTTTGCTCATGCGCAGAAGCAGCAGCCAGGTGAGTGGAAGCTTCTGGAAATGGAGACCTATGTGAGGTTGGTCAGCTTTTAAAAAGATTCGCATCACGTCATGCATTCATTAATCCATTCCTGCTTCTAATCACATTACCTAAAATCACAGACACATCTTGATATAATAAAAAATTGTTGAGTTAGCAAATAACCAATGAGTGTCCTGTGGGTTCAGGTTCAAAACATTAAGAAGACTCACTGTGTTTTAATTTTTTCTTTTATAGTTATATGTAAAGTAAAACATCGTTTAAGTGAAAAAGAATTTAGAGCTTGACGATTTCTGTCTCCTCTCATCTTGAAATGCTCACTTTGGTAGAAAACACAGCATGAACTTACAGAAAGGTGACTAATGTATTTTAAGTTGAAATCGTTTTTCTAGTTAGGTGTGTTCCTTTTCACAGAAACAAGCTAACCTCATACTCACAATTTTTCTGCCAGAATATGCCGTGGGATGGTTTGTATGTCAAATTACTCTGATTGGTCAATAAATAAAACATTGATTGGCCAGTGGCTAGGCAGGAAGTATAGGTGGGACTAACAGAGAGGAGAAAAGAAAGGCCAGGAAGGCAGAAGGAGACGCTGCCAGCTGCCACCATGACAAGCAGCATGTGAAGATGCTGGTAAGCCACGAGCAACGTGGTGAAATGGATTAATATAAGATATAAGAACAGTTAGCAAGAAGCTTGCCACAGCCACACAGTTTGTAAATAATATAAGCATCTGTGTGTTTATTTTATAATTGGGCTGTCTGCTGGGGCTTGGCAGGACCTGGAGAGAAGCTCTCTAGCTACAAGAATATGTTGCAATATGGGCCTGGAGAAATGGCTTAGAGGTTAAGAGCACTGACTGCTCTTCTAGAGGTTCTGAGTTCAATTCCCAGCAACTTCATTGTGGCTCACAACCATCTATAGTGAGACTTGGTGCCCTCTTCTGGCCTGCAGACATACATGCAGACAGAATACTGTACACATAAGAAATAAATAATCTTAAAAAATATGGTGTGATATGCAAGCTTAGAAGCAACTTAGGGAAATTCATCTTTGTTAACCTGCCCAACCAATCAAAAGAACACAATCACCCCCATTTATAAAAAGGTGGTAAAATATCACCTTTAACACAATCATTTCCTTTGATTTTAAAATAGCATTGTTATGACAATAAGACACTTAAATTCACAGTACTTTTAAATGATTTTATTTATTATTTGAAAATTGCATAGAATATACTTGGTCCTCTTTAATCAGCCCTCAAATCCTCTCAGATTTCCCCTCATCTTCTTAGCTGTCCAACTTTATATTTATTATATCTATATCTATATCTATCTATCTACTATCTACTATCTATCTATCTATCTATCTATCTATCTATCTATCTATCTATCTATCTATGTTTTTCATCTGTCTATCACATATATTTCCTTACCCTCTTCCACAGATCCATCTAGTTCATGTTGTGTTGCTCCTGGGTGTGTGGCCTGTCATGGATTCTAGTAGATATACCAGATGTCATACCATTACAGAAAAATGACTTTTCCTGTCCTAGCAGCAAGCAAATGACAATAGCTCCTGAATTAGTGGTAAGGATTTGTGCCTGCCACCTCTCCTTCATGCTGAGATTTTGTCCACTTGGAACTTGGGCATGCTGTCACAATTGCTGGGAGTTCGTTCATATGAGCATATGTGCATCAGTTGTGTCTGGGAAACACTGTTGCTTTGAAGCCATCCACTATCTCGGACTCTTACCGTCTTTCTTCCCCCTCTTCTCTATAGATACTTGAGCCTTAAGGGTGTGTGATAGAGACATTCCACTTAGCACTCTAAAGTTTTTTTATTGCCTGCATTTTGACCAGTTGTGAGTCTCTATGTTAATTTTCTTCTACTGCAAGAAGCTTCTCTGATGAAGGTGGGCAATGTAGTGATCTATAGGTATACCAATTTGCCATTAGAAATCATTTTATTGCTATGTTTATTTAGCAGAATAATAGTATTACATTTTCCTCTGGGGACCACAGTCCATCTTTCCAGATGTTCTTGGCCTTATTGACAATGTCAGGTATATTCCATATTGTGAGGTGGGCCTTAAGTTCAATTAAAAAAATAGCTGGTTACTCCCATATCATCAATGCCTCTATTGCACCATTAAATTTATAGTATTAAAAAAAGGAAAACAAAACCAAAATACCACCTTAGATCCTTGAGAGTGAATGCCGAAGTGGATGTACACATGAAACAGAATTTTGTGATTTTAGTGGGAAATAACTGGAACTTTATAAAAATGGAGACACTAGTTATTGTATTTTTTTTTCAGTGAGACTTAGGGACAGTCATGCAGTCATGCAGCCCCTAGTCATATCAAGAAACAGTTCTAGATTTAGAACTAGATGCTAAAGCTGGGTGGCAGTGGCATAAGCCTTTAATCCCAGCACTCAGGAGGCAGGGCCAGGCAGATCAGAGGACATGCACCAAAAAAACAAAACAAAACAAAAACAAAAAAAAAAAAAAGAAAAAGAAAAAAGAAAAAGGAAAAGAACTAGATGCTGGTGCAGGGTCATTTCTGAAATACCAGTGGCTCCCCCTTCAGCAGGCTGTCTGTCCAAGTTTTCCATTGCTCTCCATGAGTGTATTACTAATTTAACTTCTCAGTAGATTAAGTTATGTATTAACTTTAAATGGCCTTCTTGTTACATGTTATTTAAGATTACAAAGCTTATTTTAGTCCATATGAGAAAGCTAATGTGCAAAATGGCTGCTTTACCTATATGCAACCAATCATGTTTAATAATCAGCACAAAGAAAGCCAAATAAGAGCTAATTAGCCAGCCCATGGCAGACAGCATAGAGAAAATTATTTCTCGCAAAAATTGTTAAGAAATAATTCTACTTTCCAGAGAGAAGCCTGAAATTATATAATTTCTTAGAAAAAATGGATGGAAATGGAGATTATTACATTAAATGCAATAAATGAAACTTAAAAACAGAAAAACAACATGTGGTCTTTCATATGCAGAATATATATATGTATGTATATATATATAATGTATATATATATATATAAATATATATATGTATATATATATAAAACATTGAAACAGAACACAGGGAGGTGGGAAAAAGGATGGAAAAGGACAGTAAAGGTGTTAAATATGAGCAATGTTCTATGTTAAATACATATGAAGATGTCATAATGAAACCCATTATTTTGATTGCCTACTAATTTTTGTTTAATAGTGCAGCTTACTTACTTTGTGTCAAATTTTATATAGTGTATGGTTTTGTGCTAAATGGAACAAAATTCATTGAATGTTATATTACAGTTATCCAATACAAATTTAGAACAAATAAAGATTGTTTTGACAAAGTTCCACAGGAATACATACATCCACTCAATCATAGTAAGTCAAATTGCATGATGTAGGAAGTAATGTAAATCCATAAGACAGGAAATGGAGTCTATCTCAGGAAAAGCACAGCTTGGAAAAGAAAGATTGAACAATGAACGACTACTGATACTTGGGAGCATTTTGTCTAAAAGGTAGGGAAGGTGGGACAGGATGCAGAAGTTTTGAAAAATTGCCAAGCAAGTTGGTTACAGTTAGTGAGCAAAGCACAAAGCCACCATGGAGAAAGTGACCTTTGATCTGTACATCTATATAACAGAAATAAGGGTATCAGTGCTACCAAGTTTTGGTGACTATTGGATGTAAAACTGTATGACACTGATATTATAGACTCAATGATCAACATTTTCTTGAAAGAAGTATTTGATACCAATGACCAGGAGAAAAAAATCTGTGAAAGGGAGGGAATTATTAAGGTAATCCTCAGTAAATGTTATTCACAATGATCATGTAGATTGCATCTGTCTATCATCCATCCATCCATCCATCCATCCATCCATCCATCCATCCATCCATCCACCCATCCACCTATCCATCCATCCATCCATCCATCCATCCATCCATCCATCCATCCATCCATCCATCCATCCATCCATCAATTTATTTCTCTGCCTATATATTCAGTCTATCTCATTGCTTCAAAATAAGAATGCTTAGATTTCTCCAAATGTTAATCTTCTTCCCTTCCCATTTCCCCTTTCTTCTTCCTTCCCTCTGGTCCATCCATCCATTCATCATCTTCTCTAGTTCCTCTTGTGTTGTCAACTCTCTTAAGCACCTGAAGTTCTAACAGGAATGTAATACAAAAATACCTCATCAATTACAGCCCAAACTTACCTGCCATAGATGACTCAATAGTCTGATGGCTCTTGTTAGAAAAAAAAATAATTAGATGAAGATGGCACCGCTAACCACTGTAATCACTCATATAATCAATATATTTATTGATTCATTTTAATATTTGGTCAAGTTTAGAATGAAATGGTATCTGAGCAGAAATTAATAGTTATAATTGCTTTCAAGACTCTTTTAACATGGCCTTTAGTAAACACAAAGAACTAAGAAATTAGCTCTTCTGCTCTAACTTCCTTTCTCTAATGCTGGTTGGTGTCTCCTGCCGAGCCCATGCCTCGTGGCTGCTGTTTCAATCCTCATTTCTTCTTGGCCTCCAATAACAAACTTGGAATCAGCCAGTTTTCAATCAGTCTTGTTGCATTGTTTACCAGTTTATGAGCCTTTATGCTTATATCAAAAATATTATAGAATGAACACCATAAAAAGTCACAAATCTGGTCAGTTTCTTCTGTTTTATACAGATTTCAAAATATGTTGCAAAAGTTGCCAACCACTGGATATAGTTGGTAGCAGAAAATAGCTCCAACTCTGAAATAACCACCTACTCACCTGAGTAGCTGGTACCTCTTCCCTGCCTCCTCCCTTCCCCCTTCTTCCCATCTTCTATTCTTCCATCTATTCACCCTCTCTTCTTGTCTCTCTTGTCTGACAACTTTTCTTAAGTTTCTGATAGTATAACAGGAACACACACTATGAAAATATCCCCTGAATTATAGTTCAAACATACTTGCAATGGGTGGTGCAGTAGTGTGATGGCTCACATTAGCAGAACCGACTTGATCCTTAGACAAGCTGCCCACTGCTGAGCAGAGTGGTCAGAGTGGCACCAAACTTTGCCTATTATAGTTTTCAGTTACATTTTCCAGCATGGGGTTGATGCACTGCAACGTCAGAGAAGGATTTATACTTATGATGTAAGTTCATTCCTCTTTGCTACCAAGACACCTATACAAAGGATTTCTTTAATTAGATCTTTTACTCTATTAACATTCCCTAGTTTGACTTTCTTCTTCAGTACCTGCTGACCTCCATGTTAGCTCCTCTCTCGCCCTGCTCTGATTATCACTGAGGTAGCTCCTACTTTGGACTATGAGTGCCTTCAGGCCAGGGACTTCATTTATTTACTGTTTCAGATTATACACTTCCAAGCAGGTAGCAAAATTCCTGTCATAGAGCAGGTGCTCAAACTGGTGTTTGAATTTGTTGGAAAGTGAATTTCCAATGGTACTACCAGTGATTTAAAGAGGTAAGCACTTACTGAGAAAGTATGCTGTTCCAACATAGGTGAGAAACACTGAGTTAAAGATCACCTTATTTACTGATCTCATACTATGTTCTATGCACTAGATTTAATGCTATATAGCATAAATAAGAGTGGATTCATTTTTATTTAAAGCAGATAAAATGCATAACAAAAAGCCAACAAATACATAAGGGAAAGGAAAGGAAACCAAGAGAATAAAGAAATACAAACTGATTGGATTTGAGTATTTTATACTCCGAAGTCTTTTTTGATATTTCAACTAAAATATGAAAGAGATGGAGTCAAATGCACAGTAATAGATAATAAGCTAGGCGGCAAGGGCAGTGAGAAACCATAGGTAGCAACTTAGACTGCTTGCATATAGAAAGGAGGCTACTGAGCATGCAGCCCTGTGAGTGAGAGCCAGAATTGATATCACAGGTGGTATGAAATTAAATAGCATTCTAAAAGTCCAAATTTGTACTAGGCTTTCACTGTAGGAACAATGGAAACGTAAAACAACTGAATATTTGGCAGTTATACAATAGAAGAGTCTACTTGGGTAATTTCTGCAACTCTGTGTTGTTGGGGACTATTATTTTAAGGTGTGTTACTTATGTTTATGCTGCATTTGTTTAACTCTCTGGTGCTGTGATACATCTAAAACACCCAATGGTCTAATAAAGAACTGAATAGCCAATAGCTAGGCAGGAGAAAGTATAGGCTGGGTTGGCAGGCAGAAAGAATTAATAGGAGAAATCTGGGAAGAGAAAAAGAAGTAGTCAGAGGAGGATGACCCAGGGACCAGCCATCCAGCTACACCACAAGCCATGGAGTAAGAAACAAAGAAAGATATACAGAAATAGAAAAAGGTAAATGCCCAGAAGCAAAAGATAGATGGGGTTAATTTAAATTAAGGAAAGCTGGCTAGAAATAAGCCAAGCTCAAGCCGGGCATTTATAATTAAGAATACATCTCCCAATATGGTTTATTTGGGAGCTGGGTGGCAGATCCCCAAAAGAGTAAAAACAAACAACAACACAATGTAATTCAAATGTTCCCTATTACCCCGTTTGTTCCCTATTTATTCTCAGGGAGGTACAGCATAGCATTAGAAGTAAAGATGTACCAGTTTTAGTCACACCGGTTGTTTCACTTTGGACAGGTTACATAACTTCTCTTTGTTTCAATCTATTTATTTCTATAATGGCTATAATTAGAACATGTGAGAGTGTGATTTAGGATATGGTGAGGACTAAAGACAGTATCTGGCATACAGTAGGCTCTTAATGTAATATTTGTTCTCATTTTAATGATCATGAAAATCTGCATGTCAATCCCATGTTAAGTGCTTGAAATACATTGTCAAAAGGATAATTCTGCTCAGAAGACACATGATGTCAATAGAGTAAGTGTTTTGGTAGGACAAGGTCCAGATCTTGAAATATTTACCTCAAATGTAGAAAAATGCAGATATTAAAGCAAATTATTTACTACAAAAAGTTTTGCATTTGTTTGTTTTCTGTAAGCTTACAAAGCAACACAAAATTTCTCATTAAAATTAAAGGGATTCTTCAGATGGTTTTCATGAAAGCTTGAAGTCATGTGCCTAGAATTATTTCACCATTTTGGAGTCCTATCTTCCCTTTTCAGGGTGCTGCCAATTTAATGGTTTGCAACTCAAGCAAAACACAGGTAATAAATTCTTTGTAGGAGAGAAAGCTGTGGTAAATTCCACAGAAATCAAAGAAGGAACACCATTTTATGTTTTCTTGTTGAGGTTTAGCCCAATGTAAACAGCCTTCTAAGATTTAATACCTTGACATACCCATGCTATTATTTGTTTCCATATGTCTTTCCTAGTGACCTCATGTATTGTGATGATCTGAGTATTATGCATTGATAGAGAATAAAGGGAAATGTCTGATTTAGTGTACATATTGTATTGATCAGAAGTTTGGGTCTATTCATCTTTCCTAGCTAACCTCAGTGGGGGCCGTACCATAATAAGGAGATTGTAAATTTCACTCTGTTTAATGTATAAGAAGCAGGTTCCAAAGCTGAACAGAAATCAGATGTTCCTTTAATAATTTCTATGATGACTAGCTTTTTGAAAAATTAATAATTATATTTTAATTTACAGTTATATTTTTAAGCATATTTTTTGAGGCAGGGCCTCATATACCTTAAGTAGGACTTGAACTCTCTGTAGAGTCAAGAATGATTTTGAACTCCTCTCTTCTTGGTTCTATCTCCACTGTGCTGGAATTACAGAGGCACACCACCATTCATGGCTTGTTATTACAAATTTTAATTTTTCTAGTTGGATTTTTCCAATATAAAATAAAACTTTGACTGTGTTTCAGATCTAGTCTGTGTAAGAACAAAAATATTTCTTGGAAAAAAGTATGTCCAGAGGTCAAAGAAACAAATGTTTTCCCATGGTTCATAACAATGTGTGCCAATAGATCAGCAAAACATGTGCCCGGAACACTGTGAATATGCAGTTGGGTTATAAAGCAAATCCCTGATACAGATGGCAGCCAGAACTGTCCATTGCCCTAGTGCAAACTCCAAGCCATGCATTCTTTTTTTTTTTTTTTTTTTTTTGGTCTTTTCGAGACAGGGTTTCTCTGTGTAGCTTTGCGCCTTTCCTGGGACTCACTTGGTAGTCCAGGCTGGCCTCGAACTCACAGAGATCCACCTGGCTCTGCCTCCCGAGTGCTGGGATTAAAGGCGTGCGCCACCACCGCCCGGCTGCCATGCATTCTTTACATATGTGTGCAGTGAACTTTGTGGCAGAAAGTATTGCATAGAAAACTGCAAATTATAATAGTCATTTGTATTTCACTTAAAAACAGAAATTCAAAAAGTGCTGAAAAATTAACTAAGGTGTCAGTTTATACCCAAACTAATTATCTGTAAAGTAACTAATGTCTCTCTAATGTAAATGTCATATGTGATAGTCAATTCTGATATTTACGAGAACAAATTAGTAGTTTAATTATAAGAATTTGATAGAATGAGAATGACTTTAAATAATGATTTGAGTAATAAAATGTATTTCTAATTGTGATATTAGAATTTACAAACCCTGAAAAATGTATCTGTAAGAAAAATGCACCGTTTTCTTTAATTACCTTGAAAGGCTATTCTATTAGTGCTCGTGGGTAGGCAGGATGCATTTAGTCTACTGAGCTTAAGCAAGGCCTGATGTTTTTGGAAGCTGGGGATTTTCATTAATCCTTCATGGTTTTAAAAAATCCCTTTGTGCCATCTGCAAGTGCACAAATTACCACTTAAAATATCAGTAACAATAACAAGAGTATATCGTTTCATGCTTTGAAAACCATGTTTCAGAAAACATTACATTAGACGAGACAAGGATGAAAGGCAATCTCGGAGACAGTGCAACTGGGTGGATGTATCTTGATTTCAAAGAATTGTGATATCTTCCTCAGAGACTAGTATTCTCATTCTATTAATGAAAACAAACAAAATCTGAGATGAAGGCAGTCTGTTTCCCAGTCTAATTAAAGGGATGTTTGATTTTAATGCTTCATTGAATTTACTTTGTCCCTACTCAAACATGCAGTCATACAAAATGAGCTGCAGGCCATGCTGCCGTTTCCAGCTTTTCCCTTCCAACACTTCAGCGAACACATTGCAGAACATTTATTTTTGCTTGTGAAGTTGTAAGGCTAAGTACCTTACTTTTCTAGGCAAAAGTGATATATAATTTAAAAATACCATGAAAATGGGGGAATTATACTGAGACCAGATTGCATGTATATAATGAATTGAGTTATATTCATTCTTTATGTCATAAAACACCAACACAAGACACAAAAGATACTGGCATTTTAGAGTTTTTTTTTCATGAATAATGATTTCAATAAAGGTATTTTATTAATTAACCTCGATTTCCATTCATTTTTTGCACTATGTAATTGAAGGCATTTGGAGGGATATAAAGGGATTCTTTATTTAATGTTCCTGTATTTACCTGATTTAGAACCCATGAAACAACACATTTTAGGTACAGAATCCTGGGCTTATCCTTGAACCTCACAGAAGAGTGGCATGGAGGTGCTGCTGGGGTTGGGAGCAGGCAGCTAAACAGAGTCAGGAACTACTCTACGACTTCCTAGGCTCTGCTGGTGGTGTCCCAAGCTTGGTAATTTCCCATTACTTTATTTCACTAACAAGTTGTCTATGAGAGGCATTTTAAAAAAATAATATGGAGGTATCTAAGTATTAGTCAACATTGTCTTAAATAAATAATACTATATTGATTTAATATCTATTTAACACCCAATAATCAATTTACTTCAAGGAAATAAGAATGAAAGCATGTCAGCAGAAAGAAAGGAAAAGAGAATTTCGTAAGAGACATTGTGAACAACAGCAGCAGAAAAGGAAAATGTATGCACAACATAGACAAAAGCAGATTTTTATACCTCAGGAGGACCGTGCTTGGTAACTCTCTACTCAACTAATCCTGCCTTCCATGGTTTTAACATCTGCAGTTTACAGTAGACTACAGGAAGGCATTTGTAGTTCTGCAGTCCTCTACTTTCGATATCCATCCCCAATTCTGAGGGTGTCACTTTCAACCAGTCTACCTTGGCTAATGTTTGCTCATTTGGAACAAGACAGCCAACAATCTCCAAACAAGTCCCTTTGACTCTGACCTAGCTGATCTGATACTTTTTGATCCTGTTCCACAACTTCAACAACCTTTCAAATGACTGAAAATGAAGTGGCTCATAAGGTCAAAGTGGTCCCCGCTTTCTTCTCCCAGTGAACCCTGTCTGCCCTCATTTCTTCATCTGACTTGCTGTGTTTACTCTTTTCTTTATTATCTGATTCCTCCCAAAGGATTTGATAGTTCACTAATGGCAGGTTACATGTGTGCCTCTGTGTGTGTTCTGATGTGATTCCTGGCTTCTGAAAGCCTAATAATCACATTACAAATGTCAAATAATTTTACAACAGAAGTGAAAAATGCAGATTAAACACAGGAGATAGTAGCAAAGAGTGTATCTACAATATAACCAAATACTTCAGGTACACCATATACAGACTTGTAACATGATATTCATTTAGGCCTTGGAATTTTTACTTTAAATTATATTAATTAAAATTGCTATGTCCTTGAGTGTAGGAAGTGAATGGTGTCTAGAATTGTAATTTTACCTGAGTTTAAAGAGCTTTTATTTTGTCTAAATGTGAAGGAAAGTTGAGAGGAGCTACGTCTCCCGTCACTTTTATACTTGGACTCAGTTTACACTTAACACTTAACACTATCTCTTTGGAACTTATTACAACCATTACACGCAGCAGAAAATATACACTATATTTTGATTTTCTTCTTTCTGTGTAATCCTTTGGTTCAGGAAAAAAATTTGACTTCTTTAGGTCATGACTGAACTATTTAGAAAAAAAGACCAAATCAATGTGTGTTTGCACTAATATACTAAAGACTTTCAAAACAACTAGCCCATCTCCTGTGTAATAGCTGCCAGGATTATGTGACACCTTCACTTCACTTTTGGTGAGAGTTCCTTTGCAAGATAAATACTTGAAAAACCAGTGCTTTGTTTCTTTTGTAGTCCAGAATGTACAAACAGGTGCACTGACAAATGGTATGATTATATTTGAACCTAATTACCAAGGAAAGGCTGACATTAACCCAACTCCAAATCAGTGGCTATACATAGAATTACTTGGGCCATAATATTGTGAATATATGATATATGTTAAAACTTCAGTAATTAATAAGTTATAATATGAAATTATCCTATCAAATAACTTTGTAGACTATTTCTTATGTTTAGTTACAATAGCAATGAACAGATTGAATAAGATCAATTTTATCTTTCCTCATCTTCTCCAAAGGTTGAGCATATATTTATGGCAGATCTATAAATGTCGATACAATAATGACAAAGTTTAATTTTAATACAAAATTCTCTTATACCTGATCACATCCTGTGCACATTTATAAACACAGAAAACACACTTGTTGTTTATGAAGAACCTCTAATTAACCTCTGAAGGTAATGTGATACTGAAGGTGAATTCTTGGCCTCCACAAACTCATCAAATGTTGAATAGAGAATAATTTTCTGTGGCAATGAGTTCATCTTCATGATAAGGAGAAACAAATGGCAAAGCACTAGGAACTCAAGTACATTAGTTCCAACTTGATTTTTTAGTTTCTAATTAGCATGTTTTGGTCACAGCATATTTAGATTAAAGTTGCCTCACATTTTCATTATAAGATATTGGTAGCATTCCTACATAAATTACTGAAAAGCTTATAAAATCTTACAGGATCAAACATTGAGCCTCCATCTAAAGTCAATTGCAGAAATATAAGTGTTGAAAACCTAAAAATGAAGTGTCAGCAACATGATCACTAGTTAGGATCCAGGGACAAAGACATGATTAGAAGGAAAAGGACCAATGAGTTAAGTAATCAGTGAAATTAAGAAAAAATAACCTGTTTTTGATTGTTTATTTTGTTTTGGAGGCAGGGTTTCTCCATGTAGCTCTGGTGCCTTTCCTGGAACTCACTCTGTAGCCCAGGCTGGCCTCAAACTCAGAGATCTACCTGCCTCTGCCTCCCGAGTGCTGGGATTAAAGGCTTACTCCACCACCACCTGGCTAAGAAAAAAAAATCGTACAAAAACTAGTCTTCCATGGGAAGATAATTAGTCTATGGAAATGTTTTACAATTTTAGTTCCTCTAACAGCAGTCTGAGATAGTCAGAATTGGCTGGTTAACTATGTGTCTTTCCCTGAAAATAATTCCTTGAAAAAAGAGACTCCAAATCAATTTCTATGGCCCTGTTTTATATGATGAGATTTATATAGTCATGAGAAGAAAACAGGATTGTATCAGAATTTTGCAAACAAAATAAACAATGTCTTTTGAATAGTTATATATTTCTTCTTCTGATGTGGCTACTTGTGATTGCTTTTCAGGTCCATCTCTTGAGAGGGGATTTACTCTTTCTCTGGCTTGCTCCAGGATAAACAAGATCCCCACTAGCAGAGCACTGAGAGGAAGGTTATATTTTCTTGTTTATGTTAGGTCTTTAAGTATAAAGTATTAGCTTTTCTAAAAACAACCTCAAAAGCTCAATTACATGATTTCACTTGTTCAAAATGTAATTTATTGCTAATGGAATCACAGAAGTGTTTTTGCAGTGTATGGAGTACAGAGCCGAGTAAGGCAAATTGCTAGTGAAGAGGAATTATTGATTCTCCTGTTACAATTGGAGCTTTTCAGCTTTGATACATGGCATTGTATTTCTATTGTAACAATAATTTCTATTTAAGCCTCAAGTCTTCTGTGCTAACTTCCTTAGGCAGTGGTGTTTTAACCAGTTCTGACATTTTGCAAGAATTCTGTTGTTCTCTTAAGAACCTTGAATAAATGTTGTGAGATCTGGGATTGAGAAGTTAGGAAGGCACCAGTAACTGTTTACTCAACTTCGGCCAGACTTTTCATCTTGTCCACTATTTTCGTCTGAATATGTAGGACACTAAACAGATGTTGGAAGTTCCATCTTAGCCTTAAAAACCTCTGAGATAATGAAATTAATTTCTTATCTTTGAACTTCATAAATAATTTTCTTTATAAAATTTAATACGAAGGACATAATTGTTTTCCAGCCAACTTAGTTGATTTACTGTAGCAAAGCTATCACATGAATGTGTTAGGACAGAAGTATTTTTTTGTTCTCTGACAATATGTTGTGCTTCCATTGAATATGAGTCTCTTGTAGCTAGAAGTTACAGATGGGTTCTTTGTTCATTAATTCTTCCTCATAAGATCGAAAGTCATGCAGGTCAAGGAAGTAAAGCACTCCTCTACACCCCTTTCATTTCCATTTTCAACATAGGTCTAAACAGTGGCCATTTTTTAAGGAATGCTCTTGGTGTCTAATTGACTTCCTTTCAAGAGTTCATGAAGTGTTTGCTATTACATGATTTTACGACTGAGAAAAAATGAAACTTAGAGAGAGAGTCACCTGCTAGGTTTGAAGTCACTGGAAAGAGGTAAAGTTCTGACACTGCCTGCATCTGTGTGATATTGAAGCTAAGATCCTGCTCCTCTGGTGAGCTCTGACATCCAGTACAGTCAAGCACCACCTATTGAAGCAAATCTAAAATGTCCTTTCTTCTGGAAAAAATGTTTATAAAATCTTCCCCAAATGCAACTATTTTGTTTTAGGACTAGAAGAGAAGCAAGGAAAAGCCTTTAGATGGCTTGTTTTAAACCTGAGCTTTATCAACCTTGCAAATGAGGATCTCATACTGAAATGTTAAATGTAATTATTTATGTAGTATGAAATCCTTTATATTCTTGCATCTGAAATCTCTCAGTGGTATAAAACTTGTAACCATAATTATTATTATTTAGTATTACTGGTATCTAAAGCACAAAAATGCTTTGAAGGATAGAAATTCTTACCTTTTTTGGTTGTTTCTACTAACATATGACAATATCAGAAAAATTCTTTGTAATTGTTTCAAAACCAACATGTTACTATTTTGCAAATGTCTTAATTTTATGTCTTAACATTGAAGAGTTACACTGACTATTCTGAGGGGAAATGTCTCCATTTGTGTAGGGAGGGAAAGATTGAATTTTAAAGCAGGTTCCTTAGGTCCTTCAGTATTTTGTTTTTAATAATTTGAAATGTCATGATGAACAACTGCATTTATGCTAGTCATATTAATATAGGTCTATGCTAAGCAGTGGAAAAGTCTGGAATTTTGGATTAGAAAAATGTCTGATGTAGGTCTGTTTAGAACAGTATTTGGCATGGGCACACATTGATGACTTTTTTCAAAATAATGTTTAGCATAATGCTAACTATATGGGATAGCTTTATGTCAATTTGACACAAGTCATCTGAGAGGAGAGAAACTCAATTGAGAAAATACCTCCATAAGATCAAGCTGCAGCAATCTTATAGGATATTTTTTAAATTAGTGATTGAAGTGAGAGAGCCTAGTCCATTTTGGGTGATACCACCAATGGGCTGGTGGTTCTGGATTCTATAAGAAAGTAGTCGGAGCAAGTCAGTAAGCAGCACCCCTCTATAGCCTCTGCATCAGCTCCTGCCTATGGGTTCCTGCTTTGTTTGAGGACACTTGTCCTGAATTCCTTCAACAATGATCAGTGATGTGGAAGTATAAGCCAAATAAATCCTTTCCTCTCCAACTTGCTTTTGGTCATGGGCTTTCATCTTAGCAATAATAATCATAACTAAAACATTAACATTCTAGGTTGTAGGTGTAGTTTATACATATTTAGAATAATACTTGGTTATTATAGCTACCCTGAATATTAGCTAGCATAGTTATAAAATAATAACAGAAGATAGCAGAGCCAGGACTAATATTCGTTGATCCCAAACACAAACTTTGTTCTTTGTTCTAGTAAAAATGGTTCTTCCATTTTTACTAGACTATACTATCAGTAGTAACTTTCTATGAAATTTTAATAAGTTATTTGATATTTAAGTAGATGCATTTTGTGTAATTTACACTAAATCATATAACAAAAGGAAATTCAAATATCATGATACCTAAGCTGTTTAGTGACTGGTGTTAAGGAAATGGCAGGTAACTGTTACATCTGTAAGCATTTCTTATGCACTTCATAAAGGGTGTGTAATTTTATTTTATTCTTTAAAAAAGGCTAATATCATGAAATCTAGACAAGGAAGCAGTACATAATACTGAAGAAGAAGTTAAGGTTTCTAGAATAGACTTACTAATATAAAAGGCGAGTTATTGTGTGATACTATACATAGAAAATAAAGTTTGACTTTAGCAATTTCAGCATATTTTTATTTTGATAAATTGCACCCTGTCATGTTTTTCTCTGCTGCTAACTCTCATAAAATACTCATACATATACATCCAAAGCTCTCTTAGGAACCCTTAGGGAATGCCCTCTCAGGGTTTTGAAAGACCAAAGGGTCCCACTTGTTACTTGAATACTGCTTTCTTAGACTGCTGAGATTTTGAATTAAGGAGACCCTAAGATAACTTGCAAAGACTCTGTCTTTGACATTCCTCTCTATCAGAGTTCTGAGTCATATGGAAGACATGACTAAAGATAAAATCTCTAAAAGCCACTGTTAAAGAGAGAGTGAACCATGCATAACACCCAGCTATTGGTTTTCTTCTCAAAAATGTAGCTGGACTACATTTCCCCAAATCCCTCTTAGTTAGAAGTAAGATTGGTGCATTGACTGACTGGCAAGTATACACAAATGGAATCATGCATCATTCAAACCTGGTGCTTATGTCTTATGAGTATGTCATGGGTCCTTTATCTTTTCTTCTTTCCTGCCTGTACTTTTCTCTTCTTTCTTTTATTCTTCCCCCAGAAGAAGGTGAGCCCCTAAGGCTTTGTATAAGTTTGTGTCTGGGTAGGTAACAGTTAACATCTTGGTTTTTCAATGGTAATATTTAAGAAATGTTTGTTGTATTAATCTAGCAAAATTTGGGTGTAGGTTATAATAATAGTAATCCTACTCTAATGACTTTGTAATCTCACCAGGACAAAAGAATTCATCTCAAATTTAATTTATTACTTTTTCGCTATATTATAATTCTAGATAATAAATAAAATGTATTTCATTCTAATATTTCCTTCAACCACCTACAAATCATCTTTACATAATTAAGAGACAAAGATTCCTGTTCTGCTCAGTGTGTTACAGAGTACAAAAAAAAAATGAAGTATTATATATAGTTCATGAGCATGTTTGTGCTGATTGTTGATTTGACAGAATCTAGAATCACCTTTGTGATGGGCATCTGTGCATGTCTATAGGGGATTATCTTGAATAGGTTAATTGAGGTGAAAACAACTGTCCATGTAGGTGGCATTATTCTCTGGGTTGGTTCTGTACTTGGTAAAATGAAGAAAGTAAGATGAGCATGTATTTATTGCTCTTTCCTTTCTGAGTGTGGATGTAATGTTATCAGCTGCTTCAAGCTTCTACCACAATATTTTCCTTGACATGATGGAGTACTATGAGCTAAAATAAACCCTTTCTTCTTTAAGTTGCTTTTTTTCCCAGATTTTTTTAATCACATGAATAGGAAATAAAACTTAGAACTCAGTAAAAGTGGGGCAATTGCTGTGATAAAACTGACTCCATGGAGGCAGATGTGGACCTTTTGGAAAATAATGGGAAGGGATTGGGTTGAGAAAGCATAATGGTTGGTGAACAAGACCAAAATTCATTGTATGTACTTGTATGAAATTGTCAAAAATAGAAATAATTAACCAAAGAATAAATAAATCAGTGGTCAGGAATTTTAACTAAATAAGCAGACATTTTTCTGTACTTGGTAATTGTTTAAACTGACTGTTTTACTTGAACATTCTCTTATAATGTTGACTGTGTGTTTTAAACAGCACTACTAGTGCCTGTGGCTTCTAGTAGAAGAAGAAATGGCAGCATTTAGCTGAAGGTACACTCACAGGCACCGAGGGGAGTCAGAGTTGCTGACTCCTGTGACAGAATTGATACTCTGTCAGTGTCTATGTTCTAAGTGGTTTTGTGTGCCCTTTCTGTCCATGATGTCTTCTATCAGGTCTCAAATTTGCTTTTCTTTATTTTGATGTTGACCTGCAATGTTGACCCACATGGAGCTACATTATTGGTTTCCTTAATTCTAATTTCCCCAAGTCCTAGGACAAGAAGAGGGAAGACGTGCTTGCCAAGGGCAGCTATAACTTTCCAAGCTAGGCAGGACTTCTGTTAACATGCCCCTCATCTTTTTCTTCCTCTGCTTTTCACCATGGGCTTCCTCTCCTTTCTTTTTAACCTTTGAATGAGCTGCTTATTAAATTCTCCTCAATTTCACAATATAGCACACTGTTTCTTTGCCTGTGAGATATACCAGGTTAGTCATCTCATTTGATGTTTATAGCTACTTTAAAAAAATATTTGCTCCATTTTAAAGTGGAAATTTTGATACATAGAGAAAAATATCACAAAGCAAACAGATAAAAACTAGCAATTTTGACTCTTTTTATAGTTTTGTCCATACCTTTATATACAGCCTGTCTTTACCATATACATTTAACCACTGTAGGCATATTATATTGAATAAATATTAAACTCCTTTTTTTTTACATATTTATACTTACAAGCAATGATCAGGAATTAAAATGGAGTTCTTTTAAGTGAGATCCATGGGTGCAAATCATTTATGGTAATAAAGATGTGGATCACAGTGGTGTTTAAAAGAGTGAATGTTTGATAATGGCATAATTATCAACCACAGGAGATCATCACAACATGCATCTCTTCAAACATGTTAAATATTGAAAGTTCACTATACCAGGAATTCATCTTCATTGTACGTGATGGGAATAAAATCTGTCAAATAATTTGATCATAAATTGTGAATGAACCATTGACCTATTCACCTGCAAGGGGATAATTCTGCTAGTCTTTTTCATGGAAATTATCATGGCTTGAATAGCAACATATTCAACCTCAAAAAGTACTCAACTTAGATAGTTATACCAAAAGACATGAAGTAAAAAAAATATGGAATATCTAATACACATTTGGTTAAGTTTCTTTGAATGAGAAGTGCTGTGGGATGGTCTGTATGTCAAATCTGTTGCTCTGATTGGTCAATAAATAAAACACTGATTGGCCAGTGGCCAGGCAGGAAATATAGGCGGGACTATCAGAGAGGAAAATTATGGGAACAGGAAGGGAAAGGGAGACTGCCAGCCACCGCCATGACAAACAGCATGTGAAGACGCCAGTAAGCGATGAGCCACGTGGCAAGGTATAGATTTATAGAAATGGATTAATTTAAGCTATAAGAACAGTTAGCAAGAAGCCTGCCATGACCATACAGTTTGTAAGCAATATAAGTCTTTGTGTTTACTTGGTTGGGTCTGAGCAGCTGTGTGACTGGCGGGTGACAAAGATTTGTCCAGACTGTGGGCAAGGCAGGAAAACTCTAGCTACACAAAGTATATGAGCAACAACTTTAAACTGGTTCCACTGGTAACACATTCTTCTAAGTTGTGGAGTCTACAAATTTCCTTGCTACTAATTTGGTAATGTTACTGTAAATTTCTTAACCTTTCTGAATATCTTTTTGTGTGTGTGTGGAGGGAGGGGGCGGGGTATGTGTGTTGAGACTGTGTAGTTTCTCTGTGTAGTTTTGATGCCTGTCCTGGATCTCGCTCTGTATACCAGGCTGGCCTCAAACTCACAGAGATCCACCTGGCTCTGCCTCTTGAGTGCTGGGATTAAAGGTATGCACCACCACCACCCAGCCCTTTCTGAATATCTTTAATGTGACAAACTTCTCAAAGAGTAGACTAGTGCACTTAGATTAGGGCATTATATGGTTTTGCCCCTGTGTATCCTTGCTGCAGGTGGACTGTAACATAGCATCAGCTAAGCCCACATGCATCAGCTACCACGCACATGTGGATATTCAGGTTTATTCAGACTCAATTTTTTAAATAATATTTTCTAATTTGTCTTAAAATTTACAGAATTTTGAATTCTTAAACTCACATTATACATGCATATTTAATTACTGCCCAACTATTATGCTAAACTGTTAAAATCATGTGTGATAACATGTCCTTCCAATGGGGGGCAATCCTTACTTTTTGTCACTTGGTGCTATGGATTTCAAATTGGTGCTCTAGTCCAGGGCTTCTCAATCTGTGGGTTATAACTCCTTTGGAAAACTATCTCTAAAAATACTTACATTGCAATTCATAACAGCAGCACAATTATAGTTATCAAGAAGCAACAAAAATAATTTTATGCTTGAGTGTCCATAAAACATGAAGAACTGTATTACAGAGTCACAACATTATGAAGCTTGGAAACCACTGTTCTAGTCAGGGTTCAACTTCTCTAGTATTTATAGGTATATGAAAACTGGAGAATCATAAACAATGTTACTCATCAACTGGCAACAATATTCATTTGAGTAAGCCCTGAGTTCTGGATCTGTAATTTGATAGTAAAATCTTTATGGTGAATGACCATTGTTTATACATGTTATGCATCAGTCACTGATGTACTATTGATTGATCATTCCCACCATCTAGGGCCAGTGTTGGCCAACTATAACCTAGACATTAAATTCAACCCATAGTAAGATGTTTCATTCTCAAGCCAGCAAGCTGAGTGTGGTGGTTTGAAGGAGAATGGCCCCATACGCTCATATGTTTGAATAGTTAGTCTGCATTTGGTGGAACTGTTTGGGAAGGATTAGGAGCCTTGTTAGAGGAGATGTATCCCTGGGAACAGGTTACAAATGAATCATGCCACACCCAGTCCTATCTCTGTCAGGGCTGTCTTTCTCTGTCTCAGTTCTTCCTTTGCTCCACCATCATGGATTCTCTGAAACCAAAAGCTAATTAGGTGCTTTTTTTTTATACGCTCTCTTGGTTATGCTGTGTTATCAGAGCATTAAAATGTAACTAAGGAATTAAGAATGTCTTTTCATACACATATCTTTTTTAAAATAAGTAAATTGGATTATTAATTGAAATTTTCAAAAAAAATATCAACTTATTAACTAGTAACATGTTAATGGCCTCTTCTTGTCTCATTTCTACATCTGCATGTTACATAATTAGTTTCATGGTTTTAAAATAGTAAATATTTCCTAAAAAATTAACAGATCATCCATCTGGACAGAATTTTATGAAATATGTTTAGAAAATTTCATAATATGAAAATACTGTGATGGTCATAATATGCAAAGAATAAGATGCAAAGTCATTTATATATCTCTTAAGGAAATTAAGCCATCTGACTCCCCACAAAAAATCATAGACTAATAAAAAAAACAACCCAGTACTAGATACAAGAAACCTTCCTTTTGAATTGTTTGTCAGAGTAGTCATTGATTCCCTATACAATATAGATTATAGATGTAGCTCTTGGTTGCCTCTCAGGTGTTGAGGGTGGGTTGCTATTGCTGAAGATACCACATTTTGAGCTGAATATAACCTGAAAGCCTCTTTCCTGAAATCTACTGTCCATAGTTCCAGAAAATATCATGCAAGATGCCAAGAGAAGGAACAAATTAAACAGTCCTATCCAGCTGCAATAGCTATAAAACATGATGATTAACAGCATAGTAAGATATGCATAAAAGTAAAATAAATGACATTCACATGCCAGTGACAACTAGCAGTTGTCTAACTGAACATGAGCCCCACTAAATATATATGAAATCATGGCTGGTACTGGAAATCTAATCAGCTTTGCAGACCTTAGAAAAGAATCCACTGCTACAAATTTGCTAGATCATAGTATTTCCTTACTATATTCTAAATCTAACCCTTACACCCAAAGATACCTGTAGCTACCATCCCCATCAAAGAATCCTCTATGAACAGAAAACGTGCATCATTATTACAGTAACCCACAACTAGAGGTAATGTAGAGCTCTGCAGACCATGGAGAGCTCTGTCCCATCTACATCCCAGCTCCTGAATCTATGCTCAAGAACATGGCAGAAGAAGGAGCAGGGAGATGGTAATAGCCAGAATACCAGGAATCCTGCTGTGAAACAATGTCTGCTAAATATGGTCACACAAACAAGACCAACCAATATAAATGGACACATTCACATGGAAGGTGGAAATTTTTGCAGAGTCTTAACCCCAGACACAAAACAATAGGCAACTAATGATTGTTGGGACAAGGAAGTTTTAGCACCTTCCAAGGATGAGCCATCTTGTTAGTTGTCTAACACAGAGTGATCAACCCTGAACCCATATACATAACACAACAAAAGCATTCAGCAAGTTGTATTTATGTATATTTGTCCATAGACTTAAACACACACGTTTATGTAACAATCACAAAGTAAATAGTATCAACTTGAGGGCTTAAGGAAGGAATTTGAAGGAGGGTAGCTGAGAGGAATTGGAGGGTAGAAGGGGAAAAGGGAAAGTTATTTAATTCTATTTCAGTTTCAAACATAAAATAATTACAAGGCAAAATCTACACACACACACACACACACACACACACACACACACACAAAAGCAGACTGAAAGGTCTTCTTCTCAATTGTAGGTGTCATATGGAAATGCTAATACATTTAAAATCCAGTGGTCATGAGTGATATTTTCTTGGAAGACAGCCATGTGCATTCATTTACTTACTAGATGACTTATTTCATGCTACAATCGGAGACTTTAACAGCTGTTTACCATGAAGATCATATATCCCACAGTGCCTAAAATTTGTCTTTTCTGGCTCTTTGCAGAAAATGTTGTGTGCATCCCTACTGTTTTCAAAGTGTATTCCACATACCAGCAACTTCAGGAACACTGAGAAGTATCTCGCTAGAAATGTAGTCTCCTCACATTTACAGATGTAGGCATCATGGAGGAGAAGCCTTGCAGGATGCACCCTCAACTGCCTGGTGTTTTGGTTAGCTTTTGGGCAGCCAAGTTTATGAACCATGGTCAAGTGAAGGCCTGGCATTATTTCTCAATAATAGTAAGCAACAATGATGAAAATGTAAGTTAATATCTGTATAGGAGATCGTGATTTATTTAGCTTTTTTACTAAATTTGTAAAGACATACCAAAAAAATAGAAAAGAAAATGATGATCATTAATGAGCTCTCTTTGTTGCCAGAGAAAACCTTCAGTTAGGTAGGGGAAAGGTCTATTATGCTTTAGGGGTTACTTTAATTTTAGGTTTTGAAAAATCACTTCTGAATTTCTGTGGTACTTAAAAGAGCTTATCACTACATTTATAAAGGAGAAAATGCATTGTATTCAATTATTTAGATGTGAAGTTAAAGAGACAGACCTATAATGGTATGTGAAAATAAAATAGACTTCAACAAAAGAGAAGGAAAAAAATACTGTTTCTGCTTCTTTTTGTAGAACCTACTCCTGGTGTCCAGTTATCCATACATATTTGTTACAAGCACCAAGCACTCACTATTCCCAAATGGCTGACACCTCTGCATCTACTGCTGATCATGAACTGCATGATCCTAATCTGAACTGCAACTGTAGGGATAGATGAAGATGAAGGAAGACACAGTGTCTAGTCATTTAAAAATAAACCAAAAATCCAACTGAACTGAGGCTATTGCTTTAAAAGGCACACTGAAGAAATCCTTTTACAAGAGGCTCTTAATGTTGCACTCCCAGGCAATGAATGGCTCAATGAGCCATTCCATTCTCATTCAGTGATATTTATTTCAGGATATTAATGAATATTTAATTTCAGTTCTATTTACCAATACAATAAAACCTGAGGTGATAAAAATAAGAAAATGATATTGTTATTAAAGCTAGCACAAAATGCTGCATTAACAAATGGTGATTGTAATTCAAGAGCGCAGTGTTAGAAGGCAGGCTAACACTGCCTACAGAGACAGAGAACACATTAGACAGATTCTGTTTTTTAAAACATTTGAGGCTCCATTCTCGGTCATAAGCCATGCAAAGATGGTCTTGAAATACTTGGCAGTTATAACTGGGCATCACCTATTACTCTCTGGGAGACTAATCTTGGGTGAAATCATCCCCCACACTTCCATTTGCTGTCTATCTAACAGAGACTTTGATTACATTGCCTACTTTGTAGAATCCCAGTGAAGATGATGAAAGACATAAAATCTGAACCTTGGACTTGACATATAATGAATGCTCAAAGTGTGACAATTGTTATTGTGGATACAGTGTGTTACCGATTTGCATGCATAGGAAGCTGTAAGGCGGTAGAGGGTGGGCAAAGACAATTCTCTCAACAGATTCAGAACCCTTGACACTCAGATCTTGCTGTTCACTGGCATTGTCTTCTCTTCTGGATAACAATCTTGTCAACGTTTTGTGGAAGGTACTTTGGCAATGTATGTATAGTACCTCCACAGGGAAAAAAATTCACAGCTACTCATAGAAATGAATTTCTATAACACATATCTCAAGCCATCCACATTTTCAAAATAATATCAATAGGCTGTATTCTTATCCACGTGGGTTACAACTTATAGTCTTCTGAGACGTAACGTCTCTTTAGAATATTTCCTCATATTTACAAATAAAGGCATTGCCACAGCAAGCAACCTTCATACTTTGACCTGTAATGCCATGTCTGCATCCATCTTGGGGTAAGGGACATCTGGATATTGTTAACTGTCTGTGCTTATTCTTGGTAAGGATGCAACCTTGAGGTAGCTCTTAGCCTGGTCTTGATCTGCTTCCATGAACAAACATCTCTACAGAAGTGTCTGAGGACTTGGCTGAGTATAAAGTAAAGCTCTTTACTACATATGTAGACTCATTTTACCCATTTGTTTTGGAATACATGCTTCTGCCCATCATCAGAATTGCTGTCATTTGAGCCTCAGCTCCATTGATGCTATCAGGTTGAAAAAAATCCAGAATACCACCAGGTACATTGGAAACATAAAACTTGTCTTTTCTTATGCCTAGCCATAAGAAGTCCCATCTTGTGCTTCTTAGAGGTTTATTAGTAAGATAGCACAAGATAACTATTCTGAAGCTTCCCCACATCTCAACATATACAGAGGGATGAGTGACCAAGGCTAAGTAATTTGTGCTAGACTAGATATATGAGACAATATACTAGATATAAAAAGCACAGTCATTAAAAACCCAGAGCTCCATTTCTAGTTTAACTTATATTTAAAACAAACACTGATAAGTATGCTATTAAAGTTTCTTTCCCCAAGCAAAGATAGGTAACCTCTTTTAGATATAAGAATGGTTATAGTCTTTATTCCCATCACTACTTTCAGAAAATTTTAACTTTCTTGTCCTGTTACTCTGGATTTCAATTCACTCTAATCCTACAGAGTTATATTTGTTTGGTGGAGTCTGAGTCCTGTGTTTGGGTATTTATTTATTTATTTAATTTTTTGTGTAAATACTTTTACTCTCTTTTTAAGGTTTATTTATTTATTATGTATACAGTATTCTGCTTGTATGCCAGAAGAGGAAGCCAGATCTCATTATAGATGGTTGTGAATCACCATGTGGTTTTTGGGAATCGAACTCGGGACTTTTGGAAGAGCAGTCAGTGCTCTCTTCTGAGCCAGTGTTTGGGTATTTCTAATTCTATTTTAATTTGTGCTTTCCACCGCTAACTCCAGATTTAGCAGTTCAGGTTTGGAGGATGCCTCCCTATCCCAGATTCATAGGCTTCCTTCATGCCAGGAAATTGATTCTGTCACTGAATTTTATCCTGAGATCAAGAAATGTTGAGACATTTTCTAGAGTGGAAATGGATTGCTGGTATATGGCCAGGCCTGCAGGCACACATGTGAAGGGGAGGGTAAAATAACCCTCACAAAAGAGGTGGATTTGAACTTAATTCTGATGAATTTATTATGAAAGAGTTAAAATAGTCCATATGGTTTGCATGAGATAGAGTAAGGGAAAAAATTTAAAAAGCCTAATATAAACTACAAGAGTTTTTGGAAATATCTTCTGTTTTTATTTCTTTTGAGGAAACCATCTTGAAAAATTAATTTTAGAAGCTATTAGGGAATATATTTTATGTAAAATGCCTTAGTTGTTGATGAGATGGGGTTTGTTTTTCAGTTCATCAGCAAGATGACACTTTGATAAATCACAGATTGTGCAGTGCCTTAAGAGGCACATTGTGATGATTTCCCTCACAATGTGCTATCAAGAGTCAAATGAAGCGGTGTTCTAGAGCCTACCAGGGCTGGTGAGGCAATGGCGCCCACTGTGATGCTCAGAGGGCTGCTAGGCAGGCTGCCAGTTCTAAAAATTTGTTTGTTCTCTGATCCACTTCTGAGAGTAGCTTTCTATCAATCACTTGAATATGCATTTGATTTAGATTCATTGCTTATAAACTATTAATGAATCAGATGTAACATGGACAGCTAGGACCTCTCTTGAAAGGAAATCAGATGGGTTTCTTTTTTTGTAGTTGTTGTTTTGTTTTGTTTTTTCCTTTCTACCTTGTTGACTCAGGTTGAGGCTTTTGTGTAACACCACTGAGTGACAGTGAAGCTCTGGTCAGTGGTATCTTGGCATCCTTGTATGCACAGGTTGATACAAACCATTTCCATCTTTAATCTTGCAACAGAGCTTTTGGCCAAATCACAGACAGCACATAAGGAAATACACGTCCCTTGACCTCATGTTTCCCTTCATGACACTCAGTTTCTCTACATCTAATATGTTTAACACAGTAGGACTTTGTCCAATGCAACTATATAAAATTTAAATTCTACCATTGGAAGTAAATTCTAAAGTAATTATTGTGCAAATTTCATTTTCAATTTGCTTTTGACTTACAAGAGAAACATTATGATGGCCACATGCTGATTCAGGCAGATTCTAGGATCTCAATGGGTGTGATTTATCCAATATCAATGGTAAAGATGAAAATGCAAATATAGAATTTAGAACACAGTATGAAATATTCAACCAAGTTGTCACTGGATGGTTGTGAGTGAGTTCTAAGTGGTGCCAAATAACCACTTTGATTATAATTTTCACCCTTTAAATATTGCTGTTGCACTGTGGAGATGGGTCCAAAAGAGGCTGATCTCATTTGCTCATGCTGGTTTCTTCTGGTCCTCTGGCAAGTAGGACAACACTTATTTTCAAGGCTGACCTCATCTTTTCTGGCTGCTGAGTAGACTTTGCACTTCAGTTGATGAGGGCATATGAGAAATGAACCAGATAAATTGCTTGATTAGAATCTTCATGAACCAGAACTGATGAGAGGGACACACATTTACTTGTGAATTAAGAATCAAATACATCTTTCTGGGCCCAGTACTATACATTTACATCCTTCCTACTGTGTGTGGCTTACACTAATTGCTAACCCTAGGCTATTTCATGTTTCGGAATTTTCACAACACTGTTTGATGTTAGCAGATTTACTACACTTGTTTTGCAAGTCTCATGTTCATATATAAATGGCTGTCTGGATAGGGGGCCACTAACTCTCAACAAATTAGTCAACCCATCCTATCACTCAGCTATTCTCTTCTCATTTGCATCAGCTTCTAGGACTAAAACAAACAAACAAACAAACAAATAAAGTCTTTTTAAAGCAGTATATGGAATAAAAGTGGATTTTGTAGCTTGTTGACAGGTAAATTTGTATTTAGCTAAAATGGATAATCTTATATTCTTGGTAGTATATAAAACATAACACACAATATTACAGGTCTCTCTGCACGCGTTTTTTGTGTGTATTTGTTTGAATGTATATTTTTGAGAGTGATAGACTGAGATATAGCAGTTCTCAAGTGTAAATACCGTGCAATTAAAATTTATTTAAAAAATTGTCAAAATTTTTAAATATGAGATTTCTGTTTTTTATATACATAAGACATTGAAATTAATGTTAACTCATATGAGGAGATGAGAATGATTTATTTACTTTACTAATATAAAGAGTAATATTAGCTACACAGATAAATGTTTGTTGTTAACTTTAATAAAGTATATCTTCTCAAAACACTTATTAATATGAAGTACACTAATCAGGTGTCAAATTTTGAACTTCCTGCAGTTTTCCAGAGCCCAATAGCTAATAGAATTTGATGGAAAAAACATACAAATCCAACTCCTCAGATCTCACTTTGCAATATAATTTTAGTACTCACAAAAACCTGCAAAAGCTTAACTGATCAAACTAGTGACTATCAAGGCATGTAATGTTAGTGTTCAGCCAAATACTCAAGATTCTGACTCCCTTCCTTGCCAAAGAATATGCTGTTCTCCTCATTGACACTGCATTACGTCTCGCTCTGGCAATGCTATGTGAGATGTGATGTAAGCACTTCTGCAGAGATTTTTGCTGAGCTTAAGGTTTCTGGGTGCACTCTTCAGAAACCTGGGATCTGGTTGATGCTGATCTTATGGATCAAAAGCCTGGATCCTGGAGCAGAATTTGTGAATGAGAACTATTGTCTTCATTACAATAAACTGAGATTTTTATGCTTGGCTATTACGGTCTGCTCATGCTGTGGGAACAAAACAGCACCACGTGGCTTAAAACCACAGAACTAATTTCTCACATTTCTGAGCCTAGAAAGTTCAGGATTAAAGTCCTTAGTTTGTTTTTCAGTGGACACTTTCTGGGTCACAAATAACTGTTTCTTTCTCTATTGTCATACTGCAATATGTGAGGAAGAAAGGATATGTTCTCACTCTCTGCTCTCTCTACTTGCAAGGACATAACCCCATGAAAAAAGTACTTCACCCTGTGACCTCATATAGCCCAAATTATCTTTCTAATGTCCTCTTCGTCAAATTTCTAGATAGATGTTGAATTTTGTGAAGACTCAAACAGCTAATGAGAAAGAGAGCATTTTTACTATGAAACAACCATATCTGGCTTTTAAGTCTGTCCTTGCTCCCTGAATCATTTCTTTTCTAATACATCAAGGGTATAACCATTTCAAGGGTCTATCCTGGTGCAGAAAAGGAGAAGAGTAAAAATCACTTATGTTTATGTGACCAGTTTGAGTTTTGATTTTACATTTCCCCCTGTCTTTTTTTATTATCAACACGAAGATATTTTATCAGCAGGACATTTTGGCACCATGTAAACTTAGTACATTTTGTTTAAGGAAATCTGGGTCTGGGACTGTGGCTTCATGGTAAAGCCATTGCCTACTTGATGTTCTATTCTCAGAGCTGCAAAAAATGGAGACTTGTGACATGTGCCTCTATTAGAGAACAAGGAAGACATGGCATGCTCTGAGGTGACACAAAAGAAGTTAGAAGAAGAACAAACTAATGCCCCAAGTTAGCAGGAAAGGGCACCAGCAAAGATTAGTGTAGAGAAGCCAGACAAAGAGCAGGGGAAAAGCCATGAAACTACTAAGATTTTTATGCAAAAATAAAACCAATGAGCTGTAAGTGGACTTGTTTAAGGGGTGGGGGGCTCAAATAAAAATCACAAATAAGAGAGAAATACAAATGATAGTAAGAAAGCACAATGAATAACTATACAGAAATATAAAGAAATGAATGAACTCTAGACACATAAAACTGCCTAGATTGGATTGTAACCAAACAATGGTGAACTGACAGATAATGAATGAGTAAGCACAAATTCTCGAGCAGTAGTAGATAGCACCTGATGACTTCATTTCAGACATTGACAGAGATCTTAAGCTTGCATTAATTTCAATGGTTCACAAACTTCTAAAGCTCAGAGTGGAGATACTAATTCAAGTTCAGCTAATAGGCAGACATAATTTTGATATTAAATCCACACAAAGATATCACAAGCAAAGAAAATTACTAATATCTAATAAACATAAATGCAAATGCCCTTAGCAAAATGCTAACAAACTGAATTTGAAGCACATTAATAGACTCCTTTACCCCAATACAGTGAGGTGAGGGTTGTCCTGAGATGAAAGGGTTGTTCAACATACACAAGTCAGTAATGAATTCAAGGATTAAATCCTACAAGCTGATCTGAAGAGATGTTCCCTTCTCCCCAAAAAATCCTGCTTCAAATATATTAGCACACTTGGTTAAAAGGTTTCAACAGGGACTGAGGAGATAGTTCAGTGGCTAAGACCAAGTACTATTCTTGCAGAGTACATGACTTTGGGTCCCAACTCCCAGGCTGGATAACTCAACCACCTGCAACTCTACCACCAGGGTTACTACAATGCCACTGGGCTCTTAAGACATCTTCACTCACATGTATAACACTGCCCCCGCCATGCACATCAGTAAAATGTTTTTTAAATGGCTATAGATTAGAATAAGAAAGAATGTAGTTCAACATTAAAGGTCATACAATACAGACTAATAGCTTGCATCACTCTGAGCACTGGAAAATTCTTAAACTTTTCCTTTGAAGCTGGGGCCAATGCAAGGTGCCTAGTTTTCAGTTATTTTCAGCACAGTACTGGAAGTCCTAGCCAGAGCAGTAATGGAAGAGAAAGACACAAAACAGCATTATAGTAGAGAGAAAAGAGATACAATTATCTCTGTTAATAATAAGATCTGATGTACGTAAACACCAAAGATTCTACCAAAAAGATTGTTAAAATGGTTTAATGGTTTCAGATTAATTTATTCAAAATTAGTAATGTTCCTTTATATTAGCAAGGAAGTATTTGATAGGAAATTTTAAAAAGAGAATCCCATTCACAAAACAATGAAAAGTTAAAATGTAATATTATTAGATTTAACTAATTTGAAGCCTCCACACTAAAAGCTATAAAACACAGATGCAAGAAAAGAAAAAAAAACCTAAATATAGATAACTGCTAAATGTTCTAGCATATAAAGCTATTTGCAGATTGATAAAATCCTTGCAAAGTTTCCAAAATCATTTTCACACAAATAGAAAAGAAGCCCTTAAATTAATATGGAATCACTAAGCACAATGAATGGACAGAATCAATGGTTAGAATAAACAGAGCAGGAAAACTATGAAAACATGCAGTGCTGTTATCAACCCAGGCACATTAAGCAACAGAACAGGATAGAAAGCCCAGGAATAAGACCATATGTTCATGGTCAGTTCATTCACAACAAACAGGCCAAGATTGTAGAATAGGGTAAAACTATTCATTCATATGTAGCTTTGGGAAAACTAGTTACACCCATGCAGAAAAATGAAACTGGACCCTTGCTTTATGCAATCCAATAGTCAACATGGGATTCATTAAGAACCAAAGTGTACCCACTATATCACTAAAGGTAATAGAAAACAGGTACATGGTGTACAACATTTATCTTGGAAATGATTTCTCTTTTTACATATATGGCTTTGAAAGTACTGCACAAATAAAAATGGGGAAATGGATTATTTCAACCAATATAGAAACAATATATGAAACAATATTTCAAAGATTACAGATAACTGAATACAGGGACAAATAGTAAAATGGGGCGACATTTGCAGTAGATAATAAGTGGCTGATACCCAAAATATATGAGAAATCCAAAAGATTGAAAGGTATAACAAGCAAGCAAACAAAATCATAAATGCGGAAACTGATATGAACAGACCTTTCTCAAAGACACATATATGACTAACAAGTACAGGACAGGTACTCAGCTAACTCAAACAACAATGAGATATCATTTCCTGCCAGTGCAGCTTTTTATCAAAAAAATAGTAAATGCCATTGAGGATGCACAGAAAAGAAAACTGTGTGTACTGTTGATAGGAATATAAATGAAAAACTAGTTATTTTGGAAGCATATAGACAAATTCATTTAAAAATTAAACATAGATAAGATGTGATCAAGAAAACCACCTTTCTGGGTATATACCCAAAATAAATGTAAATAGTGTATCAGAATAAAATTGCCCCTTTTTAGGCATAGCTGCCTTAGTCACAACAGCTGGGACATGAATAAATCTGTACTCATTACCTTTTGTTTGCAGTGATAAAACACAATGACCAAGGTACCTTGTTGAAGAGTTTATTTGGCCTCTGGTTCTAGAGGGTTAGAGTTCATAGTGGTGGACAGAAAGGAAAATGTCAGGATCAGGAATTTGAGGGCTCACATCTTGAACCTCAAGCAGGAAGGAGAGAGATAGTGAGCTCCAAATGGTGTGAGTTTTTAAACTCTCAAAGCACATCTCCAGTGACATACTTCCCCCAACAAGGCCACACCTTTTAAACATCCCAAATCGTATCACCAAGTGGGGACCAAGCATTCACATGGACAAGACTATGGGGGACATTCTCATTCAAGCCATCACACAGGCTAAGTGTTCTTCAAAAGAAGAGCATAGTTTATCTACTTAGTGTTAAAAAATAAGGAAACTCAGCATAAAAAGAAGGTACTCAGTCTTAAAAAAGAAGAAAACTAATTTCCATTCACTGTTCTAGGTTAACAAAAAGCCAGATCTGATTATGTCAGTGATATACCTTAACTGGAATCCCAAAGTGTTCAACTCACAGAAGCCTAATAGGATGATAGTAACCAGGGGTGAAGTGGGGTGAGAGAAAGGGAAACATTGGCCAAGTGATGCAACTTCAAATAGACAAATGGTTTTTAACCTTTTTAAAGCTGCAACATTTTAATTTAGTTCTTCATATTGTGGTGACCCCTAACCATAAAAATTATTTCTGTTGCTACTTCATAGCTATAATTCTGCTACTGTTATGAATCATAATGTAAATAGCTGATATGTAGGATATCTGATATGCTACCTGCCTCAGTGAAATGGTGGTTTGACCCCAAAGGAGTCATGACTCACAGGTTGAGAACTACTTATATAGATAGAAGGAATAAATGAAATGGGATAAATGTTTGTATAGCATAGTAACTACAGTTAATAAAAATGTACTGTGTAATTCAAAATAACTAAAAGTAAGTTTCAAATATTTCAAAGAAAAAAAATAATGAGAAAAGTTTTGAATAATGTTATCAGATTGATTTAGCCATGTCAGCTTGCGTGTATACTAAACAGCAGTCATTACCAGCTATATAACAGTTTTGTTTTCTATGAGTGTATAATATTATGAGATCTTTATTCAAATGATCTTAAAAACAGAGTTAGTGGTCAGAAAATATGACCACAGATCCCACATCCCATACATAAGGTACTTTATATACTGGTTCTTTTATTTTAATCATAATTAGTGGGTAAAGTGATCAGGAGATGGAAAAAAAAGACAATGTGTGGTTCTAAGTCAAATAGCCTAGCAGTAGAGATTTAATTTTTAAGTCTAATTTTAATTAAAATGAGAGGCTAGAGATGCAACAAAATTCAGGAAATGGAAATTGAAAAATAAAACCTAATCATGAGGTGGCATTCATTTACAGACACACTCAGGGTTCTGAATGGGAATACCAGATCCCATGATACTTCACTTTTATCTCTTTGAGATGAAGGTATAGATGTGCATTGACATCTGTGACAGAGTTATAGGTAAACTAAAATGTGTTTTAGATAAATAATTATATATACTTTCCTCTGTAAATGGTAAAGTGTGTGATGTCCTGAGTACAGAAAGTAACATTACTACAGAAGCTACACATACATATATGATTTGCTAAAATTTTCAATTTCTCTTTATTTTCACTCAATAGGCTATAGGTCATTTCCATAAAGAAGAACCTCAGAAGGCATTACATTGTGAATTCCATTTCCTGGAATCCTAAAAGAGCAGCAGGGTGACACAAGGACATAATACATCAAAAGGGAACATCTGAAGGCCCAGCAGCTAGCAGAAGAGTTTCACCGGGCTGATGCCCATGAGCCTCTCATTCTCTAAAGCCATGGCCTAGACAATTCCCTATAGTGAGATTTTCAAAGCTTAGTTTTTACATTTGCTTTGTGTGAGGTGGTATGCACAAGCCGTGGTGTGCATATAATATTCACAGGACAGCCCGAGGGAATCTGCTCTTTCCTACCACCATGTATGCTCTGAGTATTGAACTCAAGAAGTGGAGTTTGGTGGAAGGGCAGCTTTACCAACAGAAGTGTCTTGCTGGCCTTTTAATAACTTTTTTTTTCTGTATGCATTAACCATCGATGCTAAATGTTTTTGGGAAGTGTTGCAGGATATTCCAAAAAAGGCACAGATTGGTAATAATATATTTGTATGATTGTCAATTTTACCAACACTCTCTACAATTCCTCAGACTCCTCATTGCTTTCTATTATACAATGTATTTTCCATTCATTCCAGTAACTATTTCAAACTTTTCCAACTCTCCCCAAATGTTGAACCCATCCACCTTAAAACCTCAGCTCCATAGCATTTCTTAAAGTCATTGAAGAAAAACAGACTTTACATATTCCACACTGCAAACTGTGTATGTTTTTTCCTTCATCCTGTTTGCAAGAGGAAGACCACTTTCCATGTACAAAACTGGTCTACACTATTCTCCATCACTGTGGTTCTAGAGATGGAATACAAGCTTCAGAACAGGCTATGTAAACTCTACCATGGAGTAACCTTCAGCCCTTGACAAAGTATAGAGCTGGACTTTGGGTCCACACTTTCTGAATTCCTTAAATAATGACATCACTACCACCAACCTACTTGTGTCTTGCTTTTCTTTCTTTATAATTGGATGAGTCTCATTAGAATAATTTTAATATTAAAACCACAGAAAGTAATAGTAAGAAAGCAATAATAGCAAGATTAATACAAAATGATAATATGAATATTTAACCTTAAATCCCTCTGGAAATATTTTTTCTTTCCCCCTACAGTCAAAATTCTTGAACATGTATATAGTTACAGTCTTGATTTTCTGTACTCACCCAATGCCAAATTTCCCTGTACCATGCCCCTGGCCTTGCTCTCACATTGGATTTAGATGCCTATACATTTCAAGACACTGACACTGTTCAGGAATGTTCCTTGAATTCTTGGAAACATTAGAATCCATTGGAATCTTCTTTCTGAGCATATGCTTCTTAGATGTCTGGAGTATAACTCTCTTCACACTTAACTCATTTTCTTCTGGGCTCTCCTTATTTTTTCTTTGAATGGTTTTTTAATTTTTCTTTTCTTTTTTTTCTTTCTTTTTTTTTTTTTTTTTTGGTTTTTCGAAACAGGGTTTCTCTATGTAGCTTTGCGCCTTTCCTGGAACTCACTTGGTAGCCCAGGCTGGCCTCGAACTCACAGAGATCTGCCTGCCTCTGCCTCCCAAGTGCTGGGATTAAAGGCGTGCGCCACCACCACCCGGCTCTTTAATTTTTCTATCTCTGTAAAATACTGGTGACTTTCAAGGTACCATTCTTTCTGTTTTACTCTAAGAATTTCATAGATGAATCCATAAAACTTTTGGTAACTGCATCCACCTCCAAAGTTCCTAGGACTGATATGATAGATGATATTGTGCAAATTTATTTCCCAAGCCCAAACCTCCTTCCTGGATTTCTGTCTAAATACTTTTTGACTGCTTATTTATATTTCGTGTGATCATTTCACAGGTATTATGAGCTGAATACCTTAAAATGCCTGCTCATGATCTTTTCTCTCACCTTCCCATACTTAATTTTTCTTTTGCATTCTCTGTCTCAGAAATACCTCCTCATCTACCCAGGCACCACTTCAGTGAGCAAATGATGAGATCACTTATGTTCGATTGCCAGATTGTTTTCTGGATATTTTTATTCATTTGTACAGCTACTACCTAAATCCAAGAAAATGCTATTATAATTCTGAATGATGGATATTTCTTCTTAAGTGGTCTTTCCTTGATATTTTTCTTCTTCTAATTACTTCCCCACAGCAGACCTATGAAAGTATGGTAATAATATGTCCCTGTAAAACTCTCCAAGCCTTCCTGCTGTTCTTGTGATAAAAGTTCAGACTTCTCAGCATGACTCAGCCTCAGCATACTCACTGCTTCATCATGAAACACCATCATTGAGTCCTTCTCTAAAGATTGAGAGCATTTCCTCTAATTCTTGCAGGAAGCTCTTGTTCATCTCTACTTCCAAGCCTTTGTCTTTGTCCTCTAGATTTCTCCACAGGACTTATTTTCAGGTCTACAGAAAACCCACTGTGGATGGAGTCTTTGATTAAATAATATATTTTACAGAACATGACTAAAATAGTTATGCATTTCTGATACTTTAATACCACTGTGCTTCTTTCTTCTCTGTTACATTAGTTGTATGTAGACACTAATAACAAACCCCACGGATCTGTTGCTTAAAACTGAACAAGCATGTTATATTCCAGATTCTGCCATGAGAATTCTAAACCAAACAATGTGGCTGCTTCCTTCTGGAACATGAGGGTGAGTCTCACATTTGCAATGTCTAGAAGTCACCTTCTTTTGAGTGTGGTCTCTTCTTTTTGTCTTCAAAGCTAGCACTATGGAAACCTTAATTTTTTCTCTGCTATCTGTTTTCCCAGTCTCATCAAACATTTCAGACTGATATTTTTTACCTTTTTACCTCTGTTTCTCTTTATGAACCTCTGTGATTTCACCGGAATCACCCCAATTCCACAAGAACCTCTGCACCTCCTTACAGCTCCACAGTTTACATTGCCATGTAAAATAATATACTTATAAGTTCTATGAATTGGGATTCAATTGTCTTAGAGAAGGGCATTATATTGCATGTCATACTTGTTTAAATGTTTTTCTCATTTTTTATAAACCCAATATTATTAGAGTATATAAAATCCACTTTATGCCAGGCAGTGGTGGTGCACATCTTTAATTCCAGCACTTAGGAGGCAGAGGCAGGCAGATCACTGTGAATTAGAGGCCTGCCTGGACTACAGAGCTAGTTCTAGGACAGGCAAGTCTACCAATGAAACCCTTTCTTAAAAAATCAAAACAAAATCCACTTTATTCTCAGGTTCAAGAGAGATATTTAATAATATTATAATCCTGATTTTTGTCTCAGTTCATACATCTATGCATATAACAGGGTTGATACAGATACTGACACAGCAAACACATGAAACACTGAATGGGTATATTAGTAAATAATCATGAAACAAACCAACGTAACTGCAAAACAAACTTTCCCTTACTTTTTTTTTCTCTTTAATTTTTGTTACAATGTCTAGTTTTATCCTGTCCTTCAATGTTAATTTAGACAAGGGCCATTACAATTCTGCCCATTTTTAGATACCAAGAAGACCTATGGAGATTTTAAATATAAAACAGAGTTTTAATTCTATAATTTTAGTGTCTCATGTTGTAAATCTATCAAAACTATGGGTTTAACTTCTGCTTAAATTTCCTCTTTCTCATTCATCTTGGTCACCAGTTGAAGTCTCTTCTCTGTTGCTATTGACCTTCTTAGGAGGAGTAAGGCCATTTTGCTGAACTTTTCTATTCTGTGTGCCTCTAAAGTGGTCTGAAGGAAATACATAGGAATCCAATGTTCTTGCAGTTTTTGGCAGCACCATTAACACACCCAAGCCAATCTTCCTGTCTGTGGCAGTGGACTTTGTTAGCAAGCTTCTTGCTTGCAGAGTTCTTAGTTTTAGTTCAGACACTACACCATTATGTCTTATAAATTGTAGGATCCCAAATGCTTCCTTAGTAGTCTTCATTAAGAGACTACCCTTTGGGTGTTTTTTCTTATTTCCCTTGTAGGAGGAGAGGAATATAAAACAGCTCACTTTTACTGAGAAATACAAGGGACTGGATTCACTCCCTAATACTAAAATAAATAAATATATTTAATTTTTTATTATGGATGGCTTCAGAATCACAGGATTATAGCTAGCTATTTTGAAATTGTCCCTTTAACCTAGCTCCTTACTTCGGAGTATATTCTCTAGTTAATTAAATATTAGGTGCATGTGACAATGTATTAGGCCTTGTCTTTTTCAACCATTTAAACTCAGAATGAAGCTAATATCAATTTTATCATAAAAAAAAGGAAACCAAAGTCTAGACATGTTAAAACATACTGAAGATTATATTGTTGGTGACTAACAGACCTGATATTTAAGACAAAAGAATCCAAATGCAGAGCTCATGTCTCTTCATGTTATATCTTTCCATCTACTTCTTTCTTGTTTTTAATCATGATCTCTGTAGCAATGCTGTCAACTCTGTGCATTGTCTTAACACTGACATGGCTCTTGATTTTAAATTGCAGTGAAAGATGTTGTCATGTTTCAGATGCTATGCAGTGGATGTGGGAGACATTGGTCAACTCAAGGATGATTATAAACAAATCAAAACCAATATGTGAACAAAAGAAGACACTAAAATATCAACTACTATTGCTGATCATATACTAAGATTAATGCTATAACATCACAAATATTCAGCTAATGGCTTTAGGGAAACTATTCTCCAATTATGAGCAATCATTAGTTCATGGTTATTATTGATATTAGGCCAAAGTTAATTTTTACTTAATTTTAAGCTCTTTTGCACAGGTGCTTACAGGACTGTGATCACATACTACTTGAAGCATGTTATTACTTATGAGAAAACTCTTGTAGATGATGCTATCCACTGTGTGTAGTCTACCTTCCTAAACTTCCTTTCTCCCGTCAAGAAAGTGTGTCCACAGAGTTCTTCTGTGTGTAGACTTTGTCTTAAAATAAGGTTCTTTAGTTTTGTCTTAGGGTGTTGAGGAGAGCCTGGAAGTCAGCACCTGAAGGAATAAAGCTGGGTCTTGAGATGCTCAATGTAGTACCGGCATGGCTGAAGCTGTCCTCCTGCCTGTTCTATGTGTAGAGATTTCTTGTACCACAATCATTTGCATTCTTTTATGATTTGTATATGGCTCTTGATGGTAATGTGACAGAGCTGACTAGCTGCTCATCTGAACAGTCTAATTACCTGAAACATTTCTCTTAGGCTTTCGACAGTAAGAGGTTACTTAGCTGTTTTCTAGAAAGCTGAGATTGGCATTTGCTGTTATATAGGCTTTCTCAGAAACACCAACTGCTGTGTTGCCACAATTTCAATATAATCTTTAACATTTGCATATTATTTTATACCTCATATATCTTGCCTTAGTTTTTTAAATTATTGACTTTTTATATACTTTCAGCAATTTAAAATTTGAATCAGTCTTCAAATACTTAAGTGGTGTTGGAAATACAACATTAAAATACACTATCCTACTGTGTTGCATAAAGCTTTTTTATATTATATCAAAATTTTGGTAAAATAAAGTTAGATATGCTGAAACAAATTAAATAATTTGAATGATTAAATCCTTGTGTTTCTGATCCAACTTGGATAATTCATTATTGGATTTTCAATCAAAAGCATGAATTCATTTACAACTATATGATGTTTGCATCACTTATGAGGTTTTTACATCAGAAAAATATCTAACTAAAAAAGCATAGTAATTCCAGTTTTGGGTTTCAGTTTTCTAGGAGAAAAATAAGAATACATTCACTTTAAGATAAAGTTGAACATAACTCAATCATCTCTCCAGTGTAACAATTTAAATGTTACCATTTAAAATTTAATTTAAATTTTAAATTGAATTTTTAGAATTTTTAGTTTTTATTTGCTTATTTTTCTTTTGTTTATGGATTTTTGTAGGCAGGCAGCCTGAAAATTAATGTTGCCCTTTGTCTCACTGAAAAAAAATCAATTTATTAAATTAGACATGTGCTCTTTCATGAAATTCTATTTATTTAGAATATACAGTTCTGTGATAAAGACAGCTATTAGGTACTATGAAATATGAATACAAATAATTTTCAGTGGAAGTCAATATGACTAGAACCATACTGTTCTTAACTGAACATCACCAATTTACCTAATACACAGCTTTCTTAGCAAATCAAATAGAGCCTTGTTTCTACTTTAACTTCTGCCATCTAAAACTTTTGTGGTATTTCTGAAGTCTTACTTCACTTTATATGATTCAAAAATATCACAGATAATACATGTAAAGGTCACAGTACAAATATCGGAGTCTGCCTTGATTTCAAACCACTCTAGGTCATATTAAATTTCTCAGTTTGGGCTAGGCCAACCTTAAGATAACTTCTGTGTTTTCCATACTCTTTGAGTTCATTGGAAAGAAATACATGCTTCCAGATTATAGTATGTATATATTCCCTCAATTTGCCACAATATAATCAGAAACAAACATGAGATATTTCTACAAACCATTTCCAGTTTTAAAAAAAAAAGATTGGATAAACCTTCTATAAAAGAAGACTTTTGAGCTGGGTGGTGGTGGAACATGCCTTTATCCCCAGCACTTGAGAGGCAGAGGCAGAGGCAGGCAGATCTCTGTGAGTTCGAGGTCAGCCTGGTCTACAGAGTTAGTTATCGAGTTCTAGGCTACACAGAGAAACTCTGTCTTGAAAAACCGAAAGAGAGAGAGAGAGAGAGAGAGAGAGAGAGAGAGAGAGAGAGAGAGAGAGAGAGATTTTCTCCATACACTTCACTGTAAGGCAGATCAAAACACCCCACTCTGAAATACGATGACAGAAAACCTTGCCTACCTTCCTATTTCTGCAAAATTTCAAAGCAGATTACTCACGTTTTTTGTTTGTTTGTTTGTTTTTGTTTTTTGTTTTGTTTTGTTTTTTAAGAAAAAGAAAAGGTCCACATTGTAGTCTGGCTTTTAGAATATCAGATTAGACACATTATGGTAAGTTCTGGGTAGTTAGAGGATCAGAGCCATGCCAGATCTGAAGACACCAGAACCACAACAGCACTGTTCATAGAAACACAATTTTGCAGTGAGCTTAGGCATTCATCCTCACACAGACAGCCCTGCCTAGAACTCCTGACCATGGAGGTACTTCCCAGAGGGTGATTTTATTATTGTTTTGCAAGTCCTATCTGAGTTTTTATTTTTTTAATATTTGTTTTATTTTTTCATATGTGCCTGTGTGCTAGTGTGAGGGTACAAGAATGTGTCTGTGGGTGTCTTGGCTTGTGTGTGTTCCTAGGGGCTAGAAAACATCCAGTGTTCACATCCTTTGTCTTTAAACATTGAGGCTGTATCCAGAGGGCCTAGTCAAGTCCCATGGGGGCTCCACAGCCACCAGTTCACAGTGCATGGGCTTCCACTAGTGTGGTTGGTCATCTCTGCACGTCCTCCCATCATGATCTCCATGTCCCTCACCTGCAGTATCTTTCCACTCTCTCATCAATTGGATCCCAGGAACTCAGTCTGGTGCCTGGCCGTCGATCTCTGTATCTGCCTCTATCTGTCACTGGACCAAGGCTCTATGATGACAGCTAGGTTATTTGCTAGGCTGGTCACCAGAGTAGACCGGTCCAGGCACCCTCTGGACGACTGCCAGCGGACCAAGGTTGGGTCAACCTTGTGTACTCCTGAGAGCCACCCCAGCACCCTGCCTCTTCCTATTCCCATGATGTCCTCATCTATCATGGTATCTTCCTCCCTGCCCTCCCACTCTGTCCCTGTTCCAGCTTGACCCTCCCATTTCCCTATGTTCTCTTCCCCCACTCCTGGTTCTGTCCCTGAACTTGGGTCTTGAGTTTTCAGTTATCCTGGTAACTGTAAAGGTGATGTCAGCGCCTTCCTCAGAACCAGGGTTACAGGTGTTTGCAAAGGGCAAGGCTCCTTTATTTGGAAGCTAGAATCTAAACTCAGGTCCTCATAACTTGGAGCATATGATCTTAACTGCTGAGCTGCCTCCTGCATCTCATGTCACATTTAATTTTTTAAAAATGCACTTATTTGTAGATTAAGGCAGATTAAGAACATACAAATTGCTAGGCATGGTGGTGCACTTGGGGGGCAGTGGCAGGTAGATCTCTGTGAGTTCAGGGCAAGTTGCTCTACACAGCAAGTTCTAGGACAGTCAGGACTGTTACACAGAGTAACCCTGTCTCAAAAAAAGAAACAAAAAAATGTACATACAAGTTTCCAGAAAATTATTTTAAGACATCGTAAATTAAAAGGTGCTTATTTATTCAAGTAATCCAAATAATAAGTATATTGATATTTAAATACATAAAATTATATCAAGGAATGCCTAATAATGCCAGGAAAGCAATTTTAGGTCATATTGCTTAGATTTCTCAGAACAGTTTGACTTTAAACTGTATTATTTTCTTAAAACTCACACCTAGAATTTCATTAGCATTCTTGTTCAAAATTATGACAATGGATGTTTAGAATTTTTACATCAGATTTCACTGTTGCTGCACTGTTCCCACAGAAACAAAAGAAAGACAATGATGTGATTTTGGGGTAAAAGCTCTCAGAGGAATCTTCAGCTTCCTTGCTCTTTACTTTGTTAATACTAAATGATGTCAGTCAGTTGAATCTAATAGCTGTGAGTGGTAGTTGGAACTACTGTGGTCAGTTCCAAATTATAGTATTGATTAATTGATTGTCTCTTCCAGTTGTGAATCGTATTAGTGCTGGCTCAGGCAGCTTGGCTTAGGGCCGAAGCCTAATTGTCAATGGGAGGAAACAGACAGCTTTACTGTTTCACTGCTGTGGTTAGGTTGGTATTCAGAGAACAAAAAGCTTTGGCAAAATGATATGACAGAAAAGAATCTACTAAATTTAATAAATATGCAGTTACTGATTGATCCAACAAACAACAGCTAGTAGCAAGAAAGCTCAGGAATCTGTCATTTTCTCAATAACAGACTTCCAAAGCAGTTTAAAAATAATTGGGTATAGGAAGAGAAGGAAGTGATGTGGTCTAGGATCTTGATGATAATGAGCTGACATCTGAAATAAAGAGTTAGTTCATTCAGGACAAAGGTGTGATGACTGTAGTACTTTCCAGATAATTGTAATTTAAAGTACGTTAAGGGCTCTTATGTCACATGGGAAGAGCTGTCCAAGAAAGCTGGAGCATTTGTTAACTTGTTTCCCTCCAGGAATCAGCTTAGAAAAATATAAAAAATTCCACGTTCAAAACCATAGCAAGAGGTGCTGGTTTCTTGTTAACTTTCTGCTTTAATGAGGAACATAAAATGGATGGGTGTGTTTATCGTTGATTCCTGCAGAATGGAAAATCTAAATGGGGCATTGAGAGGTTAATAACTTTCACAGATCTATAACTTTGAGTTTGTTTGTTGCCAGATCAATTCCTTTTCCCTACAAGCCAAAAAATTGGTATGAAATTGAGTCACTCTGATTACAAAATTACACTCACATTAAAATATATTGATAATAATTGTTGGCCTTTCTAATATGGACAAAATTATACTTAATTTCACAGGGACTTAGTGATAAAACCCCCGTTTAGCAATGAAAGTCTGAGGATTTGGTTAGTGTGTGGAGTAAATAAGGAAAAGTGATTTACAGGTTCTTCAGATCCTAAATCAGGAAATCAAGTGCTTACACATGACTGATAAAATAAAGATTTCAAGAAATAATAGTAGGTAAAGCACTTGTAAAGTCAAGTATCTAGGTAGGCATTAGGATTTTGTTGCAGTATGTGCTATTAAAGATAATACAACAAGTAGATGTATTGATTAATAAAACACTCTCTTCCACAAGTAGAACTAAGGCAAATTATTAATTGATTTTATTTATAAGAACATCCTTAAGCAATGATGTAAGAGCTTATTGGCACACATCCTGTAATAAAAATTACAGAAGATGTAAATGTACTATTTATTTTAGCTGCATCAAAGTAAGATTAGAATTGAGAAGCCTTATTTTTAACAAATAGAATTATGAACTAGACTAGATAGGTGCCAAGAGTACTGAATGACAGCTAAAACAAGTAGCAAGAACTGTGTGTTTAGCACAATCTGCTGAGCAAGTGGTAATTAAGCCAACTCATACAATGGCTGATGTATATCTACTATACCAGCAATTTGAAAATAGAAATGCATATTTTAGTGGATTTAAATAAGTCCTTAAATCTTAACTTGGAATATAAAACTTAGCTTGTAGATACTCTAGCACAGATCCCAAATACAATTCACCACTATGAACGTCTCAGCAAGCAGTTCAGATAATATGCACAATGTATGATCCATAAACAGTTTTGAAAGAAGAAATGATAAGAATATGGACTATGAATCAACTTACTGCTGGTGACAAAAAATAAATATGTCAGGTATTTTATTTCCCTGAGGAGACATAGCAAAGAGCCTTCTGCCAGGCCCTGCCCTACCTCTATCCACCCACAGGTCCATTTATGCCACACCTACCACCACACTCAACACCCAGATTTTCCTTGTTCTCTTCTAGGGTCTAGCCTGGTGAGTACCCTGACCACCCTATCCCTGTTTTTCTGAAGCCTGACAGAGTTAGGCCAGGTCCTAAAACTCCTCAGCATCATCTGCCACCCAAATAGGCACTGTAGTCACTAGCCAAGCTTCCACTCGGACATGCCCTACCTTAACCATCCTTACTTAGGTCCATTCCGGGATGCTTCTACCATCCTATTTGGTACCCAGACACCCCACATCCTTCTCGAGTGTCTAGTCTGGTGAGTAACCCTCACCTGTTCATCCACGCTTTTTTAGCAACCCACCAACTTTAACATGGGTCCCACAAACAGTGCACCAGCCTCGTCTGGCCTTCCCTGACTTCACTGAAAGAAACTCTATGCTTGAGTGAAGATTTCTCCCAACCTATCTCCCAAACCAAAGGACTCTCCCATGTCATATACAACCATTCCACATAGACAGATCTACTCCCACACTCCAGGCTTGGAACAGGAAGTATAACTTTTATATCAGCCCATTCCCCTCTGAAAACCTTATTAGCCACAGAAGCCATATCCAATCTCCAGACCTTACCCAGTCCCACATCTTCATTTCTACAGCATTCTGCTCTATTCACAATAAGCTCAGAACTTTCAAAAAAGTCCATATGCCCAGATCTTATTGCAATAATAGTACAAGCAATATGAAAGACCAAGCCAGTATCTTCTCTCAAAATCCTACTAATCTGGTAGGAATGTTTGCCAATGAAAATTACCCAGATAAACTCTAGGACACAGAATTTTAAAGAACAATTATAAACTTCATCAAAGAATTCAAGGAGTTGAAAGACACAAAGAAAAACCTCAGTGAAATTAAGGAGAAAGAGCTTCCGGGGAATAGAAGCCTGAGTGATGCCCAAGAAAACACAAGCATAAAGCTATGGAAATAATGAAGGCAATCTAAGAGAATGGAAGTCAAATAAAGAAATAGAAACATTGAAAAAGACTCAGACAGCTGACCTGAGTTTGTGGAAGCTCACAGAGGCTGGACAATCAGCCAGGGAGCCGTAACAGGACCTAAGCCCTCTACATCTGGGTGACAGTTGTGTAACCTGGTCTTTTTGTGGGCTCCTAGCAGTAGGACCAGGACCTATCCCTTATGCATGAGCTGGTTCTTTGGAACCTATTCCCTATAGTGGGATGCCTTGTTTAGCCTCGAGGCAGGGAGGAAGAGCTTGGTTCTGCCTCAACTTGATATGCCATACTTTGTTGATTCCCAAGGGAGGCCTCACTCCATCTGAATGGAGAGGGAGGAGGAGTGGATGGGGGGTAAAAAGAAAGTGGCAGGGAGGGAACGGAGTGGGGAAGAAGGCAGGGAAAACTGTGGTTAGTATGTAAAATAAAATAAAGGAAAAAAGACTCAAGCTGACATGAGGATGGCATGGAAAAATCTTGATAGCTCAGCAAGCAAACTCACAGGAAAGCCTTCCAAGTTAGAATGAATCAAGTAGAGGATGGAGTTATCAGGTCCCAAAACTAAGTATAAGCCTTGGACCAAACATCAAGGAGCATAAAAGTTTTTAAACAAAACCAAACATAAGGAGCATACAAGAATGTAGGACACTATATATATATATATATATATATATATAAAAGCCCAAACCTGAGAATTATAGTCATTGATGAGTGAGAAAAATCGCAAGTTAATAGCATAGACCAGGTCTTCAGCAAGCAAACAGAAGAAAAAAAAGTCCCTAAACAAAAGAAAAGCATATCCATACAAATAAAAGAAGCACACAGAACCCTGAATAAACAAGATCAGAAAAAAATCCCCACGATATATCATAGTTAAAACACCAAGTACATATAACAAAGAAAATGTTTTGAAAGCTGAAAGAGAAAAACTCAAGTCACATATAAAGAAAACCCATCATAATAACAGTTGATTTCTCAAATGGAAACTTTGAAAGCCACAAGAGCATAAAGCAATGTATTCCAAGTCCTAAAGATTATGATGGCAACCTAGAAAAACATATACCCAGCAAAACTATATGCCATGATTGAAGGAGAAAATTTTTCCATGACATAAAGTGCCTAAAATAAATTCTATTCAACAAACAAAGCTAAAGAAAATACAGGACGCATTATTTCTGGCTGAAGAGAGAAATAAGTATAGCAAAGAGAATGTGGAAAGAAATACAAAGTGATTGCTGTTAAATACCAATGAGAACACAATATCAAAAATTAACCAGATGATGACCACAATTAACACACATATTTCAACAATAATTTTAAATATCAATGGTCTCAGATCTCCAAATAAAAGACATTGCCTGATATTAGGGAAATGCAAATCAAAACTACTTTGAGGTCTCATCTTATACCAGTCAGAATGGCCAAGATCAATAAAACAAATGACAACTCATGCTAGTGAGGGTGTGTGGTAAGGGGAATACTCATCCATTGCAGGTGAAAGTGCAAACCAGCAGTATCACTATGGAAATCAGTGTGGTGGTTCCTCAGAAAACTTTTAATAGAGTGACCCCAACTCCCTTTGGGACATTCAAACAAAGTACTCTATATCTGCCTACAGACACATTTGCTCAACCACATTCATTGTGGCTCTATTCAGTATAGCCAGACATTGGAAAGAGCCTAGATGTTTGTTAAGAGATAAATGGATAAAGAAAGCATGGGATATGGTCCATTTACACAATAGCTGTTGGAAGATTATAAAATTTCCAGGTAAGTATATGAAGCTGGAAAAAAATCATTCTGAGTGAGATAACCCAGACCCCAAAAGGCAAATGTATTTGCTTATATGTGGATGTTAACTGTTAAGTCTTCAATAAGCAGTTACAATCCATAAAATGACAGAGGTTTGGTATAGAGTAAGAATTGGGGTGTGTGGAGTAATCTCCCAGAAAAAGAAAATTCAATAAATAATTATGGATTATAGATGAAATGGTCAGGGGCTAGAATGGAGGATCGGATGGGGAGTGGAAGGTAAGAGTGTGATAAGGTAGGGGCTTGAGGGAGGAAAAGAACAGTAGAAGCTCTTAAAATATATACTTATGAAAGAAATCTAAATTGCATCACTAAATAATGTAGGAGACAAAGCTCCAACTTGACAATCTCTTGCTGCCAAGTAAAACCCTTAGTGCAAGGAATGAGTTACATCTAGCAGAACTGTTGGCCAAAGGGGCCCCATGGAAACCCTCAAACAACCCAAGCTATTGCCAAGGCCACTAGTTGCTTTCCACAAACTAAGTCCCTAATGCTGAAGAGAACAACTACACAAGGTATTGAACACAGAGAAGTGGAGCTGGTGCCTACTTAGAGCCTTCATCCATGCTGACTAGTGTTCCTGGTACTGGAAAGTGCTATGCATGCTATTAGAGGAGAAGAGTAAGCACCGACCTCACTATAAACCCAATGATCTACATTGATGACCTGCCTGTACAATATGCTGATACAATGGTGGCACAAAAGTTGTGGGAGTAACCAATTACTGTCTGATTGGAATTAAGGCCCACTCCATGAGATGAAACCCATTCCTGACACCTCCCAGGTCACAAGAGTCTGAGACTACATAGGCTTTGGACCTAGAAGAAAACCAAATACTCTCAGGCTAAAGGAACATAGCAATAAAATGACTCTTAATGCTGTTCTCCTATACTCATAGATCAGTGTCTTACTCAGTCTTCATCAGAGAAGCTTCCACCTGCAGTGATAGGAAGAGATACAGAGACCCACAACTGGACAATGTACAAAGAGAGAGATCTAGGAAGGCTCAATTCTAAATGGGATGCCTCCAGTAAATCCCTCCCCTGAGGGCTCAGAAGCTCTGCAGAAAAGGAGGTGGAAAGATTTTGAGAGTGAGTGGGGATAAAAAATACCAAGGAAACAAAGCTTTCTAGACACAACAGTACTCATAGAGACTGTGGCAGCATGCACAGGGCTTGAAACAGATCTAAGTCAGATGGAATCTAAGTACTGAGAGGGAAGTAAACATAAGTTCCCATGCCTAACCCATAATCTATCTCCAAATGATAACCACTTTCAAAGGAAAAATTAGTTTTCTCCAATGGAGTCTTACTGGGTATACAAACTACATTTACAGGCAGTCCGCATGACTAACATTAGATGACCACAACAAATGAACTCAATGGTATTTTTGTATTTTTTTTTTTTTTGCCTCATAATGCTTGGCTAGGGCATTTAAAAAATCTTTCAGAACTTTTGCTTATATATTTTGGCTTCTGAATTCTTTATGGGTCTTCTGCGTATGTGAATATTTTTGTCTCAGCATCTATATGTGTTTCTTGTGATTTTTCTTTGGCTCTTTATTCCTGATTGTTTTGCCTTGTTCTAGTTTGTTTTTATTTTATCTTTTTTATTTCATTATTATTATTTTAGACTCTTGCTTATTTTCTAATGAGAGACCGAAAGAAAGAGTGTGGATTTGGTTGGGTTGGGAAGTGGAGAGTATCTGGGAGGAGTTGTGGGAGGGGAACCATAATCAGAATATATTGTATGAAAAAAATCCATTTTCAATAAAAGAAGAAAGAAACAAGTAATTCATAGGGAAAAAGAAGAAACTGACTTAAACGAAGAAACAAAATCTACCTGTTGCATATAAGAAACACATCTTGGTTTTAGAGATAAGTACCACCTTAGAGTAAAAGGATAGACAAAAGTACTACAATCAAGTGGGACCAGCAAGCAAGCATTACAATCCTAATATCTGACAAAGTAGACTTTGATAACTAATTAGAAGGAATAAAGATGACACTTCATTCCCATCAAGGGAACAGTTAACCAAGAAGAGATTACTATGCTAAACATATATGTACCAAACTGCTAGGTACCTAATCATACTTATATTGCATTTACAGACACAAAATAATATCACTCTAATAAAAGCAGGTGATTTTAATACCCTGATTTATCCAATAGACATATTAATTGAACAAAAGTTAGGGATATCTCAGAATTAGTTGACATCATACATCAAACAGACTTAACAGTTATCTACAGAATATTACATCCAAACGCCAAAGAATACACATTCTACCCAGCAGCATATGGAAGCTTTTCCAAAATAGAACACATTCTGGGACATAGAACAATTCTGTACAAATTTATAATGAAAAAATGCTACATATACAAGACAAAATACTATAGCTGTAAAGAAAAAGGAAATCTTGAACTTTATAAGCACATGGATGGAACTAGAAAACATATTAACTATCACATGCTCTCTCATTGGAAACTCCTTACTCCAAATGTTCAGGTGTGAATGTGTGAATGCATAGATTGGAGTAACTACAGAATCTAGAAAGTAAAACAGGGCTGTTGCCAGGATAGGAGATTTGAGGAGGAATGGGGAAGGAAATAGCAGGGTACAAATGATCTGATCAATGAGATGGGAAAGATTAGGGTGTGGGAGGGAGTCAAATATAGAATAAGATGGGGAAGGGTAAAGGGCAATGCAGGATACCAGAGACCCCAAAGGAGAAATTGAAAAGGAGGGACTTTTGGAGGAAGAAAAGGTAGGTCAATGCAGAATAAGGAGGGAAGCGAGTAAAATAACAACAAGGATGTTTGCAAAAGCTGCAAGCATTCAAACTAATTAACTATTTACCTAAAAACCAACCTGTAGTACACACACACACACACACACACACACACACACACACACACACACACACACACACACACTGTTTTAATAAATTTTTCATCCGCTTTGATGGTGCTCCCTCCAACAGCCAAAGACCACCTATCAAAACCCAATACCAGACATGAGAAACCTTCTTTTGAGTTGTCCATAAGACTCAACATAGAGTCTATTGCCATTGGCTTCAGTTCCTCCCCATAGGTAGAAGGTAAGTTCCTATTGCTAAAGACACCATGCGTATTCAAAACAGGGCCCAGAAAACCCTGAGCTAGAACTGACCTGAATACGTACCTACCTGCTCCAGAACTACCTTTTGTGGTACCAGAAGACACAATAGAAGGATCCAAAGAAGGGAGGCAACTCCAAATCCTATTCAGCTATGTTATCTGTGAGCCACATCAGCCATCAGCATGGAAGGATAACTCTACATTTACAGTAGTGGCATGTATATCTTGGCAGTAGACAACAGCTCTCTATTTGGATTTACAGTTGGCTCAGCAGGAGGGAAACCATACCCAGTACTGGAAACCTAGCTAACTACTCAGTGCTAGTGAATCTACAAGCACAATTTACTAAACCAGCATAACTCTAATAACATCTATAAACACTTTTCATATATATATATATATGATATGAAATATACATGATATACATGAAAACATATATATATATATATATATATATATATATATATATATATATATATACCCACAGATAAATGTAGTGTTCACCCCTCATCAAGGAAACTTTTCTTTGCAACAGATGTGTATCACTTCAGAAAATTACACCCAATCAAAGTGCACAGTTGTTCAACCCAGTACCAAAGTTTCCACAAGAATCAGAGGGTCAGGAATTTTGCTGTGAGAATGTGTTTCCTAGTAATGTCACGAACTACACCCATAAAGTCTCACCAACATGACCGCCCAAATGTGAGCTGATCAAGGACAACACTGATGGACATGATAGAGTGGCTGGAGAAAAGGCCTCAACCCTATAAGAATTATAGGAAATTGAAGAGAGTGGAAGAGATGGTCTTTCTCAGGGAAGAATATGCCAATGGGTCGCCCAGTACCAAACTGTCAGACCTGAAAACATACATACAAATAACTTTATACAGACTGAGAAGGTTATATTCTGGACGATATATGTATATACACATATGTATGGCACTAACAATGAAAAAAGGGGCCATGAGTTTGAAATAGATCTGAGAGGTGTATATGCGAGTGTTTATAGAAGGAGAAGGGAAGGGAGAAATATACTTAAAATCACAAAAAATAAAGAAGCAACAGCAATAATATTATCAATGAGTTGTTAGTAAATTAAATGTACATGTCTAAGTAAAGATTTTTCCCTTATCAGTCAATTCCTCTCCTCATCTGAGAAAATTTGATCAATTCTCTGGATTCAGGCATCATTTTCATTCCTGAAGAAATGATCCCTTGCTCATTGGACTATATCAACCACAATATGTAACCATCTGTACTGTCTTTAAAATATTTGTAGTTTCTTATAATTATTTATTTGGGTCTCCATGCTAGATAAATAATGTCACTTTTTCCTTTTTGTGCTCCTTAGACTCTGACTATAGATACCATTTTATTCTTTCTGTATATATAACACTTAATTCCTCATTCTCATTTCCCACATCTGCTTGATCTGTACTCTCAGGCAGCTTTCCCATAATGCAATGCCAGTCTCCCTACTCTGAGACAGTCTCTGATGGAGCCTTGCCTATGTAAAGTAGCATGCTCCATCCCAGCATATTTGGCTATAGTACCTATCACTGACCTTGCCGTGGTCCACCCTGAAGCCTAAAGGATTATCTTAACATACATGTCTTGTCATGCCAATCTTCTGTTTATAAACCCCTGTGAAAGATCACTGCATTCAAATTCTTAATCTTCAGTACTCCATTATCTTAAATTCCCCTCTTCATTTTTTCCTTATTAGTGTTGGTTTCAAGTCTGATATTGTTCAGATGGGATGAACACCCATTCAATTCTGATGAACCAGTTATTAGTAGGCTATTAAATATTGTTCACATCAACTTCTGCCATCACCACTGATTTCACTTTCATGTCTGCATTCTGCTCTTAGTGTTGCTGCAGTCTAAATATTTGAGTCTTTCCAAGTTAATAGATTAAAGCTAATCTCCAATGTCATGAAATTAGGAAGTGAGGGTCATTGAAAGTGTGTATATCCTGAACATGGAGACCTCCTGATATCAGGCTTCTTGTGAAAGAGGGCCATAGAGCTGTGTTGCATTTCCTATCATAGGAAGCTGTCACCAAGCCTGACATGCCCTTGGTGTTGGACTTCCAAATTCCCAATTTTGAGATATAAATTCCTGTTGTTTATAAACAATTTTCAGGTGATAAATACATTTGTTAGACTAGACAAAGTAAACCACACAATTGTTGTAGAATATTATCTGTAGTGGTATCACAACCACTGCAACAAAATCTAACGTCTAAAATCTTTGTTAATGTATTATGTAATGATGATTCAAGTATGGTTGCCAATTGTATAAATCATAGTTTCAATAATTCTTACACATGTGGGATGACAAATAATAACGCCAATTTTAAGAATGCATGATCCTATTTTATTACTGTCCTTCATCGATAATGCTCCTAACTTGGAAAGTATCTCCTATGTCCAACATAACCTGTCTAAGGCACACTTTTGTTTACTCCATACAGCACTTTAGGACACATGTCAGATGCTAGCAAAATTAATGCTGTTTAAAAGTTCAAAGCCACAGGTAATGGGCATAGCTTAATTTCTTAAATCTATAGGTCTCAAAAACCACAACTAATCTCACACACACAGAAAAGTGGGGGGAGAAGAGGGTCACGTGTACACACACACACACACACACACACACACACACACATTCACACATTCACACATTCACACATTGCAATAGTCTTGCTATGTAAAAGTTAGTCTTGAACTTATCATGTAGGCCAGGTTTGAATAATCCTCTTGCCATTGCCTCCTGAGTGTAAAATTGTAGTCACATATCTTCTAATATATAATTTGTGAATTTAACTTCTGGGTTATCTTTTATACTTGAATCTCCATGTCCCTATTTTCAGACAGCAAATATCCAGCAACCAGTCACCAAAATATACAAATTAAGCAAACTCAGATTGATTCACCAATTTTAATTTTTCTCACAGTCTATTACCCAGTGAATGATGGAACAGGAGGCAAGTGAACTGTACCACCTACAACTAAGGCTCAGGAAACAGAAGAAGGGGGCAGAAAGATTGTGAGGGACAGAGGACCAAGACAGGTGCTGTGAGATAGTGTCTTCTAGACATGACAGGGAAGTTGAACCTATCAAACCTCAACAATGAAGACCTGAATACTGACAACACCAGCTGACACGCCACCATGGAGGAGGGAAATTGTGCAATGTCCATCCTCTAGATGTAGAGTTATAGGCAATCAATTACTGTTGAGAGAGGGAGAGTCAGGTCCCCCCCCCAGGGAACAGCATCATAATAGGTTAACCAACTCCAAGTGCTTAGACCTAAACATATGTACATATGAGTAACATATGTACACACACACACACACACACCCCTCATATACACACTGAATTACCTTTTTTGGTTCTTAATTATGAATTGTTAGGACTGTTGTGATATGTCAGACTCCTCTGTGTTTTAGATACTCACTTTTATCCAAAGGTCTCAGTGGTAAACCTGATCACCAGATTGTGGTGCTTTGTGGCTCTGTTGGAATCTCTAAGAGTGGGGCCTAGCAGGAGGAAGTTAGATCCTTGGGGGCATGCAATCCCTTGAAAGGGGATGATGTAACCCTAGATTTTTCTACTTTCTTGCTTTGATTTCCTGTGCTACCCTAGGTACAAAGCCACAGGATACGCCTCTGTAGACTGTAGCCTCCAAGACTATATGCCAAGCAATCTTTCTCTCTTAAATTGATTATTTGAAGAATTTTTTTACAGAAGAAGAAAGCTGACTAACATAGCCTCTAGACAAGTTATTACATTACACTTATTCTGTTATCAAATTGCTAATAATTCATTTTAATATTTTTCTTTAAATGGCATGCAAATAGTACAAAAGTGTTCGTTCTTGCCCTTGAATGAACAAATGCAACTCTCTTAAGCAGAAGTGTTCAGAGAACATCCCACTGATATTTCTTCTTCTGACCACAATAGCCTGCATACTCAATTAACCTTCTTTTAATTAAATTAACTTATCCTTTACCTTCTATTGTAAAATTAGCACTGTAATCAAAGATCTCTATAGAGACTTGAATGTGTCCTTGCTATGTGTAATGTTAATTATTTCTTTACTAAAAATAATAGAAATCAGACTCATGTAATGAGAAGCCTTAGCCAATCTGGTTTAGGCTTCCAAAATAGCACTAATCAGAACTTTATGAACAAGCCTTAAAAACACACAAAGCAACCTTGGTATTTCTGGTTTTCTTAATTGATGGAATTTTGAAGAATCTGCTGCAATTATAGCAGCATACTGCTTTGTATGTAAAAAAAAAATTATAAACACTGGCCATATTAAAATGTGTGCCTTGAAACATACAGTAAAGGGCTATTATAACAAATTAAATTAAGCTTGTTCAAATGAGCTAAACCCTTGGCTACAGACCCCACAGTGTTGCCTCTTCCCTTCTCAGTCTTGTGTGTTTCCAAATTGGACATTGTGACAGTGTCTGGCCAGCATGAACTTGATCACATTATCAAAACTGACACTGACAGCTCCATGAAGATGAAAGTTCATTTAAGCAAATTGACTCAAATTGGCCAATGGCCCTACAACAAAATGTTGTGAACTCCTCTCTGCAGACTAGTTAATTCAAAGCAGTTGAAACTCATCTTAAAATAAAAATTCATATTGGTCCCTCCAGATTTTAACATGGGTTTAGATGCTACAACTATGAGGCACTGGGTCAGATATTTACTTTTCTTTACTTCTCAAGTCCTTCGTTTTAACATGGAGATAAATTGTTGACTTCAGAGTTGTGCTGTGAAGAGGAAATGCAGTTTGCACAATGAGCTTCAAACCTAAGACACATATCAAAAATAAGAATGGCACCAGAGAGATGACTCAGCAATTAAGAGTTCTTTTTTACTCTTTCAGAGGACCTGAGTTGGATTCTCAGCATTCACATATGGAGACTTATGACCACTCGTAACTCCATCTCCAGAATAGCCAATACCTTCTTATGGTCTTCTCTGCTACCAAAACACATGTGGTACATGCACACATGTGCATGGGAACACTTGTGCACACACACACACACACACATACACACACACACACACATAAGTAAACACACACACACATACATATGTGTATATATATGGGTTAAGGATATATGTAAACAAAATAGCTGTAACTTTCAGGGCAAGAATAAGAACTGGAAGATTTTATAACATGTTATGATTAAATGTCTTTATTGTCTGCATTCAGGACTGATGTGAAACATTCATAATTGCAAGGGGAAAGGAGAATGTCTAATTTAATACAACACTAGGGAGTGAGCTTATGATGTCAGACACATGGAAGAGAATAAATGGGAAACACTCTTTAAACAGATTGCCTTAGATATATCAGTATTGGTTTTATGCAACTCTTTACCAGCATGTCTTGCTATTTTTGTGGACAGTAAGGAGAAGACAGGATTATAAAGGGCTTGGCAGATATGACAAGTGTTAGAATAATCACAAAAAAGACATTGTCATGTAAAATGAATATTTAAACATCACTCTTGGGGCTGATTCAAAGTTTATATTTTTGGTAGAATTGAAGAGTCAGAGTGTGGGCTGGGATTCTTGCTCTAATTCTTTAATTGTGAAAGACCTTTGTTTCCTTTACAACCACTTTCTTGATCTGTTACAGAAGGTCATTTTAACTCAACTTCATATGGTAAACAAAGAAAGCCCAGGATAGCTAACACAATCCTGTAAAATATAGGAACTTCAAGAGGTATCACCACCCCTGATTTCAAGCTCTACTGTAGAGCTATAGTAATAAAACAGCTTGGTACTGACATAAAAAGAAACACGTGGATTGATGGAATCAAATCAAAGACCCTGACATAAATCCACACATCTACAAATACCTGATTTTTTGACAAAAAAAGCCAAAATTATACAATAGGAAAATAAAAGCATCTTCAAATAGTGCTGGCATAACTGGATGTCAGCATGTAGAAGAATGCAAATAGAATCATATCTATCACTCTGCATAAAACTCAAGTCCAAGTGGATCAAAGACCTCAACATAAATCCAGTTGCACTGAACCTGATAGAAGAGAAAGTGGGAAGTAGGTTTGAATGCATTGGCACAGGAGACAACTTCCTGAATATAACACCAGTAGCACAGACATTGAGATCAACAATTGATAGATCAGATCTCACGAAACTGAAAAGCTTCTGTAAGGCAGAGGACACTGCCAATGAGACAAAATGGCAGCTGACAGAATGGGAAAAGATCTTCACCAACCCCACATCTGACAGATGGCTGATCTCTAAAATACATAAAGAACTTGAGAAACTAGACATCAAAATACCAAATAATCCAATTAAAAGATGGGGTACAGATCTAAACAGAATTCTCTAAAGAAGACTCTCAAATGGCTGAAATACACTTAAAGAATTGTTCAACATTCTTACTCATCAGGGAAATACAAATCAAAATGACTTTGAGATACCCTCTTACACCTGTCAGAATGGCTAAGACCAAACACACTGATGACAGCCTATGCTGGAGAGGGTGTGGAGTAAGGAGAACACTCCTCCACTGTTGGTGGGAGCACGAACTTGCACAGCCACTTTGGAAATCAGTATGAAGGTTTCTCAGAAAATTGGGAATCAATTTACCTCAAAACCCAATGATACCACTCTCAGGCATATACCCAAATGATGCTCAATCATATGACAAGGACACTTACTCAACTATGTTCATAGCAGCATTATTTGTAATACCCAGAACCTGGAAACAACTTAGATGCCCCTCAACCAAAGAATGGATATGGGAACTGTGGCACATTTACATGATGGAGTATTACTTAGCTGTAAAACAACAAAAACAAAAACAAAAACAAAAACAAAAAACAATGATCTCATGAAATTTTCAGGCAAATGGATGGTGCTAGAAAAAAAAAATCATTCTGAGTGAGGTAAGCCAGACCCAGAAAAACAAACATGGTATGTACTCACTCATACATCTACATTAGGAGTAAAGTATAGGATAACCAACCTATAAGCCAAAGCTCCACAGAGGCTAGATACTAAGGAGGGTCCAAAGAGGGACACATGGATTTCCCTGGGAAGGGGAAATAGAAGAGATCTCCTAGGTAAACTGTGGGTAGGGGGCGGGGGAGAGAGGGATGGGAGGATGGGAACTAGAGGGAGCAATTTGGGTGGGCCGGGCTTGGGAGGAATGTTGGGGGTGGGACAAAGGGGGAAAGTAACGAAAGAGAAGTCTTGATGTCTTGTGAGGGGGGGGAGCATTTTGGGATTAGGGAGAAACCTAGTGCCAGGGAACCTCCCAGCAATCCACAAGAATGACCCCAGCTAAGACTCCTAGCAATAGTGGAGAGGGTGCCTGAGCTGGCCATCTACTGTAATCAGATTAGTGACTACCCTAATTGTCACCAGAGAGCCTTTATCCAGTAACTGATGGAAGCCCTTGCAGAGATCCACAGCCAAGCACTGGGCCCAGCTCCTGGAACCCTACTGAAGAAAGAGAGGAGGGACTGTGTGAGCCAGAGGGGTCAAGGTCATGATGGGGCAGCATACAAAGACAGCTTACCTGAGCTCGTGGGTGCTCGTGGACTCTGGACCAACAGTTAGAGAACCTGTGTGGGACCAATCTAGGCCCTCTGCATGTGTATGACAGTTGTGTAGCTTGGTCCTTTTGTAAGGCTCCTAGGAGTGAGATCTGTCCCTGGTGCTTAGCTGGCTTTTGGGAACCTGTTCTCCATGCTGGATTTCCTAGCCCAGCCTTGATGCAGGGAGAAGGGCTTGGCCCTGCCTCAGCTTGATGTGCAATGCTTTGTTCAAGCCCATAGGAAGTCTGCCCCTTTCAGAATAGAGACAGAAAGGGAGGGGGTAGATGGGAATGGAGTAGGGGGAAGGAATGGGAAGAAAGGAGGGAGAGGTAATTGTAGTTTGTATGTAAAATAAATGAAAAAAGTTAAATAAAATAAGAAGGCTGTTTTATTATTTGTGTTTATTCATCTTGGAAAACCAGGTAGATGAGGAAAATAATTGAACTGGACAACTAGTCATTTTCTGTCTGGCTCAGGCAGTCGATATTCTATGATTTAGGTGTCCATTCCATCTTCAGAAGATGAATTAAGATGCATTGTTTATTTTCTCTTCCAAATGTGCCCATAAGGGGTGGCTGGCTTCCTGGTGCTCCAGGTTGTAGTGAAAATAACAACATCACCCATACAGTGGAACTGGACACCTCTTAGTGGACAGCAAGTGTTCTGGAGAATTTTTCACACATGGCTCATTAAATCTTCCCCACAGTCACAGAGGTACTGTCACTATCTCTGGCTCGTAGATGACCAATGTTGGGCACACATCTGAGCTGATGGATAAGGCCATAGGAAGAGGGGAAGTAAGGCAAGTCTTGGTCTAGATTTATGAAGTCTACCCTTCAGAATATAAATGTCAAAACAGAAAGTGTATTTGAAATGATTTTTAAAAGCCCTAGGTTATTCAGAAACCACTCAGAAAGAAAATAAAAACATCACTGGAATGATTAGCTTTAGGGGAATGTGTGTTCTGGACTCTCAACAACTGTTTTTTGTTGTTTGTTTGTTTTGTGTATGTTTATTTACTTATTATTCAATGATCTCTGGAGTGTAATGCACTCAGAAAATGGAAATTGTTTATATACACATGGCTCATGATTATGATAGTATCATAAAAAGAACCATGAACAAAGACTCAGAATTCCTCAGAGTATCCAGATAATTTTTTTGTGGGGAGTTGAGTTAATCTTAATCCATGTAAGTGAAATGATGAGGACCAAGTAGGAAACAGGCTGAAGGTCTGAGATAAATGCATCATATTTCTCTTGTTTAATTTTTGTCTTGCTTGACTTCCACAGTACCTTGATACATGGAGGACTTTTCCTACTTTTCCTTTTATAGATATTTCCTATTTCTAAGTCAAAAGAAACATGAGCCCAGAAAATGAGACAAATAGTAATACATGATAGGATTTTCTTTAAGCTAAAAATATAGAGTTTAAGTACTTCAGAACTTGATCAACTTTATAAAGTGTTTTCAGAAATAATAATTCAATCCCTTGAGATTATTTCAGAATTTATTACCTGTCCACCACTTGGTGGTAATATTTAAATGCTTATCAGAAAGATCAAAAGAACATGGGAGTCATTTCTGTCAAAGAACTATCTGTTTTTCTTTAAGACGGGAGGCATTCTATTGAGTTGTAAAGGGTGAAATAAGAGGACATGGCTTAGGATTTGATTAGAAGTATTATGACAGATGACATCTTTACACAGGGGGAAAGCATATATAAGGTGACAATTCTGCATTAAGAGCATAGATTGTCACTGAGGAAGGAGAACCCAACACATCATATGATAACCGGTTCTTACTTAAGAGATTAGACTTTCAAAAATTGCTAATTTATTTGCTAATCTGTTTTCTTACTTTATTCACTCATTAACAATAAATAGCTTCTTAGCTTTCACAAGAACCAAAATAAACTTCAACTACTGTTGAAGGCCAATAATTTCATATCAGCAGCTACTAAATTCAGTCAACATTTAAATATATGGACATCTGCCACTCTGATTCAAAATTTTAACCTGTTAGGTTTCTTCCACACTTGTGCCTATCATTGCCCATGATTCAGAACTGAAAAACAAATCTCTCATTAACAGATCATTTCCTAAATGTTTTGAATATGTTGTAATATTATTTACAAAATATCAATATCTGCATTGAATAATGAATCTTAGTATATTTTTATGTCTACACCAATTGAGCTAGATAATCTAGTAGCATTTTCTCTTTATCTCTCAATCCTAAAGAGTGTTTTTTGAGTGTGAGCTAGTTATGAGGTACTTACCATCTTTGGGATATAGTGAATACTTAAAGCAATGTGGAAATCTGTGATTTTATTTATAGGCTACAAAGCCTATGACTTTTCTTAAAATGTTGAATTGAGACCATCATCTTCAATATACAAGGGCCACTTTTTTTTTTACAATATTTATTTCATCAATTCTATTAAATCTCAAAAAGAGTGGATTAAGTCTGTAGACTCACCATGTATGAGCCCTGCAGGATGTTTCAGAAACAGTTCCTGGCCTCAGAATGTTCAGCACCTAGCCAGAAGTACAAAAAATAATTACCATTAAAACTCTTAGCATTAAGTCACTTTTAAGGTACAGTTGTGTTTTCTTTTGAGAGAGGATTAAAACAGAAGTGGAAAAGCAACATGATTAATAAGAAGTTGGCAGCAATATCATAAAACACAATTTTCAAAAGACAGTGAACATTTAATGCAATATGGAAATCTCCTATGATTTTGTCCATAAGCTACAATGTAATGAAATTGACTCTTCTTAAAATGCTGAACTGAGGCCTGAGAGATGGGTTCAACCATTAAAGGCTAAGCTCACAACCAAAATGCTGAATCGAGATCATCATCTTCAACATAAAATGGCAACATTTTCTGACCACATTTATTTTATCAAGTCCACTAAATATCTTGGCTTGTTGCTTTCTAAGATTTCCTGCCTTTCTGAATATCCATCTTTTGGTTTCTATAGAACATGTACCCCAATGTTAAGCAATCATTTGCAAAGTCTTTCCTACTAGTTGCTATGGCTAATCAGCAGGGAAGAATTCCACATCTTACAGCATTCCATCTGTGTGAAACTCTCCCACTGATTTTTTAAAAGCTGTATCTCTGAGATGCAAGAAAAGTCATTGTCTTAATTCCACAACAGAATCCTTAACAGGCGATAAACTCTAACATACGACACTTACTCATTTTGTTTTCAAAGGGCTTCCTTCTCTCTCTAAGCACCTTCTTCTTCACCCTTTATGATGTTCAACACTTGTTTCCCCTGCAGTTCCCAGGCAGTTGTCCTTTTATACAGAGAGCTTCCATGAGACATCCTGTCCTCTCTTCTCCATGTTTCCACCAGATGACTCTGGCTCCAACAGCTCTGTGTGCTTCCCTTTCACCCACACCACATTCCTATGTGCCATAGGGCTGACTGGCTCTCTATCGGATTGCTTCTCCTTTTCTACTTTCTGTGGTGCCACTATGTGGTTGTGCTCTCCACAGTGGTTTATTCTTCTAAGCACCCCATATATTACCCTTCATTCTGTGATCCCCATGCCCATATCAGCTTCCCAAGAACCTATAGGAGAGAAAGTCTAAAAGACCTAGGGGATGGTATTTTAGCCAGCAGTTTTCCGGGTCACCCTTATTTCTACTATGAGGTCTACTAGAGTTTTTTTGTAAATGAGGATTATGTTTTTGCTCTTTAAGTCAACATATTGGGTGTTTATTACAGCATTCAGCCTAACTAGACTGAATGGGTTTGTTTGGTGTTCCCTGTTGGAATGCAGCCTATGGTTCTTGCCACAGTAACTATTTTTATCTTGTTCCAGGCTATATATGACCCTTTCACACAGCAATATTATATTGTGATTCTCTCTCTCATTTAAAAAAAGTTGTGAATTTTATGTTAGAATAAGCCATGAAATTTTCATAGGTAACATTGTACTGTTAGTAATTAGCCATACTGGAGACAGGAAGAGTTTATTTTGGCGTGGACGTCAAGATACCTCTGGTTAAATGCCTTAAAAGTAAAATCTGATTTTGCTAAGGAGCTCAGAGCAAACGGTAGCTTCAAATGAGCTTTTTAAATGCTGTATTGAAGGCTTGTGTTTGCAGGCAGTGTGCTAGGTGGTGAAGGGAGTGCAAGCTACAGTGAGAAGTAGAAGCCTCTAAAGCTCCTGGCTGCAGTGTGATTATTACGAATGTCCTTCAAACCTTTACTGGAGATTTAGTGCCAACGGAGAGAAAATGAAAGGTAATTTTCTTCCCTTTTCAAAACAATAACCAATCACAGAGCTCAAGACCTTCTGCTCTTCACATATTACAATGAAATAGCTTTTGAAGTTTAGATAAAAATAGACATCTGACTAACATTATCAACACTCAGTCAGCAAGTTGCCACATATTTATTTCTGACATTCTTTCACCCGCTTCCTCTTATAGTAAAAAACCACTCCATCCACTGACTTTTAGGCAACCACCTGTTTGAGGCCACTTCTGAAAGATCTTGGTGTAAGCCAAACTTGCGGGTTTCTAGATTGTCTTTGAATTCCTGCTTAAACTGTTTTGTTTGTTAAAATAATTTTTAAGACATGCTTTTCTTCTCAGTCCTGTGTAACTGAGGAAAATCTAGAGGAGCTGGCCAGCTCTCTCTGTTTCCTTTCTTAGAAATAAAAATGATTTGGAATCCAGATGTGCAGCTGGCTTTTTTTTGTTTTTTTAAACATAACTATAGACATGCACATATATTCCATTGATAGTACTTACACATAGTCACAGGGTACAGAGTCGAGTTCTAATCCATGCATATAATATGCAGTAATTAGATCAAGGTAGTTGTTATATCTGTCATCTTAGACTCATTTTGTTTCTCTCTGTTGGGTACATTCAAATTCTTTCCATTATATCTTCTGAAATGGTCAGTGATTCTTGCCAAACATCATGGCCCCTATAAGCTGTGGAATACTGGCAGTAGCTCCTCCTAGGAGGCAGCTGCACCCTGTACCCTTAACTATCCTTTTGCTGTCCTGGTACTCACATCCTTTTCACTTGAAATATCAAGCCCTCAGACTCTGTTTCACAGCTTTGAATAGAGGATTTAGGCTGGAGCTCATGGGGCAGTGGCATTTAAATGAAGATTCAATTTGCCAGGTGGAGCCACTCCTTACAGGTTTCCACTGGCATTTTGGAAAACTATTCTGCTCCTCAAATGACCTTAAACCATTCTTAGATTTTAGTTTCTAAGTGACACATCATGGTAACATCTACTTAATGGGATACCATGTTATTACAATACATTTAATACAAGTAGTGGTCAAATCTAAGTAATTAGTATTTCTGTATTCTTATGAACTCATTCATTCTTCATAAAATATGTAATTACTGTCAACTATGGTCAGCCTGTTGTCAATAGCATACCTTCGTCTTCCTATCTGGTGTTGTTTTAGTATTTGTTTTTTATTTATTTTTTTATTTTTTTTATTTTTGAAGATCCTGATTGCCAATGTGGTTATTTTAAGAAGCAGGAAAGTAGCAAAGCATATCTTTGTGTGTGTGTATGTGTGTGTGTGTGTGTGTGTGTGTGTGTGTGTGTGTGTGTGTGTGTGCATGGGTGGTGTGATGTGCATGTGTGATGTTTCCAATGTGTTTATCATGTGGGTGTGTGATGAGTGTATGTGATGTTTGTGTGATGTGTGTATAATGTATGTATGTGTAGTGCATGTGTGTGCATTTTCATGGAGAATGGGAGAAGATCTATTCTGAAAAATGGCAGTGCCATGCCATTGGTGGGGCTTGAATGGGGTAAAAAAAGCAAAATCCATGAATTATAGGCATGTTTCTCTCTGCTTCCTAGTGGCCATGAGTGAACAGCCTCTGCCACATGGCTTGCCATCAGAATATACAATTACACTACACTCCCAGTAATCTAGAACCAAGTTACCATGAACTTTGAGAAAAAAAAAATCAGTAATTCTTCCCTCTTTCTGTTTCTTAAGTATTGGCTACAATGTGGAAAAAATCAGAAAATTATCTAACCTTCTACTTCCCTTTGTACTGTTCCTGATTATTCTAACATTATTTCGGTAACCTGACTGTCCTGACTGTGTTCTGTCACCTGGCCATCCTGACCATTGTGCTGGGCACTTGACCACCCTGATTATCATTGTGGTCACCTGACCACCCTGATCTTCATTATGGTTGCCTGACTGTCCTGACACTTATTCTGGTCACTTGACTGTGCTCACCATTTGTTCTGTCACTTGAATATCCTAGCCATCATTCTCTCACAGGACTGTTATGACCATCGTTCTGGTCATCTGAATGTTCTGGCCATTGTTCTGGTCACATATATGAGATCTCCAATTCAAGAACTACCTTTCTTTCCAGAGTACAAAAATAAGTTCAATATCTAGTTGGTCAGCTAGAAGATACAGAGGTGTTTTTCATACTAGCCCGAAACATAAAAAGTACGATCCCTCTAAATCTAGGCCAATTGGCTGTTTATTATGAACAAAATGGGGCCTTATTAATAATCACCATTTTGTTTTCTTTTCTAAACACTTAGAAAAACATGGTATTAAAAATTGTCATCAGTAAGAGACAGTCGCTTTTTTTTTTTTTCAACCAGGGATTTACTTCAAGTAGGCTGCCTACAGTTCTTAACAAAGCAATGCAGTGAGAGAAGGAAAGTTAAAACAGGGGACTATCTTGATGGTAAATGTTCTTCGATTTTCTGCTGTATGCAAATGGTCTGACTGATAATTGAATCTGAAAGAAGCAAAATCTGTCACATTCAACGGCAGCCTGTCCACTCAGAGGAAAAAATCAAGCCAGATAATGCTTGTAAGATTAAAATATGTACATACAAAGTTAAAAGTCTCTGCTATATTCTGGTTTTAATAGTAATAGTGTTTCATTGAATATATTTTGTGCCAAATCAACATTGTAATTTTCTTACATGGAGTAAGTCAATTAACGTACAGTTTATATTCTGATATGTAAAATGTTTTGCAATTGTCAGTATAGTTTTATCTATCCTATATAATATTGCTTCTGGTACAACCTCAAAATTCCATGTATCATTAGTTATTTATGACTACTATATATAGTGTAGTAATTAAATCACTTCACATTGGAAGAAAGGTACTTGAATGTAAATGCTGGTATTTATTTCATATGCTACATTATGATTTCTTCTCTTTCTTATGTTTGAAAAAATTACTTCCAAGAGTTCATTTCTACTTGCAGACATATTTCAAAGTATCAAAACCCCTTTTGATTATCATAACAGTTTGTAATTTTAAAGCACATTTTACATTAGCACAAACAGCTGTGACCTTTTAAAGTAGTTACAATTACACAGTAAAGACATTTCATTAGGGAGCTTTCAGTCCTTTTTATTTAGATTTGCTTGTGCATGTTTCTGTTAGCTTTGTCTTCACAGTTTTAGAGAGTTGAATATAATAATGACCCCTTGTATTACCTTAAATGTTAGATAGAAAAAGTTCCAATAAAAAAATTGAACAACCTAAAGGTAATTCCTTGCAAAACTGTCAAATCTCTTCACAGAAGGTGTCTTTCTTTTTCTCCCTTCCTTTTCCTTTTTTTTTGCAGTATATTTATTAATTCTTTGAGAATTTCATACAGTGTTGTTTCACCATAATTATCCCGTAACTCCTCTTCTTATCATCCACTCATTTTCCCATCCTGTTACATCTAACTCTAACATTACTTCCTTGTTCCTCTTCTTTTCCCATCAGGTCCAGTTTGTGTTGCTCAGCTTCTCTTGGGATTGGGATATTCCCTGGTGTGTGGTCAGCCTATTAGGAGTCACACCATGAAAGGAAACTCATCTTCCTTCTCCCAGCAGCTTTTGAATGTTAATAGCTCCTCAGATAGTGGTGAGATTATTTATCTACTTTCCTCATTCTATGATGGTATGTTGTCAGATTGCAAGATGTGAAGGTCTTGAGCATGCTGTCACAATTCCTGTTGTGTCTGGGAAATAATATTTCCTTTATGTTGTCAATGATCTCTGGCTCTCACAAACTTTCCACACTGTCTTATGCAGAGATCTCCGAGCCTTATGGAGAGGAGTGTGATATGAATATCTGACTTACAATTGAAATCCACTCTCTTTTGTTCTCTGCACATTGACTAGACTGGGTTCTCAGATTGAGTCAGAAAATGGTTGGTGACTCACATTTCATTCATGCCACTATTGCACTAGTAGGCCTATCATGTCAGGCCATTATTCTTGTAGCTTATAGGGTTCACAAATGGGTGATATCCAAGCTTAATTTTCTCCTTTGACAATGTGCATTGTATCTTCCAGAACAATGCGCCCATAGGGATGAAGCTTCCAGGTAAGTATAAGTTTAATGTCTTCATGTTCTAGAACTAAATATGTGTGTCTTCAGCAGTAAGTTCTTACCATTATCTTCTAGAGGGTAGCCAGAAATACTAGCAATAGCTTGTGAAACCTGGGGGTCTATGTGACCCATTTTTCCAAAAACACAAAAAGAGGTAACCAATTCCTGGTATTGGGGTTTTATTTGCTAGTATGGACTATCTGGATGGGGTAGTATATCTCCATTTTTGGAGTAACTCCATTCAAGTTATTTTTATATATGTTTAAGTATATATTTATGAAACGTCTAGTGTAGTTAGTTTCTGCATTGCTTTTTCAAAACATCACTGTTAGATATACCTCCCCACATTTTCTTTTCTACCTTGCTCTCCTATTTCCCATCACAAATTAACACTTCTTCTCCCATTGTTCCCTCCCATCCCTTTACCTTTATACCACTGTTTTTTTTTTTTTTCCTCCTTTGAAGGCTCCTACCTCCAAAAGCCCCTTCCTAAGTTCCTGACCTCTGGGTATTCCACTTGGAATACATATTTCTGAAGAGTCAAAGCTACATCTAGAAATGAAAGAAAAAATGTGATGTTATCTTTTTGTATCTACTATCTCACCCTGAATTATCTGTGAATTTCATTTTCCTTAACAGCTAAGTAATATTCCATATTATTTAATACATGTAGTATTGATAAATGTGGTAATGAATGCAAATCCTTTTTATTATTAATTCATCAGTTAATTAATATCTAGGTTGTTTGTAGTTCCTGGCTATTGTGAATGGAGCAATATCTGCACCTGAGGTAAATCCACGCAGAACAGTTGGCAGATCACCAGGCCTACTCTTGGTTTTTTCTACATGCCGACATCCTCTACCACTCCTCCTGACACTGGAACTGTGTGAAGTATAACCAGAATGCCACTGAGCTGTGACCACTTTAGATATTCAAAAGTAACTAGAGTGTCCCCAAGACCCCAAGATTGAATGCCAACCACTATTCAGCTGGTACATACCATAAGAGGTAGGGGTAATAGCAAATAAATATTCAAACAACCAAACCAGATATTCACACTAAGGAACACTATGAAAAAATTAATTCTAGGAGCCTATTATCTAAGAAAACATCACCACACTAAAATAACAGGAATTAGTAAACATTACTGGTTAAGAACTTTCAATGTTACCAGTCTCAGTTTCAAAACAAAAAGACAAATATTAACATATTGGATTAGAAAACAGAATCCATCGTTTCACTGGCTACAAAAATCACATCTCACCATTAGCCACCTCACCATTAGCACCTTAGAGTTGAAGGGAAAGGTGGACAAGCAAGCTGAGCAAGGAAACAAGCAGGTGTAGATATTCTAACTTCTGACAAAATGGGCTTCAAATCAAAACTAGTCAGAAGAGATAAAGATACTACATACCAATCAAAGGAAAAATCTGGCAAGAGAACATTACAATTCTAAACCTTTTACACATCAAACACAAGGGAATCCAGTTTTATAACAGAAACATTATTAGATCTAAAATCATGAATTGGCCCCCAACACAGTGATAGTAGGTGACTTCAATATTTCACTCACTAATAGACAGATCACACAGAAACAAAAACTAAATGGAGAGATTCCAGTTCTAAATGACATCATGAATCCAATTGACCAAACAGACATTTGCAGAACATTCCATGCAAACACTAAAGAATACACAATCTTCTTAGCAGCCCATTGAATTCTCCCCATAACTGACTACATTAGGTCACAAAGCAAGTTTCAACAAATATAGAAGTATTGAAATAACATCTTTTATATTATCTGATCACAAAGTAATAAAGCTATATATCAACCATAGAAATGTCAGTAAGAATACAAATTCATGGAAGCTAAATAACACACTGCTGAATGATGATTGGATCAAGAGAAACAATTATGAAGAGCATTTAAGAATTTGTTAAAGTCAAATGAAAATTAAAACTTAACATATTGGAATCTGTGGGGCACAAACAAGGAAGTCCTAAATGGTGTGATAAATCTGTACTAGTATAATAAAAAAGGGAAAGTTTACAGCACTAAGTCCTTACATCAAAAGCTGTAGAAATTTCCTGAGTTAAATACTGAACCTGAAGGTCTCAAAAAATCAAGAATACTACCCCAAAAATGTAGACAAGAAGAGACAATAAAATTCAGAGCTGAAGTTAATGAAATAGAAATGGAAAGAACCATACAAAGAATTCAATGAAAACAAGAGCTGGTTCTTTGGAAAGATTAATAAGATTGATAAACCTTTTGTCCATCTTATAGAAATGCCATTCTTTATTCACAATGACTTTTTTCATGAGATAGACCCAGTGATTTGAAACTTGGTTATCTTAAGGACAACAAATAACATCTTACTCTATATTTAAACTGCTTTATTTATCATGAAAACATTTTAATCATGACATTTAATACAAGAAAAATCTTCAAAACAAAAATGAAAATTACTAGAGTGCAAGGTTTTCATAATATGTATGACAGTATGTACAAACAAGCAAGCCTTTTTTTTTTTTTTTTTTTTTTTAGAAAACTGAGTCCTTTAAAAATTAAAATTAAAAGGTAGTTCTGAATTGCTAAAAGATGACACATTCATTGAAACACATATATACCAGGAATCACATGAGCCAATGCCGGGGTAACCAGCACCCAGATCAAGAACTAGGATATTCCTAGCTCTGTAGACTCCACATCACCTCTCATCAACATTTCTTCCTCTTCTCTAAAGGCAAATGATACTATCTTAATTTTCTATCCTACCATTTACAGATAATGTGAACATTGTATAAATATAACTCTATGTGTCTAACTATGTTAGTAATATTTTATTAATGTGTTGTTATGCCATGGAACAGTTTAAGGTAAGGAAGGATTCATTCTGGTTCATGGTTTGTGAGTGGATACTCCGTCATCAAAGGGAAAGCAAAGTGGCTGAAGTGGATGATTCTATGGCAGTAGGAGCACGAGGTGGCATGTTCATATATTGTCATATCAAGACGCAGAGAGAGTACCTGGAGGGGCCCTAAACTGGTGCCAAGCTCTAACCAATGAAATCCACTCGACAGGATTCCATATCTTTGTGAAAGGCATTATATTCTAAAGCAGTGGTTCTCAACTTTTTTAATACTGTAATCATTTAATACTGTGACCTCCAACCATAAAATTATTTTGTTGCTATTTCATAGCTACAATTTTGCTTCTGTTATAAATTATAATGTAAATATCTGATATGCAGGATATCTGATATGTGACCCCCAAAGGGGTTGCAACCCACAGGTGGAGAGCAGTTGTTCTAAAGTTTCCACAACCTCACAAAACCACTCAACAAGCTGGAGACTAACTGTTCAAACTTATCAGTCTGTGAGAGACGTTTCATAGTTAAACTATAATATCTGTTGTTTTATATCAAGCTTATTGCCTGAATATCATGGGACGGTGCATTCCTAGTGTAATTTGTCAAGTATCTGCTGATACTACATATGTTATGGATGTACTTCACTGCTGATTGACATTGGATTACTTTTAGTTTAGAGTAATTACAATTAATGTGCTAAATATACTTATATATTTATAAGCACAAGTAGAATTGCTGTACCATCTGGCATACACAGGCTCATTGTCAATGGATAATGGTGAAGTGGATGTAGTAAGTATATCCTTCTCCAATATTCAAGTGTTCTAGTGTGATGACTCCTTGCAAATACCTGGTTAGAAGTACTTGCTTACAACTTCTAAGTTGGACTATGAAGAAAGACAGAGTAAAGGCTTGAACTGCTAAAAACTTCACAATATCCAGTGGTTGATAAGATAATAAAAGTTGTACTCTGAGAGAGAAGACTTGATTGTCACTACCAGGTATTTTCCTTAGGAGGAGGTAGATCCGTGAAGTGTATGTATTAGGGTGCAGGTGGTGGGACAGAAAGAGCAGCTTTGTATCTATGGAACTGTTGTGGAATAATCTTTTTGTACACTGTGAAGATATGTCTTTGCCAAAGCACCTTCTTATTGGCTTAAGAGCTGAATGACCAATAACTAGGCAGGAGAAAATAGGCAGGTCTTCTAGGGAGAGGGAAGAATTGGAGATGAATCTAGGCAGGTGAAAGATGCCACTGAGACTCAGAACAAGTCAGACATACAAAATGGAAGAGAGGTGAAAGCCACATGGCAGAACATAGATTAATAGAAACAGGGTGATTTGAATTATAAGAGTTAGTTGGTAACAAGTCTAAACTAAAGGCTAAGCTTTCATAAGTAATAGTATATCTCCATGTCATTATTTGAGAGCTCATGGTTGACAAGAAAGATTAGTTATATGGAACAATTAGAGTGCAAATCAACTAGAAACAGAATTTTAGTGCAAAGCAAAGTGTGTATGTGTGTGTGTGTGTGTGTGTGTGTGTGTGTGTATGTGTGTCTCCCACACTGTTTTTTCCTGTTAATGTACATGTCAAACTATAAAATAGAGTCTCTTTACATTTAGGAATTATGGTAAATTTCTAGGATATTAGATTTAAAATAATAATGACCAAAAGATGTAGAGTTTTTGCCATGAACAAAATATTTAATGTCGGTTTTTTTAAAAAAAAATTATTGTATTCTTTTTATTATTAATTTTGAATATTCTTCATTTCAGAAGCAAGGGAGACTCAAAATCCCTCAAGGTTCATTGTTAACTTCACCTTCTAGGCTCCATTCTTTTGCTATGTAGGCCACATAAAACCCCACATTCCATTCCTTTACCAGGATTCTCTCTTCCATAAATGTGCCACAGTCTCTCCAGAAAACACCCAGCTCAGAAGCCTGTTCCCTGGTAACAGACCTTGGGACTCTTTAGAGCTACCCATATTATCTCTAACCCCATCATTTAGTGATTCATTCGAACAACCCAGCTTGCCAACTCACTTGGGAAATTTGAACTGGTATGATAAAAAATGAGAATAACCTCATATCAAAAGATACAACCAACAATATAATTTGCAGGTTTCATTACAAAGTACAAGCAATATGAAAAAATAACATTGCATATCTCCTGCAAAGATCTTCAGTTCCATAATAATTATCTCCAACAAGAACAACTTTGATACAACTCAATACACAAAATTGAAACAAAGATTTATAAATGTATTCAGCATTTGAGGAGTTTAAAGAGAACACCAATAAACACCTGAATGAATCTGAAGACTGCAAAATCAAAACAAAACAAAACTTCTAATTGAAGTCCACAAAGATACAACAAAGCCACTGAATGAAATAATGAGGATAACTAGAGAAATGAAAAACAGAGATAGAAACATGGAAGGAAACTCTAACTAAAATAAAGTTAGGAAATAAAAACTCAATGTCTTAGAAAATAACTGAGGAAAGCCTCACCAACAGAATGGACTTTGTAAATGACAATATTGGGTCTTGAAGACAAGATAGAGGAATTGGATTATTAACTCAAAGAAAATGATGAATTAAACAAGCATACATACACACTCAAGAACAGAATGTGATGGAATTCTGAGACAACAAGAAAAGACCAAATCTATAAAATGTGAGCTTAGAAGAATTCTATGTTAAAAGAATAGAACTTATCTTCAACAAATTTATAGAAGAAAACTTGCCAAATCTAGGGAAATAGATGCCTATTTAGGTACAAAAAGCATACAGAGCACAAAATAGACAGGACCCAAAAAGAAAATATCTGTATCATATTACAGGTAAAACACCAGATATACATAACAAATAATGACTATCGATACAAAGAGAAGGCTCAAGGTCCATATAAATGCCAGTCCATAAGAATAGCAGGTGAATTCTCCATGGAAGCTTTAACATTCAGAAGAGTTTAAGTCAATATGACTTATGTTCTGATAGAAAACAGTTGCTGATGTAGTCTATTTCCCTTTGAAAACCATCCAATATAACTAGAAGAGAACAAAAAGCTTCCATGATAAAAGTAGGCTATAGCCCAGTGCAAGGTGTGATACACCTCATCACATGTTTTTGCTCAAGATTGTCCAGAGATCCCCCTAAACAATATAAGCTACTGTTATTACACTTGAACCCACCAGAACATTATGGTAAGACTTTATTCATGAAGACTCCACACATTTTGGTCACAGGACATGGAGAAATGAAATCAGTTCTGGGAAGCTCCCGTTGTGCTGGCTAGCTTTCATTGTATTGTAAAATGCTATGAAGGGTTACTAATAGAGAAAAGTCATCAACTGTATTACCCAGCTGTAAAATCCGGGAATTACAATAACAACAGTTATGGCAAGACATGCCCATGGGTGCTATATTCACACCAATGTTATGGAATAAACAATAGATTTCTAAATGGATTTAAGAACCACTCTACAGGAGGTAATGCATGTCTGGTTTTGTAAATTTGGCCAAGAATCCATGGATGAAAGCTCATGTGTCCCAAGGGTAAGCATATTACTATTATTTTCCTAAATGTACCTAGTATCAAACTGTCCTCTAAATTTGTATCTCTCTGTCAATATCTTAGTGCAACTCCCAGACCACATTGGAGAAGTGCAGCAGAAAAAAAAAAATCACAACTGCTAAAAGTGCAGAGAATAAGTGACCCCAGAATTATCAAAGCTTAATGTAACATTTATATCACATTCCTTCCCCCAAAGCTCAGGGGCCATTGCAGAAGAGGAAACAGAAAGATTCCAAGAGTCAAAGGGTAGGAAGGACCGCAGTAAACTGGGGTCTTTAGATGAACATGATGGGATCATTGTATTCATAAACTCACAGCAGCTGTGGTTGGCTGCACAGGATCTCTACAGGATAAAGCCAGTTAATATTCCAGCACTGATGGAGGAGAAAATCAAGAGACCCCCACCTCTAGCTGAGCAGCTATTGACAGTTGATAGACTCTAGATGAGGAGGAGTCAATTCTTTTTAATTGTGTGGTCCCAGGTAGGTTGACCATGTTCCAGTGAATGGACTCACACCGTTGAGTATGTGGACAACAAAAATTGCCTATTGCCTTCAGCAGACTAAGTTGGAAGGAGGCTGTGATTGGACAGTGGATATGGGTGGAGTTAAGAGGAGGACCGGGGATGAAGATAAAGATAAAAATACATTGTGTGCATATGTGGAATTCTCAAAAATAAGAATATTTTATAAAAATCAGACTAAGGTAGTTCATGACCATCAAACCAGTCCTACATAGAACAATGGAAGGAATACTTTCATTGGAAGGGAAGAATAAGCACATTTAAGAGACAGATGTGCCAGGTAGCACTGAGAAAAGAAGTACCATAAGATCAACAAAATGACTCCAAAGAGGAAGTATCCTTCCATATGAACTCCAAATGCTAATGGCTTCAATCCCCTAATCAAAGGACACAGGCTAGGCAACTGCATTACAGAACTCAAGCCATTTATTTCTGTCTACGAGAAGTGAAAGGAATGCAATTCCAGTATTTCAAGGCAAGGGTGATTTCCCATAGCTGTGTCTTAAATTATACTTGATTAATGGCTTTGTATTTTACATATTTTAATCTAAATAATTAAAACAGTACATATCCCCAGAATATAGAAATCATCAAAGACAGCATATCCTCTCTGATTCTTCTTCTCTGTAAGTCTATGTCAGACCCTTCCATATACCTTAACAATTTATAATGGTACATTCTGTAGTTGCCCACATACTTATCCAGAATTTAAGAATGGCATTTTCCTCTGCTTTTGCTTTAGTGTTTTATATAAGCAAATTACATGATAATAAATAATAAATAGTTCCAAAATGGATACAGGAATCAAAGTATGTTCCCTTTAGCACATCTATGAAAGTATACTCTTTATTGTTAGTCCCCTGGAAATTGTAATACAAAGTAACATGATCACCGTACTCTAGTTAGAAAGGTTATCAAAATGATGAAAATCAATATTGGAGAAAATAGGGAACAATGCATTGTAGGGAGGTCTTGTACAAGTTAGTAATTCCACCACTGTAGAAGACATGTTAGGGGTTGATATAAATTAGTAATTTGACCACCATAGAAGATATGTTAGGGTGTTCATACAAATTTGTAATTCAGTCACTATGGAAAACAATTTGAAAGTTCCTCCAAAAAGTGAAAATAGATCTATCATATGAGCCACAGAGCCTGCTTCTGGCTATATATCCAGAGGAAATTACTTCAGTACAAAAGACACCTGCATGCCCACGTTTGTTGTTTCACTATTCATAAATGCTAAGATGTGGAATCAAGCTGGATATCCATTAATACATGAATGTCTAAAGAATCTGTTTTATACATGCAATACAACTTTATTTAGCCACATAAAAATGAAAGCCTCTCATTTTCAACAAAATGCATGGGACTGGAGGACATTATGTTAGGCTATAGCGATTCAGATGCACAAAGGAAATATGTTCTCTCTCACAGGTGGATACTAAAAATGATTTCTTTTTTTGGGACAGACAACAGAAATTTTGATTTGCCTAACAAATAGAAACAAATATAGTTGTCTCATTATTGCTGACTTCCATTTAAAGAATGAATCATTTTAGTACTGTTTCTGAAAACATCAAAACATGACCCAAGTAATGCAGGGGGAGCATGGAAGGGTTGCTGGGGTACTTGAATCTCCTAGATCTATAAATGAGAGGACACCACTATTTTACAATATTCACTCATGTCAGGAAGCCAGCACAGTGTTTCCTAAGGAAATCAGAAAGTTAATATTTATTTTTATATAACAAAAATGGAAACACTCAAAGATAAAGTAATAGTGTTTGGAGAAGGCAGAAGGGAAATTCTCATATGAAAAGATAAACCCAGGAGCTGAATATACTGCACTAACCATAGTAGTACAATAAAGCAAACCCCAAGTTCCCAAAGGATCATTCTTAGGTGCTTAGCTAATAAGAGACCAGAGAAACAGGCATCTTCATTATTAAAAGGTTTTTCATAGCGTTTGAAAGCAACTCTGTTTCAATCCCATCAGGAATTCATAATGAATACTGCACTTTCTGTGGAAGCAGCAATTCATAATTTCCTTTTATTCTTGTCTGTTACTACAAAGTACTCTTTCTCAGGGGGCTTTGATTAAGGTGATGAGACAAATAAAACAAATAGAGAGCCCATTAAATGTCTGCCTGAAACCAGAGATGCACTACTTAATATGAAAGACCGCTCAAAACCAATAATGAAATAATTATCCTTTCCCACAACTGATAAGAGAGTGATGGCTGGATGTGGATTTGGGGAAACTAATTTGCTCGGAAGGAGGGGAGAAATGAAAGAACAGAAGCCCACTGAAATTCAACTGCTACCAAACACCCGGGACTGCAGGGAAGTCACAAGATAAGCACTGCAAATGCTCCTCCAGCTAGAGCAGCAATCATTCTCAGAGAAGGGCTGCTGATAAGGCCCCTCCTTGCCGGCATGCAATCATTCTGCATTTTATATTATTTGAAAAGAGCTTGATTATTTTCCTTTGAATGAAGCCAGATTGATTCACATTTACCTGTCAACAAAATGTTCCATTTCTCTGTTTTGCCTTTCTATTTAAAGGCATATGACCTGACTACAAAACTCCATATACAAACCTTTAGTTGGATGTAAATAAATAATGATAGGTGACCAGCTTGTGTTTAAAAAACTTTTTTGTAGTGTCAAATTATCCTAAATTAAAATCTACAGCCTCATAAATACAACTGATATCTGCAATCATGGATTGATGTCATGAATGTTGTTTTATTTGTGGTCAGATAGAATCATTAAAAAATCACATCAAGAGTGGCAAACTGTGCATGAAAATGATAATTATGTCATTTAAGTCTGTTGAACGGGTAAAACTGTAACATGTCGTCATTTTTGGTTTTTGAAACCCACCTTACATGTTTAAATATCCTGCCAAGAAGAGATAAGAAGCTGCAAAAACAAAGAGTGAGCAGCTAAGCAGCTCCCAACCACATTCACCAGTATGTTCTCACATTCTGAAGGAGGAGCTGGGGCCTTAAACCACAGCAAAACAATCATGTACTGTTTATTACTAAAGTAGAGAACTGTATTGTTTCTGAGCATCTAAATATTTCTCTTCTAATATAGTTCTTGTGACATATGAAATGTGTATTTAATCAATCAGACTTGTTTTCCTTTTAAAATTATTTCTTTAAGAATTTCATTAAATGTATTTTGATCATATGTGTCCTTCTCTTCCAACACCTCCCAAATATGTGTCTTCTTTAAGATGAACCTATTAGGTCCCATATGTACTGCCCATACATTCTTGGGTATGTGACCATCCACTGAAACATGGTTGGCTTACCAAGGTCCACATCTTTGAAGACAACTGACTCTTCGTCTTCTAGCAGCTAAGAATTGGCAACAGCACTTCAGCTATGGGTGAGAGTCTTGGGACACCTCCCACTCCAAACTTGAATAGTATTATTAATGAATAACTCACAGGAAGAGCCCACATGAATCTCATGTGTCATAATAATAGTAGATACTATAATTTACTTGTAATGTGCATGCATATATGTACAAATGTATATGCATATAAATATATTTTTATAGACATATGAGCTTATATTCTGCTTTAACAAAACTAAAACATTATGGGGTGATAATGATAACATTCAAAGGTATGTGAACTATTCCTTTATTCGGTTTCTATTTTGTGGAATACCTTGAGGACTATTGATGTTAGCTCTTCTTTGTTGATCTGGTAGAATTCAAGGTGGCAAGATAGAACTGAGAAAAGGTACCAAGCCATGTGGCTAATCATAGATAAAAATTATGGGTTAATTTAAGTGTAAGAGCTAGTCAGTAATAAACCTGAGCTAATGGATGAGCAGTTATAAATAATATTAAGCCCCTGAGTGATTATTTTATAAGCAGCTGTGGGACCTCAGAGCTGGACGGGATTGGAGAAAACTTTTTGACTACAGTGCTAGGCTCAATATAGGATTTGCAACTTACTTATATCATTGAATAGGGATATATCAAGCTGGTGATTAACTAGAAATCCCACCCTCCTTACTAGTATTCCTAGTGCTAGAAAGTCTTTGAATGTTACTAGAGAAGAAAAGCAATCATCAGTTTCACCCACGTTAAAACCCTGAAACCTACAACAGAGATCTGCCTGCAAGTTACACTGGTGCCATAAGGGCACAAGTGTTATCAGAATAACAAATCATTTGGTGTATAAAAATAATTTGAAATAAGATTAAAATAAACCCCAAAACAAAAATATGAGTTCTTTACCATAGATCTGGAATAAAGAAAGATGGCCTCTGTTGAAGCCCAATTCCACAGTGCTGCTAAGCCTAAGAATTAATTAGTTTTAACTTCATGCTTTTTATATAAGTCAGAGTCCTTGTTGTGTGAAGTCTAAGCTGCTCTTCACAAGTATGGAAAATACTTTGAGTGGCATGAGTTTGGTATCCCCTGGAACATGTAGGTTAGTCTAGATGCAGGCCACTTTGTTCTATTGCTAGTAAGCAAGTGAGCAGGCACATTTCTTGGAAATTAAATGAGAGCTATGCTGATCTCTGTCTCAGTATGCTCCTCAGTATGCTAGAACTAATATGGACTTTTGAAATATTTGCATTTCTCATAGAAATATGTATTAGGCTCCCTTCAGTTCATTTTACAACATGAAATGTTTCATTTAAATGGAGCATTCATTGCCTTCACATCCATAGTGACATTGTATTTAGACTGATATTTGCAGTTTTCTTCAATAAACTTTATTTAAATGCAAAAACTATGTGCATAAAAGCAATTTTTAAAGTTGACGTGGGCTGTAAACTATGTACAGTGCTTAGAGAGTAGGAAGAGCCAAAAGTTGTCTAAAGCAAGAGAGGAAAATGAACTAAAATATCCTGTTGGAAACAGAATTGGGCACAGGTTCATCATGACTTATTACAAACAACTCATAAACACACATTTCCAACATTTGCTGTCACTGTCTCACTGTCTTTGGAGAACTGGAACAAAGACTGACAATTGGGATGATAATCCATTGGAATTAAAGGGGGGAGGTCCAAGATTCTAGCTCACATTTGTCATTATGATTTTAGCTATAGACTTAACATATCTGAATTTCAATGTTTGCATGAAAACCTTCAATATCTACTATTAAGAATATATATTTGAAGTTTATTGTATAAATAACTATACAATTTAAGATATGAATATTTAATTTTGCCAATTTTAAAGGCTTCTGCTTATTTCCTGGGTCAGAGTGAAATTATATCAACATATCATGACCTAGGTTAAGTACAAAATTATTTCATCCATCAATTCCTGCATCCTCCCTTTATGTGGTCACTGTTTATTAAATGCCACTGTAGGTAAATTACTAACTGTGTGGCTCTGACGTTTTCAGAATCTCTGCATGTGCCAGTGTAATGATCATTCTGATTTTCTTTTATAAATACTAACTAATGACATTTACTTAAAAGTCAGAAAGATACAGATTTCTAATTTATTCTCTTGTTTTTGCAGGGTATGCAATTTTATACAAATAACTTTCTTTTTCTGAGCCCTGTTTTCTTCTGTAGTAACGCCCACTAAAATACTACTACTTCATGAGTGTTATGGATATGAAATAACACCATGCACATAAAATATTTCTTATATTATCTGTTATAAAATGTGTAAACAGTAAGTAAATATTAGCTGTTTATTTTTGTGTTTTTCTTAGCTCTATCACATGTGTGTGCAAGTGTGTGTGCTTGATGACATGTGTGGTACTGGGTATTGGACCCAGGGACTTGACCATGGTAGAAACCATGAGATGTACTCCCAAATCCTATTACCATGAATGGAATGTGCCTCAACCAAAGAAAGAGAAAAGAAAGATGAGATATCTGGGAATTGAGCAGCTGTTCCCATGTAGACTGGTGCCTACTGACCTGGTTCTTGTAGCTAGAATTTATTATTTCTTGCTAACTAGAAAGAATTTAAAGGAGCTTTAATATGAAATTAGACTGATTTTTTTTTAGTTTGGTGGGTGTATACAAAAAGGAAATCATTCCATGATCATATCAGAAAGCAGATTATATTTAAAAAGAACACTGTAACGACTGAAAAATGACAAAATATTGCCCACTTTAGCAAGTATGAGTGATTATATCTCTTTTATCATGAATTACGTTTTACTTTTCCTTTCATTTAGAGATTATCTCTTTCAAAAATTTCATTTTATTTTGCCTGCACATATATCTACACCACGTAACTATCTGGCTCCTGAGAGGCCTGAAGACATCAGATCCCATGGCACTGGAGTTATAGATGTTTTTGAGGCTCTACGTGCTGGGAACCTAATCTGGGTCCTCTGGAAGAGCAGCATGCACCCTTAGTGACTGAGCATCTCTACAGATACCCCATTGCAATTAAACTTCTCTCAGACTTTCCTCTTCCAGAGTAAGGTCCAGTGATTCCCACTGTAGTGTTGTCTCTGCATCATGACACATTAAGCATCCCTGTATTTTACCATATGTTGTGTTCTCTAGTGGCTGGTGTGTTCTGGCACCTGAACTGTGTGCTGTCACTATTGTAACTTCATGTCATCCATTGTCATCCCTCTGAACTAACTTTTCTGTTCACTCTGGCTTCTGTTTCCTGTCGCCACTGCTTTTCTATGTTAGATATTCAGATATGCCATGAACTGGTGAGAATGAGTGAATTCCCCTTTCTAACCTACTCACATTTTTACCTTTCTTTTCTCCTTTGCATGCTTTAGCAGTGGTTCTCAACTTGTGAGTCGTGACCCCTTGGGGGGGATCACATATCAGATATCTGGCATATCAAATATTTATATTATGATTCATGTCAGTATCAAAATTATGGTTTTGAAGAAGCAAATGAAATAATTTTATGGTCAGGGGTCACCACAACATAAGGAACTATATTAAAGAGTCATAATATTAGGAAGGTTGAGAACCATTTCTTTAAGGAAAGAAATAACTTCTCTGTATAGCATGCCATCAATATGGACTTACACAGCATCAAACTTTCTTATACTGGAGCATTTCTAGGCTTGAGTAGGATTAATTTGAAATAAATAACTCCACTTACTTAGGTGGTGTCAGTGGAAGAATGCAGGACTCTTATGAGCAAATTCTGAGTTTTGACAAAGGAATAAATATGTACATTTAAATTGGCACATGCTTATTAATAAGCTATTTCATATTTTACTCTAACTTTACTTGAATTTGGTTGATGTTTTCATTTTGTTTAGTCTTGTGGCTTTGTGTTTTTTCAACCTACCATCCTTACTTCTAGGAGATTTTATACTTTAATTGGGTAGACAAAATAGCTTGAATTTAACACAAACTTAATGAGTAAATTTTGTTAATCTTTTTCTCCTAAGTGACCATTCAAACTTTCATATGACTTTAGATTTCATATGGGAAGTTTTATGGCACTCAATTAAATAGGTCTACGTTTTTTCTTTTGTCTTTCTTTTGTTTACTACTCAACATGGAACCAATTAGAATTTTAATATCTGTTAGGATAGACCAAGTTTCTTGGCAGACACATGGGAAGTGGACATATATCATTTTAATTTTCTCTTGCTCTGAATTGTCATGGTTAAGGATCTCAGTAAACTTCTTCTCCATGAATAGTTTTCATGATCTGATTTGGAATGTCCAGGGCTGAGGATATGGCTGAGTGACAGAGTGCTTGTCTAGTACACATAAAGCCCTAGGTTCAGTCTCCAGTGTGTAAAAAGGTAAATGGATCACTAGAATTGTCGTATTGCTATATTTCCATAGGATCACAGTCTAGAAATACATAATCAGAAATGAAAATAGATAGAGGTAGTTCTAACTTGGTCTCAGGTTTTCAAATAGAAATGAACTAGAGAGATACCTTATAATCCCCTTATATTATAGAATATACATTCAGTGTCTTACATTAATGGAAAGTGTCTGATCCACCACCTAAGTTACTGGATATGGTATATCTTCATGTGAATATATAGAATCACCTCTGCTTTTCCTGCCCATTCCAATACAGAGATCTACTTTGATCCTAGGATTAGATTTCTGACTTTAATTATAGCTTGAGTAGTTTATGAGATAATTGCTCATCCATGGAAGGAGATCATAATTGATAATTAATATTTACAAAGCTCTGGGTAGTTTTATCCATAAGGTTTAGATGTGGAAGATCGTTAAGTAATAAAAATACTGATTAAGAGTACACACACACACAAAAAAAGAGTACACAAAAAGACATGATATCATTCTTCTAGATAAAGAAACAAATAGGAATGGTGGCTGTAACTGGAGTAGTTTTTAATGAATATAAATTTAAGTTGATTCTTAAATCAAGAGCTCACATGTTATATATTTATCAGGAGTTGAGACTGAGCTTAGAAGACATGGAAGAACCCTATTCTGGTTCTAAGTATGAAGTCATATTCATTCATTACTGAAAGTGAATTTACCAAGGCAATTGCCATCCTGGACACTTATAGTACACACTCAACAATTGCCAACAAAGACAATGATAACACACAACTAGCAGTTGCCATCTTAGACATGTATGGCGTACAGATGGCTGCCTGTCTTCAAGATTCCAAGTCTATAATGCAGACTCTTTTGTAAACTCAACACTGTGTTTCCCTGCTACAAAACATTGATTAAAGGAATGAAAGCAAGGCCAGATCAAAATTAAATATAAAAACATCCACATCTACTTAAATATAGTAAAATCTTTTGCTACTAAGTCTGTTTGGGGAACCCCTGGCAGTGGGACCAGGACTTATCCTTGGTGTGTGAAATGGCTTTTTGGAACAGATTCCCTAGGGTGGGATAGCTTGCTCAGCCTTGACACAGGAGGGAAGGGCTTGGTCCTGCCTCATCTTTGTTTGCCAGACTTTGTTGACCCCCTGAAGGGAGTCCTTACCCTCTCTGAGGAGTGGATGGAGGGTGGGATGGGGGAAGGAAGCTTTATTTGTTGGGTTGATTTGTTTGTATAACACTGAATTGATATATAGTATATTTAATCTAATTCAATGTTACAAACTTTCACCTTATAGTTAAGGAAAACAAGGCCCATGCAATTAAGGAATTTGCCCAAAGTGTCAGGAATATTGTTTAAGATTGAGTGGTTGCTAAATGTCATGAGTTCTTACACTATTGCACCAGTAAGACAATTACAAATCTTTCTGGAAAGTTACCTGGTTGGTTGGGATATGCTAAAAATGGATTACTTAAAAGATATCAACAAATTCCCAGGAAAATCAGCACAGCTTTTACAGTGAATGAATTGCTGGCTGGATTATGAGGTAGTTTCTTCACACTTCTAACTAAAACTGTAAAACCCTCAAAATGAAGACATTATTAAAGCTTACACAAAACAAGCATCAAGCACTGATTTTTATGTTCCCATGTAGTGTTCTTCTCTGTTGTGGAAATCCTTTCTTAATTCAAAAGAAGCTGTTTTGAAAAAGCCTAATCTCTTCTCCCGGGAAGATTAGTGTATGCTAGGAATGCCTGAAATATCTCTAAACTCAGGCCCGATGAAAGGGAGTCTAGTGGGCTATCATCAAGTCATATGGAAGAGAACAGAGACACTTCTGAATAAACACAGAGAATTCTTAGCACAGAAAAGGGGCTTATTTGGCTACAAACAGTGACATCTTAGAAAACCATTCTTTACATTTTTTTTTAAAAACATATGTCCTCATCAGTTTCTGCCATACATATCAAGAGCTAGGGGAAAAAATAGATAGAAAATGTTGAAAATAGACAGAGTTGAGCAGCAGCAGTGACTTAAGGGAAAGGAAACAGGAAGATAGAAATCACAAACTTGCTCTTGTGTTTACACTTTAGTGGGAGGACTTTCTCCCTTTGCTCAAATTGGAGAATATTATTTAGATGACACGTTTGACATATGTGAGTACAGCTCATTTTGACATCATTATGCCTGTTGATCACAAGTCAATGCAGTGTTAGCTAGTATGTATTCAATAAGACAAAATATCCAACAATGAGTAGAATATACTGTTGTGGACACTGTGATTTTTTTTTTTTTTTTACTTCTAAGAAAAATATTCATGTCCACACAATGATTTTTTTTTTACTTTAAACCTCCAATAAAACAAAGATTAATTTTCAGTGCCTCTTAATCACCAATTCTATTAGAAATTTCTTATTGAATTTCAATTGTTTTTCTCTTTTTATTTACTTCAAAATATTTTTCACTTTACATACCAATAACAGTTCCCCCTTCCACCCCTCCTCCCTTCCACCTTCCCCCGCATCCACCCCACCACTACCTTCACCCACCATGGCCCCATCCACTTTTCTAAAAGGGTAAGGCTTCTCATGGGGAGTCAATGAAGCCTAGAACATTCCCTTGAGACAGGACCAAGCCACTCCCAACTTCGTCAAGGGTGAGCAAGGCTTCATATCCTAGGAAATGGGCTCCAAAAAGACAGTTCATGCGCCAGGGATAGATCCTTATCCCACTGCCAGGGGACCCTCAAACAGACCAAGCTACACAACTGTAGGCTCCCATGTAGGATCCACATGTAGGCTCCACAGCCATCGGTCTAGAGTTTGTGAGTTTCCACGAGCTTGATTCAGTTGTCTCTGTAGATTTCTTCATCATAATCTTGACTCCTCCTTGTTTGACCCCCCTTGCTCATATAATCCCTCCTCCCTCTCTTCAACTGAATTCCCAGAACTCGACCTGGTGCTTAGCTGACACTGTGATTTTTTTTAAGGCAATGGTTATTACTATACGATTATAATCATACACACATTTCAGAATTCTCTAAAATGCTTATTTTAAAAATATTTGGGGGAGCTGGGCGGTGGTGGCGCATGCCTTTAATCCCAGCAGTCGGGAGGCCGAGGCAGGCGGATCTATGTGAGTTCGAGGCCAGCCTGGGCTACCAAATGAGTTCCAGGAAAGGTGCAAAGCTACACAGAGAAACCCTGTCTCGAAAAACCAAAAAAAATAAAAAAAATAAAAATAAAAAATTGGGGGATTACAAAGAATTAAATGGCCAGATATCATGACTCATATCCTAGCAATTGGGAGGCTAAAGTAGGATGATGACCACAAGTTGAGAATAGCCAGGGCTAGAGATATAGAATAAGACACTGTCTCAAAAAATTAACAAGTGCCTTATAAGGTTAGTGGTACATTTAATGATAAAAATGATGTGCTCATTATAAAACACTATTCCAAATGATTCTTATTAATTTGCTATAGAATGGTCATTCATAAAAGGGTACTAATTTTGAAGTGATAACCATATCAAAGTCATTAAATCTTTTTAATGACACTCACCAAATGTTTATTCTGCATTAACTATAACAACTTAAAACTGGAATTGTGGAGCATGAAAACTTAGAGGGTTTTTAGACTCTGAAATCCCCATGGATAAAAAGAAACAGCATGTTGAATGCTCTAGAAGGGACACCCACAGTTTCAGCTTCTGTTACAGGGATGTTTCCTTTCAGCTGTGTGATCAGAAAGGTCTCATGGGAGGGAGACCCAAGTAGCATGAAAAGGCGGCAAAGATGTAGGGGAGAGACCTATGTTTGGAAATCTTAGGACGTTTTTTCAACTTAGTAGTGAGAGTTGTGGAAAGCTTCATTCTCCAATGCTTGTACTCTTTCACAGCACAGTGTGATACAGTCACATCTGTTACTGATTTATAAAACTTCCTGCAGGTTGGTTGAAGGTTTCTGGGTGAAATCCTTAGACATTCACTATGTATCTCATTAACTCTCCAGGTCTCCTGCTTAAACGGGATCTTCACAACTGGTTGGACAGAGTGAAACCCCATCAGGGACTGCCTTGAAGCGCCTGTCCTCAGCTGTGAACTGGCAGTGGGACTACCCTTAAAATAGAAGCCCTGAGCCAATCACAGAAGAGGACAGAGCTTGACCAGCACAGAGCCCAGAGGCATCGATGGGGCTGAGCTGAAGGACAGAGCCCAGAGGCATGGATGGGGCTGAGCTGAGGCTTAGCTAGTTTTCAGACAAGAAGGGTTCATTCCTAACTCATTGTCCTTCAATGAATTTGTTTCTTTTAGGTGTGTTTTCTCAGTTTCTGTATGATTTTTATTTTACACTTCATCATTGTACAGCTTTCTTCTCCAAATCAAAACATTCCCTCCGGAAGGGAGGAGATAAATCAATCTTACAAGTCTTCAGAAATAAAAACTACAAGTACCTGGAAGTTCTTAAAACTTAGAAGGTTACAAGGACTCTCCCCATAAAAGCAGCGGCAGTTTTCTTTGTTGGGATGCAGCTGCCTTTGAGTTAACTATCTTCCTTAGGTAGCCTGGTACACTAAGCTAGACTGGTGTACTGGTTTCTTCAGTCTGTTGTTAGAGGTTAGATATTTATCCAGCTCTCTCCAGGAAAAGTCACACAACAACCGGATACTAACACCAGTATTACCATTGAGCCTCACATCCCCAGGCTTCATCTCTATTTGAGTTTTAGACTTCTATTCCTTGTTAATTTTTTTCTATCTCACTTTAGTAACAGAAATCATACTAGCTGCTGAGCACAGTATATGTGCGGTCTGGGAACTTTAGTTATCAAGTTTATACTTCCAAACAATTCTGAAATAACCAGATATAAAACTTCTCTTTGAACTGACATTCAGAGAAGCCAGGTCACACATTCAAGGTCATATGGGTGGCATATTCGAGGATGTAGATTTGATGCTGGTCCACCACCTGATGTGCCAGGACCTCAGCTCTTTCCAATGTGCTTTGTGACACATATCCAGGAGTCTCATGTTCATTGCTCTTATTACCAGCTATCAGTTCATTCACAGTAGAAAACCTGGGTTTCATCTCTTAAGTATTACTTGAATCTTTGTTTGTTTGTTTGTTTTTCTGTCCTATTCTTATCCTGCAGTTTTGGCTCTGATTGCATCTGAAGATTTTTTCTTATTCATTATCTCCTTTTCAGGCAGTCATGCTCCTCCTTAAACAAACCTAAACTGGATTACAGATAATTTTCATGTCCTTATTTATTTCTTTTTGAATTTTCTTCTGGGTTCAAACAATTCATAATTTAAAATGAAGAAGGTCTTTGGAAATACTAAAAGTTTACATAGGAAAGTGATTATTTCCTAAGCATGATTTAATAAAAATTAATTTGGAAATACAGAATAAGAGGGATGGCAAGGGAATATAGTCACATGACCTGATTTTTCTGACTCTCTGTATACTTATATTTTATACTTTGGATGAAGACGTGGATGATATGTTTCAGATTTAGGGATCTGATTGAATTGGGGACACAAAATTTTGCCTTGAGTGATCCAGTGCCTTTCTGGGTCAACTCAGACTAATACTGCAGCATTACTTCTAAAATTAATGCTGTGCACTAGGGAACAGATGTGAGTTAATCATGTGTGTTGAGGAATAGGGACTTCTGACTCCTAATCCAGCCTGATACCCTCATTAGCCTTGAGAAATTGAGTTGATAAATCTGCTTTACAGATATGTGGTTAGAAAATATGCACAGACTTGCTTCATTAGTTAATAGCCCAATGTTTTCAGTAACCATATTTTCAGTGCAAATTTACCTCTTAAAATAGCTATTGAGACTACACTGACTCTCTAGAATTTTTCCAATTACCACCCAAAATAAAGTTCGTAAGTCAATCAATGATATTAATCTAGTATTAGAAGATAAAATCAACTAGTGATATGGCTCAATGACATAATGTTTACTTTGCATAGGCAAGGACCTGGGTTCTATTGCCAGATGATCGTTGTGTTTGGACAAAACCTCATTCTTACAGTTATAAAACATCCCTGCCTCTATGCATTACTACAGTGTCACTAGGCAGTATTATTAGCTGACTTGCTTCAAGCTAGAGGGGGTAAACCCTATAGATATTTCTGCCTTGATGTTTATAAAACTTTCAGTAAAAATTACACCCTATATGCTTTTTAATATTAAACTAGTTAATTACATGCTTGTATTAAATTGATGATCTTGTTATGTGCAATTAGAAAATTAATATGGATTCTGCTCTAGTATCATTTATTGAAAATGGATTTTGACACAGGCTATCTGGAAATCATGTTTTAAACTATAATTGTTACAAATAACATACAGCCCTTAGAATTTAAGCTCTTATAAGATGACTTCCTGGTTTTGGTGAAGTGTGCTCATATATATAAACTCATGCATCTGCAGCACTTTAGAAAAGGTTCTGTGTAGGTAGGCACTGGAGATGCAAATTAATCCAGAGTAGATTTGCAGGTCTCTAGGGGTGGTAATTCAGCTTAATGGAAACTTAATAACTCATATTAAGCACATTACTAATCTGATGCTTTGCTTACAGTAAATTAGAGTGAGTGAAATTATAAATCACTTATTAAAAAAAGAATGTCTTATTGAGGTAAATTTGAATTTTCTCAACTAAGAAACAGCAGGTAGAAAGAATCCTTGTAGCTTCCAAATGAATTCCAGTCAAGTTTTGTAATCATGCAGGAATACTGAGTAAACACATTTAATTCAGACAACACAAACCAATGCCCTCCATGTAGTCATGTAGTACTATAAATATGATAAGCCAGATACTTCACTGAAATATACTGAATACATACTGACTTCAATTTCAAATTATTAATTAGGTGGATCACAATTTCATGTAACTAATTCTAGCACAAGGCAATGCTTTCATCAGGATTTAAGTGCAATTGCTCTGAAATCATCATCTCCATCACTCAAAATAAACTACATAAATAATGAGACTGCTCCAAAAATCATATTCTTCATAAAATACTGCTCTATATAAACTTGAAAAGTAAGCCGTCATTAAAAGATTCTTCATTTTATTTCATTTTAGAGAAGAGGTATTTTCAAGTTTATATATACCAAAGTTTTCCTTACACTAACTGCATTTTTTTTTGTTTTTGTGGCCATTGGTTTTTATCACTATACTGGCTTACATATATTTCTGTTTGTTGTAGTTGTCAAACTCATAAAGAATACTAAGCATAGTAAGTATACTAGGTATTCGTAAATTCTTGTACTCATTCACTTGCTATCAATAAGATGCCTACTATGTGACAGGAAGGCTCTAGAAGATTGCATAAATCAGTGAACTACACAAAGTGCATATCCCTATGGCTGCTTTCTGGTGAAAGAACCACATATCAAACAAGCCATTATGCCATTGCCCTGTAAGAACTAGAAGAAAGAGGGCAGAAGGGAGTTGGAAGTCAGGCATCAAAGAGTGGCTTTGTCTGGGGCTTTCTTTGCAGAAGGCCTTGAAGATCCAGTTAGACACATTATAAAATGTTGGCAAAGATGAGCAAATAACCATTAAGGTATTGGAGGAAGAACAGTTCAAATGTCAAAGACTTGAGGTTAGAATATGATGAGTTTGCTCAAGAAACTAATAAGATAATCAGTGTCATCAGAAATGAATGAGTACCAGGGCATTCAGTGGAAGGTGTTGTTAGAGAAACAGTGGTTGATGGCTGTAAGACAAGACACACAGCTCAGTGTCTACTGATAGGATGTTAAATTTTATAACAGTTTAAGTGTCTAACATATTTTTAAGGCCCACATTGACTGATGCTAAGTCTACAGCAAGGGGAGACTCCAGAGAGTACAGGAGTGTTTCCAATAGGAAGCTAGGATGAAAATCGGGGTCAGAGTTGGGAAATAGACTAGAGCAGAAGAAAGCTTTCGAGTACCTTTTGAAAGGTGGAACAATCGGAGCTGCTGACACTGTAAGTGTGTAACAAGCTTTTTGAGTGAAGACAGATCTTAAGTGTTCGGGATACTTTTCATTGCAGTGAAGAAATTGGTGGGTAGGTAGCTCCATTTGTAACTTGCTGAAATTTCAATACTTAAACAAGTGCATGGGGATATAGAATGAAGAGTTGGAAATTTGAGTCTTCAGTTACATGCAGAGCTCAGGGCCAGTGATAGGAAGTTGTGATGTGCTCATAAATAGACTGTGTTTCTGTAAAAAGTACAACAAATTTCTAAAAATAAGAAAAATGTCACCTCCATATGGAAACATGAGATACAGAAATGAGCAGTTTGCAGAACAAAATATTGCAAATCACCCTTTTTACACTAAAAAAAATAACATAGTAAGAAAAATAGAAACTCAAGCTATAAGACTGACAAAAATTTCCAGTCTGGGTGGTGTTTTGCAAAGACAGTCTTGTGCAGACACTCTCCATAGAAATGTAAACTGTTGGTTGCAGTTGCTGAGATGGTATAGTAGGCAAAAGCATAAATGTGCTTGGTGCGCATGCCTGACAACCTGAGTTTGATCCTGGTTAATACATCATAAAAGCAAGATGCAGTGGTGTTCACCTGTAATCCCACCAACGGCATGGTAAAATGGGAGACAGAGACAGAAGAATCAGCCAGAAACTTTCAGGAGAAGCAAGAGACCCTATGTCAGCAAAGTAGGAAAGAACCATCTCACACAAATTGTCATCAGACCTACACAAGTGTGCTGTCACACACACACACACACACACACACACACACACACACAACTGAATGTACACACCCCCACACGAGTAATCTTTTACAAAAGAACTGTTGGTTGTGATCAAAATAGGTAATGTCACAAATCTGCAAGCACTTTTACTTTGGAAGCCAGTAGTTTCAATCCCAGAAAACTGTCTCCAAACATATGTGAAACAAACAAACAAATATCCCAAACCAACCAACAAAACAAACCACTCATAAACAAAATCCTAACATGCCCACAATTCTGGTCATGGAAGGGTATTTGTTATAGAAAAAGAGTATAATGACTCCTGTCCAGCAGTAGAGCAGAGATAGAATAAACTATGCTATGTCCACAAGACAGGAAGTCATGTGGAATAAGGGACATCTCTAGAGAGTTCTATCAGAGGAACTTTCTGGTCCATTTTTGAGTAAAAAAAAAAGATAGGAAGAGATAAATATATCACATGCAATTGTTCATTTAAGAAAGGGAGTTGTACCATGATATGATACATACTTATTTAAAAAATGAAGATAAACTTGAAAATATTTATATAAGGTATAATGTAAAAAAGAAAACAAATTTGATTTTAGGTTTAAAACCTTAAAATACAACCAAGATAAATAATCATTTCCCTGTACTTAACAATTGCAGATTTTATTTAGGAATGAGTAAATATTTCAGGTAATTATAAAAGTAAATTAAATTTAAAAATCCATACAATTTCTGAATATAGGAAAATAAACGAGCACACCAACATTTATCATCTTATCTTTCTTATATGGAACAAGTACTCTTGAGGGAAAGTTTCTCTATATTGAGGTTTTATAGGTAATAAATAAACATGAAATGGTGAAATTATAATATTATTTTGTAGACAGATTAGTTAATGGGTCTTGAAATTAGGGATTAATCATCCCAAACAAAAAGGAGAAAAACTCATAGAAAAGGAAAACTTTCAGTGAAACTATGATGCATTCAAGATGGGCTTTACATAAAATGGAAAGGCATAGGAGTGTGCGTTAGCTTCCATTCTTTAACAGAAAACACAGAGAACTGAGATGCATATTAATAGATACAACCAGAAAGCAGCCAACAGAATCCAGACTGTGGAAAAGCATCTGCAGTTCTTCAACAAATCGATAACAAAGAATGAAAAGAAGTCTCAACTACAAGAGTTTGGGAAACAGGAACATCATTCAGTTGGCTTTGACTTCATCGCAATTCTTAGAATTAAATTTTCACAAAGGTGTTTGGGGGCTAGAGTGAGGACTCAGTGGTTAAGCATGCTTGTTCCTTTTGCAAAAGACCTCAGTTTGGTTTGCAACAGCCATGTTGTGCCTCACAAACATCTGTAATTCCAATTCGAGGTAACTGGAAGCCCTCTTCTAACCTCAGCAGGAACCAGACATGCATGAATTGCACACACATTTTTGTTGTTGTTGTTTGTTTTTAATATGTTTGTGACAATTGGAAATCTGAGATCCGGCTGTTCATTTTGTTGCATTTAGAGTTTTTATTATTAAGTTTAGATATGCTGATGATACTGTGGTGACTTCTTTTTTAATTGTAGAGATTGTTACAGAGATACTTAAGTAGGAAGTGGTATGATAGCTACAGTCTTCAAAATACTACAGGCTATCAGTGGAACAAGGCTACTCATGTGTCGATTCTTGTTAAAGCTCATAAAAACTTTAGACAGGATTCAGTACACAGTTCTGTTAACTTTTTTTAAAACTGTCAATATCTAAAGTTAGAAACATATCATGTCTGAAAGTTTACTCTGCTTGTAAATTCAATTTCTCTATCTCTGTGGATTCTAAGAAAGGACAGATGATTCCTGGATTACACGGACAGAGCCATGTCCCCAGCATGACACACAGAGGAGCTTTAGGTGTTTGCAACAATTTCTCCCAATTGTAAAATCCCATGGGGCATGGAAGATTGCCAGGCAGGAGATTTGCTTCCTAAGTTTAGGAAACACAGACCCCCACAAACAGTCCCAGGGGAAGGGATATTGATTATCATGCTAGAAGGTAAGCAAGACTGATTCTTGTTCCAGAGAGACAAATTATTTGTGAAAAAGCTATCTGGAGAAACTGGAGAGATGGATCGGTGGTTAAGGACGTTTGCTGCTCTTCCAGAGGACATATTTTCCAATCCCAGCATGCATATGGTGGCTAGCAACTGTATTTACATCCAGTTCCAGGGGTCCAATGCCCCCTCTGCTGTTAGCAGGCACTAAGGTGGCATGTGCTTTACAGACATACATACAGCTCCACATTAAATGGATGAATAGCCAGTCAGTGGGGCTGCCCACCTTTAGTCTCAGCTCTCAGGAGACAAAGGCAGGTGGATCCCTGACCTTGTGGACAGTCTGGTCTACAAAGAGTGTTCTAGGACAGCCAGGACTACACAGAAGAAACCCTGTCTCAAATCCAAACAAACAAAAAACAAACCATGTGAATAAATAAATAAATAGGATGGCCAGTGCTATTTCAACTAGATATAAGCTAGAGTTGTTTTGGAAGAAGCAACTCAATAGAAAGAACGTCCCCAGTAGACTGATCTGTACACAGTCTGTGGTGCATTTTCTTGGTAGATGTCAAATGTAGAAGGGCCCCACTCACTGTTGTGGATGCCACCCCTAGGCTGGCAGTCTCTGGGTGTATAAGAAAGTAGGCTGAGCAGAACAGAAGGGACAGTGAGTAAGCAGCACTCCTCTGTGGATTTTCTATCAGTTCCTGCCTCCTGGTGCCTGTTTTGTTTTTTTCTTTCTGTGAGGGACTGTGATGTGCAAGTGTAATTAGAATACATCTTTTCCTCCTCAAGTTGATTTGGGTCATGGTGTTTCATCACAGTAATAGAAATTCCAAGAAAATAGACAAATGGCTATTTAAAAATAGAAGTTGTTCAGGAAAAGAGAGTCAGAACTTCATCCCTTTAAGTCATGAAACACTGACTACTAATAGTACACATATGCTTTTCAGGAATTAGGGTTGTGTTTGAATATCCTCAGATGAGGTGAATTGTTTTCTTTTTCTTCTCTTTCTTCTTTTTTTTGGTATCATATTGCTTTATTTTGGCATTGTTTTTTACTGCTCTTTTGTTTGTGTATTGTGGTTTGTGATTTTGTGTTTTTATAATGAGGCTTGTGTGTGTGTGTCTGCATATGTATGTATTTCTCATGTTCTTTCTTTGTTTCCTTGTTTTTGTTTGCTAGCTTGTGTGTTTTGTTTTATTCTTTTTTTATTTGCCTGTTTGCTTAAGAGAGGGAAAAAGAAGGTGTAGCGTTGGAGGGGTTGGAAGCTAGGGAGAATTTGGGCCAAGAGAAGGGAGAGGAAACTATGATCAGAATGTATTGTATGAAAATAAGTATTTTCTGCTTTAGAAAAGTAAAATAAAGAAATATGCACCATGATTACTTTTCTTTTCTAACTAACTGAACATAAGCTTTTCTCATTTTTCTAAGACTCATTTTCCTACTTCTTAATTATTCTTTCTTTAGAGATTTCTTTTTTATTTCTCTTCCATTTTTTTAAGTGATAAATTTCATGCATAGCTTCAGGGTTACTAAAAACAGAAAAACTGTCTGTCACTGCACATAAAACAGCACACACATGTGTGATTATGTTGCTGTGAATGATGCAAGTTAAACAGCACACACGAGTGTTTGTGCTTCAGTGAATTTGGAGTGGCATTTTTGCACACTCACGTGTCATCCATATAGTCAACCACATCAGGGTAAATCCGATATGCAACTTATTACTTCTGAGACTTCATCCTACCACCTAGCATTTTTAAATGTTCAGCTTCCTCATCTTTAAAATGATAAAGACCTTATGTTTTCTGTTTCTTGCTCAGAATATATATGTTAATACATATAAAATACCCAAAATACTATTCAGTGTATTTTACATATTTTCTAGGGATCAGTTTTATTGGCTGTTGGATTATTTATTTTATAACTTATCTGCTTTCTTCTTCTTCTTCTTCTTCTTCTTTACACACACACACACACACACACACACACACACACACACACACACACACACACACCATTACCCAATTACCTCCATCACCACATTTACCAAACTGTTTAAACTGTTAGGGTCAAAATTTTTTCATCAGCAATATTAAGAAATCAAGTTATAGTTCAATCAAGCCACAAACATTTTCCAGTTACCAAAGAGTCTTAAAAATTTTATTTTTAACTTGATGTGGCATATTTTATATAAGAAAAATAACCAAAATTATACAGTATTTCATCAAAAGCTGTTTGCTGTGTTGCATGAGTTATCTCTGTTGGTCGTGACAATTATCCTAAGCATGCATTGTGGATTGAATGGGAAACGTCCCCAACAGTGCCTGTGTTTGAACACTTGGTTCTCGGCTTCGAGGATCATTTTGAGAGGTAAAGGAAACTTAGAGGCAGTATCTATCAGTCAGTTGGGGACAAATCTCAAGGGTTTTCTGCATCATCTCAATTCCCATCTCTTTACTGCTTCCTTTTCTACAAAGATGTGTAGTGGGTAGCCGTTCCAAGTTCCAACCCCCATTGAGCCTTCAGTAACTGTCACGCCTACAAGGCTGAGAGAGGACCCTGAAGACCCGAGATCCAGATGTACTGGTTCTCTTGATTCCTGGACCCTGGACGCTGGAGGTAGATGGAGCAGAGTTCTCCAGAGAACACTGCTGGACTGTGCTACACCTTTCTCAGACCGTGTTACCTATCCCTTCATTTGTGAGTTACCACACAAAATAAACCTTCCTTTTAACTGTGTGGAGTGGCCTTAATAATTTCACCAATAAAGATGTGATAAGGTGGAGAGATCAAGCTGCTCAAGCCAATGTGGAGTTACCTTCCACCATATCTTCTCTGCCATGAAGGACTTTACCTGCTCAAACTCAACCCAAACAGAAAATTGGTTTCTGGAGATGATTGCTGTCAATCATTTGCTCAAAGCAGTGAAAAATAGAATTGCCCCAGAAGAAATGAACTTCTGCATCTGGAACTCTGAGAGCTCTCCTTGTAAGCAGATTCAACATCTCATCCTCAGTTGCATAGGTATTTCATGATCGTCACTACCCAGGCATAGGGGCCAGTTCTATCTAAGTGTTTTTGTTTGTTTGTTTGTTTGTTTTTTTGAGACAGGGTTTCTCTGTGTAGCTTTGTGCCTTTCCTGGAACTCACTCAATAGCCCAAGCTGGCCTCGAACTCACAAGAGCTCCGCCTGCCTCTGCTTCCTGAGTGCTGGGATTAAAGGCATGTGCCACCACCACCTGGCCAGTTCTATCTAGTTTTAAAGGTCTGCTTTTCAGTACCTACCTAAGCTTAGTGAGGCACAAGATTTTAGAGGCAAACATGTCTTTTTCTTGAACATTCTAGTCAATACAGATTTTTTAAAATAAAAATAACAACAGCAAAGTTAGACTCAGCCCATAAAGAAGATAATGACTTGATTGCTTTGCACTAAAAAGGACAATAATCACCATCAAGAGGGGAGGGCATGCTCCTGTTTTAATAATATTTGCCACAGCTCATTGGTAAATGCCATATTACGAAAAATATACTATTGGAACATAATAGGAAATAATGTGAACTTAATAGCTGCCATAGCATTGTTACAACAAGGTGGGAAACTGCTAGTAGCATCATTAACACAAGTCAAATGTCCCAGCCATCCCAGGCCCCTCTGTGATTTCCCCATGGGCTTGAACTGTCTCTTACTGCTAGCTATTGTCTCTTTTAGGCACTCTCCACAGACTCTTATTGCTGTCACCTCATGGTTTATTCTGCCTATTTACAATTTGTGATTTTAACATTATTGACATGTTTCCTTGCAAAAGGACTTGGGTCGAATCAATTGAGCAACAAAGTGAATTAACTTGTTTAACTGCTTGCTTATTCCATTTAAAAATAGCCTACATAGCCAATCAATAGCAAGTTGGGAAAAATGTAAAAATAAATAAATAAATAAATAAATAAATAAATAAATAAATAAATAAATAAATAAATAAAACAAGGAACAAGGAATTGGCATGTTGTGAGGGAAGTGTTTTGACCACACAGCTAAGGCCTGCCAGGGATTTAATGAGCATGACCTCATGACCGTTTGAGGAAATGATGCAGGTGAAGTATTGGGATCCAGATAATCCCACTGAGAATAGTTGGGAGATGACACATTTGACAGTTGTCATTTGGGAGTCTCCCTTTTACAATTCTTGTACAGAATACAGGGTTTGGAGTTAGAGTGACTGGAGGTAAAATTGTCCGATCTGTGACTTCTGTGGCTCTCATTTATATGGCTATGATCCATCCTTCTAGGTCAGGTAAGTGTTAAATGGTGATTGATTAAAGATTTAATCTTGTATTAATTAATAAATGATGAGGTAACACACAGGAAGTTTCCAACTATGCTGTTAAAGTTGTAACATAGGTTCTATCAAGGTGGTTTAAGAAACTATTTAATTGAGTGGATTCATATTTAGTTAGATATTTTATTACATGATTAACCCTCCTCCCCACCTTTCTTTGGAGTTGGACTCTAGTAGAAATAAGCTGTCTTGTCATGGGGAGTGGCCCTTTGAAAATTCTGGTGGGTTGGAAGCAACAAGAAATAGCTCCCCCTTTTAATATAGAGATGTGGACAGAATTAACACAAAACCCAGTCTCTGCTACCATTTGTGCAGTTCTGTGGAAGTGAAATAATTCTCTGCTACATTAAATGCACTGCATTTTAATTACATTAGACATCTTTTCAAATCATACAGAAGAAACCAAATGCCCTGTCTCCTTTTCCTTTTTGTGAGAAGCCACAGTTGGTCAGGGTCCACAGGGTTTGGGATTTGGTGGCTTTTTGGATAGTGTCACAAAGGTATATATTTGAGTGCCTTTATATTCAAATATACAGACATATCATGCTAAAAGCACATTCCACATCAAATAGAGTGTCCCCAGTGTTTCTGAATAGTGATTCCACAGACAAGAAGATGAAAGGGAAGTGCCAGGCCAGATGCACTAAAGAAGAGCTGATGGCTCTCCCATTCACTGTAAACCTTTCTATTAAAATATACATAAAATAAAGCATCAGGAGGCAGGCAACAGTTTCCCAGGGTCTCCTTCCCTTTGTCTATAGTAAAGCTTAGTCTTTGTTTAGCTTGTTATGTGAACAGATGTACTTTTGTTTGTACTTTTATTTGATGAAGGCCCAGTCACTTCCCTAGGTCACTGACTTTGTCTTTTGTTTCTTGGTTTGCAAAGCTGTCAGAACAATAGACAAACACATGTTCCCCAGCACATGACACCTGCCCTCTGACACTCAGCAAAATGGCAGCCATGAGACAACTCTCATTACCAAACTGGTGGATCATTGCCTGCCCCTGCTACCTCGGAAGGGTGAGGAATCTGGAATAGTTGATGGACATCAGACCCACTTCAGCTGTCAAAATCACAGCTGTTGGGGTTTCTTGAGTGATCCATGGCATGATGCACTCCAGTCAGCCTGTTCCTTGATGTGGGCCAGTGGAGAGGCTCAGAAGAGCCTCAACACTTGGCTTCTAATCGCGAATGCAAAAACAAATTTCACAACAAATTGCATTTTCCAGAGCTGCCTGATGCCACACGATTGAACGGACTGAATTTGTTCTGGTCCACTGACTCAGGAGACGCTGGATGGAGCAGCCTCTCCTGACTGTTAAATGCTAAAGCATCAAGGGCAGGTCCCTTAACTTCCTGCCACAAAGCAAGGATGGGGGAGGGGAGCTATTGAGCTTGTTAGTGCTACTCAATTAAGAGAGAGCAAATCAGCAAATAAGGCCTTTCAGAAATTTTAGTAGTGACAAAACTGTTAGTGACATGTTCCCATGCATTTTTCTACATTTATTTTTAAAACTCTGAGAACAGGGGATGAAAATGCTAATATTTTAATCTAGGATATCTACATTTTTTCAATGCTCTGTAAAAAGAAAAATGTAAAATAATAATATCGATAGTTTTTTTTTTCTCATATAGAACTTCCTCTGTGGTGAGTGCCGTGCATAGCAATGACGATGTTTTCAGCATGTCTGTGAGATGTACAAATAGACAGGCCAAGTGGCATTACTAAGAGCTGGGAAACAGCTTGTTGGACCCCGAGTCTGCTCTCTTGATAAAACACGTGCTGCTCTGCTGTTTGTTCACCTGCTTGCTTTCTTCAGAACAGCAGTTGCAAAGCAGAATCCGCTTCACATCTGATTTGAGTATTAAGCAATACAAAGCGCAGCCTAGGGGAATTGGTTCAGTTGTACTGGTGAGGGCCCTTTGGACATGTCGGATTCCTGCCTTTCTGGGACTCTGACCCATTGACTGTGAAAGTCCTGATGGATGATGTTCAACCCAGGGTTTAGCATGAAGTTGCTATGGAGCTTCAAGGGCTCTGCATAGGCCACTCTGTCACTCACTGAGAACCTCTTTCCTGAGCATCTCAGAGAACATCACAATAACCTTTCTACAGCACTGGTTGCTAAAATCAAATGTGAAAACCCATGAAAATATACTGACATATATAATGTTACCATGGTGGAAAAAGTCAAATATTCTCAGGCCTGGGCAAGCTAGAGGAGATGGGAGGGACCCTGGACCATGTTTAGGTATGTATGTCCACACTCCAGGAGGAACCCATGCTGTGCCCCAGAGGTACAGGGAAGCAAAACAGAAGTGTTTGGGGTGCAATTGTCATCACAATTAGAGGAAAGCCATTCTTTACTAGCATAGGACTTCACTCAGTTGCTCGGTGTTTCATTCAATAGTCTTTGCGAAATAGTACAAAACATAGTAACAGTTTGATCAATGGAGCCAGTCTGTGCACAGAGACAGAGCAGTACAAATACTCTGTTAGGTTTGAGTCAAGCATTCCACAGATCCTCTTGCAATGCTCCTTTCTCTGCCTTGAGTATTTATCTGGGGATATACAGTGCTACTATTTGGTAAACTATTAAGAATATGCGTTCTGGAATCAGCTTGCCTGGCTTAGAATCCTGATTCCATATTTGTAATTCTCAGTGTTGGAGTAGTGATAGTCTCTTAATACACCCAACCACATCAACATAAAAATAACTCATTTATTCATACACAATTCCTATAAAACATAAGCAGGCAATAATTTTTAAATATTTTAGAAATTAACCATTAACTGACAGTCACCCACTGCCAAGGCTTAGCCACCTGCTCTCTCTGCCTCAGTTTCCCCTTTCATGATATGGTGCTAACAATAACACTTATCTCACAGGGTAACTGGGAAGAACTAGGACTAAATATGTAATCCTGTACCTGATAATTTTAAACTACAAAGCTCATCTAGAACCCAACTTTCACTCACCTCTTCTTGCTTCATATCCTCACTCATCCAACCCTAAAGAAAGACCAAGTTTGAGTATTCCTTGGCTCTTCCTCTAAGTTCACACTGACATCTGACTAGATAAGAGTGGAAAGGAAAGGAAAGTAAGAATAACAAAACAAGGTTAGGGCAAGCCCAACATCACACTTGAAAATCAGAGTTCTTGTAAGCTTTTGCTTTACTAACTAGATCTACAAAATTGTGATTTATTTTCATTTTATTATATGATTTAAGGCTTGTTTTTCTTCCTCTTCTTAATTTCTTATTTTAACATAGAATAGAGTATGCTCAGAGCCCTGGAAGAATCCGAATGAGTATAGTAGCAAGTAGGAATGGGGGCAGGCACCAAGAAAATAAGGCCCTCTAAATCCATATCCAATGCTCATATGAACTCACAGAGACTGAGCAGCATGCACAGGATGTGTATAGGTCTGCACCACATCCCTTTTATGGATATACATTACGGTTTCCAGTTTATTGTGTTTATGGAATTTCTGATTCTTGTGCCTTCTCTTGGGCTTTTTCTTCTTTTGATTTGTCTTGTCTAAATTTCGTGTGAGCGGTTTTGTTTTATTTTACTATATTTTAATTTGTTATGTTTTGTTGATATCTCTTAGAAGGCTGCTCTTTTGTAATGAGAGACTGAAAGTGAATGAATCCAATAGGAGGAGAAATGGGGGAAGGGAACTGGGAAGCATAGAGGGAGAAGAAACCATAATCAGGGTATATTATGTTAGTAAAGAATCTATTTTCACTAAAAGGAAAAAAGAAAAAAAAACTCATGTTGTTATATCTGAGGGTACAGGTCAAATACCACCCCCTTGTCTCCCACTGCTTCATTCTAATCTCTGATTGAAGCTTTTGTTACCATCTATTGTTGTTGTAAAAATTACCCTTACCACTATCTCTCCTACTTTAAATACTTAGATGACTCTTTAGTGAACTAGTTATTAACATTCCTTAGAAAACAATAGACTTGTACATGTGTTAGATGATTGAAGTTTGCAATGCATGATTAAAAAAATGAGAATGGAGTAATTCTCTCTTATTGGGATAATGGGAACAATGTTAACATAGATAGTTTTACATTTTTTAAGAGTATTCAGATTAATTAATATGCAAATGGGAATTGATTGCCCATTGACCATACAGATTCTTTGGGAAAAAGCTAGAGGCCCCAGTTTAAAGCCTGATGGGTCTGATGAATTATCTCCTTTTTGAGGCTGGGGTTAGGCAAGAAGTTCTCATTTGCAAAATTATGGATATATGCTACCTACCTAATATGTTTCTTTTAAAGATTTATTTTATGCTCCATTATGAAAATGTATATCTCTGTGTGAGTGTGTGTATGTGAAGATCCACGAAGGACAGAAGTGTTGAATCCCATGCAGCTGGAGTTACAAGCACGTTGTCTGAGCATAGTGCTGGGAATAGAACTTGGGTCCTCTGGAAGGGTAGTACGCATTCTTAATTGCTAAACCATCTCTTCAGCCAGTTCATAAAGCTTGTATATGAGAATAGATTGTTTCCACATTTTTACGATATTTAAGAAGAATATCTGGTGCCTTATCAATTTTTAATATGGGTCAAAAGTAAAATAATAAAATTAAGTAGCAGTATTTCCTAAATTCACTTTAGCAAATCACTTCCCAAGGACTATTACTCTGTAATCCTATTACTTAGATTTAGTCCTGGGTCACCCTCATATTTCTGAGTCCACATGATTCACACAGTCGCTGTTGTGGTTGCCCAGGCCCCTTCTATCTTGGAATATGTTGGATACTCTTGATACGTCTTGATGTTGTTGTTTTTAATATATTCAAGGCTCCATCTACAGTTGTCTTTCTAAAACACAAACTTGAGTGTGCTCACTTCCTAACGAATTAGTGAAGCCCCAGTCTCTTTTCTTCAGAAGCAGCTTCCATTATGAAAACTTCCCCAGTCTCACATAATTAACACATAAAGTCTGAAACTCTTGAGTAATGAAAACTCTCTCTTCCTGTTACTAACAAAGTGTAAATTCCATTGTATCATGGCTACTTCTTACATGTTAGCTCTGTCTACAAGTTGAGCTCTTGGAGTTCAGGAAATGGAATATACATGAGGATGGTATGTATTTATGGATTATCTGACTGCAGACTTAGAACACACAGAACTTATTAAATGTTGATTTCTACTAAAAAAAAAGAAAATAACAATTTTTGAGAAACTACCTCCTTTGATTTCTCACCCAAGTGCCTGCTCATGTTCCTCTCACAGGTTCAAATTCCTGTCACATTTGCCTTCCCTTCCCCTGTGTATAATTTTTCTGATCACATCTATGCACTTCATAGATCCAGGTATAAACAGACCTTGAGCATGTCCTGGTGCTCACTTTAACTTTTTTTCCATGGCATCCTTCATTTTTTAGAAGATGTTTCAATGCTAAGACAAAAGTAGAAGCCATCAGTTTGAAACCTCATCATGACATTTAGTCCTGCACCTCTCTTCAGCAGCAATAAAACACAGTCCAATCTCATTTTGACAAGGAAAATCAAATTCTGTGTCTTTCCAATATGAACAGGTCTGATAATCACAGGTAGAAAAATGACTGCCTCTATGGAAGGCTGTTCCTTCAGACGAACCAAAGTGCCATCCTCTGGCAAACACATAATGGGGAAGGCAAGACCAGGGAGCCTGGTACATGAACCCAGGACTTCTGTCTGCAGTGGGGATGTGGATTTTGTTTTGCTGGTCTGAGAACACCAGTAAGGTGTGGTTTTCTCCTCTTTCCTGAAGGCCAGCTAGTCACAGCTGAAGTGGTAACAGCACCTATGCACTCACAGCCAACCCTCCTTCTCTAGAGAAACAGTGCAACCTCCCTGGAGTGCCATCTTGCTATGCTCCTAATTCAAGAATCCAAATGGGCCTTTTAGCTGCATTTCATTTCCCCATCCCAGCTGTTAAGTAGCAGAGTAAAAGGCATAAATGTCAAATGGAAATACTATGAAAAAAAGGGCAGGATATTTGGTGTACAACTCTCCTAACCAAGCAAAATTTCTGTTTTTAATCTTATGTTCAAATTAAGATATATGGCTTTATTGTATTTATAGAAAAATTTGTGACTATCATTTTTTATATTTAAATTTACAGATAGTCAAATATTGGAAAATAAAGCTGTTGAAACTTATTGTTCTGATGATATAAGGCATTTAGAGACATGCAGTTTTCAAAACACAGTCCCAAAAGAGTTTTAGGGGAAAGTCCTTTTCTTGATACATAATAGCTTAATGTTTTTTTCAAGTACCCTTTTGCTTAGAAGAGATAAAGGATTATATCTCAGAAACTGTTTTGTTTAAAATATCAAATTTCACAGATGATTTACTACATAATGACAATGAATATTTTACTCCATGATGATAACACTTCTTTTTACGTTTATTAAATCAAATAACTTAATAACTAGGAACCTAATACCAAAGCAACAACAACAACAACACAATCCCCCCTCAAAAAAACCCAAAAAGCAAAACAACACCCCCCCAAAACAAAAACAAACAAACAAACAAAAAACCACACATTTTACACATCTTGGAAGAATGGGCTAGGAGCCAAATTTTTTAAAGTCAAAAGCAGCTGTTTATATGGAAAGAAGCATAGAGATGAGTTACAAAAATCTTTCCAATGACTGTTTTTCAATAAACACTGACTAACTTACATCAAACCAAGCAAAAGATAGGCACTGTTGATGGGTGTCCTTTGATGGGTCCTAATCTGTTATCTGCATAATACCTAGCAATGGTAGACTTGAACATGGAGCACATGTGAACCTTTGGGACAAATTTCCTGTGGTGTGAAGGTAGATGGAAGGACAATCAGAACTGTAGGACATCCCGCTCCTCACAGGTCCCAAGGGATAAGACAACACTGCAGTACACATGGCAGAGAGTCAAAACTGGCAGCTGTGTGTTCCAGTTCGTAATTTTCTGCAGGAAATGGGCATCTGCCCCAATTTCAACAAAAGATTGGGATTGTGGTAAAAGAAACTTTTTGTTCTTCATTAACTCAGCATAATATACATTCCAAACTTTTAGAAATTTGTTTAGTAAAGATTTACAAAATTGATATATGAAGATAGAGTGTCGTAAATAGAGGCATATTTGACATGCTGTCACACACATAGCTTGGAATATGAAGCAACTGGTTGTAAGAAACTCAAGCAGAGGAAAATGAGGAGAAAAAAATCTTCCCTATACAGCTTTTCCAATTGAAAAGTAAAATTTACTAGATGGAAAAAAGATGGGTCAGTGCAGGGCTATGTATGCTCACACTGTGGCTTCCCCCCCTTTTCAGAGTATTACAAGAAATATTCATGCACAAACAACCCCATACTTGTTCATGAGAACACTACCCACAAAGCTACACATTGCAACATGAAAAATTCTTTTGTTTAGAGCTAGAAATTGCTATCAATAAATCTTGCCAAGTGGAGGCCAATACAGCAACTAAATTAGCTCTTGTGCTTAGCATATTTGGCCTCAATAACCCCATTTTAATTTGCCTGCTTTGTGCATAGTACATATGGTCCTTGTAAAAGCTGTTTCTGGAACTTTCTGAAAATAGATTTTTTTTTTCCAAAAGGAGGAAAATACTCCATGATCACAGATAACAGCACAATTTTCTGCAATGTAAAAAAGCACTGGTATTCATTCACTTATTTTTTTTTTGTAATATTTAAATGCTAATTTATTTAGGATTCCTTCAGCAGAGTCAATTTCATTTGACATCTACTACAAAGCAGTCAGTTTGACCATATGTAACAATTATATGGACCACTTAAACAAATTTCTGTTTTGCACAATAGAAATTTTGTCCCCTTGGTTTTTGTATTCCTTGTAAAATCCCTAATATATTCTCTATAGTCACGTTCCTCAGTAGATCTCTTCAGCTTGCTTCTACCACAATGTATTTTCTTGGTGCTTGAAGACTGATGACTGGGTCTGGAGTACAAAAGTTCTTGAAGCTGATTGGCAGTGGCCAGGATGATTGCCTCTATATTTCAAGGGGTGAAAAGTGATAACTGCCTTTAGTTATAGTCCCCTCCCTGGTTAAAACATGGGGTGGAACGACAGGCAGATGCCCTTGTGCTGAAATAAGGTGTCCACCTGAAATCCCTATTTTTGACTTTAAGAAGCTCCCCCAAGTATTGACTTGGTTAACAGGTGTAATACATTAACTAATTGACCTTAAATACCTTCTTTGCAAAGAGAAAACCATGGTTCTTCTAGTTCAATACAGTAGTATTGATGCATTAAATGGAGGCAGCTTTGAAACAACAGCACACTGCAGTGATATTTTATTTGTGTTGAAATGTGGTGATATTTTATTTGTATGTTAATAAATAAAGTTTGCCTGGAGATCAGAGGAAACAGCAAGCTGTTTTAAGTAAACACAAAAACCAGGCAGTGGTAGCACATGCCCTTAATCCAATCACTTGGCAGACAGGTTTTCTGTGTGTTCAAGGCCACACTAGGGAACAGAGCCAAGCGTGGTGACACATGCCTTTAATCCCAGTACCAACCATAGAGACCTGGAGGTCTGTACAGACAGGCAATGACAAGGAAGTGAGGTAGCTGGACTAAGAGCCAATGAGAGGGCAGAGCAGCAAGGCAATAAAAGCCTGGATAGACAGGAAGTCTTGGCACTTTGGAAGCTATGGCAGTGGTGAGGTAAGGTTAGCTGGTGGCTGTTCTGATTCCTCTGATCTCTGTCTGGTTTTCACCCTATTTTTGGCTTCATGTTTTTTCTTTCTTTCTTTTTCTTTTTCTTTTTCTTTTTCTTTTTTAAATTTAATAAGACTGCTTAGAAATTCAGCTATAGCAAACATTGCTTCTGACTACACCCACTTTGTTTCCAGTTGACTTGGCTTATTCAGGTGACGTGGGGACTTGAAGAAAACAAAATCCAACCATCTCATTTTGTTTCTGCTGCTATGAAGACATGCACACTGGCAGCTCAAGCAGCTCAGAGGCATTCCTCCTGTGTCTGGTGTCCAGGGAGCCCTTGATGATGGTATTGGCTAATTGGGTTTCTGGTGAGAGGTCGCTCCTGGTTTCTAGTGTCTAGGTATTGTGTTCTCAGTGTTAGAAACAGACAGCTCTCCAGTTTTTCGCCAGATGATTCAGGCATCTACATGTACAATATCATTGAATGAAATTATCTTGATCACAGTTCTATCTCTACATACAGTCACTGATGCTGACATAAGAATGTTGAAGGAAAATAATTCACCCCAGACTAATACCTAAAACATCAAAAGAAAGGACTGATGTGAAATTCTAGCACATTGTAAAACAGGCTTCTGGTAGGCCTCTGTTATTACCTGAGCACTGGGTTGAAATGCAGATTTTTTTTAATTTTCATTTTTTAAATTATGTGTATATGCATGTGTGTGAGGCAGGATATACTAATGAATATGCCTATTATGGCATGCAGAAGCCATTGTGTCCCCTGAAACTAGAGTTACAGAAGGATGAAGTTGCCCAACATGGCTGCTGGGAACTGAACTCTAGTCCTCTGCAAGACGAGAAGGCACACTTAACTCCCGAACCATCTTTCCTGCCCAAGAAATGCAGATTTTTAAGCATCATGTTTAACTCATTGCATCTATATTTTAACAAGGTCCCATGTAATTTCTTTTTATAAAAATTTGCAGAATACTGTTGTAGAATGTGTGATAAAAGTAAAGGTTATTTCTGTCCACTGTGTTGAAACATTTTCCCATAATTAAAATAGCCAAAATCATTCACTTTAACAATACTTAACATTCCCAGAATGTCATGGTTAGAAAATTTATTAGTATTATTTTTATTACTGTAGACAAAACTAACACATTGATTGAATTTCATGCTTGGCATTTTATTAATATACGCTTTGATAGATCATTATATTCCTTGCCACAAAAATTAAGTAAAGAAAATCTAACTTTGGACATGGACTAAAACTTAGGTTAATTGTACTATTAGCTTAAAACATGCTATTCATCTTTTACAAGAGTTTTGTGAACTGAAATGGCATTATTTTTAAAAATAAATAACACTTTAAACTATGCATATATTTTCTACAGCATAGGAAGTGTAACATTACTTATAATGGAATTTTCAATTATGCTGCATTTCAAAGCAACTTTAAAAAATTTATTCGATAATGTCAAAACACAGAGTTATGCCTACAAAGCATATGGTTTGGGCACAGCTTTAGAAAAGTATCTAATAAATAAAAAACCCTTCATATAACTGACATTTATAGGTCCCCACCATATATTTCCTTAATATTCTGTCTAAACACTGATACAAATGAAATATACAAGTTTCTTTGACAACATGCAGCAAAAGATACATCCTACTAGCAACTCTAATATCAATAGTTTCAGACAAGCTGAAAATAAAGATAACATGTGTGATAATTTGGAAGGATTATTTTTTTTTCGAGACAGGGTTTCTCTGTGTAGCTTTGTGCCTCTCCTGGGACTCACTTGGTAGTCCAGGCTGGCCTTGAACTCACAGAGATCCACCTGGCTCTGCCTCCCCAGTGCTGGGATTAAAGGCGTGTGCCACCACCGCCTGGCTGGAAGGATGTATTTAATGTTAGCATGTTTTCTGGATTTTTCTAGTATAATATTCAAATTCATGCATGTATCCTTTAAAAAAATTCAGCTTTTTATTGGACACATTAACAAAAGAGGTTTAGTCAGAATGACAAAGGTCTTGTCATCATCAGATTTCTCAAATCCTCCAGTCTTTGTTTCCATTTTCTTCTCAGAAGGGGCAGCAGTGGTGGAGGGGTCAGGAGTAAATGCTGGCATCACTCCAGATGGCTGGAGTGGGCTCATCAGACCATACATTGCAGATGAGGCTCCCAATGTTGAAGTTGGCCATGGCTTTGCAAACAAACCATACTATGAAGGTTTATTAACATTGACACTTAATTGCATTCTTAATTGATATTTAATTTAAACCAAGCAATATAGAATGATAACGGAACTTCTTAGACATTTAGTAGCTAACTTGAGAAAGTATGGAGTCCATATCACTAACCTGGATGTTTCCTTGATCTAACCATGCTTTGTAGTTGTGTGCTGTACATCTAAGATACCAGGCAAAGCTATAATAATTTCTCTTTAAAGGTAACAAAGGATATTTTGGTGTGGTCCAGCATCAGCACTATGTCATGGGTCTCCTAGTTTTTTTTTTTTTTTTTTTTTTTTACCATGTAGCTCATTTTAGTGTATAATTTTTGAAAGGGTCCATTGAATAACGGAGGAAGAGTGCTGCGTGGAGCACATGACTTCAGCAAGTCATCATATGCTGTATATTACGCATAAGACAGAACACCACCTCCTCAAAAGTGTGATTATTTCATGAAAACCACACCCCACTGAGCTGTATTATTGCTGTTATAAAAAAATCTTTATTTGAGGCAGCTCATTTGTGCTATAGGAAAATGAATTCCACACGTTATAATGTTGAACAGCAGCTTCAGTGGAGTGCGTGGTTCTCGCAGATTACCCTACCCCGCTAGAATATTCATGATCCAATCAGAATGCTTTCTAAGTCTCAGCAATTTTTCCATTGTAAAATAAACTAGGTACATTCTGATGAAACAGCCCATGCTTTGCAAATGCCTTCATTAATTTTTTTAAAGTGTTTTATGGATTCTGTTACTATCAAAGAACATCTCTCTGTGAAAGCAGACACCATTCCACTACAGCAAAATGGGTATTATTGAAAAAACATTGTACTTGAGAAAAACAGGATAAAACTAAAACATTATCAGGCAAAGCGCATTGGCAATGCAAATCAAATGCACATGGTTTAATTATAATTGTGTATTAACTGAAGAACTGAGGATTATAAATGGTATGTCTCTGGTGAAGAGTTTGGCTGAGCACATTACATATTCATTGGATTTCCATTTTTATTCACTAAATGTCCAGTTCTCCCTCCTACACACCAGGCATTATGACTCCTTGCCTGAAATGAATATTGCGAGTTTAGAAGACCATGCTTATACATAAAAATTAACACAACTAACTATAAATATAACAAATGTTTCCACTAATCTGCATGGTTTCAACTGATTAGCAGGCGGTTGTGAAAGGCCAGGATGTTCTGTAAAATGTGTTCAAAGATTACATCAAGAGGGTATCAAAAATATCCTACACTCACTTTTACTAATGATAAAATGGGGAAGGGGGCTTGGCGGCTCTCAGCAAACCACCAGACCCCCACACTCAAATGCTGATCTAGTCAGAGGAAGATTCTTATTTTCAAGTTTCAAACAGCGTCATTTGGAAAGCTGGATGCTTGAGAAAGGAGCAAGGGAAAGGTACTCTTTTCCACTTTTAAGTATTTTTTTTTAATTTGGAAGATGGTATTTCTACCACATTATTTTCATTTGACACATTTTTCTAGGATTGACTCTGATTTCCCTTAATTATTAAAATTTAATTACAGTTTATATTCTTAACTTTGAAAGGGAGGTTAGAAAAGGGGTCATTTAAAGTGTCTCTGCTCTGGCTCAGATATTTAGATAGTCTACTTTCTATTGAAAGTGGGGGAATTCAATTCATTATTAACATATAATATAAATTCTTTTATAGTGGCTATATTTTATTATGACTATTTTTGTAGATAAGACACTCACATTTTCTAACCATATACTAACTGATTTTCGTAAGTTTCTTTTTTTAATGAAAATTCATTGTTTTATAACACAATCATTTTCTGGAAGACATGAAATCTATCTTAAGTTAAGCGCTAGTCTTACATAATAAAAGACACATGGGACTCAAAGATGCATTTGCTAATTACTGATGCCTCTACATTGACTGTGAACTAAAATAATTCAAATATTTTTCTTCCTTCCCAAATCAGTTTGATAAATTTGATTGACAGCTTGTTAATTTATTTATTATTGATTTCATCTAATGACTCAGTTTAAATTCATTTGTACACATATAGTGGCATTTATGGGAATTCACTCTATAGAGAATAATTGTTCATACTTTACCTTTTATTCTAGGGATTGTGATGACTAATATAATGATGCTCCTTGGGGTAAAAGTATAGTTATATTTAATAATCATTGGACAGACAGCCAAGGAAGGGGGAAGGAGGCATGAGCTTAAGTCTTCCAGAATGAGGAAGTACTATCTTTTTCTTTTCTTTAAATTTTTTTTCATATAGGATATTGTAATTATTCTCCCTTTTCATTCCTCCTTTCACATTCTCCCATATATCCTTGCCCTCTGCCAATTTTATAGCATCTTTTTTCATTAATTGTTTATATATATATATATATATATATATATATATATATATATATATATCCCTAAATATTACCTGCTCAGTCTGCATAATGCTACTTGTATGTATGCTTTCAAGCTTGACCACTGGATATGTCTTCACCTAAGGCTCAGGGAATTTTGAGGAAGAGGGTGTAGAAGGATTAAAGAGCCAGAGGACCATGGAGTTTGTTGTCAGATTGTGTTTCCGAGTCATGCCAGATACTACACCCATTAAGTCTCATCAACATGACTGTCTAAACATGGGCTGAACAAGTACAATAGACATGTTCAAGTGGCCAGAGAAAGCCCAGGAAGCCTCACTCCTACACAAAGAACTACAGGCAACTAAGAAATGAGCATTAGTGGAATAGTCTTCTACAGGAAAGAGCACACCAATTGCTTGTCCAATACATTTTGTTCATGTTTTCCTCTCCAATTCCTTCCAAATCCTCCCCATTAACCTACCTGCCCAACATTATGCTCTCTCTGCCTCTCAAAAATAAATTAAAACAAAAACAAAAAGAAAAATCAAAATAAACAAACAAAAATGCTAAGACGAAAAGTGCCAAAACAAAATTCAACACCATCCCCCATGCTGTGGGATGTCTTTCTCTATGCTGTGAATATGTGCTGCTTTGATTGGTTGATAAATAAAACACTGATTGGCCAGTAGCCAGACAGGTAGTATAGGTGGGGCAAGCAGACTAGGAGAATTCTGGGAAGAGGAAGGCTGAGTCAGGAGTCACCAGCCAGACACAGAGGAGGCAAGATGACAAGGCAGAACTGAGAAAAAGTACCAAGCCATGTGGTTAAATATAAAAAAGAATTATGGGTTAATTTAAGTGTAAGAGCTAATCAGTAATAAGCCTGAGCTAATGGCCAAGCAGTTATAAATAGTATTAAGCCCTTGTGTGATTATTTAATAAAAGGCTGCGGGCCTGTGGGTGAGAGATTTGTCCCAAACTCAGGTCAGGTGTGACACAGGAAATCTTCTGACTACACATGCCCCTACACAAACACTCAAAGTTTCTTTAGGTTGGCTGACTACTCCTAGGTATACAGTCTGCTCTGGAGTGTGGTTGATATACCCAATAGCTCTCCAATGGAGAAAACTGATTAGCAAGTTTTTTTTTTTAATGGTTTTTGATTTGTTTGTTTTTGTTTTATTTTGTTTTTGAGACAGGATTTCACTGTGTGGCCCTGGCTGTCCTGGAACTCACTCTGTAGACCAGGCTAACCTGAAACTCATAGAGATCCACCTGCCTCTGCCTTCAGAGTGTGGGGATTAAAGGCCTGTGCCATCATGGCCTGGCCAGTAAAATAATTTTTAAATGCTGTATTTGACTAACTCATCTGACTCAATAACACCTCAGCTTTGGAGAGTGGTGAGGATGTGATACAAGACAGTGAGGAAAAAAAAATTGCCTGAACAAGTTAAATAAAACAAATCCTACATAAGCCTTTTTCCTATCAACCTGGTACTCAAAGGAATATGAGTATTAAGTGAGTGATGACTCCCTCACATGTGGGAGGAGACCAGATCTTAACATTTTGTTTTAAAGCAGATACTGATGTAAGAATTGGGTTCCCTGTATCTCCTCTCCACACAGCCCACCTCACCATACACCACTTGATGCTGTCTCTGTTCTGCACCAAATGCAGTGTTTCCTAGAAATCTGAGTCCCTCCAGCAACCACTGCTTCAGAAACAAACATTGAAAGGTAATCTTTCTCATTTTCTCGTTACTGGACGGAGGATTAAAAAATTTAAAAACTCTGGATTCTGGATTTCAAATACTTCTTGTACTAAGGGTATCTTTGATAAGACAACAAGAAGAAAAGAGACTAATGGGAAAGCAAGTGTACTTTATTCTCTAGAACACTGAGTGCAGATTACAAGGAGTGGCTATTTGAAGAAGTCACAGGGCAGGGCTTCTCTATGGCTTGCCCTGACAGCCCATCCCCCAGAGGCTCAGGTAGCAGCACATACTCCATGCATGTCCTTCCACCGGGGAGGCTTGTTTCTGAGGAAAATGTGTAGTTCCCTCTTGCAAACGCCAAGATTCTCTCATAGTCAAACAAGTGATAGACCAAGAGTGTCAAATCCGCCCACATCTAAAGTGAGTTGGCCTTACTACTCCCATGTAGTACTTGCAATTCAATGACTGCATTAAGAAGACAAATACTGTAAAGGAAGAAAGCTGGTCTGGTTACATGCCATGGAAACTCTGTGCTGAGATTAAAGTATCTTCAGAGAAACCTAGCAGGCAACAGTCACCTTCTGTGCAATGAGCACATTTGGTAGGAAATCCTTGTTGGCCTGAGATTAAAGCTATGGCTCAGATGAAAAAATAAAGGCATTAATGTAAGCATGACTCTAATTAAATAAAAAGCTCATTTAATAAAATGTCTTTTTGAATCCCTAGCTATCTTAGAAGATTCACATATACTTAACTGTTATTGTTTTGCTCATACATATTTAATTGTAATATTATTGACATAAATAGAATGGTGGCAGTGGGGAAAGGGGGCCAAGGATGAAATCTATAAGGCAGGTTGAATAAAAAGGGACTCAATAGTGCTAAAAGAGACCATTATGCTGTGAGAAGGCTTTTCTTCCCTCATCAACACAATGATCAGATCTCAGATCATAGGCGAGTTCTTTGCAATAAGGTAAAAGCTTTGGTCACATTACAGCCCTTAGGTGAGGTGACCCTTTATTTGTCCATGTTACCATTATGGTTTTCTTTTTTCATGTTTCTGTCATGTTCTAGACATCTAATAAGTGTCTAGTGAGCTAAAGACAGATTTTGTAATCAAAGAAAAGTACAATAACCAACTGTTTGCATTGAGAACTCTACTCTCAAAGACGTATATCCAAAATGTGTCGCACAGATGCTGAGAGGGTTTCCATTCACAACCAACAAAAAGATGACCCCCCTAAACATGTATAATTCAGGTCTCCATAGAATTTTATTTGTTTCTAAAGTAGTATCATCAGAAAATCTTTTTCCTCTTAGTTCTCTCAAGTAGATGAGGAAGCTGATATTATCACCCTTTTAAGTGAAATGAATTATAAAAATGGTGAAGTAGTTTGACTGAAGAGGCTACATTTTCTGCTACCATTATAGTACAATAGTGGTCATGTGTCAATCTTTCTTACATATGTACTTAGGTTCTTGGGATGTTCTTTTCTATTTATATTTTCATTTGTGTCACAGATTTCAAAAGTATTTGCTCCTATTCAGTGGGGGACAATACTGTACTATTATTGCATGTTATAGAATAAGTTTAGAATTATTAGTTTATTTTTCTTCAAGGTGAAAATTATGATCTCAACCCTTATCTGGATGGAACCTTAGCATCCCCCTACTGAGTTGGCATGTTATTGTTTGTGACAGATGTATTTTAAAATACATTATGTCCATAATCTCTGCAGTATTTCTTTCTTCATATAGATAGAGGGTGCATAAGCTAAACAAAAAGTTTGCCTTTTAATGAATAAATTACAAGCAAAAGTTGTAAAGTTGAATAGGCCATCAAAATGTATCACAGCTTCTCTCTTGATCATTCTTTCTCTGTCAAATTACTTGCTTAGGGGGAAGTTCTGTCACCAATGCAAAGGCCCAAATGATACAAAATTTAAGCCTCAAATCTATAGCCAGTAAAGAACTGATGTCTCAGCAGCCCCAGTTGTGGTCCAGCAGGCAAAACTCCTGCAGACAGCCTTGACCTCCACGATACCCCATCAGATTCTGTAATTTACAAGTTTCATTCCATCACCCAAGCCCACTCAACTCCTGAGACCATAGCTGCTCCCTGAGACACAGACTCCACTAGCTCCAATGTGACCAAACGCTGAGTGACTATTTTCCTAGCCCATCACCCCAGCCTGTAGGCCTTAGGCCCAGGGCCACAACCTGTGCCCCCATCCCTGTAGTGGTATTTGCTCTGCCACTGACCTTGGGCTATATGACTGAAGGAGGTGGTGCTTCTTGCCATCTTATGTGACCTCTTAAAAGGAAAGGGAGAGGGGTCATGAAGCCCTGCTTCCTGCTTCCTGGTGTGATCAGACTGCCAGGTAGATTCACTCCTTGTCAGAAAAGAGGATGACTTCAGTCATTTACACAGTGCTGTATGAGTGTATTTCCTCAAATTATATCTTAATAAATTCATATTACCCATTAAATAGACTCACATGGTTGATTATAACAAGTCAGTAGAACATGAGACACTTAATCTCAGGGTGGTGGGTTCATGCCCCATGTTGGGCATCACCTGTTATGATCAACCATATGAGTTAATAATGTACCCTGAAATCACCTAACACTAAAGATTAACATCCTATTATGTACTCAACCTATTTGTTTAAACTGCCTTTAAGAAAAAAAAATGTAACAACCAACTCCACTTGCTTTGGATTTCCTGTGTAATCAACTTTTGCATCCCAAGCTAATGCATAGTTCTAATCTTAAATTCTGCCCTCTTCCATGCCTCTGATCCAGAGACTGATGGATGAGTTCATGTGTGCCATGTAGTATGTTGAAAGCAATAAATATGTTGAAAAGCAACCTGAAAAAACAAATATCCACAATTGCTGGAAACAGCCTTTGGCTCTTTGATACTGTTCATTTGTTAACTGGGTCAGTTGGGGTGAGTTGAAGTGAGTGACTTAATCCCTTATAAAACTCTGTTAAAGATTTCTGCAAACTATCCCTCACTATTCCTCTTATGATGTTTTCTGTTTTGTTATACAAATATATAGCAAAAGCCCTTAGGGATTTTCACACATACACAGAGATTCATGGGGCAATATTCTGACTGGCACATATTTAGATACATACAACAGACAAATTACAGATAGAAGTTGATGTAAAACAGAGGAAAAAGGAGTCAAGAAATTGTAAGGAGTCTTTAATGCACACACACATATATATATAATATATTATATATATATATATATAGAGAGAGAGAAAGTATTCTTTAGGTACTATCGAACACTGTATATGCTAAGTACATGGGAAGTTTTTTTGTTTGTTTGTTTGTCTTATCTGCAGTTGGTTTAATCTAAAGATATAAAAGCCATTGAAATAGAAGCCAAATAGTATATTATCTGCAAATAAAGCTGACACTGGCTAGAGTCATCTAAGAGAAGGAAATAGCAATTGAGAAAATGCCTCCATAAGTAACTGGGCTCCAGGTGGGCCAGCAGAGCGTTTTCTTAATTAGTGATTGTTGAGGGAGGGCCCAGTCCATTGTGGGTGGTACCACTTTTAGGATGGTGATTCTGAGTTGTATAAGACAGCAGACTGAGCAAGCCATGAGGAGCAATTCATTAAGCAGCATCCATCCATGGCTTCTGCATCAGCTACTGTCTCCTGCTCTGTTTGAGTTATAGTCCTGACTTCCTCCAATGACAAATAGGGACATGGAAATGTAAGCATAACAGACCTTTCCATCCCAAAGTGCTTTTAGGAAGGGTGTTTCCACATAACAATGGAAACCCTAACTAAGACAGTAATGTATTACTAAAAAATATTTTTGGCCTTTGCCTTAAGTTCTTGACAGAAGCTTCCTAAAGTTCTTGGAATTATTGGAGCACTTTTGGATAAAACTCATCCTAGTTACTTTTTCTGTTGCTATGATAAAATACCATTACAAAAATAATTTAAGGGATTAAACATTTATTTTGGCTCATAGTGTAAAGGCATAATCCATTACGGCAGGGCATTTGAAGAAGTGAGAACCGGAGCAGCTGACAATATTGCATCCACCATCAGGAAGAATGAGAGTGGTGAGTCTTTGTGCTCAGCCACTTTCTCATTTTTGTACAGCACAAAATCTCAGCACAGGAAAAGATGTAATCTACAATGGGACTGTCTTCCCAACTCAGATAACTGGCTCAGGTTAGTTCTTAATAGGCATGTCCATTTCTACCTCCCAATAACTCTAGATCTCTTTAGGGAGATATAAAATTATCTAATGTAAATTTGAGTCTATACTACTGAGGGAAAGGCAGGATAGCTTCAAAATGAGGCTATTTTTTTAAAGGAAGACTCAAGGATTAGGGATTAATACAGAAGACAGAAGGTAAAAGATTAATATTGATTTCTATAAAAATTATTGAACCAGATTTGATAAGCTGCCAGGTTGGTGCACATGTGAAGTACTTGGAATTGACACAGGCAGGAACAACAAGGAGTGATGTGTCCTTGGCCCAGATCTCATCCTATGTGCCTTTCCCATACTTTTTCTATGGTACAACCCTTGAAGTACAGCTGGGCTTATACAATTCTACACATGAAATATGTAAATAAATTATGTCTGAGGGCTGTGAGCCACTGAAGCAGAATATTGAAATGAAGAAAATGAAACTCCCAATTTCAAGTCAGTTATCAGATGTTTAGGAAGAACAGGCTTGCATTCGGTATCAGAAGTGGGGGCTATCCTTTGGGATGGAGCCTGTTAATTCTTGGAATTTAGCAGGAACTCCAGGTAGTACAAGGATTAAATTAAGTTGTCAGACTATCAGCTGTCATCTGGAAAGAGGAAGCATTGCTGTGGGACAGTCACATGTCTGGTCTGAGAATGCTGCATGTACTGAGAAACTGTTTTCACACTCAGGAGCTATGATCAGCTGGCTCATGCTAAAAATAGAACCAGTCTGTATCCTCTCTCTCAACAAGGATGATAACCTGAGAAATTTTGTCTGAGAGCACTCTTTTGTTGGATAATCTAATTTAAAGCAATCTAGTCCCAAATAATTACTCTTAGAAGCTAAGAAAAACAGATTTTTTTTATCTTTTTATAGTATATACAAAAATTTAAATCTCACATTTGCTTAAATCTTCCAAGTATCCCCTTAATTACTGTCCAGGGTGTAGTGTCCTTACAAGTTAGGAATACAGGAAAGCACATGGTTTCCTTGTTTGGAAATTTGGCTTATCTATGTGGTCTGTATTAATATTGCTGAGGAGCCAGTTGAAGGAAGATGCTCTTGCTGTCCGTGTTAATTAGTTGTACCTGAGCACATAGTTGGCACGCAGTTCTATCACCCCAACAGTGGCCAAACACTTTGTCAAGTGAGATTTGAGTCAATCTACCTTTGTTTGCTCAAATTGATTGGAAGAGCCAAAGAATCATAAGGTCCCACAAATTACTATGTAGGGTAGAGAATGGCTATGGAGGGGATCTCAGGCACAATGAGGATTTTACTGGCAAAGCTCTTAACAGTGAAAATATTAACAGGAAGGAAAGACCTAAGACAATCATACTTTGTTCATTTATATAGACAAACCATAAATTTTACTTTACATGTTTATAAAGACAAATTACATAATTGTCATTAAACCACCAAGACTTTATAATTACTGCTTAACGCATTTATTACTGATGTGGATAAACAGCAGTCTTCTATATGATGGGTATACTTAGGTATGCACTTGCAGTGCTCTGCTTTTTCTAGGCACCAATATTACTTGCTATCTCTGTGAAAGCCTAAAAAATATTTCTTTTTTTGTGCTACTCTGGCCTCACATCATTCCTCATCATTTTTCTTGTTCATTCTCATTTTGCCGGTCTTTGTCTGGGAAACTGGTGGCATGGAGTGATGTGTGACTGCCAAAGGTCTAGCTCCACTTCTCATAATTCCATTCCCTTTACATTTCTACTTCACATTTAAAACAAACATATTGTTCCTGCAATAACACTTTTTATCTGTAAGCTCTTGTGCTGTATAAAAGCATTGTTCTGTAGAAGAAATACCAGGAGAGCCTTTTGTCTGCTGAGCTGCAAAACTCAATTCCTCAGCACATAAAGAGCATTATGTTTCTCTTTGCATTTACACTAAGGAAAAGAGACGGGAGATAGTTGCCCACCAGGAAACATTAAAAATTGATAGGAATGGTGGGACTTTCCAGGAATTCTAGTACCCTGTAAGCTGATGCTGGAGTGTCTTGAATTCAAGTCATCTTGCTCTACATAGTAAAACCCTGAAATAAACAAATAAATAAGCTTGTGCAAAGTCACACCATGTAAGAATTATCAAGCGTTATAACAACATGCAAATACCAGACGACTATAGTCGTAGAAACATTACTTTTGAGCCTTATGATACTCAATTAGCTCATACATAAATTTAATTCAGTTTTGTTAAATATAATGGCTTTATTCCAATGAAGCCTGTAATTAGAGTTACCTATCAACTGTATAAAGGTCACTTTGTGGTAAAATACACACTTCACACCATATCATGAGGTTATTGTGCTAAAGCACAAGTTCTTACTGAAGAAATACATGATACAGCAGTACCAGGCAGTGGATTGCACTTATTGTATGGCACATTATGTGGGTATATGCATCTGCTATGACTTCTCCTTTCTCTTATATGACACTTGCTGCTCTGTACAAGGCCAGGTCCTTTCCAAATCAAGGTTTGACACAAATGCTGTCTCTTCTTGGAATCCTTCAAACTGTCCTAAGAAGTACCCTCTACTCACTCTCCAGTGGCATGCCATCTATCTTTGGTGACAGAGATATCTTCTGAAGCTACTGAGTCAGTCAAGGAGAACATCTTAATTCTTAAAATTCCTTACAGAAATTTTGGTACACATTGACATTTGAGAATGAATGATTACCATATATTTTATTTGCATATCTGATATCTAATCTCAGTTTTGGCTTATAAGTTATTTATACCATACATTTTGATCTCTTATTAATGATAGCTCTTGAGAACAGAATCTATACTCTGTATTCTTTTTATTCCTCTTTTTGTACCTAATAAGCTTTGAATAAATGTGTTGCAGGAATCTGTTTAGTGAATAGAGAATGAACAAGCCTCTGGGTGATTTTTTTTTATATCATCAAAGCTTGATTTCATAACACTAACAATTATCTTGTTAACAATGATTTTACATACTGCCTCAATTTTTCTATTGTTAGAGCAACAATTAACAAGCAGTGTTGAGGGCAGATCTGAGCTAATGTCCATCTGGTGGTCACACAACTAATAGAACTCCACTCTACAACAGGATCACAGTGAACTTCATGTAATGTGTCATCTCTGACAAGTAAAGGCCCTCCAGAATTTCGGCTGTGGATTCTGAGACTACATAAAATAATCTTTTACACCAAGTCGCATGTATGCTGCAGTTACAGAATATGTTCTGGGTATGTGCCCTTTCTTATGGTCTTTAAATGGCTAGTGTGTCCTTGGGCATAACTAAAAGGTAGAGTTACACCAGAGATCACAAAATTAAATGTTTTCAGAGACAATACAGATGAACACAAGTAAAGTAGCTGAGAAAGGCAACAGGTAACTGGCCAGTACTGACTAACAAGTCTACGTTAAACAGTCAGATGGCTCTCTTTCACCAAGGGAGTCAGAAAGTAAGATGCCGAATCTCCTGACTCCAAATGCTGATGGCCAATTAAATTTTCAAAGCATCTTGTCTTGGCCAAACGTAAAAGTCTATTCATTATACCTTATTCCATCTCTTGTCCGTTTCTCTGTTTCTGCCATCCCGCCTCCATGTTGCTACCCATCTGTCCCCTTCTCTTTGCCCTACCCCTCTTTCTAGATTTGTATACATTGAGTTGAATCCATTTCTAATTTTTCAGTTATGCATTATTTGTGTATATCTGAGTAAGCTTCTGTTTGACTCTTGGCACAAGTGAGCAGCGTCAGTCAAGCCTTTGCTGGATACTTTGTGTGAAGGCGCTGTCTCATATACCCCTTGTTAGGGTAAAAAGGTGATATGGCTTTTTAAAAGAAGGAACCAAATACTGTTTTTTCATGTCAGCGTTCTCAGGCAAGAAATAATGGTACTTTAGATGTTTAAAAATGTTTTATGTTAATAAATGGGATGAAATTAGGAGGAAAAGCATTTTTTGAAAAAAAAATCTGTAAATATTTAGTATGTGGTATTAGTTGAATAATGACAAGGGAAATTATTTTTAGTGTAACTGTTTTGCTTTGTACTTCACCTCAAGGCAGTTCCAACATTTATAGAAGCAAATTCGTTAATATGTGTATGATATCCTGGAGTGTTTACATCACTATGAAGAACAAGAGGTTAGAGGAGAAAAGATTTGCTGTGGTTCATAATTTCAGAGTCTTCAGCCCAAATTCCTGGTCTCTCTTGCATGAACATCCAGGCTGAGGTGGGATAACACTGTAGAATGGGGGAGAAGGCTGCTTACCTCATGACAGGCGGGAAGCAGAGACAGGAAAAAAAAAAAAACTTCACACTAGGTGTAGTCCTCAAGTTCATACCCACAGTGGCCTACTTCCTTAAGTTAGGCCACAGCCCCTGAAGTTTCTGCCATCTCCCAAAATAGTGCCACCTGTTGGGTAGCAGGTGTCTTCAGAGGAGATTTCATATTCCAATCCTAACAGTTGACAACAATGCCCAAGTAGACATTTATTCTGCTTTGAATTAACCTTCTAAACTCATCCTGAAATTTATTTGCCACTGTAGCAGGGTGGGGAGTCCAGGCTACTGTAGCACTGTAGCAGTGTGGGAAGTTAAGATGAACAAATTAGTACAGGGATTTAGCTCCATATCCTCCTCCCCTCTCAAACGCCCCCTCCTCTGTCTTTCCTCTCCTTGCCCCCCCCCCCCCCCGCCCCGTCTCTTGTCACGTGATACAATATGATACATATGATGCAGCTGAGACTCACCAGCTACAGTTCTTGCTACTGGAGTTCCAGCCTCCATAACTATGAGCCAAATCAAAGTATACTGCTTATAATTAACCCAATTACAGTATTAGAAAATGAACGCAGACAAGATGCTAATGATTATATGAAGTCCAAGGCATTGGCTACAACACAAATAAAAGAAAAAAAAATAGGCCCATCTTCTGCCCCTTTTCCCAAAAGGCTGCTTTGACCTGTCATGCTGTAGTCCTAATAGAGCTCACTGACCCTAGAGCTAGAGCAGCTCACCTGTGAAGGAAGGAGTGTAGGTACTGCTTAAATGTTGTGCGTGCAAATACTAATGCATGTCCTACTTTACTCAGCAGAGCAGAGCTCTGGAGGGTGTAAGTCAGGCAGTTGGACCACACACTGTTATAATTGGGTCAGAGGGGGAATGCAAACATTCTGCCATCAGCCGTGTTTCTCAATGCCTCTGATTTGAACACATACCCCCAACTGACCAAAGGTTAACATTTATGACACAGTGTCCATTCCACAGCAGGCGGGGGTGATTTTCATTTTCCTTTAGTTTATTTAAAGATTTCTAATTTATGCTAAACCAGAAACATGATTTGCATTTCAATATTAGAAAATTAGGCCTACCTCATGGATTAACTCAGAAGCTTTAGGGGACTATGCCTTGGGGGAAATGGAAATTGAAAAACAGCAAAATTCAAGGAAAAGCCAAATCAGAAATAAAGACAAAAATAGGAACAGATATGTTACTGGCAAAAGAAACAAAACAAGACAAAAAAAAAAAAAAACCAAAAAAACAAAAACAAAACAAGAATCCTGGTGGGCTTTGTTTCCTTGAATATTTCTGTGACACTATCCTGTTTTTTTTTTTTTTTTAATCATCTATCTATATTCTTTCTTCCCACCTGTCATTCTCTCTCTCTCTCTCTCTCTCTCTCTCTCTCTCTCTCTCTCTCTCTCTCTCTCTCTCTCTCCTCTCTCTTTCTCTCTCTTTCCTTGATATTTATTCTTGGACCATATACATGTTGAAACTGAGTAGCACAGAAGAAATATGTTCAGTTTTCCTGGTCAGTAAGTGTGAACTAGTTTAAGAGACAAATTACAGTGAGTTTAATTATGCCATATGTCGACAAACTGCTGATAGCTTATTTCATCCTCCATACTCTCTTTTTTCTTTCATGATGATTTTTTTCATATGATATATTATGATTACAATCTCCTCTCCCCCAATTCCTCCCAGTTCCTCTTTCCCTCCCAACTGGAGCCATATCCTTTCTGTTTCTTGTTAGAAAACAAACAGACTTCATAGGAATAATGATAAAGTGAAATAAGATAAAAGAAAAACAATAAAAAGTTGGAATTGGATAAAACAAACAAACAGGAGGAAAAGAGCCAAAGAAAAGTTATGAAAAACACATATGGGTGTAAAAACACAAGTGTTAAAAAACACAGGGAGGAAAGGGAATTCCAGACTGGAGGGCCAGGAATAGATTTGAGGTTGTAAGCTTTCAGAGATGTATCAGAATAATTATCTACTGTGGATTCCAGGACTGCAGGTCCTTTTGGGGATCTGTTATTCTAAGCACTGCTGTGGAAAGGTCACCTCCTGAACCACTAGCATGTGAAAGAACCCCTTCTGGTAACTCCTTTCCCACAGGACATGTTCAAACCCTTGCCACAATATAAAATTCACTGAAAGCTCATCCTAGGTTATTTGTCCTTATTACATGCATGGGGCACATATGAATATGTTTTTCTTGTATTTGTCTGTCTTTTGGTTTGAGATAGATAAGCTTCTAGAACATGGCAGACTAGAAGGAAAAATATTTTAGTTTCTAGTCTCCATTTGAGAAAGTAACTAAAACATATTAAAAATAATTTAAAAAATAAAGATAATATTTAAGAATAGGAAGCCGGGTGTAGTGGTACACACCTTTAATCCCAGAACTCAGGAAGCAGAGGCAGCTGGAATTCTGTGAGTTAGAGGCTAGCTTGGTCTCCACATAGTGAATTCCAAGATAGTCAGAGCTACATGGTAAAACCCTGTCTCAAAAAAAAAAAAAAAAGAAAGAAAGAAAAAAGGAGAACTAGTATTCAACTTACTGATTAATGAAAACTAATTAAAATAGTGCAAATTCTAAAAAGCAACTATTTTGAAATTTTCACAGTAAGAGATTCAAGAATTTATGGTATCAATGCATCAGACCTTATATTTCTTTACTCAAACATTGATGTAACATTGATTTGATCAAATCCAAGTGTTTACCTTTTTACACTTGTTTATAATCATGTTAATGGGGGTGATCAAAGGCATACATTGGAAATAGACTGCTGTTTTTTGTTTGATGAGTGTGATGTAACATTATATTGCCTTCCAAATATGTATGTCTATACTCAGATATTGTGGCTTGATCAGAGAAGCTAGTGTTTGTTTGTTTGTTTGTTTGATTTTTTTGGCAGTGGTCATTATTACCTGATAAAAATATCACAGGTCAGCCGCCTTTAATCCCAGCACTTGGGAGGCAGAGCCAGGTGGATCTCTGTGAGTTCAAGGCAAGCCTGGTCTATAGAGGAAGATCCAGGACAGGCACCAAAACTACACGGAGAAACCCTGTCTTGAAAAAACAAAACAAAACAAAACAAAACCATATATATATACACATACATGTATATATGACAGGTCAAAATGAAGAAGAAATATAACTTCTGAATGTTCAACCAGAAATGAGACATCTATACTTTAGGAGAGGAATGTGTTCATGATGCAAAGAGGGCAGGAAGAATTTGAGTCAGCAGAGGCAGGAGCAGAGCACCGTGGAACATTTTCTCTGGGTATGACACTGTTATTGTGCTCTTGAACTCACAGCAGCTATAGTTATCTGCATAATATCTGCACAAGATTTGACCCATCAACATCCATCAACATGGAAGAAAAGAGGCCTCATGAGGCATCATCTGCTTTTGAGTATTCATGGGCAATTAATGGTTGGTGAAGAAGGAAGACCTACTTTTTTCAGTAGTATGCCCACTAGCAAGATACTGTGCTCCTACAAAGAACCACTCACTTATGTTCTGGTAATCAATCTTAAATATTGGTTTACTAAATAAACAGATAAAAACAAAAGTGGAGGGGGCACTAGTTCAGAAGAGGAAAGGAATTATTAGAGTGGTAAAGGGACAGAAAAGAGTAATGGTGATGAATATGGTAAAGAAGGCATTTATACAAGTGTCATAGTAAAATTGGTGATGCTTAGTATTGACTGTCAACTTGCCAGGTTCTAAAAATCACTGAATAGAAAAACCTCTGGGCATGTCTGTAAGGAATTATCCAGTTGAAGTGGGAAGACCCACCCTAAATGTGGGTAGTACTACACTGTAAGCTGGGATCCCAGACTACACACAAAGTCAAACAGAGCTGAACACCAACATTCATCCTTCTGCTTTCACTCTGAGGATGCAATATGAATAGCATCTTCCTACCTGTCATCATGTATTCTTTACTGTGACAGATTGGATCCTCAGAATATGAGCCAAGATAAATTCTTCATTTTAAGATTCCATTGTCAGGTATTTTATAACAGTAATGAGAAAAGTAACTAATAAAGAAAGTTGGTACCAGAAGTTGGGTTATGGGACAAAATAAACCCTGACCACATAGTTTTTAGGTTTGGGAATTTGTTCAAGGGAAGACTATGGAAGGGTTTGGAAACCTAGACTAGAAAAGCCCTGAAATTCTGTAAGCAAAGCATTATTCTTGTGGTAACTTGAAAGACAAGGATGTCAAGATTAGTGCATGCAATGGAGTCCCAGCTCATGAGGTTTCAAATGGAAATAAGGACTTTATCAGGAACTGATTCAGAGGCTTTTCTTGCTATATTATTACATAGAATATACCGCATTTCCTCATTTTCTTGGTTAGGGTTTCATTGCTGTGAAGAGACAGCATGAACACAGTAACTCTTTTAAAGGAAAACATTTAGTTAGGACAGGCTTAGTTTCAAGGGTCTAGTCCATTACTGTCATAATGGAGTATTCAGGCAGGCAGACGTGATAGAGAAGAGGCTTAGATTTCTATATCTTAATCCATAGGCAGTGGAAGGAGACTGTGGGACACTGGGCAGCAGCTGCAGCATGTGGGACTTCAAATCCTGCCCCTACAGTGAGACACTTCTTCTCAAAAGGTCACACCTCCTTCTAGTGCCACTCCCTATGGTCAAGCGTTCAAAGTTATGAGTCTGTGGGGCCATGCCTATCAAACCACCACACCCATATCCCAAGAACTTGCATGAGGATGAAATGAAAGGTGATGTACTAATTCTTTGGTGAAGCAAATTTCAAAGCATCTGGGCTGTGGCTACTGCTCTGTGCTTTTACTTAGATCTACAGTGATAGTCACCAGATAGGAAGGCATGGACTTTGGTGAGGAAAGATGCTCTTGCTGCCAGGGTTCCCTGCCATAATGGACTGAACCTTCAAAGCATGAGCCTGAATAAAGCCTTAAATTGCTTTTGTCATGTATTTTTTTTCACAGTAACAAGAATAGCAAACTAATTCGAAGTTCATTACTATGCATAAAATATGCTAATAAAATGCATTTTAAAAAGGAAAGCCAGGATTATCATGTCTGACAAATTGCCTTAAGTATGTTTAAATTCTATGACTACTTAGTATGAACTTACTGCTTGGTCAGTTACTGAAGTCTTAATTAATTGACCACTTTTATGTTCTAACTTACTAGCATTGAATCTAGGAAGTACTGAAGCAATGCTATTATTCTCTCTCTCTCTCTCTCTCTCTCTCTCTCTCTCTCTCTCTCTCTCTCTCTCTCTCTCTCTCTCGTGTGTGTGTGTGTGTGTGTGTGTGTGTGTGTGTATAAAATATATATTATATATATTTAATATAGTAGTGACTCCTATTGAAAGTAATTCTTGAAAGTTAGCATATTTATTATTATTGCATTTTAAATACAATAATAATTTAATTTAAATAATTTAAAAACAACCTTAGTTATGTGTATTTCTTTACCTAAGTGCCTCAACATACTTCAATTTGAATAATTTTGATTTGTTTGAGATTTCATTTTATTTTAAAGTTTATTTGAATCTTAACACATTCCAAGCATAAAGGTACCATGAATTTGAATGTGACTATAATTTTATAGTTCTATTCTGCTGGTAAATATTTCCTATTTTTGTTTAATATATTTTGTTGCAATCATACTGTGCTTATTTCTTAGGACTGATGTTACAATTTGCCATATATCTGACAGCTTAAAATGACAGAAATTTATCCTTTCACAGTTCTAGGGGCCAGACATTCAAAGTCAGGCTGTCAGTAAGCCCCCACCAGAGGCTTGGGCGGGGGAGGGAGAATGTTTCCCTGTTCTTCCTGCTCTGAGATCTGTCAGCTTTCCCAGCTGGTGGCTACATCTCTTAAATCTGTGCTGTGTCTTCACATCACCTTCTTGTCTCTTTTCACTTTGGGAAGTTTACTGGATCCCTGATGTTGGAATGGGGTCCACTTAGTAAAGTAGGATGCTCATCTTATTATATGATCTTCAAATTAAATATATCTGTATCTATGCTTTACCCTCATCCCAAAACAAATGACATTCATAGACTGCAGGGCTGAGAATGTGAGAATTTTTTGAGGGGAGTCACAATTCTACCACCATGTATACCTTTCTTAGGGGTTCCTTAAGAATAAAGTACTTCTTTTTAGATATAGCAAATATGCATGATTTCATATCTTTTTAATTTTTTACAGAAAATTATTGATATTAATTAAATATATAAGTACACTGATAGGCTACATTTGAGATTAGTTTTAAAAATAAATTCATTTTAGTGAAGAGATTTTTGTTGTTTTATCCCCCTGGTGGTTTATTTTGCTACTTAAGGCAGAGTTTTGACTTATTTACAATTAATTTCATTAGTAGTAGATAAACACAATTTTAATGTATAAGAATAGACTTACTGGAAAATTCTTTTCCATTTCTGCTATAAGTTAGGTGTCTGTTTATGGAGTATCTTTCATCAGTGAAAGGGAAGAATCCCAAAGACAGAAAGGATGTGGAGGTGGTTGGACTAACATCTGGAAGCATTACAAATAATTCCAGAAAAATACCACACATGTTTCATGTTGGATAGGTCTCAGTGGAAGAGACATACAGACTTTGGAAAATAATTCAACTTATAAAAACAGATGAACAAACAAACAAAAACCCAAACAGTACCCTAGATCCCTTCCTTTGCTCATCCCTTTAACTATTTGTTTTTGGATTTGAATTTGTCCAGTGTTGGAACCCTAAACCATTCAGTATCCTTGAGAATAACATTTGCACAGTTTCCCTGACTATTGTAAGAATATTTCTGAATTACTGTTCTTTTCTGTCGACTCTAAAGTACTTATTACTCAAAAAGCGGGATGCAAAATTGTGACAAAGCTCTCTGTCACTACAATGCACATCCATGATACAGATGAGCTTTGGCGGTACCAAAAGAAAGATAGCACAGTTCAATTAACTAACGCAAGTGCACTAAGTCAACACACAAAGCTCAAGCCAAACACAGACTAAGCTTTATTGTGTGCAAATAGACCCAGAAGAAAAACAATGAACATCTGTAGTTCAAGCCACCAGAGCATTAATCTGCTTTTAGGTGCTCAAGAAGACTAGAGCTATATTTGCTTTGATCACAGTGATGGCTCTATTCAAATTCAGTTCTCATTATTGCTGATAGATTTGGATTCATCCCAAAGACATCATTTCTACTTGTCATTTCTTTTAAATTCATTTTGCTTATTTGTTTATTCATTTTGAGAGCCATTGGCTTTAACCAGGATCATCTGTGTGACCACATGTTTGTGAGTATATAGTTGGCACTTTAGTGTGTAGGGATCTAACTAAAGAAAATGACTGTCTCTTCCTCAGAAACCAACAGTAGCCAGTAGTGCTGCAGGGATGGGTACGCCCCTTGGGTCTCTCCTCAATTCATGATTGATTATTGATGAGCCCAGTCTTGTTTAGGCACATTGCAAGTGGCCGTAGCTGCTCTGAAGCCATGCCTGCATTGACTTGGCTATTTCCATAGGTTATTGTTTCCCAGCACTTCTTCCTTCTTAGATTCTTTGTTTCTTCCACTCCTACATCCATTTTACCAATTCCTCAGTGATCCCTGGATTTAGAGGTTGTGCTACAAATGGCCTGTTTGTGCCTTCTCTTATTCTCAGACTCTGAGGAGGCCTGTATCACCTTTCATTTAACAGAGTCTTCTCTAGTTAAGCTTTGGGAGTAGCATTTGTCTATGGATATAAAATAGTTAAAGGCAGCTTGACATCAGGCCAATTCAGCTAACCACCAGCAGGAAGTTTGCCTCATAGGATCTAAGACTTCCTCACCTTTAGGTTTTATGACTAGCTTTAAAGTACCAGGTGTGAGCATTTTGCTTCTCAAGTTCATCAGAAAATAATAATTATGCTTTTTCCTGTTTATAGATCAACTGAAAAGAGATATGGCTAATTTTTTATATAATAAAAGGATTTTGATCTAGTTTAAGTAAATGGACAGTGTTCCAATTCTAAGTGTTCTATGGATACTAAAACTCACAATGTCATTTTGATAAAGATAATGTGCTTAACAATAGGAAACCATCTTCCTTTTTATATGGTCTTTCCAGTATGATAGTACATTCATACTTCTCAGAGCTCAAGGGTTTGTAAAGAGCAGAGTAAATGCCATAGTAGGATTTATTGGCACAAATAGTGCAAAACATTAAATTGTCACCATAATGCTCTACAACTCTGTTTTAGGAGTAAAATATTATAGTTGATCATAAGATGTGGTCTAACTGTCTACCACTGACATAAAGTTCTACAAATCCAAGATCATTGTACATTGTGCTCTTGACTCTGATGAACATCTAGTGTTATTACTAGTCCCTACTTGAAGATCCAGAGTATGACAAAAATGTTATATTAACTTGAACTTGAGTGAGGTTGAAGTAAGGTGAGCTTGGTATATTTAGTTTCTGGAATTTAGAAATTAAAGACAGTGGGCCATGGCAAATTTTTGATAGGTAAAAACATGACGTCTTTAAACACTGGGAGTCTAAAACTTCATTATAATCACATTTTCACTGTTAAATTTGAGAAAGAAACTGAATTAGATCAGAAATGTAATGTGTGTTTAGTAGTCCTAAAAAAGAGTGATAGCTTAGACATCTCCCTCTCTCCTTGACGTCAAGACCACAAACAGTCCTAAGTAGCCTTAGGAATACTAAGCAAGAAAATTCATGTCAAAGCTGCCTTCTTCCCTGAGCAAAATCTATAGAACTCTGAAACACCTGAGTACATACATCACACTGTTTCACTTCTGTCTCTTCTACTGTCCACACGTAGGCTCTTGCCCTCTTTTTTGTCTTATTCTCCTTCTTATAACCCTAATATTTTTACTTAAAACACTCACATGCTATAATCTAACCCCTCCCAAACTAATAAAAATTCCTCAAATTTTCTCCCCACAAATACCCTTGAGAGTAAAAATAACTTGCCAAAATGCTTCAACCAATGATTGGCAAACCCAAGACTGGCATAACCTGTCATGTGAAATCCAGGTTAGGTGTTTTCATTGTTGGTATAAAAAAAGTGTCAATGTTTTGATTCATGATAAGAAACCCAAAGATGAAATGATGTTAAAAAATCTTATCCTTCTATATGAAATGTGACAATCTTGCTACAGCCTTGAGACTCTGGCTAATTTTCCATTGAACAGGGTGGTTGTGCGGGCCACAATCTTTTTTGTATAACTTCCAGCTAATTACTCTGCTTCTGTGGTTTTCCTTATTTCCTTTTGCAAAGCCAGACCATAGCACCTCTAGTCTTGCTAGTCTTGCCCTACTTTGTGTAAGAAAACCCATCATTTATGGGTCTCTTTATCACTCTAGTATATACTAGATATAAAACATACCCCATTAATACTTGATTAATATACAGATTGTGGGTCATGCACTGTCATTGTAAAAGGGTATCTTTGAATTATCTAGCAGAATCACCTCTTTGGAGAAGCAGCAAGCAAAATTCCGCAATGTTAATGACACTACCAAGTTCTAAAACAATGGAAGGCAGAAAAGAGAAAAAAAAGTTGCCTTGACAGGGCCAGAAAGAGACAAATGGCATGCCATTCTCCTTGAATTTTCTTGTGAGTACTCAGCACAATGACTAAACACCTGATTTGAGGATGGAAGAGTTGGTCCCAATGTCCCAAACCCAAAACCTTGAGCACAAAATGTGGCATATACTTAATTTAGAGAGTAATAGAATGCTTTAAATTCAGGACTTATTTAATATTTAAACATTTCTGTGTCGTGGAAAACTTGGTACAAGGTCTTTGCAGGCTACCAGGAGCATCAAGGATGAGTGACCACAAAAAGACTTGTTTTGAAATAAATCTTTGAAACAGACTTTTATTTCAGCAAAAGAACACACATGCAAGTTCAGGAGCATTTAGTCCTATCCTTAAAATAGGTATCTTCAGAAGTAGGGAGCCAAGACAAAGTTAAAATAATTTGATTGTTAGTGGCAATGAAAGAATTTCCAAATTAAGAAGGACTATGAGAAATATTAACACAGACGTACACACACACACACACACACACACACACACACACACACACACTAAAGCATGCACACAAACACAGTATGCACATACACAGACACATAGAGATGCACACACACAGACATACATACAATAAATGTGCAAACACACGTGCATAGTTCTGTGTGCACACACCCACACCCACACGATGAACTGCACAACTGTGTCAGGCTTCCAAATAAACAAAATAGCTGTAAACGTTAGAATGCATGACAACTGCAAAAGTAACTGCAAGTGACAGCAGCCAATATTATACACAGCTGAAGCATGTAATTTACATCTTAGTGAAATTAAACATACCATAATAGTCTAGCTTCCAGGCAACAGCACTATTAAATTTGCGGTAGTAGATTATGACATCACGTGAAACCCCAGGATACACATTAGGGTCTGCCTATTATGGTTTGTAATCTGTATTGCTGTTCTGGTTAGCTTTTCATTTAATTCATTGCAAGCTTCTATTTTTAAAAAAGACAAATAACAGCAATTGAAGATGTTGTTCTGTGCAATAGCTGTTAAGCCTCGGGATGCAGTGATGTCACATTGTAGAATCAGTGATGATAGCTTATAACTGAGAAGCATTAAGAAGTCAGAATTGTACTGAACAGTGTAATAACATTAGCCTTTTTATAGCCAGTAAGTATAATTTGAGAAGGTGTTCTAACTCACCTTTATTTTTTTAAATGGTTTTCGGCTAACTAATATTGCACAATGCTGGAATAACAATAAAGCCTTTTATTTTAGTAGAGAGTTTATAATATACAACAGCAATCACAGCCAAATGTATTACATTGAAAGCATTACAAGTTTCCACTCTTATGGGCATAAGAAAGGAAGATATGCAGGCTGGAGAGAGAACTCTGCAGCCATGCAAGCAGGAGACTCAAGCTTGTTCCCGAAATCCATGTAAAACAGCTGCACATGGTATGCACACCTGTAACCTCAACTCTGAGGAGTCAGAGACTGGCAGATCCTGGGAGCTTACTGGGCAGGTAGCCGATTCTAATTGGTGAGCTTCAGGCCTAAAAGGAAACTTCAATACACAAATACACACACAGAAACCAGAATGCTCCTGAGAAATGATACAAAGGCGTCCATACAAATGTGCACATATGAGAATATGTGTACACAAACACGCACCAGAAAGGGTTAGGTAATTTTGACCATTCTAAATAAAAAAAAATCAAAAACATTTGTAGCACTTTATGTATCAAAGAATTTTTTGGAAGAGTTTACGATTCAAATTCACCATTTCCAAGAGCTCATTTAAAAGAATCGTGAACTTTGTTTCTTTTGAATCATGGTTCTTGAAAGTTGAGAAGTCATGATAAGAATCTCTTGTGGTGGCTATTGGAAAGGAGCATGATGCTTGAAAGTTGCCATCACTAGACACTTCTAATGTTGTATAAAGGTATTTATGAAATTTATGCTGTGCCTGAAACAATGACCCTGTGGAAGTCCTTGTTTCTCATTGAAGGACATTTGAGGACCAGCTGAGGCAAATAGCTAGACAAAGCTTCTTCAACTAATGGCTGCAGTTCTGGGAAAAGAACCAAGGTTCTTGCTTTATAGATTGGTGCTCTTTTTTTTTTTTTTTATATCATAGGAGACTTAGTGAATCCCGAAGATGCAGTTCAAATAGACATAGCAGAAAAATACATTTGCTCAATGAAATTACAGTTCACAGGACCACACATCCTGTGTGGAAGATGTGTCAACAGGTCACAGTAGAGCATTTTCTTGAGATGCTTCCCTCTTGTTGCAAATAGTCCCTTACCTCGTTCAATGAGCCTATCTATGTGTGTTAGCTGTTACACCTTAGAAAACTGGAAGTTTAAATGGAGAACTTGAATTATATAGTAAGAGTCCTTCTAGCTTGAGACAGGAAATTCTTTCAGGCTTAAAATAAAGGAAGAACACACAATAACATGTGAGGTCTCAATTGTATAGGAAAATGTCCCCTTTGTTAGTGTTCCAGAGTGCTTAATGCTTCTACCACTGCAGCTTTTCTTGTGGCCAGTGTACAAACTTATCAGTGAGTATCTAGTAACAATAAATTCAGAATAAGGCAGAGCAGAAAAAAGAGGTTTGGAGACATGTATATTAAAAAGCACATCTGGGTCTTGAGGTAAAAAAAATCTGAACACAATTTTATAAACAGGGGAAGTGGATGAGAGATAATGAAGTATGTAGGTGAGAGGGACGTAGAAAAAGCAATGGAGTAGAGGAAATATATCTCCAACCTTACAGCTTTGGATGGACTGTGTTATAGGACGGTGAAGCATGAGTAGGCTTCAGGTCTCAAGTAGTCCCTGATGTTTGCCCTAAGTTAGACACTGGAATGGATGCCAGACAATTAGAAGAGAAATATTATCTTGATATAACATTGTAAGATATATTTTAGATAAATATTGCCTATGCAAATTAAGTAGGTAGATAGACTCTCTCACCTCTGACTTTCAGAAGTAAAAAAGGTAAGAGAAACTAGCAAGGTAATGGATAATATTTGGCAGATTAAAATTAGACTGTATCAGGAAGGCCCTGAACTTGAAATATGGAAACAACCTAGCAGAGAGAGGCATGTACTTCTGCCTCTAGAGACACCGTGAAGGGGAGAGTGGATCATAATTCAAACAGAAAAAGAAAGCCTAGTTTTTTTTTTTACAAGTAAACTATTCCCACTGCCAGGAATACTATTCTTTCATCTCTCACTCAAGGGAAAAAGGGTTGTGTGCATTTTTATCCCAAATGCCAATTTGTATAACACTTTAGGGAAAATGCTTGCAGTTGTAATGTTTCTTTTCTAGGCTAGTTGTTTCTTCTGTTCTTCCTTCCTATGGGTTCTATACTTATTCATAATAATCTTGGCCTATTATTTGTGTGTGTGTACATATATATATATATATGTGTGTGTGTGTGTGTGTGTGTGTGTGTGTGTGTAATTATATATATATATATATATATATAATTCACATGGGGGAAAAAGAATTTCTTTTGGTGTTCAGCAGGACTGGGAACTAACCAAGGGCCTTACACTTGTTAGGCAACCACTCTATCTTGAACTATTTTGTTTGTCTCCAGCATTATGTACTTGTATTTCAAAGGGGGGCTGGTTGGGGTATGGTTCTTGGGTAAGGTGAGTTCTTCAAGTATCCATGGACAGCCACTTTTTTCACCTCGCCTTTTTTTTTTTTAGGAAGTGTTTCTCTGTTGTAGTTTTGGTGCCTGTCCCGGATCTTGCTCTGTAGACCAACTGGCCTTGAACTTACAGATATCTGCCTGGCTCTGCCTCCCGAGTGCTGGGATTAAAGGTATGTGTCACTGCCGCCCAGCCACCTAGATTATTTTAAGACACAGAAGAATTACCAGTTGTGATGGTCAGTGGATATTATTCTTTCCTTGGGTGTTCACAGCAATGGCTCTATTGACTGACATTGAGGTGGTAATGGCACAGAAGCAGGCTGCAGTGATGGTATAGCTGATTCTGTGGTGTGTTCTTGCAGCTCTCCTTTCCATGGCAGAATTTATTCATTAATAGCCACCAGTACTGAAACTTGTGCTTGTGAAAGTAAGGGAATTGATTAATAGGTATTTTATACATCTGGTATTTTCTCATAAAAGACTAGAAAACTTATTTCAATTATCATACCACCAACAAGGATGCAATCTGTTCACAAGGCCTGTTTACGAGTGGCTGCTTTGGGTAATGGCTGTTTTCTTAGCATGGGAAATGAAATATAATATTATTAAACAGAGATATGCAGAATGAGGTGTCAACTTATCCATCTTCCTGATGTTTATAGGCTTCACTTTTTAGAATGTTTATTTTATTTTATGGGACATCACGTTAAAATATTCCCTATTTGAAATGATGTAATTTCTTTTATGCTGATTTTAATATCCTTGAATATTAACATCCTTAAACTTATAAGCAATCAACTAAAGAAACCTGTGGTAGGTACTCTATTAATTCCATCTACATAAGTGTATCATAATGCAGGAGACAATAAAAGTGAATATCTTTGCATGAGGAAAAGAGCTGGGCTTTGCCAGAGGGATAGCATAGCTTAACTTCTAGAGACCACCTACAATAATGGAGAAAAAGGGGAAAGAGTAGTAGATAGTGAAGAATGCATCATAAGCAATGAACTCTTTGTGTCCCTGTCTCTCCCTGTCATCTTTGTCTCTCTGTGTCTGAGTGAGTCTCTCTCTCTCTCTCTCTCTCTCTCTCTCTCTCTCTCTCTCTCTCTCTCCCTCCCTCCCTCTCTCCCTCCCTCCCTCCTTCCCTCCCACCTCTGTGTGTGTGTGTGTGTGTATGTGCATGCACACAATCAATAGGGAAGGGTTCATTAATAAAGATATACTGGAATCTGGGCATGGTGGTACATAACTTTAATCCCAGCATTGAAGACAAGAGACAAAAGCAGTTCTCTTTAAGTTTGTGGCTAGTCTGGTCTATAAGGCAAATTTCAAGCCAGCCAATGCTACATGGTGAGACCCTACCTCAAAACAAAGCAAAATAAAAAGCAACAAAAGGAGACAAAAAGTGTAGTGGAAGTATGGTGCCTTGGTTTTAGTCTTAGTAAAATACAATACCTGCTTCTGCCAATGCTGCAGTTCTTGTGGTTTTTTGTTTGTTTGTTTGTTTTTGTTTTGTTTTGTTTTTTCACTGTTGAGATGTCAACCCCCACCTTCCCCTAAGGATCCTGTTGTGAGTGTTTGGTTCTCAAATGGTAGCCCTATTATGAGAGCTCCTGGAAATTTTGGCAAATGAAGCCTCTTGAAGAAATATGTCTTTGGGATGCTCATGCATGGCTGGTGCTTCCTGTTCTCTGTGCATTCTCTCTGCCAGGTGCAAACAGTTGTTTTCTGCTGTGCCACTAGTCACGTCACACTCTCCCCATCATGATGCACTGAAAGCTTTGGGACTTGGAGCCAAAAGGAGCTTTTTAGCTTTTTAAGTTGTCCTGTCAGGTATTTGGGAAATGTGACATGAAATGGATGAATAAGTTCAGTAATTTTTATTTGTTCCAGGGGTACAAATGATAAAGAATATTTTAAAAGCTAATTATTGCTGCTCATTTAATTATAATTACTTCCATTTATTTTCCCATGAGCCATGGCATTAATAAGCCTATGTGTAGACAAAAAAAGAAAAGCAAATTACATATCAAAGGGAGCACTAGTGGACAGTATGGACTGTAGGGCTTTACAAAGCTATCTCACAGGAGGTAGGAAATCCTCTCCATATGGAGAATGAATATTAAAAATGCAAAGACAGATGGCATTGCATGGTCAAACAGCATCGCATGGTGTGTTTCCTTAGCATGACTTTGAGTGCACTTGAGCAACGAGTAGTTCATGAAAATAAGAATCAGAAGATACTATTTTGTTGCAGCTATTTAACAAGTAGGCTCTTCGTATGTAGCCCCGATTCCATGCCTCAGCCTCCTAAGTGCTTAGAATACAGACTCTGTGGCTGTACCTGACTTGAATACTCTCTTTCAAAGGTACACTTTCGATTAGTGTTGTCTACAGTAAATAAAGTAAAAGTCTGATATACAATTTTCCATTCTAGTAACTACATTATAAAGAATAAAATGATGTGTTAAAATTTAAGAGATATATTTTGTCAATCCCAGCATATCAAATAGCATATTTTCAATATTTAATCAATAAAATATTATTAGTATGACATTTTTCATGTTTTTTTCCCACACAGTCTTCAACACTGACTATTTTACTTCACATAGCAGAACAGTTTGGGCTTGTCACATTTTAAGTGCTACTTTGTTATATGTAATTAGTAGCAACCCTATTGGACAACACAGTGATCAATGGTAGAAAATATGTCATTTCAAAAAGAAATGGACTGTGAAATGGGTATCAGTATAACTCAGTGAAAAATTGCCATAGTATGAATATCAGTGAGTGCATGGCATCATCACTCAAGCAATGGCTTCTCTAACTATGACACGCAGAGAAAATATCAGTGGTACACAGTACAACATCAATTAATGATTGAATTATTTTTATAGTGTACAGACAAAAAGTATTTTTGGTATTGACTAAGATAGATATTCTTTTATTGACTGAAATGAAATCTGTCCATTGATTAATTTTTCAGCATTGTAATGACTTCTTTAAGAAACTCAGTAATTGAAGTTCTTAACAACCTTGGTTTCATAGATTTAAAACCTCTGCTCAAATGCTTACAATACAGAAACATGTATCCATTTTTCTTATCTTTGTATATAAGCATGCAGATACTACTAACTGCTCCTTGAACTCCATCCGGAACCTTCCCAGAAGTGTGTTTGTTTGTTTTAATAATAAAGGCTGAAGTCTCCCAAGATTATCTAGTTATGTGATCTAGTTATGTGATCAAAGATCTCTAATTAAATTCAGTGAAAAGAAGACTTTAACAATATATCTGATAACCAAATTGCCAAAAATAAAGGACACTGGGAATTTTGAAAGCAGTACAAGTGATACATCCTAGGTAAAGCACATATATGAAGCTATCAGATCTCCCTCAGCAATCATGCAGGACATTGGGATGCTGACTCGAAGTATAGAAAGATAATTAGAAAACCTGCCAGTCAAAAATGTTTTAACCCCTTCAGAAATGGAGAGAGGCAAAGATTCTCACACAACCTGAAGCAAAAAGTAATCCCATCACTGGGTGGCTGGGTCATGCAGAACCCTGGAGCTTGCCACCCAACAAGCCTAATTAAAAAAAAAAAGGAGAGTTTTGGGTTAGTGAGAGACCTTGCTTCAAATCAGTATGGTAGAAAGCCACAGATCATGGAACCTACATGCCTGGGCCCCTGCAAAATCAGGTAAATGCACCTCACACATACATCACTCAAATACACAGACCCATGCAGAAAATATAAAAATACAAAAGCACAAGAAATATTGAATAATCTCAAAGAAATACATGATTCCAGGACATATATCCTACCAACACAGAATGAAAATGTGAACACTTAAATAATGAATAAGGAAGTTGTATCTGTTACAGTCTCCAAAAAGCAAAGCCCCAGACCTTTACTGTTGAATTGTACCAAACACTTAAAGAAAAAAAAATTCCCCAATATTAAAGATGGAACTGGAACGGTCACTTGTTTGTGAAATAACCATTACACATCATATCAGATCAATGAGGATGCCAGGAGAAAAGTAAACTACAGATAAATTTCAATGATAAATACAAAATCAAAATACTATGAAATAAAAATTGCACATCTGATTAAAATGATCAGACCCTGTGGTAGTCTGAATGTAATTGAGTCCCATAATCTCATTGGGAGTGGCACTGTTAGGAGGCATGGCTTTGTTGGAGTGGGTATAGCCTTGTTGGAAGAAGTGTGTCTCTGTGAAAGTGGGCTTTGAAATTTCCAACACTCAGGAAACCACCCAGTGTTTCAGTTGACTTCCAGTTGCCTGCATGATGGAGGGCTCTCAGCTACTCATCCAGCACCATGTCTGCATACATACTGCCATTTCAATCATGATGATAATGGACTGAACCTCTGTAAATTCAAGTGAGTCACCCCAATTAAATGTTTCCTTTATAAAAGTTGTTGTGGTCATAGTTTCTCTTCAAAGCAATTGAAACCCTAAGACAGAAGTTGGTACCAGGAACTGGTATATTGCTGTGGTAGGCTTGACCATGTTTTTGTTTGGGATAATATGGACTTTGGAAATTTGGGTTAGGAAAGCAGTGGAATGCTTTAAGCACTGCTTAATGGGTCATATTAGTAGAAGCATGGAAAACAATGGTGCTAAATGTGATCTGATGAACTGTTTCAGAGCTTTGATGAAGTGAGTATGCCTTGTTGGAGGAAGTGTGTCACCATGGGGGCAGGCTTTGAGGTTTCCTATGCTCAGATCACTGCCCAGTGTCTCAGTAGACTACTTGTTGCATGCAAGATGCAAGATGTAGGATTCTCAGCTACTCTTACAGCACTGTCTGCCTGCATGCTCCCTGTCATGATAATAATGGGTTGAACCTCTGAAACTATAAGTGAGCCACCCCATAAATGTTCCCTTTATAAGAGTTGCCATGATCATGTCTCTTCACAGCAATAGAAATCTGAACTGAGACAGATCCCATAACCAAGTGTTTTTAAGATATGCAGATCCAAACCCAAAATACAACAGTATTAAAATCATTATCAGCTCAATAGCACAGAAAGAGTGACAAATTGAACACTTTCTTTGATGAAAACTCCAAACAAATTGGTGTAGAAGGGATTAACCTCAACACATCAAAGTCTATCTAAAAGAAGCTCAGAGCTCACATCATACACAATGATGAACTGGACAATTTTCCTTAAGATCAATAAGGTCAGAATACATACCTATACTACTTCTATTCGACACAATCCTTGATTTCTTTGCATGCATAATCACATAAGAGAAGAATATATGAAGGGGTCCAAATTGAAAAGAAACTGTTTAAATGAATGCATTAGTAAAGCTGGAGGAATCAGTCAGAATAAAAAAATCAGCTGTGTTTCTGTATGCTAGCAATAAATTATCTAAAAAGGAAATAAAGACAGTTGTCCAATTTATGAGAACATTAAAATAATTACCTATAAGGAATTTAACCAAGAGGGTGTAGTTTTGTGTAAGTTTAAAACTATATAAACACAGATAAAGGACATAAATATTTGAAAATTTAGCCCATGTCCATAGTTTTCTAGAATTGTTATTGTCAAGATGTCTACACTGCCATGGTATATATAGATTCAATGTATTTCCAGTGGGAATTCCCATTTATAGAGACAAGAAGAGAAGCAAGAATTATAAATTTACATGGAACAACTAACTACAAACAACAAGTAAAACAACCTTGAAAAAAATGAAAAGCCAAGAAAGAGATAGAAATAAAACAGACTAGTGGACAAAAGAAGAGCACTAAGCAAAAAAACAAATTGCATGGTGTTACCGCCAATTATTTTTATACACAGGTACTCTAAAGACCCTAGGAAGGTGTCATATTTAGGGTTTCTATTGCTGTGAAGAGATACCATGACCATGGAAATTCTTATTATGGGAAATATTTGATTGAGGCTGGCTTACAGTTTCAGAGGTTTAGTCCATTATCACATAGTGAGAAGTATGGCAGCATGCAGGCAGGCACAGTGTCGAAGAGAGAGCTGAGAGTTCCAGATCTTGATCTGCAGGCAGCAGAAGGAGACTGTGTTCCATCCTGGGTGTGGCTTGACCATGTATGAGACTTTGAAGCTTGCCTCCACAGTGATGCACTTCTCCAACAAAGTCAAGGCCACAACCCTAGTAGTGCCAATCTTTATGGGCCAAGCATTCACACACTTGAGTCTCTGGGGGTCATACCTAATGAAACCACCACAGGGGATGATAACATTAAATAGATGATGCCAGGAAAACTTGACATCCATGTATAAGAAAAGATTTCAAAAAATGGAATGTCATAGAACTCTGATAAACAAATTAGAAAATTCAATGTCATGGATCCATTGTATATTTTACATAAGACCCTCTAGGCAAGAGAATCATAGTTAAACAAATATAATTACATCAACCAAGAATTTGTTCATCAAAATGAACAAAGAAAAATCCATGGAATGAGAATGCTTGTAACCACACAGTTAATAAACAGCAAAATTTCTAAATGAGTCAGGGACTTACAAAATTCAGTTCAAAAAAAGATAGCCTGATTGTTAAATGTATAAGTGATCTGATGAACAGACACTTTTCTAAAAATACATTCAATTGGTTAGCATATATGAAAGAGTCATCACTATTTTAAATCACGAGAGAAATGAAAACCAAAACCGCATTGAAGTATCACTATGAAGCAAATATGCTAATCATAAAGACAAGAGACAATCAAGAATGGGAGTTTGTGGAGAAAGGGGAGTGCCTGTGCACTGTAATAGTATAGGCATTATAAGACACATCCTGAACATTTCTGAAGAGTTCAAAGTGGAATGACCATATGATTCAGCAATCTTACATTTTGACTACAAGCCTGTACACTACAGTATACACAAAACAAGTTTTATTTACTATAGCACATGCACACACATGATGTCAGTGAGTTCCTCAAGGACTCAAGAATGAACTACCTTATAAGAGCAAACAGACACACCCGTAGGTGTTCAGATGGGGTGAAGGCCACAGGAATTTGCTTATGCCATATCAACATTTCATTGGCTACTAGATACAGGAAGGGATGTAGAAACATACATAGATTCTCAGAGACTACTTTGAAAGCTTAGACTCTTGGTGTGAGTAGAAAGCATGAAAGATGGGGAAAGATAAAGAGCCCTTGTCTGTATTTTGCAGATGTGGCAAAGGTATTAAGGGTTTGTATTAAGATTCCATTTCCATCTGGTGAAGCTTATCCTCATTCCAAGTGCAGAGTCACAGGATGGCAGGGGTAGGAGAGTTACTAGGACATGTTGCTAATGTGAAGGCCAGGACCCAAATGTACTGAGTGTTCTAAACAAATCTGAGCGGCTAGTTATATACCTCAATTCAGAGTAATTCTCTGATTTAATATCAGAAAATATTGCAAAATTTTCTCTTCAAATGTGTTACCCTTATATGTAAGAGAACCTTGGTTGCCTATTCCCCCAGTTTCTCAACATGATGTGATTTGGGAGAATATTTCCATGTCCAGATTTCTAGCTCTCCCTCAGTTCACATAAAGTTTCATTTTTATTTCTAAAGCTAAATATTTTCTCTGCTGTGGTCCATCTGAATAGAAGAGAACCATGGCTCACATTTAGAGCTTCACAGAAACATGTAAAGGTGGCTGTTAAAATATGCCAGGAGTAGAATCCAGTAAACCTATATAAATCTATATAAATAATATATATTATATATTTAGTGAAGATGAAATGCTAATTAAATTATTAAGACATGATTAGCAAGTGGTAATTGAAGACTGTTGCTATGCATGTCTGAGATTTCTAGAAGTATTCTGTAAAATCACAGTAGTTGAAGGTGTGCTTTGTGTCCAGAGCTTCCTCTGTGAAAATGAGCTGCAGATGGTGACATCAGATATAATCTATGGGTTATGAAAAGAACAAATTTGGTTAGATTTTCTTGTTTCTTTTTATTATCTTTAATTACTAAGTGAGATTAAAAACTCCATAAAAACAAAATTAACAAAGGAAGCCTCATGGATTCCATAGCTGCTGAACAGTTTCTTCATGGTAGAGCCAGTATATCAGTTGCACTTCATGGTAGAAGTAAATGGATGCAACTGAGCTTTGAATGTAGGTTTTCTAACTCTAACTTCTGATAGTAAATCCATTTACTCAGACTCTCAGAGAATTAAAAGTTGGTGACATATTCTAAAAGTCTGTACTAGACTGGAGGAAATGGACAAATTTCAGTGTATATTTGAGGTAGACAATTTTTTTTTTGTAAATGGAAAAATTACCCTAATATGAGGCTGATGTGTGGGTACATTTTAATACTAAATGTCTAAGCAGGTGCTCAGAGGAAAGTAAACTCTCATGGGAAAAAATGAAGCTCATAGTTTAACCCCTCTCTTCTACCATCAATAACATTTCCAGAACCCAAAACAACATTATTCATATACAGCAGAATTACTTGGAAATTTACAAAGATGTTTATAACAGAAATACCCTGGGTGAGCTGAAGTAGGGGGTATAAGAAAAGCATTTAGGCCAATTTTAGGTAGGTGTAAAAGGAAGGTTTGTGATGTCATTAGATATTCAGGAGTAGGAAGAAAGCAGAACGTGTGTGTCTGTGTAAGATAGGCTGTTTGGAAGCTTCTATAGTTTCTGAACATTTTGTAATTTCTAGAATGCACAACTCCAAACTTTTTCTGAGCTTTATAAGGAGTATAAATATCTCGTGCATTATATGAGTATCTAAACCTCCCTATGATAATCTTTTTGATCTTGTGGTACTCCTGCTGTCACTGCCTATTTTGAATCTGTCCCTTCTCTTTGAAGCATCACTTGCAGTTCTTACAACTATGGTCCCAAAATTCTAGGACATGATTTTCTATGGGGCTACAGTGAGCTTACAGAGATACCTTGAAGTATTTAATATTTTCAAAGAAAACATAGAAACATTGTAGAAGTTAACAAGCTTGAGAAAATCCATCATGTCAACATCAGAATTACACATCTTTCAAAAATGTCAGTAGAGTGTATGAGGCTGTGTCCTCTGTGAGGACCACTAGAAGGCATTTCTTTGGGTCTACTAGCTCTGTGAAGCAATCACTAAGATACTATGGAGTGGAATTTGGATCCACTGCAGCATGATACAGAAAAAATACAATTTTGTTGCTGAGTCTAAAGATATAAATGAATTGGTAGGATGCTAGCATAGCCTATATGAAAACCTGGGTTTGATCCGTAGACTTCATAAATCAACGTTGGTGACATATACCTGCATATTTAGCACTTGGAAGATGGAGGCAGAGTGCACAAATTTCAGTGTCATTTTCCAGTACTTAGCAAGTTCCAGGACAACTGGGTTACGTCAGGGCACAACTTTCAGGAGTTGGTTTCTTCTTCCTTTGTGGGTTCAGATGATAGAGTTAATATGGTAAGCTTGTATGGAAAGGACATTTACATTCTGATATGTCTAGCTGGCACACTCTGGTTTTGAGACAGTTTCTCATTGGCCTGAAACTTACCAAGTCACCAGAGAGCCCCTGACCTTGGGTTTTCTCTGCTTCTTTAGTTCTGGTATTGCAAATGTACATAATCATGTCTGGTGTGTGTGTGTGTGTGTGTGTGTGTGTGTGTGTGTGTGTGTGTGTGTGTGTGTGTGTGTACACTCAAATACACACATGTTTTTTCTGGAATTTGAAAATATATGTGTTATATATTTACATATATAATTTTTTGAACTTGTCATATATGACCTGTCTTAATTGTGGTCTGTGTGGGATCCTCATGTGTTCATGTCAAACAGCTTGCAGACTGTTCTGTTTCCTTAGCTTCCTTTGAATTGATTTGACCATTAAAACCTCTTTGTTTGCCCAAGACCTATTAACATTCATGGTCCTCAAATTCAAATTTGGTGAGCATTTACCTGTGTTCCACCTTAATTTTTTTCTGTACAATTTTTTTATTATTTAATTTAATTTTACATATCAGCCACGGATTCCCTTGTTCTCCCCCCTCCCACCCTACTTCCACCTTCCCCTCAGCCCACCCCCCATTCCCATCTCCTCCAGGGCAAAGACTCCCCTGGGGATTGAGTTCAACCTGGTAGATTCAGTCCAGGCAGGTCCAGTACCTTCCTCCCAGGCTGAGCCAAGTGTCCCTGTATAAGCCCCAGGTTCCAAACAGCCAGCTCATGCACTGAGGACAGGTCCCAGTCCCACTGCCTGGATGCCTCCCAAACAGATCAAGCTAATCAACTGTCTCATTTATCCAGAGGGCCTGATCCAGTTGGGGGCTCCTCAGCTATTGGTTCATAGTTCATGTGTTTTCATTCATTTGGCTGTTTGTCACATTAATTTTTGATTTTACCAATTTCAAATACTGTGGGATGTTTCGTTCCAAGACGTGCTCAGCAGAAGACTTCACTTGGACAATAAATTTCGTTTGGGCGTGTTTCTTTTCAAGAATGGTCTGAAGGTACATGAAGGAAGAGAAATAGGCTATGGGTTTCAGTGACAGAGAGTATATGAGATAGAGCATGCCTTCAGATCCAGCCAAAGAAGATACAACTCTGCCCTGGTCTACATTTATCTGCTGTGGCTCCTAGATCTCCCCTAACCCCAAAGCTCGCCAGTTCACCAGCTTCCATTAGCCAGTGCAGGGTTTTAGGATGCTCAATTACTCTTCTGGACTGGGATGGTCTCATGACTTTGTGTTTCAGAAACAGGAAAGACAGAATAAAATACGTTGTCCTTGGTTGTGTTCTTTGCCTTTTTCTAGGCATACTGTCATCTGAAGGCCAATCACATGCAATAAATATGCAATAAGATGACCTACCTGTGTCCCTTTCCAGGCATGAATGAGTACAGATATCCATTGATCACCTCTCCTCCTTCAGGACAAATTGTGACAACAGTGAGTGGGACAGCTATGTGTGTGCAGGTGTATGCCTGTATCTGTCTATTTGTTTCTATAAAAGAAGGACTATCCTACACTAGCATGTCCCTAGGCTGTGAAGGGTCTGAGCTGTACAAACCAACAGTGTCTTATGTGCTGTGGGGAGTGCTCTCCTCAGTTGAATTTAGTATGACAAATCTCCTGGGAAAATAAAAGCCACTGCTTTGACCCCAGAGGAAAAGGAGGCTATAGTTCAGCTTAATGCCCTTGTCTAATGTTGTTTGACCCTCTCTAACATTTTTAAGCCGTAGTGAAGTCTGCCAGTGGCACATTGTAGCTTGTTTAGTAATTTTCTCTGGAACATTGACTGAAGTTTATTTTTGAACCCAGCTTATGAGTACTCACATTAGTCATTTTTAAATTATACACCCTAATGTGCTGATCTCATCTATTTCTTTTCCTCCTCTTTCTTTTCATTTCTTTATTTTTCAAGTGAGAAAGCCAAAGAGGTGATTTATTACTCACATATGACCCTTGGTTATGAGTGAAAACAATGTACTACTAAATGACACAGGTCAAGGGTAGAGACCAAGAGCACCTGCTTTGGCATGAGTGGACCTAGCCTTGAGATGCTCTTGGCAACTATATATATATATATATATATATATATATATATATATATATATATATATATATATACAGAGTTTGGATCCACTGAGAAACAAAGTCTAGGTAAGTGTATGTACCCAAGTCATACCCAGTTTTCCCAGTAGTTACCTTCCACTTTCTGCTCCTGGGTCTCTGTGGGGACACACAGCACGGCCTGACAGGGCCTCTGCTTTGTCTTTGGTTTAGCTACCTCTGCGTTTGGCTAAATAAAGCAGAGATTTATAGAAAACTGTCCCTAAAACAAAGAGAGCATCCTCTTCCATGGCATGAGGGCAATAGGGTCCACTCCTTGCATGTCTCTAATTCTCTATTGAGAAAATCAGTCCCACCCTACTTCCCTGTCACTGTAAGGAAAAGAGTACAAGTACTCATTGGTGATACACCCTGCTGTCTCATCTAGTTACTTCTGCCTAGAAGGTTCTTTGTACACATATCAGAAGTGTTTTGGGCCTCACTCCACATACGGAGCTTTTTATAGTGTGAAGGGAGACCTGAGTTCTTCAGCTTTGGCCACTACTGTACTCACTTCCTGTTTCTCTTGCTTTATTTAACCAACTTTAATTCTTTTTATGTATTTTCTTTTCTTTCCTAAACTCTTAATTAAATTTTACTGATATTTATTTTTAGAATCTATAATAATACTTGTTATAAAATAAGAATTCATGTATATTTGTGTAATTTATTTGAACACATATTCACATTACTGATTCTACATGCTTTTGAATATTTTTTTCGCTATAATTTAGCATGAATACATTAAGATACCAGCTTATAAAATTAAGCATCTTCAGGTAGGCTTATATATTCAGAAAGTTACATATCACTATCAGATGGTGATGGAAGTAAGATGTTTCCAAAAACAGACAGTCATATGTTTTTTTAACCACTAAATTGTTTTAAATGCACATTTAAAACAAAAAACTATGTTAATTGAGATATGTTAGAAATATATCCCTAACACTTTTATATGTGACCATTATAGAAGTACATTTTGATGAGTAATAAACGATTAATCTTAATTTATTTACTGTATACAATTATCCACAAACCTCAAAAATAAACTATACCTCTAATAAACCATGAGCAACAAAGAACAGTAATGAAAATTTCCCATCTGGAGAAGACCTTGGTCCAGATGGATTTACTAATGAATTTTATAAGATGTTTAACCAAACTTTGAAGACTGTTTCAGACAAGTTGGGTTACTTTAAATTACCAACAATTTGGAACTACCATTCTGAATCTTCACACTAATCTTTACTAACTGCCAAGAATTGCCAACATCCTGACATGTGTGTTTCTTAAGAACTTACATCTTTCACAAAAATGCCAATAATAAATTCTGTGCAATCTTGAGCCCAGCTCTGGAACATCTTTCCATTGAAAAGATGGTTGATCAACCATGTGAGGGGAGAACCCACAATCATAAGATTATTGTGCATTAACTTTCACTGACTTGTTACTGAGTTTTTAAAACATTAATTGAGGTATGGCATATGCCAATAGAAACAGTAAAATCAAGACAGCCACCATATGCCTGTATCTCAGCACTTGGGAAGCAAAGGAAAGAGGGTCACTCAAAAAAAAAAAAAAAAAAAAAAGCTGGCCTAGCTGCAGAGTGAGGTCCTGCATGAAAAAAGCAAAATAAAACAAAACAGCATCCATGAATGTCCTACAATTCACCAAAAACAAGGTGAATTATTTTTGCAAGTGGTTAATAAATGATATATAACAACTAAATTATAACCAACATATTTTGATCCATTAGATACAAGTCTTTGTTTAAGCCATTTACTCTCATGCCTGAAATCTTCAATTTACTTTTTATTACTTTTAATAGAATCTGTTTCTCTAGAATTACATTGATTTTATGACTGTTGAGTTGAATGACGTACTAATTTCAGCAGTACAGATGACTATATTCTTCCATATGGTAGAAAATTCAATATATTGCCTGCTTAATTTTAAGACATTTATGAAAAATAAAATGACATTAGAATGACAGCACATGAAGGACATGTTATTCATAAACAGACATTTAATAAGGCTTAATACCCAACAGGATAACTACATGAAATCAGGAATGTGGATTTTCATATGCGGTGATGGATCTGGGAACACACAGGAGTGCTGTCAAAGATAAGTGGAACCTCTCTGGGTAGAGACACAGACATGAGATGAGAGAGGGTATGAGGATAAAAGTTTCTCTGCAGAAGGCTGCTCACACACAATCATGAAACCTCCCTCATGCTTCAGCATTAGGCAGACCGTGGATTCTCTGGGTTTCTATATCCTCACATGTAACATGAAGATGGTCACATCTTTCCTCAGAGGATCAATGTGCTGATTAAATTAAATGTGCTTGAGATATAGTACGTGCATCTGACAATAGGATTTTGATTGGAACAGAGAAAGATTTTTGAAAATAATCAGCTAGGTCAAACACGCTTTGTTCTGTTTGCTCTGTCTTGGGAATAAAAGCAACTACAGTTGATTTGAACAACATACCATGAAAATGATATATAGCCACTGGTGAAGTCAGGGGGATGCATTAGACCCAACAGTTACCAAAGAAATCAGTGTTATGTTTTAAATGGTGTGTGCAGTCAGGCGTGTTGTGTGAGTGCCAGTGCATATAGATCACAGTTCACATTTGGAAGTGAGAGAACAATCTTGGGTGTCTGTCCTCACCATCCATCTTGTTTGAGGTAAGATCACATGGTGATTACCTATATGTCACACCAGGCTACCTGGTCTGCAAGTTGTGTAGGATTCTCCTGTCTTCACTGATCATCTCCCTGCAAGAGCACAGGGATTACAAATGTGTGCCACTAAGTCTGGCATCATGTAAGTTCTGGGGATGCAAGTTCAGATCCTCCAGCCTGTGTGGCAAGTGGTGTAACCACTGTGCCATCTCCCCAGAATTAAGGTAATATTCAACACTAAGTTTAATTTTGAACCATTCAAAAAGGGAAGCTGAAATTTTGTTTTCAAATGATAGACTAGTCAAAAGATCATTTTATGTGTGTGTGTGAGTGTGTGATAAAAATACTACTCTTAAGATCAGTAGATAGTAAATAAAAAGATGAATAACAGATAAACATATAGTGGCGACAGTTTATTCTAAAACCTGTTTACCATGCTGTTGGTATAATGCTCAAAGAAAACACCAGGGAATTACCCTCCTTTTCTTTTTATTAATGATTTAGTAAATATTTTTTAATTTCATTAAATGTTTTACACACAATGTATTTTACTATATTTTCCCTCCCAACTCATACAAGATCCTCCCCACCCAACTTTCTTTTTTCTCTTTCAAAAAAAGGAAAGGAAAACAACTAAAAACAAAGTAACCACAACAAAAAAATCTAAAATCAAATCAAACTAAAGAAAAGGAAAATCAGTAAGACAAAAAATACCCAAACAAAATAAAACAAAAAGCATACACACATACACATTCAAACACAGAAAATCCATGAGAAAGGAGCAAATGGAGCATACACACACACACACACACACACACACACACACACACACACTTAAGTGAAAATTTCCCATCTGGGTTGACACTGCTCCCTCCAAGAACAACTAACAAAAGATCCAACACCAGCTATGTGAAAGTCCCTTTCTGAGTTATTGGTCAGAGTTATCTAAGAGAATCCCAGATATTATGGACTATCATTGAAGACACCATACACTTCAGATGCAGGGCCCAGAAGCCTCTGAGCTGGAACTGACCTGAATGCCCCTTTCCTGAGGACTAGTTTTCATGTTACCAGAAGATACCATTCAACCTTTCAAATAAGGGAAGCAACCAATAGTCCTACTCAGCTACAATACCAATGAATCACAACATCCAACCAGTATGAGAAGATAATCTTAAGGGTTCAATAGTGGCACATATACATTGTCTGTGAACAAAAGCTCTGTAATTGGACTTAAGGATTGGTCAGCAAATGTATTGTAATACTTGGTATTGGAAGCCTAACCAACTACTTAGGCCTAGTGAAATCATAGATCTTTAAGGAGAACATGCAGCCACAACCAAACCAGTGTAATCTCTAACAACACCGTTAATACTTGTCCACACACACACACACACACACACACACACCGGTGTTCACCTCTCATCAAGGAAATTCCTCTTTGCAACAGATAGAAGCTATTAGTCAGTACAGAAAACCTTAACCAATCAAAATGGAGAGTAGGGAAGCCCAATCCCAATGGATACATCCACAAAACAATTCCTCCTCCTAAGGTGAACATTGTGGAAGTGGAGCCAGAAAGACTGTAAATGCCAGAGGATCATGGAGTTTTCTGTAAAACTATATCCTCTAGTAATCTCAAAAGCTATACCCATAAAGTTTCACTAATATGACTGCCTAAACATGAACTGAACAAGGACAACAGCCTACACTCCCAAGTAGATGGGGTATATGCCTCAACCTTATACAAAGAACTAGAGGGAAAGTGGAAGAAATCATCTTCCCCAGCGAAGAGCACACCAATTGGTTATCTAATACCAAGTGGTCAGTGCTGAAACATACATGCAAGTAAAACTATACAGACTCAACAGTTTATATTTAGGAATATATATGTGTATACAGATATCCATATAACAACAATTAATGAAAAGAGTCCATGTATTTGAACAAGAACAAGGAGGGGCTATTGGAAGGTTCGGAAGAAGGAAAGGGAAGGGGGAAAGGATGTAATTATAATCTCAAAAATAAAAGAAAGCAAACAAATAGGCAATCTTAGTGTCCATTTTGTGTTGGTCTGTTTCTACTGGGCATGGGACATGCCTTGGAGTGTGGTTGATATACCCAGTGACATTGCACTGGACAAAACGAATTTTCCTTTCCAAGAGGTTTGATTGTAATTAGCTTCTTGGTTAGTACTGGAACTTGATGTTATTTCCTTGTCAGTGCTGCAAGTTTCTCTGGTCTGAAACTGTGTAGGCCTTGTGCTTACTTTCACAGTGTCTGTGAGTTCAACTGTGTATATGTACTGTTGTGTATTATGCTGGGTAGTTTTATGTCAACATGACACATGGTATAGTCATCAGAGAGAAGGAAGCCTCAATTGAGAAAGTGCCTCCATATGACCAGGTTGTAGGCAAGCCTATAATGCATTTTCCTAATTAATTATTAATGTGGAAGGGCCCAACCAATTGTGATTGGTGCCAACCCTGGGCTATTAGTCCTGGATTCTATAACAAAGCAGATTGAGCAAGTCATGAGGAGGAAGCCAGTATGTAGCACTCTTCTGTGGCTTCTGTATCAGCCCTTGCCTCAAGGTTCCCACACTGTTTGAATTTCTGTTTTCACCTCCTTTAAAAATGAACACTGATGTGGAAGTTATAAACCAAAGAAACACCTTTTTCCTTAGTTGCTTTGGTCATAGTGTTTCAACATAGTAATAGTAGTAACTTCAACCAGGACATGTCTGGAAGATGCTTTTTCCTTAGAGTCATCTACCACATGTGGTTTTTCATAATAAATAATTTGAAAAGCATAGTATATCCATAAGCTTCATTCAAACATGTACTTTTTTAAAAAAAAATTGTATTTCTGTTGACAGCATTGCAAAGAGTGGATTTTTGCTAAGGTGTAAATGGAAATACCATTAATTGCTTTTCTTCCCACTTGCCCTACCTATGCCTCAGATTGCTGTAATAGTATACTGTAGCAAACCATGATCATACATTCTACATAAGAATTGCAATCCACCCTTGCTATTTTAATTTAAACAACATGAAAAATGTATAGATTTGCCTCATCCTTGTGTATGTTTTTGTGAATCGCACTTGAGTGTGGATTCCAGAGGATAACATGTCATTCCTGAAGTTCTGTCTACTGCATTCATTTTTGTACACATAGTCTCCAATTTGTCTTGAACTCGGCAAATAGGCTAGGCTGGCCTGCTAGTAATCCAGTGGTTTTGTTCTGTCTTTTGAGCTAGGATTATAAGCATGGACCACCATGGCCAGCTCTCTGTTATGGTTCTGGGGATTTATCTCATGTCCTCATGCTTACAAGTCAAGAATATTTCTAATTGTGTTACCTCCTAGTCCTATTTTACTTTTAACAGCTATTTATTTCTTTCGGTGTGTAGATGGTTAATGATTTAATTTACTGTTTCTTGCAAGATTATTGGGTTGTTTCCAATATGCCACCATCATGACACATTAACATGGCAGAAAACATTCAAAGATAGGCAATATTTAAAAGGAGCTGTGTTATGCTCTTAATGGAGCCTAAAGGATCCCGCATATGAGATATATTCTCATGCAACATACATGTCTATTTTCACTTCAGGCATGGCATTGGGATTTATGCAGAGGACTCGTGCTGTGCTTGAACATTCTTGGGATCCAGTTAGAAACTTTCTGACACTGGCTGGATTATATCCAACAGAGGAATAATCACCAGGGACAGATATAAATCAAGCTAAATGTATAAGACTAATAATTCATAGAGTGCTCCAAATTTATGAAATGGTCATTTTCTCATTGAAATAATAAACAAGAATACAGGATACAAGCTTAATATACAGCATTAAATTAACTTTCTAGATCAGCAATGAATATGTATATTTTGAATTTAATATGCAATAATTTGCATCAACACACTTTCAGAAATGAAACAGTTAAGCATGAACTTAACAAAGCATGTATGTCTACAGGAGGAAAATGAAAATCTCTAAGGAAAGACAAGAGTTGAAGCCCTGATAGGAATTCAGATTCATGGAGAAGATACAGGACTATTAAGACCTAGTTCTTCTAACCCTGTTTTACAGATCCACAGATTTTTAATCAATATATCAAAAGTTATTTTGTAAATTGATTTCAAATTTTATGTGGATAAAAAAGATACAAATGACTTAACACATTGAAAGAGAACAATAAAATCAGTGACCAGATACTTTCTGACATTTATACTTGCAAGACAGTGTGGTATTATCCAAATGTTGGAAAAACAGATCAGTAAGACAGACATGAGAGGAGAGAGGTGATCCATGTATATTTCAGCAATATATCTTTGATAAAATAGAAATGTAAAACCATGGAATGCATACAGTCTTGGTACTATGATATCTGGACAGACACATGGAAAAATATGGCATACACTGTATATGCCCAAAATAATCAATTCAGAATATAACACAGACATAAAGCACAGAAGATAAAATAGCTTAATGATAACAAAAGAGAAAATCTCAGTGACTTTTAGTATGTGATAATATTTTAGTTGTGACACAAAAGGCAAGATCCATTACAGGAATAACTGATAAGCTGCACTTATTAAAACCGAAACATTCTGCTCTGAAAAGTACACTACGGAGAGAATGAGAAGACAACTACAAACTGTGAGCAAATAGTTAGAAAAGACACATTTGGCAAATTTCATGTCCAAAATATCCAAAGAACATTTGAAAATCAGCAGTCAGAAAATGAACAAATTGTTTTTAAAATGATCAAAAGACCTAAGTAGATACTTCGTCAATGATATTAGAGCATATAAAATATTTTCAATATCATTAAGATAGCAAAAATGTAAACAAAACTGAGATGCCACATAAGGTAGAGTGGCCCCAGCTCTCAAACCCCAATGCTACATGATGTTACCAAAGATGGGAGCAACTGGGGTTTTACTATAGCAGTTGTGAAGAATGGTACAGCCACTAGGAAAAGAACATCTGGCCATATTATATGAAGCTAAAAGTGCTCTTGCAATAGGATCCAGCAGCCATGTTCCTTAGTGTATACCCAAGTGAGTTGAAATTTTAGTTTTATATAAAAACGTGCAGTTGAATATTTGTGGAAATAGTACCACAATTTCAAAAGCTTGTGTGCAACCAAAAGTATATCATTTGGTACATGAATGGACAAACAAACCACAGCACATTGTTCAGATAATGAAATATTTCAGTTCCTTAAGGAAATGAGCTATGAAACATTGGCAAAACCCGCCATGGAGAGGCCTTCAGTATGTACTAAAAAGTGAAAGAAGCCCATTTAAAGAGAACACACTCTGTGATTACAGATGTCTGACCAACTGACAAAGGCAAACCTAGATATTGGGAGGGAAAGAAAAAAAATAGGTAAAGCATGTAGAACTTTTAGATTGTACTCTGTTTGATGTCATGTTAGTGACTGCATTTTCTCACAACTGTAGAAGACACAACACTTAGTAAAACTAGGCATGTGTTCTGTGTGTCAGGTGGTTGGCAATGCAGGGTGATCAATGCTACCAACTATCTCAATCAGTGAAGCTGCTGGTACTTGAGAGCAATGTTTCCATCACTACAAGGGATCACTACATCACTATAGGTGATATATCTATCTTGCTCTTAGTTTGTTCTACAGTAAGCCTAACCCAAAGCCACAAAATTCCCCGTAAAAGGTTAATTTAGAAATTATTTTGTAAAATACAGAATTTTGAGTGCTAGGAAACATTTAAATATCTTATAGTTTTCTTATAATTTATGTGATCATTTACATTTGATTTTAACTATACCATGTAATTGAAATTCTAGTCACTTCCTGAAGAGGTAAAATTGATTACCTTATAATTTTTGTTTTAATACATGGCTTCTACTATGTAAGAACAAAATACGTAACCATGTGGCAGCACATAGATAGAATGAATATATCCAGCTAATTATTTGTTTTTCTTTAATAGCTGAAGGTTAAATTTAAATGTGAGTTTTGCTGTTCTAATACAGTAAATTATATTTGATCTCTGAATAAGCTGTCCAAGATGAAGTGGCATCCAACCTGCAGCAGGGGAGTCACAGAAACTCCATTAGGCAACATCTTCATGAAGCATCACTTTTTTTTGGAGACAATGGTGGTGGATACTTTTTCATACTTTGGACTTCACCCTTCTTTTTCAGACCTGAGTATAAAGAAACATTCTTCCACAGGGAACACTATCTGCCCTTATGCAACTCTTATCTTGAGGTCAGAATTAATGGTGTGGATGCATCTCAATCTTCCCCTAAATTTGGTATAATATCCAGAAAACCTATGACATGGAAGAGTACATAGGAAAGCCGTTCCTTCTCTGCTTCATTTCCCTTTTATAATTGGACCTCTGGGCAGTGAAATAAGACAGGGCTGCTTGATCTATGCTTTCAATGTGAAGACAGAGTGCAAAACTTCACTTTCTGCTAAGGTTATGCTAATTTTACTTCCAAGACTCAGATAATCCTGTTGTACAATTCATCTTCTATAGTGAGCAATGTGGTAGATAAACCACATTCTGAATTAATTACCATAAATCAGAAGTACATTCATTGTATTACTGTGAGATCTTTCATTTCCCAGGAGGAAATGTCCCATCTACAAATGAAGCCTTTACAGGTTCAATTATATCTTCTCATTTCTTTTCTCTCTTAAGCTCAGAGAACATCTGTAATTTACTTTTACATTTTCTTCTATAAAAAATACTATCCAACAGCTAAGAGGTAAGTCCTCCCATCTCCACCCCTAAAGACAGCATTCCCTAAAACAATGTGATCAGTGTAAGTATGCAGGTCCTATTCTCATGGCTATTTGGTTTGATTAAGTGAACTTCATTTGAAACTTCTTATTGAATGAAGAAAAATGTCACAGTGAGGCTAGAAACAATGGCTTCTAGTTACAAAGAGTCTTGTCTCTGCTTAAGCTCTTCCTAAATGTGCTTGATCAACATAGTGAATGTGTTAGAGGTGTATCAATGCTGTGCAACATCCACACTGAAGAGTTCTTCAGCACCTCCATGCTTACTCACTATAATACCACAGAAGGAAACTGCTGATCAAGCAATTTTCATATTTTTCTTTTCTCTACTAAAGCATTCTTAGGGCTTATGACTATTTATAAGTAAGTAGCACATGTGAAACATAATCCAATCATAGCCTGTATTAAGGTTATGCTAAAACTAGATGGCTTGTACGTAGAAATCCGTGGAATATCTCAGGCAGCAATTAACCAAGATTATCATTCTCAATTGTTCTAATAATGTCAGCATGTATCAGAGGATCTAAACATTCAGTGTAATTAACTGGGCATTTCTGCTTCTTGTGGTTCCATGTCCTGCAGTTCCTGAGTCTTCTTGGTCCCTAGAGCTGCGTTATAGTTGACCCATAGCTTACTTGACTTCACTGCAGTTCCTGCACCATCTAGGGAGTATCAAGTCTCAGGAGCTCTAGTTCTGCTGTCTTTTGGATTCTAAGGTACATTGAATCATTTTTGCTTCTAATGTGATGCCAGAGTCATAAATAGTCGCCTGCCATGGTTACAAGTTCTATTTTGATTCCTTTCAGATGTCTTCAGAACTGAGATGGGAAAGGAAACGATATTAACATGTGCTAGGAAAATTTGCCAGCCTTACTCATGCACAAAGAACATGTCTGAGTTCCATTCCTTCGACAACTCTTACAATAATCACTCTATCAGACTCAGACAAATTCTTTGAAAAATATTGAAGTAATACATTTAATAATTCCCCGTGTGATATTTTCTAAAATTTTAACTTAAAGGTAATGTTGAAAATAAAGTCCATCTTGTGGAGAAAAGTGGCTTGGCAAATAGGTAGCACATGAAAAAGCAGAGTTCAGATCTTGGCTCTATTATTAACTAGCACTTGACTATTTCTTATTCACTGCTGTGAGCCTTAACTTTATTTGCTAATAATTCTTGTTGCTAATGATCTCTGTGAATGGCTTTTGGGAAATATGACAAACTAAATAATGGCATAGAAGAGAAGTTCATCAGGTATTGGTTCTTTATGGGTTGGTTAATTAAGGGTTAGGCACCATCGGTCTGCCACAGCACAAGGTCTGTCAAACCCATTGTTCTTGTCCTTGGGTGGCTGAGAAGACAAGTTTTGACTGACAGTCACAAATGCAATGCTGCACTTTCATCTCTACCACTCAATTTGTTGTGTTTAACCTTATTTACTTGTGATGAAGAGTTAATTCTTTTGCTTAGGGCACAGCCAGCACCATTGCTTCCCTGCGTTCTTTTACAAAGGAAATCCTTGCATTCTCACCTTATTTCTGTATTTTCTGAAAACAGGACTTGTCCTGTCACTTTTCTCTGTTCATAAAGGAAGCCATGCATCATGTTCCCTCACACTGAACCCCAGCACCATGCCTCATAGAGTGCTCTATCAGATTGTCTTTTATTTCCTATAATGCTAAATAATTTATTCTCATTTGATTTCTGCTCAGATGATGAAGGGTGAAGAAGACCTATATCCTCTATTAATATTTTTTTTCCTAACAACCATCTGAGGTTTCCAGACACCTGTTAATCTCTGCAGGCTGGCTTCTGTCTCACCCTCTCCTCTATGTCTTCGCTGGGTAAGTCATTCACATTTGTGTTTGTGCAAATCCAGTGGTTGTTTTACTCAGCCTCACTCCATTTTTTTCTCTAAAGTGTATGACCCCCTTATTCATTCTCTCTGCCTTGTCTTCTTTGCCATGGTCATTCCCTGTTTTCCTTACAACCTTCACTGTGATGCACTGGGCAATGACTGGCTCTTTTCTCTCTACACCTCACTAGATGAGATGGTGATGGATTTTGTTCTTGTTGGTGGTGGTGTTACTTTTGTGGCTGTAATTAGTGTTTTTACATACTCTAGAATTGTCTGAAATTTCCTTAGAAATTTCTGATGTGGTGCAGGCATTTCAGACTTGACAGGTTCTAACCAAACCCAGACCCAGGGTATAGAATTGTTTTCATTCTTTTTTGTGTATGTGGTTTTTAGAGACAGGGTTTCTCTGTGTAGTTTTGTAGCCATCTTCCCCACCCAATATCCAGTAATTTTAAGATGTTTTCATCCAAAAAGATGCAATATTCAAGACACAATAGAATTAGCATTTTATTCAGTTGTATAATGTACTTGAGAAACAACTTTGACCTATATTTTTACTAAGAATACATTGCTGATTCTGTGATAATAGGTCCATTTTTTTTTTCAAAAATGTCTTCAAAAGCATGGTATCCTATTGTTTTTTTTTTTAATGCCAGTTTTGACTTTCCATCAGCTTTGCCAAATGCTGAAATGAAATGTTAGGAGATGAAAGAAAACTGCCAGGAAGCCCTGCACCGTTTAAGTGCAGCACAGTCTTCTCTATTAAATTTTAATTTCTACAGGACACTTCACTTTACATGAGGAAACTTGGAGGGTGAAGAACTTAAATAAGCTCATTTCTTCCTAACCAGCTTTCTGTTACATAAAAGGAATATTTTGTAGACTTAGGCAAGTTTTTATTATTATTTCTTTACAGCTATAGGCCAGGTAACTTCTAAGTGTGAAAGTTTCTTTGCTAGTCTGAGCTGTTTCATATATTCTATATGCATATTATATTGCATATGTTATGTATCCCATCATTTGGAACTTTCACCCATCACAATTTCTTCATTGTCATTTATACTTTGCTAAATATTTTGACAAGATTTTCTTTAAATATTTACCATAGAAAATAGTTAAACTTAATTATGCATAAATCTTAATGCCTATATACCTATTAACTAGCACTTCGGTAGTAAGAGAACACTGGAGAAATGAGATGGCTAGGTCATTAAAATATTTGATGCACAAGTATGAGGATCTGAATTCAGATCCTTGTTCCTCACATAAAAGTCCTAACCTTGCTTTATTCCTCTAAAACCTCAGTGCTGAAAAGCTATGGAGAGACAAGTGTAACTCTGAAACTTATTGCCTAACTAGACTAGCAAAGTCAATGATTTCCAAACCCCTGAGAGACCTTGCTTCAGACAACATAGTGATGAATAATTGGAGGAAGTCTTCCAGTGTGGAATTCTGGCCATCATGACGTGGTCACACATGTATTGATGTACTGTTAAACACACCAACAGGAACACATACACATAACAAACGCATACATTTGAAAATATTTTTGGACAAAGAAAGTTTTAAAGAATATGATGTCTACACTTGCACTGTTGATTTAAGTGTCTCAAAAGTCATAGACAGTGCAAATAAATGACTTAGTGGTGTGTCAAAAGACCTTCGAAAACCAAGAATGAACAACAGCCAAAAAAAAAAAAAATAGCTGTGGAAAATAATCAAAGTCAGAACATAAACTAATGAATAGAAATGGCAAAAGTAAACCTCCCCCTAAGAATCAAATCAATAAAATGAAGAATTTTTTTCTTTGAGAAAATTAACAATACTGACAAACTCTCAACTATATTAGCCAAAAGAAAAAGGAAAAAGACCGACATTAGTAAGAATAGATATGAAATGGGATACATTACAACAGATCCCAATGAAATTCAGAGCATTTCAAGGACATGTTTTCAAAATTTTTATCCCATCAAAGTATAAAATCAAGAAGAAATGGATCAATTTCTTAATGCATACATAATAGTGTAGTTAAACCAAGAAAAAAACCCCAAGTAATTCCATCACAAACATTGAATCAATAATGAGACACCTTCCTCCCAAAGAAGCAGAAGCCCAGAGGGATTTATCACATTATTCTACTAGACCTTAAAGAGGAACACAAAGCTTCTCCAACTATTACACAAAACAGGTGAAAGATGCCTCTGATGTCTTTATGAAGCCATCATTACACTAATATCTAAACCAAATAAAGACACAACAACAAAAAGAAAACTGTATACCAGCCTTCCTGATAAACACCGATGCCAAAATTCTCAATAATGTATTTCCAAACTTAGTTCAAGAATACACAAAATAAATAATGTACTAAAATCAAGTTGGCTTCATCCCAGAAATATGAGGATGGTTGAGCATACTCAAGTCAGTATACATAATCCACTACATAAACAGACTCAAGAGCAAAAACTGTACAATAACTTCACTAGTACAGAAAAGTTTTTTAACAAAATCCAACATCCATTCTTGATAAAAGTACTAGAGAAGCAAGTAGTAAGAGGACATGCATCAATATAAAAAGGTGATATATAAAAACTCACTGTCAATATTATGATAAACAGCAACAACAACAACAAACTCAAAACATTCCCACTAAAATCATGAGCAATGTAAGGATATACATTTTTCTCCACTCATTTTCAATGTAGTACTTGAAGTCTTAACTTGAGTAATAAGAAAAGTGAAGGACATATAAATAAGAAGAAGTCAAAATATTCTAATTTGCAAATAATATGATTCCATATACAAAAGACCCTAAAACTCTATAGTATTCCATCCAACAAAGTAGCAAGATATAAAATTAACACACAAAAATCAGTTGCCTTCCTATATACATCATTACATATGCCAAGAAAAATAATCAGGGAAACAATTTCATTTATAATAGCACAAAATATTACCATGAATAAATCTAACCAAGGTAGTGAAATCTATGTACAACAAAGGCATTAAGATGCTAAAGAGAGGAATTGAGGAAGAGCCTAGAAGATGGAAATACCTCCAATACTCATGGATTAGCAGATTAATACTGTGTAAATGGCCATCTTACCAGGAGCAATATCCAAATTAAAAGCAATCTTCAACAATTTCTAATGTAATTTTTCAAATAAATAAAAAGAGCAATCCTAAATATATCTAGTATCACAAAATTCTCAGATGATCAAAATAGTCCTGAACATTAAAAATAATGCTGGATGTACCACCATCCCTGATTTCAGGTTATACTATAGAGATAGTCAAACAGTACTGGCATCAAACAGGCATATTGATCAATGGGATAGGATCAAGGAACCAGATTTAAGCCAGTTCTACAGCTACTTGAGTTTGACAATGATGCCAACAATATACATCGGGAAAAGACAGTATTCTCAACAAACATTGCTAGAAAAGCTGGATACTTACATGTAGAAGAACAAAACAAGATTCTTATCTCTCACCTTGCAGAAAATTGAACTCTAAATAAATCAAAGACCTCAACATAAGACCCAATACCCTGAGTCTGATCAAAGAAAAGAGGAAATACAGTTCAACTTACAGCCACATGAAATGGCTTTTTGAATAGTAACCTGATAGCACAGGCAATAAGACCAGAAATTAATAAAGGAGTTCTCATGATACTTAGAAGTTTCTGTACATAAAAGGACACCATCACTTGAGTGAAGAGGCAGCCTACAGGACAGTTAAAAAAGGAAAACTTTAATAATTATGCATCTGACAGGAGATTAATATTCTAGAATATATAAAAAAACTAAAAAATAATAAGTACAATGAAAGCAAATAGCAGAATTTAAAAGTAGGGAATGGAACTAAACAAATAGTTACAAAAATAAAAGAAAAGAAAAACAAATGGATGATTTGCATTTCATGGGTCAACCCTTAGCCATCATGGAAATCCAAACCAAAACTGCCTGGAGATTTCATCTTGCCAAAGTCAGAAGGTCTAAGATAAATAAACAAGTGACAACAAATGTTGGTGAGGATATATAGAAAGGAAAACACTACTCACTGCTGGTGAGACTGAAAATTGGAAGAGCCACTATGGAAATCAGTAAAGAAGTTATTAAAAAAATTAGAACTAGATCTATCATATGATCTTGATAGACCATCGCAAAGACTCCATGTCCTACTACAGAGATATTTGCTCTTTCATGTGTAATGTAGCTCTGTTCAAAATAGTCAGGAAGTATAATTAACCTAGGAGTCCATTAACCAATAAATTGGTAATGAAAATGTGGTACCATTATATAGTGGGATATTAATCAGCAATAAAGGAATTTGAGACTGTGAAATTTGCAGTTAAATGGATTGAGCGGGAAATAATCACTTTACTTCAAATTTTGTCTTTTATGTCAAGGCTAGTTTTGAATCTTTAGATATTGAGAAGTCAGAATACTGGTAAGGAGCTATTAAGTGGGGTTCTTTCAAGAGAAAAGAAATGGACCACAAGTGTTAGGAAGGAGAAGTGAGGAATAATTGGGCAAGAACTGTTCAGTATGGTGAGGAATGGGAAAAAGGAAATATAGTAAGGGATAACTAATACTAAATACCCTTGAAAACCTCCTATGGAAGCTTATTAAAATATATACATATATAAAAATAATTTAAGTGGAGCTATCTTACAATAAGGGGCCAGTGTCTCTCCCAGACACCATAGCCTATTAAATAGAAAGTCTGCTGCCGTATTGGCTCATAGCTTTTTAGAGTGGTCAGCCAATGAATGGTCTAACTTGAGACCCACAGAATAAGAGCCCATTCCCAACAATCCAGATCAGGAACGGTAAGCTGGATGGTTCAGAGACCTAGGGCAGAACCAAACACAACTGGTCAAAAGAAAAAAAAAACCTCAATGAAATGATTCTTAATAATATTCTGCTATACTCATAGATGAATGTCTATCCTGATTATCCTCAAAGACTCTTCCTCTAGCAGCTTATGGGAGCAGATGCAGAGATCCATGGCCAAACATAAAGCAGAAGAGGGGTAGGAAGGATTGTAGGAGCCAGAGAGGTGTGGGACAACAGGTGGCAAATGCCCACAGAATCAACTAACCAGGGCTCATAGAGGCTCCCAGAGACTAAAGTGATAATCACAGAGCCTTCATGGGTCTGTACTAAGTCCTCTGCATATATGTTGTGGTTGTTTAGCTCCAAGGCTTTGTAGAATTCCCAACTGTAGGAGTAGAGGTGTCTCTGACGCTTTTGCCTGCTCTTGGGATCCTTTTCTTCCTACTGGGTTACCTCATCCAGCCTTGATATAGGGGTTTATGCCTAGTCTTATTATACCTCATTATGTCATGTTAGATGTTAGTTGATACCCATTGGAGGCCTGCTCTTTTCTGAAGGTAAATGGAGGGGCGGTGGGATCTGGGAGAGAGAGGTGGTAGGGGTTGGGTAAGAGGATTGGAGGGAGAGGAGGCTGTGGTGGGGATGTATTGTATGGGAGAAGAATAAATTTTTAAAAAGAAAGAAAGTCTCCTGCTTCGTGTGGGCTAGTTCTTTTTGTTCGCCAGTGGGGTCCCATAGAACTCCAAACAATTTAGGCAATTGCCATTTCTCTTCAGTACCCTCCAGAACTTGATGGTAAGGCCTTATTGATGAAGATACCACATACTTGGGTGTTGGAACATGGAGAAGCCAAAGCCAGCAATGATCTAGAGGCTCCGCTCATACTGACTAGCTTTCAAAGTGCTGAGAAAAGCAATTTAAAATATTACTCAGCTGTGGATTCTGGAAGCTACAACACTGAGGGCCTGGGCAAGATGTGCCTACCTGTGTAATAGTACTAGGAATGCTAAGGTAGTAACCAAGTCCTTTCTGTTTAAATTTAAACCTCATCACACAAGATAGATCTCAGGCCTGGCACTGTTAACCAGGCGAAGAAGTTGTAGTTCATTATGTTATAGCCACCACCAGGGATCCTAATATTGTTCTTTTACACGAACATAGCATTAAAGCACATATCTTTTTTTAATAAATATTTTATTTTATAATTAATTTAATTTTACACATCCACTACATATTCCCCTGTCCTCCCTCCTCCCACTTGCCTGCCTTCTCCCCCAATCCACCACCCATCCCCACCTCCTCCAAGGCAAGGTCTCCCCTGGGGAGTCAGCCCAGCCTGGAAGCTTCAGTTGAGGCAGGTCCAGTCCCCTCCTCCCTGCAGGAAAGCTGAGCAAAGTATCTCAGCATAGGCCCTAGGTTCCAAAAAGCCAGCTCATGCAACAAGGTCAGGTCCCAGTTCCACTGCCTGGGGACCTCCTAAACAGTTCAAGCTTATCAACTGTCTCACTTATCCAGAGGGCCTGGTCCAGTTCCATGGGGGCTCCTCAGCTATTGGTTCACAGTTCATCTGTTTCCACTAGTTTGGCTATTTGTTCCTAAAGCATGTATCTTTTAACCCAAAGATTAGTGTAGCTTTCAACCTTCATTGGAGAAGCTTTTGTACCCAAAGAACCATAACTAGTACATATGTAGAAAATAAGATATTGCAGTGTTCAGCTAAAAATGAGACATCGCCATCATACACCCTCCTTAGAAGCCTTAGGGATCATCTCAGAAGAGGAGCAGAAATACTGTGAAGAACCAGAAGTAAGCAGTAGAAGACGACAGTAGCTAGGTGTTTCCTTTACATAACAGTTCAGTTGTACAGATGAACTTGTAGCAGCCGTGACTGCATGCACAAGAGCTGTACACTATTACATCAGACACAATCTCAGCATGGACAAGGGAAGTGGTTACTAAGCTTCTCCTCTATCTGAAGAACTATTGACAACTACTGGCTTCTGGGAGACCTAGGAGAGGCAGAGCCAGGTTTCTTCGAGGATATGGGCCCTGAAGAGCTACTCCTGCTCTTGTATGTGGCCCTACATTCATGCACATATTAGCAGCACTACACAGACTCAGGGAGTTTAAAAAAAAAAAACGACACATGAAATTGGAGGGAGTAGTGGGGTATGGAGTTGAGGGCAGATTGGATGATAGGGAAATGGGAAGTAGATTTGATTTAAACACATTGTGTACATTTATGAAATTCTGAAATGATGAAAACTCAAGGTATTCAATAAGATAAATTCACATATCTATATTTTGTTTAATGATTACCACAATCAAATTTGTTAGCACCTATCTGTAGCTTCTATGTGCATGTGTTTGTTTGTATATTGACATGTGTGCAAATACATGACATGCAAAGGTACAAAATGGTCATCATACTATTTTTGATATCTCCAGAATGATTTATCTTATATATAAAACCTAGTACCATTTGATCAACATCCCCCATCTTCAATTTTCCAGATCCCAACAACCATTTTGCTTTTGCCAAAATAGTTTATTTAGATTCCATATAAAATTATTTGTCTTTATGAGTCTGACTCATCTCAATTTCAGTATCTTTCAAGTTTATGTACATTACTGCATATGATTGGATTATCTTCTCTTAAAAGCTAGATAGTATTCTATTGTTTGTATGATCATGTGGGTAGAGTAATTTTTTTCTTTCACGTATGCTTCTATGGGGACAAAGTTGTTCTATTTCTTGGCTATTGTGAATTGTACTACCATGGAGATATGCAAGTAGAAACCTCTCACATACTCGTTTAAAATCTTTAACTGTGTAAAATTAGCCGAGGAATGCTAAATCATATGTAGTTCTGTTTTTGACTTTTAGACAAACTTCATAGTGTTTTCTATAATGCCATACTAATTTACATTTTTATCAAGAGTGAGCATGGGTTTATTTTCCCATACCTCTTCCAATTATTTTTATTGCTTATATTTTTTAAAATAACCATCATAACAGGGATGATTCTTAATCATGCTTTTGAATTTTTTTGTACTCTTGATAATTAATGGTGTTGAGAACCTTTTCATATGCCTGTTGATTATTTATATGTTCTATTTTAAGAAAAGTTTATTCAAGATCTTTTACATTGCTTTACTGGGTTGTATTTTGGTTTTCTTCTTGTTATATTTTTGGAAATGAACATGATTCTAGACATAAAGTATAAAAATATTTTTCCCTTCATATATGGCATCTTCTGGTTTTGTTCATTTTTTTTTCCTATGTAACTGCTTGGCTTGAGGAAGTCTGATTCTCTGGTTTTCCTAACCTGTATTTTTGTATCAAATCCAAAGCATCATTGTCCAGACCAATGTCAATTATTTTCCCCTTTTATATTTTCTCATGAGTTTTATGGTTTCAGATTGATAAGTCTTTATCATACTAGATCTTTTCAAAGCATATATTAGTCATCATTGTTTTAACATTATGGCTAATAATTTATAAGACTTGCGTTTCATTTTAGGGTGCAAATTTGGTTAATGATTGCATATAAAACCTCTTGAATTAAAGCATAATGATTAATATACATAGTAATCTTTACATTTGGAAATGATTTATGAATGTGATAATTCATTGTCTGTTGCTTTCCCAAAACAAGTGAGAATTTGTAATACACAAAAAGAAGTTTGTTTGGACTATAGTTTGGTGGGCTGGATATCCAAGAGCCTAGATAGCACTGATATCTATGTGATGAGGGCTTTCTTGCTCCATTCTAACAGAGGAGAAGGTATCTAAGAGCCAACTGTGCCAACCCACTTCTGTATCTTTCACTTTTTCTAATGTTACCAATGCTATTAGTAGAGTTTGCCTTCATAACCTCCTCTAGTCATACTGAAGCCTTCCAAATTCTGTCTCCAAATGGTTCTGTCGACATGGGTCTAAGGAATTAATGTGCCAGACATATAGTTCTGAGAACACATTCCAAAACACAGCCAAAACACATAATAATCAATTGTCTGGTGTCCTTCATTTAGGTAAGAAGGAAGTTTTATTTTGTATGCTCACACTCTTCTATTCTATAGCTACAGCATATAGACTTTAATAGCAGTGAAATCTCAGCATTTATTTTGCAAGTGTGAAGTCAGAAACATATAATGGATTGAATTTGTTTCATGTAGAGAAATTAGATGATAAGCTCCTTAGTTACCCAATATTTGGTCTTAACCTTGAACATCAAAGTCCTCTTCAGTTGCAGGATTTGGTTGTTCTTAAGTTTTATTGGTACCAATTTCTTATAAAATTATGACAACACATTTGATGGTATATGATACTAATCCCATTCTGAGGCATATACACTATTGATCATTGGCATTGCCTGTCACTTTGGTATTATTGTAACACTGACAAGATTGGCAGTGCTTACTTTCATTATATAGTATAGATAACCTTTAAGAGAGAAATCATACACTGCTCTCCAAGTTGGGAATTACTTCTAAGATATTTGATTCACTTCATTACTTATAATTAAATTCTGATACTCAGATTTGATGTTTTCTGTCCTTGAAGAAGAAGCCCCCAACAGAGGAGAAAATAACTTGGTTCCTTGAATAATTAGGAAAACATCTTAACCTTTAGCTGTGGCAGTTCAGTAGAAAATTTGATTAGATTTTAACATAGCAATAACATAAGATACCATTTCTAAGACAGTGTCCTTCAGAAGACCTCAGTTTTTAATGCCGTTAATTGGTTAATACCACATTATTAAAATTTCATTATACTTTAGCAGGTGACTATGAAATGAATATATTACTTATATATGTTCTCTGAATGTTTTCTTTTTTGCTGTGTTATATGAAAGGTAACTTGGAATTAACAGTTTCCTAAACATCAGATAATTTTTATTTTGGGGAAATATTAATACACTTAATGATTCAGATAAATGTACCCAACAGTTGTTATATACTTATGTTTTCTATTGGGAGTCTGTCTCAGATGACATATTTTTACATGAATATGTACATCTGAGTATAATATATATCTAGAATTTGTCTAAAGTATATTACATACATACATACATTATATATATAAAACAAGTAATATACATTTCATTATTTTAAATTCATATACTTAATTTATTCCATTATTTGTGACTATGTTCTATATTGATATGCCTTGGTAAATTACCTAAAGTAAAATGTGTAAATAATATTCCTATTCTTCATCTATAGATGATTCTGGCAGCTTGAGAAATCTAGGAAATGAGGGGTCTAGTTATACAGTCCACAGTACAGTCAAGAAAACTACGGCATGCACAAACTTCTAAGCATCCGTCTACTTTTATTCCTGCCCTGAACGTTGTGATTGACTGTCAACTTGGCAGGATCCAGAATAACCTAGGAGACCAGTCTTTGACTATGGCTGTAAGGAATTATCTAGATTAGGTTAACGGAGTTGGGAAGACCCGACTTAACTGCTGAACAAATAGAAAGGAGGAGGGGAGCCAAACCTCAGCATTCATCTCTTACCACTTCCTGACTGTGGATGCAGTATGGGCAGCTTCCTTGTGTTCCTGCTATCAGGACTTCCCTGCCATGATGGACTGTACTCTTGAACCGTGAGCCAAAATAAACCCATGATCAAGCTGCTTTTGCCAAGGTATTTTTAACACAACAATAAGATGAGCAGTAAACAAAAACAAGTAATATTTGTTTATTATTTTGCATTCTCACATCTTACTCAGTGTTGCCACATTCCTCCCTAGGAATCCAAGTCAGCTTTTTTTTTTTTTTCATTTTGTAATAGAAACCTTCAAGGTCAAAATATTAAAATTATTTAGTGTCAATTTTGTCATTTTTTTCAATAGCTAGGAAGCTGTACAATTTACTCATTAGTTTAATAAGGAGACGCTGTTAAGTGCATAGTACAAACTTATTATTTATAAAATTTTCAAAATTACAGAAAAATTATAAATTTTTACTAACGAAGAGTTCTGTATGCTCACCTTCACTTTTCCTATTAGCATCTTACACTGATAAGATACATTCATCATAATTAGTGAACCAGTACGGATGAAGTGTTATTAACTAAATCCTACCCTTTTCCACATTGCTTAGTCATTAGCTAATGTTCTTTTTCTGTTCTAGGATTCATTCCAAGATCTCCTACTGCATTCAGCAGTCAGAACTCCTTTGACTTGTCTTGGTTGGAATCATTTCCAGCCTGGCTGTTTTTCTCAGGATACTGATCTGAATGGTTCTCAATTGGAGTCTGTCTTCTGAATGGTTGGGTTATGAACTTCAAGACAATCAGAGGGAAGTGTCAGTCTCCTCACATATTAATGACACCACTTGTCAATGCTGGCTTTTACCTGATCATCTGTTTGAGGTGTTTGTTACATTTCTCCACCTTAAAGTTATTTTTCCTCCTTTTTTTGTGTACATTTGAAGCATGTCATTAGTTGCAGATCTTACTAAAAAAGTAGAGAACTGTGCTTCATCTCTTGAGGATATAGTATCAACACAAGTAATTACAACCCTGTGGCATAGGGAGCTTGTCTGTACATTTTTAGTTTATTTTTAAATTATATTAGTATGCATTTGTGAATATTTTATTTTAAGATTATAATTGAATACTACCTTATTTTGTAGAAAATCATTCCTAGCTTTGGCTATCAAGAACTTTTCTAGCCATTTGTGTGTGTGTGTGTGTGTGTGTGTGTGTGTGTGTGTGTGTGTGTGTGTATGTGTGTGTTGTATGTTTCTTTACATATTCTATCACTGTGAGTTTTTATAGCTACTTATTTTTTTACATACTACCAGACACCTCAGCTCATCTTGCATATTTCCTACTATAGTCTTAGAATCACATTTTTTATAAGCAGTTTTTTGTTTGTTTGTTTGTTTTGTTTGTTTGGTTCTAATTGAGAAACCCAGGTAGAAACCAAATCTGGAATCTAGGTCTGTGCTCTAATAAAAGAGGGTGTCAGTTCTAGGCTTTTTTAGCCCACAAAGGAATTTGTGCATATGTATGTGTGTATGTGTTTGTGTGTGCACATTTGTGCGAATTTGTGAATAAATATACATATGCTAATTTGCATATATACACATTTACAAATGTTCTATATGCAATCATTTATATCTATATCATGGTAAATATAATTTCAGACTTGAAAGGTGTTTTAGTTTAATTTCTGTTGCTGTGACAAGTACCCTAGAAGTACATAACATAAAGGAGAACAAGGTTTATTCTGCTTACAATTCCAGGTTACAGTTTATCATTGAACGAAGTCAAGGTAGGAACTTAATGTATCATATCCTACAGTTAAGAGCAGAGAGAAATGAATGCATCCATTGTGCTTGCTTGTTTATTTTCCCCTGCTCTCTCCAGTCTTAGATCGTTCAGGGTGCTATGCCTACAGGATGGTTCTGCTCACAGTGGGGTATTGTTCTCTTTATATTAATTGACAGCCCGTCACAGACATGCATACAGATCAGCCTAATCTAAATAATTCCTCATTAAGGTTCTCTTTTCAGGTGATTCTAGGTTGTGTGAAGTTGACAGTAAATGTTAACAGCCATAAAGTTGTAACTTTATGTGGCTGTTTTGTCGTGGAGGAAATATTTATATCCTGCATTGTATTGGGGCCCTGGCTCCTACCCAATATGAACATATTTAGACACAGCAGTTCTAAAGAAGCATCAAGTATAAGTAATACATGGAAGATGGGGCACTGGAGTGGTAGGATTGGGATTAGGGTAAATAAACACGGAAAAGAGAACACTGCTTTTGCTGTAAAAAGAGGAGATCACGCGAGCACACAAGAAGATAGTTGCTTAAACTCAGCAAAAGTGGATTTGGGAGTAGTCTCTTTTTTTCTGCTGTGATAAAATACTCTGAAAGTAACTTATGCCAGAAAGGGTTTACTCTGGCTCACAGTTCAAGCTAGAGCTCAAGGTTTCTGGTCATATTAGATCTCTAGTCTGGAAGCAGATAGACAACAGTGCATGCTGGCTCCTCAACTCTCCTACTTTACTTGTACAGTCCAGAATTCCAGCCAGGGGATTGTCCCACCCACAGTGGGTGGGTTTTTGTACCTCAGTTAAGGAACTTCTGATAATTTCATACATTCATGGCAAGAGGCTCATCTCACAGGTGATGCTCACCCATTCTGTTAAGTTGACAATTGGCACTACCAATCACAAACCCTAACTTGTTGGTCTTTAATCCTTGACTTAGCCTCCAGAGCTTTGGAAAAGTAAAATTTTATTATTTAAGAAGCCCAAAAGGGGTATTTTGTGGTGGCTGAATGAGCAAACTGATAAAATATGTAGGCTTCATTATGTAAGCATAAGTTTCAAAATTGTAATAAAGTGAAAGAAGTAATAAATTTCAGTGGTCAGGTTTTCCAAATTTAACACCACAAACTTTTAAATGAAATATTGCTCAACAGAAAAAAAAATGTTTAGTCTAGTTTACACTTGTATCAGCTAAAAATAAGTGCTAAAAAGTACATTATTTAACTTAAATGTGATTTCTTATTATTATACTAAAGTTACCATTCCTGCAGTTTTCAGTTCCTCAGAGCATGTGCTGGGATTCGTAATAGAATGCAGGGCTAGTGAGAAAAGCAATGGCGGCATTTAATGGGGCAAACTTCTGCTTTACGTAAATAAGTGAGATGAATGTTGACCTTGTGTTAACAGACATTTAGGACATGGATACCTCTTATATGTCTAAAGCTGTAGGTGAAGTTAGAGAAGTAGAGTGCTTATTCCAGAAATAACACCATGGGTAAAAACAAGTGAATCAAGTCTACACTATGTTTACTATACTTTCTCCTGAAAATAAAATACGTTGGATCTCTCAAATATTATTTCAAAGAATTTTTGTATACTTCCAAGAATACAATGTAGGCTAGGTGTTTTAAATTAGCATATTTTGAGAAAAACAATAGTTTTAAGATTATACAAGCAATGAAATAATTTTTTTTGCAAGAGTACCTATGCCACTAAACACAGGTAGATTTCAAAAGACTAATGAAACATGTCTTTCTTGGACTCTGGTAAAGGGAAATCAGGACTTTTGTGGCTAGTTACAGTTATTTGTATAGCCTGACTGCATTGTGTGTCATGACATAAACTAGAGAAGACACTGATTTCATGAAGCAGGGGGTCCTTGGGACATGTTGCCTCAGCATCAAACTTGCAGTATTGACACTTGTCCAGGGATCTCAGTTATTACAGAATCTTGATGCTGGTCAGAGCTTGTAAGGAACAGGTCATGTTCTTTCCGGGCTGTTTTCTGCAAATGTTTTCATGTGGTGGTACCCTTCTTATCAACGTATTGGTGTTGATGGGTTTTCTATTCATGAGATAAGAGAGAGATTTGAAATTAAGTTTTAAAATATTTACAACATTAACCCAATATGTTCTGGGTATTTTTGTTTGTTTACTTTGGTAATGAGGACTCAGATGACCTCATTCAGTCTATTCTCAGCTTTGGGTTCAATATCCAGGTTATGAGACTACCAATCACCATCAGTTAATGGGGTTTAGAGTTATGAAACAGAATAAATTCTGTGATTAACACAAAGGCTATAAAATCTCTAGACTGCTGGTTCTGCACCATGAACTTGTACTCATATTAGACTCCAGGTTTATATTCTGAGCCTACCATTTGACTTTATATCTCCTTGGGACAAATGTTCCCTCATGACCTTTAATTATTGCACTGCCAGTGGAACTGAGGAAACGGACATCATTAGTAGTCTCGCCTGGATAATTAAGAAATAAGTTCAGAGGGATAATTGCTCCATCATTATTTCTCTTTACTGTCTGACAAATTAGATGTTTTATAATTGAGCTGACCATATGTTCAAATCTATGCAATTAATAGTTCATTATTTTAATTTAGAAATTTATACATGCGTACAAACTATGGTCCTTTCCTCTTCTTCCTCCTTTTCTGTTCATCCACCTTGTGCTGATAATGGGGTGACAAGAGTAGAGATCTGATGATTTAAGTCTGACTCATGTCAGTGTTATGGATCTATTCTGTATTCATCCCCTGTGACTTATGCCAATGTCAAGGAATCACAAAGATGAGGAGTGGAGAGGATCAAGGCCTTCAAATATAGCTCTGATTGTCTTTGACATTTTAAGTGGAGAAGACATTTTTCTGTTATCTCCCTTCTTCCTAACAGACCTGTGGAGATGAATCAAGACAATGCAGAAATGAATTTGAACAAATTTTATATTACCTTTGATTATCCTAGTGGGAGCCCTAAAGCAAATCCCAGACTAAGTGATAAAGGAGGTTCTAGAAGACAGCAGAGCTGACTCTGAGACAGCGCCATCCGAAGCAATTAGTGCTGAGATGGAAAATCAGTGGCAGTTTAAAGACATTCATACCTGCTCCAACCTCTGCTCTACCAAGCAGGCTGACTTTGAGAATGCGTTTCCTCCTGAAATAGCTTTTCAGAAAGTAAGTGCATTGCATGCGAATTAGTTCCCTCATGCCCAGAACTACAAAGCTATAGCCAGGAAGCCCAAATACCTCTGGGAATTACCCTTTCATTTCCATAGTTCCCTACCTTTTTACCCCAAATTCAGAAACTATTAATTTCAGTTCTTCAGTCAGGCTATGATGTGAGGTTGGATAAAAATAATAAAACATTTTATGTCATACTTAATGGGAGATAGCACAGAGATGTAGGCATATGATTTCATGTTGTATAAGTTTCTTGAAGGAGATTAAGAAGGATGAAAACTCAAAGGAATGTCAAGAGCTTTTGTTATCTGCCTCAGCTGAAATTTCCCTGCATCTCACATAACTCTTTGCACCCACAACATGGGCTATGAAGAGGGGAAAACATGCCCACAAACAATGTACATGCATCCTGCTAAAATGGAGTGCCTATTGGACTCACTAAATAATACTGAGTCTCATTCAAAAGCCTTCTATATTGTTAAAATTCGGGGTGGATTCCTCAGAGTACACACAAATAGCATTAACCAAAAGAATTTTAAACAGAGACATCCATTTGTTAAAAAAAAAAAGGTGTATTTTTGTTTACTCTTTGAGAATTTTATACATGTATACAAAGAGTTTTGATCACATCACCTCCCATCCACTCCAACTTTTCTCAGAACCACCTACCATATTCTCCCTCTCAACTTCATATTTTCTGCTTTTGCATCTTATTGAGTCCAATTAGTACTGCCGATATGTGCCTGGGACCATTTATTGGAGCATGCCAACTAGCAAGGGTCACATCACTGAAGAAAACTGACTCTCCCTCCCTCAAGCAGCCATCAATTATCCATGTCTCCTCAGCTAAAGGTGGGTATTTTTGAGATCCTTCCCTATCCATAGGCAATCATTTTTATTAGCTATATATTATCAAACTATGTCATAATTATAAAATTTAGTAAAACACAATGTTGATCACTAAATTTCACACATGCTTAACTTTTAACTTTTATTTTTAATTTACAAAAAATAAATGTGCATTTATGTAGTATTTTGATGGATAAAAACATTACACAGTGGACAATTAAAGCAATTAGCATGTTGTCTCAAACATGCCAATTTGTAGCAAGGATATTAAAGATCTTGCTTTAGGTCTTCTAAAAAAAATACCATACGTCAGTATCAGCTGTAGTCACATAATTGCAAGAAGACAGAAGCTGTTCTTTCCTAACAAAACTTTGTGTTCTTGTGAAGCAGCTTGTTCTTCTTCTTTCACTATCCCTGCAGTCTCTGCAACCATTCTACAGAGTTCTACTTACTTGGCATTTACATATAGGAGAGAACATGCTTTAGTTGTCTCTCTGAGCCTCATTCATTTTACCATAGCCCTCTAGGTTTACCTATGCTGCTGAAAATGAGACGATTGAGTTATTTTTGTAGATGGGAGTATTCTACAATGTATTGTATACCACAGTAAGAAATTCATTCATCAAGAGATCCAGGAGAGGAGAAACACGAGGCATTAAGGGAGAGGGGCAAGCATGGTAAAAGATCACGTGCAATTTGAAAATGGAAAGGGGCAGTGTGGGTACAATGGTTTAATCAGGATAGAGAGAAGGGAGGTGGGGAAAGGAGAAAGTAGGGGGCATGTCAAAAAAAACTAGTATTTATGAAATGGCATAAGGAAAGTTGATAATCTATCAGCTAATTTTTAAAAATATTGGGCTGTGGTGAATTTTAAAGGGTAAAATGCTTCTCATAACACATGGAAAGCTAAGTTCAAATCCGCAGAAGATACACAAAAGTCAGGCATAGTAGTATGCATCAGTCCTCCCAAGTGGCCACACTCACATGTGTTCACACACACACACACACACACACACACACGATTAACTTTTTAATATCTAAAGAAAATCAACTCACCTGCCAATGGACACAGAGGTTGACTTGTCGTTGTTGGTAACTACCATTAATTAAGAATCCTTGTTTTATCTTTGAATGAAAAGCTTTTCATTTTCTCTAGTCAGTATATTTGCTGTGGGTTAGGTAGGACAATTTTGAAAGTCTCTTTATTGGTAAGTACATAGGAAGAATATTAGAGAACTCAATGTACAGAATTGAAGCTAAGGTAAATGCATGAGATAAATGATAAGGCTATCTTAGGATGTTAACCACTGTGAATTCTTTAGTGCTGATTCAGTCACATTTGAAGTTAAGAGATTATATACTGTAAATCATAATATCTTGGAACAGCTATAAAGTGAGCACATTTATTTCTCACACCTTAAGAACTACTTTAAAGGAAGCATGGAAAGCTCCTAGAATCAAGCTTGGTATGTAGTAGGTGGTTAGTAAATGAGTAATTTATAATTTAGAACGTAGGAACAACTGAGGAGAAAATTATTTCAAAGCCTCAAATATTTTCTTTTCTTATTTTTTGTGTTGCTTACAATATAATGAACATCTATCATAACAAATACATTTGAATTCACACCCACTGCTACTTTTGCTTCGATATGATCCTTCAAGATATATAACTGTTTCAAATTCTTTTGCTGAAAACTAGACTTCACATTTTATTCACCTTAGATGGTATACATTTAAAAGTATCAAACATTGTAATAAACTAAGATACTGGAAAAGGAAAATAGCACGACCATTTACTTACAAGATGCTATTGGCCATTTTTATTGACTTTTACAGTAGGTTGCAGAAAGAACTTTAAGCATTTCACAATGTCGTCATGATTATGACAACCAAATCAGTGGTGGAGCATTAAGGACGCTAGAGTATGAGAAAGGTATGTGTTACTTAAGAGAACTCAAGAACATTTAGGATAATATCCCTTAGTGGAGTTTCTCTATATTTAAATCCCCTTCTAAATTGTTCTGAATTGTTTGCATATTGAATAATTTAAAGACAAACCATTAGCTGATCAATAGTAGTTCATTATAAATTTGTATATAATAAAAATGTATAAAATTGATTAGACTAGAAGGCAGTTATTAATCCTGCTAGCAATACCTACTTAAAAGTGTTTCAATTATAACGAATATGAATGAGGAAGGAGTCTATTTTCCTTAATATAAAAGACTTAAATGTGTTTGCTAATTAATATACTTTGAATAAGCTTCACAGTTTCTGTGCCAATTTCATTATTACCCTAATCACTTCAGGTTCGACTCTAATTATAATGTAGATCATGACTATTGGCAGATGAAGATTATGGATGGTGAGAAAAACTAATTTTGTCTCCAGCAAATGTAGGGAGGTGTGCAGCAAATCCAATCAAATAACAAACTGATTGGTTATATAGTGTGTTAATTTTAATGACTTTAGCATTGATGTGTTAGCAACTTTCCTCTATGCTGTGACAAAATACCTGCAAAACCATCAAGGATGGAAGAGAGGGTTGATTTTGGCTTTTGGATTGAGGGTATTGTCTTTTATTGCAGAGGAGGGAAGATAAAGAGCCAATGAAGTAGCTCTTTTGTTCCACAGTCACTGTGGGTCCATAGTCAGGCCGCCACATTCACCAATGCTGCATCTCAGCTGGCTTCCTACATTTCTCCCTTTTGTTTAGTCCAGGACTCTAGCCCATGGTATGGTGACATGCATATGCAGTGCTGAATATTCTAAATCACATATCTGCCTGCTGTAAGCCATAACTTTCTAGTCTGGAATGTTAGACTGAGGTAGAGAAACTGACTTCTAGCATGCAGTTCTTAAAGTATTTCTCCTTAATTTTGCATTTGTAATTTTTTACTTTTAACATTTAATCTTTGATATTTTCATACATATATACATTTCTTTTGATTGCTTTTGTCCCCCTTTCCCTCCCACCCTTATGTACCCCTTCATCTCTATACGAATCCATTTTTTAGGTCCTTGTGTTTTTGTATCGTTTTGAGACTCTAGTCAGTTTAGTTAGGGCCGTCTGTGTGACTGTGTGTTTGGACTTTTCCATTGACCCTAGTGGGTTCAGCAGTGGTTACACAACTAATGGCAATCTCTCCCCAATTCCCAGGATCAATCAGTCTCTACTATCTCTGTAGGAAGGGAGCAGGAGTCTCTTGATCTTCTCTACAACCTTGGTTAGCTGTTGGCAGACCCATCTTACACAGTTGCACCAGGCTCATGACTGGAATGGCTGCCTAATGCTCCCTTTCATTATGTTCTACCATAACACAAGGCCAAAGGCAACAGAACCAAATTACCATAAACCAGAACCTCAGAAACACTAGGCCAAATAACTTTCGTTCTTATAAGTTGGGTAAGTAGCTCAGGTACTTTTACTCAGAGACAGAAAGCAAGCAGATTCACTTCACACAGAGTACTTGTATTAACATCCTTATACAGTTTGTCATTCATATCTTATAACAATAAAGAGATTGTTGAATTGTTTGGGAATTAATAATATACTTTCCCCAGGAGACTGTGTGGACACCATGCAGTTAGAGAGAGAGGGAGAGAGAGAGGGAGAGAGAGAGGGAGAGAGAAAGAGAGAGAGAGAGAGAGGGAGAGAGAGAGAGAGAGAGAGAGAGAGAGAGAGAGAGAGAGAGAGAGAGAGAGAGAGAGAGAGAGAGAGAGAGAGAAAGCAAATAGGGAGGGGCTGGAAGCCTCCCGGGCCCATCCCAGGAACATAATTCCTCCAGCAAGGAATTCTAAAGGTTCCCAAACCTCTCCAAAGTATGCCACTAATTGGGGACCAACTGTTCCTATAGATCAACCTCTGGGATATATTGCTTATTCAGACCACCACAGTAAGTGACCTCCACACTGTTTTCCACACTGGCTCTGTTAACCTGCACTCTCAACAATGATATGCAAAGGATGCATTCCCTCCACACACTCACAGGCCTTTGTTTCTATTTGCCTGTTTGATACCAGTCATTCTTACTGGAGTAAAGTGGTATCTAATTCTGGTTTGGATTTATACTTCTATAATGATTCAGGATTACCTTTCCTCACCTACTGGTCATTTTATAACTTCTTTTGAGAAATGTCTGTTTAGTGCTATTGGCATTTTAAAGATTTTAAAGTCAGGTCGTTTCTTAGTTATTGAGTTTGTGTGTGTGTGTGTGTGTGTGTGTGTGTGTGTGTGTGTTCCTTATGCATTATGAGTATTAACCATTTTTCAGATGCATAACTTGAAAATATTTTCTTCTACATTTCAAGTTGTGTCTTCATTCTGTTGTTTTATATCCAATTCAGACATAAAGTTCATATAACACCTTTGATTATTTTTGCACTTATAGCTTTTGTCTTTGGGGCCTTTACCAGAGTGTTTGCCTATCCCAATGCCCTGATACATTTTCACAAGTTTTTTTCTAGTATTTTTATATCTCTTTTTCATTTAGAGTTGATATTTGCAGTTCTTGAGAGAGAAGTATCTGGTTTCATTCATCTGTACTCAGATACCTAGTTTTACCAGCATCATTTATTTAAAAGACTATACTTTTCCTAAGGTGGTGTTTTAACAGCTTTGTCTAAAATATTCTTGGTTATGTACATATTGACTTAGTTTTAGACCCTATTATGTTCCACTGGTTATGTCTATATTTTTATTTGTATGTACTGTAGTTTAGGTGTACATACATGTGTGAGTGTGTGTACTTGTATGGAAGTCACAGGCTAAGCCCAGATGCCTGCCTCTACTGCTCTCCATCATATTTCATTATGAGAGAGAATCTCACTGAATTTTCTTTGACAAGAATCTCTGACTAGCTTATTGCAGGGATTCTTCTGTTGACATCTCCCCAACACCAGTGATATAAGCATATACCACCATGCCCATTGATCATATAGATGCTTCAGGTCTGTACAGTTTTTTTTAATTATCTTTATTTTCTTTTTCATTTTACATACCAACCACAGATCCCCCTCTCTTTCTTCCTCTTGCCCCCCAGTCTCCCTCCCAACCCCTTCCCCATTCCCTCCTCTGACAAGGTAAGGCCTTCTATGGGGAGTCAGCAGAGCCTGGTACATTCAGTTGGGGCAGGTCCAAGGCACTCTGCGTGCACCAAGGCCATACAAGGTGTACAAACATAGGTAGTGGACTCCAAAATGCCAACTCATGAGCCAGGGATGGATCCTGATCCTATTGCTGGGGGGTGGGGGTGGGGGATTAAGCTGATCAAGCTTTGTCTCACTTATGAAGAGAGCCTAATCCAGTCCCATGGAGGCTCCACAATTGTTGGTCTAAAGTTCATGAGTTCCCACTAGTTTGGTTTGTCCCTGTAGGTTTCCCCATCATGATCATGATTCCCCTCACTCATAGAATCTCTCTTCTCTCTCTTTGACTGGACTCCCAGAGCTTAGCCTGGTGCTTGGCTAATGGGTCTCTGCTTTTGCTTCCATCAGTTACTGGATGAAGGCTCTATAATGACAGTTATGGTATTGACTGATGTGATTACTGGGGTAGGCCAGCTCAGGAAATAGGAAAAGATCTTCACCAACCCCACATCTGACAGAGGGCTGATCTTCAAAATATATAAAGAACTCAAGAAACTAGACATCAAAATACCAAACAATCCAATTAAAAAATGGGCTACAGAGCTAAACAGATAATTCTCAACAGAATTGCAAATGGCCGAAAGACATTTGTGGAATTGCTCAACATCCTTAGTCATCAGGGATATGAAAATGAAAATGAATTTGAGATACCATCTTACATCTGTCACAATGGCTAAGATCAAAAACACTGATGACAGCTTATGTTGGAGAGGATGTGGAGCAAGGGGAACACTTCTCCACTGTTGGTGGGAATTCAAACTCATACAGCCATTTTGGAAATCAGTATGGCAGTTTATCAGAAAATTGGAAATCAATCTTCCTTAAGACCCAGCTATACAACTCTTGGGCATACATTAAGATTGAATGCTCAATCTTAACAAAAGTACACATGCTCAACTATGTTCATAGTAGCATTATTTGTAATATCCAGAGCCTGGAAACAACCTAGATGCCCCTCAACCAAAGAATGGATTAAGAAAATGTGGTACATATACACAATGGAGTGCTACCTAGCAGTAAAAATCGATGACATTATGAAATTTGCTGGCAAATGGGTGGAACTAGAAAAATATCATCCTGCATGAGGTAACCCAGAATCAAAAGGACAAACATGGTATATACTCACTCATAAGTGGGTACTAGATGTAAAGCAAAGGATAACCAGACTACAAACTACAGCTCCAGAGAAGCTAGCTAACCAAGAGGACTTTAAGAGGGACACATGGATTGCCCTGGGATGGGGAAATAGATGAGATCTCCATGAGTAAACTGTGAGTGAGGGGGAGCAACAGAGGGTAGGGGATTAGGGATGAGAACATAAGGGAATGGGATGGTGGAGCTGGAACATGGACAGAATGGGAGAGCCATGAAAGAGATACTATGATAGAAGGAGACATCATGGGGATAGGGAGCAACCAGGTGCTAGGGAAGTTCCCAGGAATCCACAAGGATTACCCCAGCTTAGACTACTAGCAAAACTGAACATAGTTTCTTAATGTTGTTGAGAAACTACCTGACTGAGCCATTTTCCTACCCTTACATGAGTGCTTTTAATAGCAATGACATGCTGTTTGGTTATAATAATTTTTGTAGTGTATTAGCTAATACAACAAGTCCCTCTTTGTTCTTTATGTGTAAGATTATTTTGACTTTTATTTGTTGTGTTTGGAGAGACTGATATTCTTAAAATATTTACTTTTAAACTTCTAAGATGTGATTATTGAGAATGAATTTACTCTGTATTTCACAATCCAGTATTATACAAGCAGAAATCATTCAGAAATATAGGCAGTGAAGATGTATCCATTTCAAAGTGAGCCATCTTTCTTACAGAAATAGAATACACAGTATTTTTGATGATGGTGCTTTGTAAGTTGTCTGTGCACTTATTTGAATCAATGGGAAAAACATCAATTTGGATTTACTTTGTGACCCTGAATATTTGGTGTCACTAGATTAAAGTGATTCACACATTTATCTTTGAGTTGTGGTATGTAGTTATATAACTGATTGTTTGAATGTTAACTTTCATCATCTTTCTGTATCGATAAGAAATGAGCTTTATGAAATGCTACTTTTGTTTAGCACATCAGTCTACTTTGTTTCAGTTGTTTAACTTATTGAGCAATATGGTCAGCTATGAGGAGAAAGTTCATCTACCTGGAAAAGTGCATGTTAGTCATGGATCTCTCAGTCATTTCAACCAAAGGAAAGCTGCACTTAGCTCCAGATCTTTTCTAGTTATATGGCACATGTCGTCTCAAATTTTTCCCAATACCTAAATTTCTAAGTAACTTAGAAATTTTATTCATTACCATGAAACACTGAGGAGGAAATATCAAGAACTGACAAGGGACTCAAGAGTCACAGTTGCTTGCCCATGTGCTATGTTAAATCATTCACTATTTAAGATCTAGCTGCTTTTATGTGAGTCTCATGTGGCCATATCTCAAAGCACTTATTTAGCAAATTGATCAATTATTAATTATTAGACCAGTTATAATTATTCTTGCATTAATCCCAAATATCATAAGTCACCTGTATGGTTATTCAAACAATGCTATGATATATGGAGGTCATCAAATTGTGATACAGGGCCTTCATAGCAAGAGTTGAGGAGTTCTTCTTGGGCCTCATTTTCTTCCCCAAGATATGGCATGGGGTTTCCTATGGGCATCACCTACTTTGGATGACATATGTACCTCTTGTTGCACCCTACATCATGCACACATACCATGCACACAGCTGTCCCTGAGACAGTTGCCTCAAGGCCCTGTAACCTGCTTCCTCCATCGTTTCACTTTCATCTCTCACTATCACTCACTTCTATTTTACTTCCTGCAATATTGATCACATCACAGTTTATGGTCTGGTGTTTTATGTTCCGTTTTTTAAAATTTACTTATTAAACTTAATTTTACATATCAACCACGGATTCCCTTGTTCTCCCCCTCCCCACACCTCCCCCCTCCCAGCCTTCCCCCTCCCCCCTCCCACTGTCATTCCCATCTCCTCCAGGGCAAAGACTCCCCTGAGGATTGAGTTCAACCTGGAAGACTCAGTCCAGGCAGGTCCAGTCCCCTCCTCCCAGGCTGAGCCAAGTGGCCCTGTATAAGCCCCAGGTTCCTAACAGCCAGTTCATGCACTGAGGACAGGACCCGGTCCCACTGACAGTGTGTTCCTTCTTTTGTCTAAACCATTTTCCAATGACTTTCATTGTCAGTGTTTTTGCTTAACTGGTGAACTGCTATGCATCCTTCCTGACTCAGTTTTGTCACGAATTCTTTGTTTTGAATCCCCCATAGACACAGGAGACAATGCCACAGCCCCAGCTCTAGCACCCAGAGCCCATGCTTTAGCTGAACTCCACATACTACAGAGTTACTTATACAGCCACCCCTCACTTTATAAGGTATCTTACTTAAGGACATGACCTATTCTATTGCTTGACAGTCTATATTCATTGACTTGAGAAGAGTAGACTTCTCAGTTTTCATTTAAAAAACTTAATTTGTAAAGGCATTAGCATAAAAAATAAGTAATCTTAAAATAAGACAAATTGTAGCTTATTCTCAGAAAAAGGAGACACTCCTGATGGTTTGTCCAAAGACTTCTTTGGCTGTGTCCATAGACTAATTTGTATTACCAATAATGACAGTGACACCATCATGTGGTGATATATTGTATACCCTAATAAACTTGCCTGAGGATCAGAGAAGCAGAACAGCCAGCCACTAGTTCGTTTTTTGTTTTGTTTTGTTTTTAAGTAGAGAAATTTCATTTTTATTTCCACTTGAAAAGTTATATTTGAATAGAGGTTTACAAATAAGGGCTTTAATTTTGATTTTTTTCTTCATTATAAAAAAAGTTGCCTTGCCGGGCGGTGGTGGCACACGCCTTTAATCCCAGCACTCGGGAGGCAGAGCCAGGCGGATCTCTGTGAGTTCGAGGCCAGCCTGGGCTACCAAGTGAGCTCCAGGAAAGGCGCAAAGCTACACAGAGAAACCCTGTCTCGAAAAACCAAAAAAAAAAAAAAAAAGTTGCCTTGGTGGCATATTATGATGTACTCTTAATTGTTAGTAGGAGAGTTAATTTTTAGTATTGAAACCTAATATCTAGCTGCCACCTTGTAGATGTGGACGGATATCACCAAGCATGTGTCGCATATTTAGTTGCATTGTATGCTACAACTAAGCCGAGGACTCCCAAATATAGTAGATATGTGTAATGTTTCTAAAATTCACAAACTAAGAATGAGGAACTATTAATGTAGTTTAGTATTTGCTACATTTACTATATGACTTTATTATATATATTTAGGGAAGCCGCGGGGATTTTAAACTCAGTTTAGGTAAAGTTTAAAGCTATATTTTGTGGTAAAGGGCCTTGGTTCAAGATGGCTAAAGTACTGATATTATTTATGTATTTGTTATCAAGAGAATTATAGGTTTTCTTTTTCTTTTTTTTTTTGCTAACAAAATATTCTAAGTTTTCTTTCTTTTTTTATTTAAATATTTTTATTTTATAATTAATTTAATTTTACATATCAGCCACAGATTATCCTGTCCTCCCTCCTTCCACCCCCAGGCTTTCCCCCAAATTCACCCTCCATTCCCACTTCCTCCAGGGCAAGGTTTCCCCTGGGGAGTCAGCCCCGTCTGGTAGATTCATTTGAGGCAGGTACAGTCCCTTTCTCCCTACACCAAGGCTGAGCAAAGTGTCTCAGCATAGGCCCTAGGTTCCAAAAAGCCAGCTCATGCACCAAGGACAGGTCTGGTTCCACTGCCTGGGGTCCTCCTAAACAGTTCAAGCTAATCAACTGTCTCACTTATCCAGAGGGCCTGGTCCAGTTAGATGGGGGCTCCTTAGCTATTGGTTCACAGTTCATGTTTCCACTAGTTTCAGCCACTAATTCTTACCTTTACGAAATCCTCAGCCTAAAGAGAGTGATTTCCTCTTTCCTAATGCCCTATATACATTTCTCGGCCCAATGATCACTTCCTGGGCTTAAAGGCCCATGTGCTTCCCAGTATTTGGATTAAAGGTGTGTGCTACCACTGCCTGACTCTGTTTCCAGTGTGACCTTGAACTCTCAGATATCCAAATGAGATGATCTCTGCCTCCCAAAAGAGTGATAGGATTAAGGGTGTGTGTCACCACGGCCTGACCTCTGTCTAATCTAGTGGCCATCTCTGTCCTCTGATCATCAGGCAAGTTTATTAGGGTACATAGTATATAACCACACCATCATCCTCATCACTTCAGATTTCCAGTCTTACATCCTCCATACAATGTGATTAATTTCATATAAGATATGCAATGTCAAGAGTAGTATGGGACAGGAGGCTGGAGGGCTCAGTCATTAAAAACTGCAAAGAATCAGAGATTAGTTCCCAGTAGACAGCTTGCAATCACCTATAACCAGTTGCAGAACGTCTGAAACCTTCTTCTGGACTCCATAGATACCTGTACTCACACGTGTGTGCACGTGTGTGTGTCTGTGTGTGCACACACCCCACAAATGAATAAATGAATAAAAATAGAAATTATTATTAAAGAAAAGATTCATACAGTAGAAAAATAAATGTGAACATAGTACAATTCTTTGATTATTAAACTATCACATATATTTATGCTAAAATGAATTTTATGTTTCTTATTTTTTCAATAATTAACTCTTGGAACAAAATTATTCATTGATTATAATTCTACAGTAGCTCAATACACTTTTCCGTGTATTAGAAGTCATTTAACAAAAGGAAAAAAGCCCATTGTGGCGTGATCATGTGGATTTTCCCAAATGATTTGAATGGGTTTTACTATTTGCAATTAGATTAAAGAAAAATAGGAACAGTCAGTAGGTGAATTGGCAAAGGTTTTATTGAAAACACAAAAGTAGACAGTTGAAAACAAGTGTCTATGCCTCCTTAGCAGTGGGTTCCCCCAAGTGGATCCCAAAGGAAATCTCAGATATGGGCATCACATCCTTGGTATCAGATAAGAAGTGAAAATGGTACATGGAATAAATAAGCACACAAATAAACATTAGCTATTTAATTTTCTATGTTTGCCTGTTACCTGATAAATATAATACTTAGTCTCTCTTCTCATTTAATGATTCAATTTAATTTTCCTAAAAGTAACACTTTGTAAACAGTTCAAAGAACAGATAGTACTAAAGAGTTTGTAGCAATAACTGTGATTGAATTTAATTTCACAACTATAAACCAACACTCTCAAAGAGGCAACCCCTTTCAACTATTGTAGCTAATGCTCAATTTCTATCTCTATATTTGAAAATTACCACAACCATTATTCACTCAACAACTGATGAGTCTATTCCAGACACCTTCCTAAACACGTAGAATTAATTAACAATCACCAAAGCAAAGACACCAGGCTGTACAGAGTTCATAGTCTGATAAAGTACTCAAACACAATTCACACTGTGCTCTACAATGGAGAATTGTTATGAAAAGGAAACAAAGAATTATAAGAAGATGGTGGTGGTTAACAGGAGGGATGGATGGGGTATAAGTGTAAATTTCTTCTGTAAGAGCACTTGTACTCCACACTAAAGAATGGACTCTGTGCCTGCCGGCACCCTGCTAATGCTTTGTTCTGTACTAACCTTTAACTTAAATGCAAACCAAACAGGGACAAGAGAGAGAGGACTGTGACACTAAGCAGCCTTGGTATGTTTGAAACTTCTGCTGTACAGTGAGTACATAAGGAGGGAAAATCATGGGAGACTAGAAGATCACCAGCTCTTGAAAACTCAGAAACAAACCAAGATCTGACCAGAGGGCAACAATAAGGTTTGCCAAGTTTGAAAGTCTATATTTACACCCTCTGCATAATATTCTATCTGATAGCTCTGTAGGATGGTCTGTCTGTCTTCTTGGACAGCTAGCTCTCTAGGATGTTAACCCGCTGTCTTCTCAAATTGCCAGTTCTCTGAAGAAAGCTCAGAATGAATATCTATTCCTGTCTCTGCTTGATTTTTTTTTTTTTTTTTGTAGTTAAAGACATCATGAGCTCTGGTATTCTAGGCACCCTAGAGGAAAGTACAACTTGCAGTTTGGGTGGATGATCAGGATAAGCAGTCAAGGAACCCTCCTCATGAGCAAATGGTTGAGGGAGATGAGCCACTTGCATTTCCTTGTCTCTTACCCTGTACATTTGCCACATTAGTCTATATTCCCCCTGACTTGTCCTTTTGGGTTTAAGAGAGAGAAACTAAAAGCATGCTCATGTGTCTTCTATATGGGTAGTATTTTTTAGTTGTTGGGATTAAATTTACATTGAAAAACTACTAAATTATTGTTTTTAGAAAGGAGGGATTTTTAATTCAGTACATTATGGAGCATAAATAGATTTCTCCCTACAAATAAAAATATACATCCCCAGGCTCTGGAGGGTCATCATGGACACTGGCCCTGCAGTCACTGGGGAATAGCTGACTATAGTACAGTACACAAACACACATCTACTTAAGTTTTGCATTCCAAAGTTCCTAAAGCCCTTGCAGCTAATAATTTTCTCAATGAGTTCTCTGTAATGGCAGGACTGAAGCTACTAAGATGGGAGGTGGGACAGTCCCTTGTCACTCTGCAGACCAAGTGTTCGGAGTCTGAGAGCACCGCAATTGTCAGACTGGCCCACTACACTTTTTAACCTCTTCTGTCAGCATATGTTTTTGCATTATATACCATATCTTTGATCAATTTCCATTTTCCAAAATACTCTCTGTGCAACTGGGGTTTCATGCTCAGTTCTAACTTTGCAGATATTTTGCATTCTGTTGTTTTTTTAGAATGGTGTTGGTAGGGTTCCCAGATGGAGCAGAAACAGGCATATAACTGGCATGGTTAAGCTGAAGTCAAATACTCATTCAGTTAATGAATTAGTTAATGTATTACTAAGTATATCAACCATACTCCAGGCCAGTATAGAACAGAATCCATGTGGGGCTGTGGATTTTGTTGTTGTTGTTGTTTTTTTTTTTTTTTTTTTTGTATGCTTTTCGTTTTGTTCTTTTTTTTAAATGGGCTTTGTTTGTTTTTGTTTTTAGCTTGTTTATTTTTGTTTGTTTCTGTTCAAGAGAGAGAAAGAGAGAAATAACATGAAATTGGGGAGGTGAGGAGGCAAGGAAGCTTTGAGAGGAGCTCAGAAACAGAAATGATATGATCAAAATATATGTATGAAATTTTAAATAAAAACTCCATTATAAAAAAAAATTGTGGATCCCCTTCCCTGGGCTCCATACTAGGTCCCACAGCTCTGACAGCTTTACCAGAGGCCAGCCTTGAGATCTCAGAGATCCTAGGTAAGACACTGTCCACTAAACTCTTTTATGTCTGCCCAACAACTCCAGATTGCACCTCCCTGCCCTGTAGGCCTACAACTTCAGAAGAAGACTTTGGCTCTACCATTGGCCAGATTGGATCTAGGGACCCCAGGTAAGATACCCCCCACTGCCTGCTAACAATCCTTAAAGCCTTCCCAGCAAACCCAGACTGCCCCCCATCCCCTGGGCTCCATATCCCAGCCTGCACCTTTGTAAGCTGACTTTGGCTTTTCCTGAGGCCGAGGCAGACCTAGACCCCAATCCCCAAGAACCCCAGACTGCACACCTTCCCCTGGGCTTGATATCATGGCCTACAACTTCAGAAGAAGACTTCTGTTTTACCAGAGGCCAGGCCATATCTAGAGACCCCAGGCCCCCAAACCCCCAGTGGAGACACATTATTTGACCTGAAAACTCACTAGTCACCAGAACCCTTGGCCACTAAGGCCCAAAGACCAGAGAGGAAAGAGAAATCGAGAAACATAACATCCATTCAACAAAGACAAAGTCAGTAATTAACAACTACACCTATAATCATCCCAAATCTAGATGCTGAATGCCAGTATAAGAATATAATCAATAACAGAAAGAACAATATGGTACCACCAAAGCCCAGCTGTCCAATGACAGCAAGACCTGAACACCCAATGCAGCTGAATCACAAGAAATGACCTTAAAATAACTTTATGAAGATGATAGAGGTCCTTAAAAAGGAAATGAAAAGAAGAAATCAATAAGTCCCAGAAAGAATACCAAGAGAGCCAGGGGAAAAAAAATCAGGTGAAGGAATTAGTTCAAATGGAAATAGATGCAATAATGAAAATGCAAACTGAGGGAATCCTGGAAATGAAAAATATGGGTAGGCAAAGAGGAATTATACAAACATCACCAGAATACAAGTGTTGGAAGAAAGAATCTCAGGCACTGAAAACATGATAGAGGAAATAGATTAATCTGTGAAAGAAAATATTAAATCTAAAAAAATCCTAACACAAAATGTTTAGGAAATCTGGGACACTATGAAAAGACCAAACCTAAGAATAAAGAAATAGTAGAAGGAGAAGAATCCCAGCTCAAAAACCCACAGAATACATTTAACAAAATCATAGAAGAAAAATTTCCCAACCTAAAGAAGGACATATGTATAAAGCTACAAGAACCTTACAGAACATCAAATAGATTGAATAAGAAAAGAAAATCTCCTCACCACATAATAATGAAAACACTAAACATACAAAAAAAAGAATATTAAAAGCCTCAAGGGAAAGGGGGATGAAGGATGACCTATTATAGTTACACCCAACTTCTGAACAGAGAACATAAAATCTAGACTGATATCTTGTAGACTCTAAGCCAGCCTAGATTACTATACCAAGTAAAACTGCCAATCACAATAGATAGAGAAAACAAAATATTTCATAACAAAGACAAATTTAAACAATATCTATCCACAAATCTAGCCCTACAGAGGTACTAGATGGGAAACACAAGCCCCAGGAAGTTAACTACATCCGCAAAAACACAGGCAATAGATAATCTCACATCTCTAAAACCCAAAGAAGGGCTACAAACACACAAATACACAATCAACACCACAGCCAACAAAATAACAGGAACTAATAATCATTGGTGATTAACATCCCTCAATATCAATGTACTCAATTCGCTAATAAAAAGACACAGTAAACAGAATGGACATGAAAGCAGGATGCATCATTCTATTGCATATAAGAAACATATCTCAATATAAAAAATAGATATTACCTCAGAGTAAAGGATTTGAAAATGGTTTTCCAATCAAACAGACCTAAGAAGCAAAGTGGTATGGCTATCCTAATATCTAACAATAGACTTGAACCAAAATAAACAAAAAGAGATAGAGAAGGATATTTTATATTCATCAAACGAAAATCTACCAAGATGATATCTGAATTCTGACCATCTATGCCCCAAATGTAAGGTCACCCCCATTTGCAAAAGAAATATTACTAAAGCTTAAATCATACACCTAACCTCACACAATAAAAGTGGGAGACATCAACACCCCACTCTCACCAATAGACAGATTGTCCAGACAGAAACTAAATAGAAAAATAACGAACTAACAGACATTATGACCCAAATGAACTCAACAGATAGCTGCAGCATATTTCACACAAACACAAGAGAATACATCTTTTTCTCAGCACATCATGAAACATTCTCCAAAACTGACTGATATACTCAGCTACAAAGCAATCTCAACAGATACAAAAAGAAAAAGAAATAACCCCCTTTATTTTATCAGACCACCATGGATTAAAGCTGGATTTCAGCAACAATGAACAACAGAAAGCCTACAAATACACTTTGTTGAGTAACCACTGGGTCAAGGAAGAAATAAAGAAATAAATGAAAGATTTTCTAGAATTCAATGAAAAGGAATTTAAAACATACCCAAACATTTGGGACACTATGAAAGTGCTACTGAGAAGAAAGTTCATAGCACTAAGTGTCTTCATGAAAAATTTGAATAGATCTTAACCTAGAGACTTACCAGCACACCACAAAACTATAGAACAGAAAGAAACAAACATACTCAAGAGGGATTGATGGCAGGAAATAAACAGAGGGGTAAAATCAATAAAATAGAAACAAAGTGAACAATACAAAGAATCAGTGAAACAAAAAAATAAGTTCATTGAGAAAATCAACAAAATGACAAACCCTTATCCATACTAACTAAAAGGCAGAGAGAGAATATCCAAATATCCAAAATAAGAAACGAAAGGGGAGACATAACAACAGACTCCAAGGAAATTCATTGACTCTTAATTCAAAAACTTGTACTTCATAAAATTGTAAAATCTAAATGAAAAGGACAGATTTCTAGATAGACACCACTTACCAAAGTTAAAGCAAGATCAGATAAACAATTTAAATAGATCTACAGCCCCTAAGGAAATAGAAGCAGTTATTAAAAGTCTCTCAACTCTCCCTCCCTCCAAAAAAGAAAACTCAGGGCCAGAAAGTTTTAACAAAGAATTCTATCAGACTTTCAAAGAAGAGCTTATACCCATACTCCTAGAAATACTACACAAAATAGAAACAGAAGGTACATTACCAAGTTCATTCTATGAGACCACAGTCACCCAAACTACAGAAAGACTCAACAAAGAAAGAGAACTACAGACCAGTTTCACTCATGAACATGATGCAAAAATACTCAATAAAATACTCACAAACTGATTCCAAGAACACATAAAAAAATCCACCATAATCAAGTAGTCTTCATCCCAGAGATATGGGGATAGTTGTACATATGAAAACCTGTCAATGTAAGTCACCATGTAAACAAACTCAAAGGAAAAAAAACCCATATGATCATCTCCTTAGATGTGAAAAAAAAAGCCTTTGACAAAATCTAACACCCCTTCATGATAAAAGTTCTGGAGAGATCAGGGATACAAGGGACATACCTAAACACAATAAAGGCAATATGCAGCAAGCTATCAGCCAACATCAAATTAAATGGAGATAAACTTAAAGAAATTCTACTAAAACTAGGAACAAGTCAAGAGTGCTCACTCCCTCCATACCTATTCACTATAATACTTGAAGTCCTAGCTGGAGCAATATGATAACTGAAGGAAATGAAGGGGATTCAAATTTGAAAGGAAGAAGTCAAAGTATCATTATTTCACAGATGATATGATAGTATACATAAGCAATGTCCCAGATTCTACCAGGGAACTCTTATAACCGATAAACACTTTCAATTGTTTATATCAAGTGGCTGGATATAAGGTTAATTTAAAAAAAAGTAGCCCTCCTATACACAAATGATAAATGGGCTGAGAAAGAAATCAAGACCCTTTACAGTACCTCAAATAATAAAATATGTCGGTGTAATTCTAACCAAGCAAGTGAAAGACCCATATGACAAGAACTTCAAGTTTTTTAAGAAAGAAATTGGTGAAGCTATCAGAAAATAGAAAGATCTCCCATGCCCATGGAACATTAGCATTAACATAATAGAAATGGCCACTCTACCAAAATGCAGTCTACAGATTCAGTACAATCCTAATTAAAATTCCAAAAGAATTCTTTACAGACCTTGAAATAACAATACTCAAACTTCATATGGAAAACGAAAACCCAGCATAGCTAAAATAATCCTGTATAATAAAGGAACTTCAGAGGTATCACCATCCCTGATTTCAAGCTCTACTATAGAGCATTAGTAATGAAACCCACATGGTATTGGCATAAAAACAGACAGGTGAATCAATGGAAATGAATTGAAGACCCAGACATAAATCCACACACATATGAACACCTAGATGCTGTGAGTATGGGCATACTACACTGAATATACCTGATCTTAGAAGTTAAGCAGGATAAGGCCTAGTTAGGACTTGGGTGAAAAATAACCTAATATTAACACAAGTTTATTTTGAAAGAAAGATATACCTTTACACAACTATTACCAATCCACATAAGTACCGTCCTGTATGCTGGGGTTCATAATGTTTCTCTCTTTCAATTTCTCCCTTAAACTTATGTCTATGTAACAACCACATAATTCAGGGATATTTGAAAAGTTGTTTATGGATGTACTCAAGTTAAAATGATGTCATAGATGGTTTGGATTTACCATAATCCAATGGCTAGTATCTTTATCAAAGAAAAGAGAATACATGGATGAAAAGCTAATAGAGGGGATGTAGTGATGATAAAGCCAAAAGCCAAATAATGCAATGACAAAATAAAGAACAGAGGAAGCATAGTCCAGAGAACATGGCTGTGCTGAAACTTTGACTTTGAGTGACTAGGCCCCATTGTGAGTGAGAATAGTTTAATGCTCTGTTAGCCACATGTTTTCCGCTATTTTGCTATGAAAGCACTGGAAAACCAATGCATGTAATACCTCTGCAATGTATGATAGGAGAAGAGAGGGAGCACATCACCTTTTGTGTTTTATCATACCCACACATATAGCTGGACAATGTGAAGAATACACAGAGAAGGACATAGGGATGTGATAATGTTGAACTCTGCTCTCACCTTTCATCAAGTAGATGATTTACAAGGAAAAAAATGTGTTTGAACTTGTTAAAGTGTTTGGCACAAACTTTTCTTTATTTAATAACTGATCATTGCTAAATAAAGATTTGGCTACTTTAAAAATCATACCTTTTCTTAAATATATTCTGAATATATCTAGACAACTAAGACATATATTTTCAGCATCGTGTAAGCATTATTTCAGGGAAAACAATACTTTCATGAGGCTTTCTTTTTTCATGTCTTTTCTTTTAAGTCAATTTAAGTTGCTATTGTCAGGTCCTTTAGTATTTTACATCAGACTTTCTAACTTCATTAACATTGAGGGTAAATCTTAAGGAAATAAGTTACTATTTTACTCCAAATTGCCACCATGAAGATCTTAGCTAAGGCAGGCAGACACAATGTTTTTTATCATATACGTTTGAATGTCTGAGAAGTGGAGATGAATGTCTATGAAATTGAAGTCTAGGAAGTGACAAATTGTGTTTGACAATTTCTAAAGTAATTCTCAACAAAATAAAAAGTACTAGTTATGTTAAGATTCAAATCATTAACCTTCATTCAGCAATTATACTATGAATTACCCAGTTCATCAATACAGAAGAGATGCTCCTGAAACATTGCACATAAGCTTTGCAGTTTCAGTTTTTTTAAAGCTAACCAAAGCTCTTAGGAAGCTAAGCTGGTAAAACCAGCAACAGTTGCAAACACTCAGCAGTTAGCAGAGCATTGTTTGGATGGAGAGGAAAACAACTTCATTCATCACTTCTAAGATCGAATGTTTCCACTTGAGTAGCTCACAATATGTAATAAAAGTTTGGCTCAATTTTTTTTTCCTTGGGGGTGAGGAACGTACTAGCAGTGGTTTCTTTCAAGCTTAGAAAGTGAAGAACGCTTCATTTATTTCCTCCCAAAACAAATCTTTAGCTTTTGTTATGGTCTGGATATGGAATGTGAATCAAGGGCTCACACTCTGAAAGCTTGCTCCCCAGCTTATGGCATTATTTTGAGGGATTGTATAATCCTTAGGAAGTAGGGACCAGCTAGCCAAAGTAGATGACTAGGTAGAGGTCTGTAAAGGCTACACTCAATACTGCTCCTCTCTGTTCTCTGCCCTCAGGTGTAGGACCACGTGAGATGCTCCCCAGGTTGAGGCACTGCACGCCCGGATGAACTGAAATCACTCTGAAACTCTCCTTGAGTTACTGTGGTCATGTATTTTGTCACAGCAATAAGGACATCAGCTAAAGAGCACATCTTCAAAGCTAGCTGCCTCTTTCTCTATTCTATACTAGGAGGCCCATGATAGATTATGGTGTCTCAGAAAGCTGAGAATGATTTGTAGCTGCCACTTAGCAATGACATTTTTGTCAAGTCTTTTATTTTTTTATTTTTTAATGCCTTTGTCTTTCTTCCTAGCCAGTGTTGTTGTGGGTAGACTTCATTAATACAAATTATTCCAGTGAGTCCTCTAGTGGACTCAGTTCTCTATACTATTAGAGTGTGATCATTCTGAGTTACACATCTACCTAGCTGTAGCATGTAGAATAAAAACCACCACCCTCATCTCAGCAAAAAAAGCCCTTTATGAGTTACCAGTTAGTAGTCTAAAATAATTATTTGAACTTCTTCTCCCTTTCCCTACTCTAGAAGCACTAAGCCATCAGATCATATGTGGTACACATTCTATCTCTAACATGACATTCCCCACAAGCTTCTCTTTTACAACATATACCTTACCTCATACTTATAATTCATGGATATTGTTATCCTGTAAAACACCATTCACGTGTCTTCTACTCATGGACTTCTTAACTATCTAATTTTTGTCTACCCAGTTAGCTACGTGATCATTTTACTCCTTAATTGGGAAGAAGTACCAGATTAAATGAGTGTAGTACTGTGCTGTGAACTCTATTCTTACATGGTGTGTCATAATTTGTGTTAGACCATTATCCAGGGAGTAGTGGTACAGGCTTTTAGTCCCAGTACTTGGGAGGCAGAGGCAAGCAGATTTTTGTGAGTTTGAGAACAGCATAGTCTGCATAGAGAGTTCCAGGACAGCCAGGACTATACAGAGAAACTCTATCTTGAAAAAAAAATGGTGTTGGACTGCTTTTAATACAAGTCCAAATACTAAAAATTTAAGAGCATTGCTTCTTAAATTCCATTTACAAATCTCAGTGTCCCCACTTGCTGGCTGTGTGGTTGTAGCTAATAATTTTCTAAGCTTCGCACTGTGATTCAGTAATATTATTAGCTTTTGGTGAAGAATTCATTTGTTTTCTGGCCATTATGACTTCATATATAAATTGCAGAATTATATTTAAAAGAATTGCTTGTACATACTAACACACAACTGACAACACAGATAACAGTCAAGAAAATATGTAACGTGCTTAATGTGTATTATAACCAAACTTGGACAGAAAAAATGTATATAGAATTCAGCATCATTTCCTGTGGCCCATTAAAACACTGCTTCTTCAGCCAAATCACTGAGTGAAGGAAGAATTTATACTAAGATTATCTATTTGCCAGGAGTGCAGCCAAACTATATATTAGCTGATATTTGCTACCCAGTATTGCTGTTCACCATCTTGGCTTTATCAATGGAAATAATCCAAAGAATGGGTTGAAACCAGCTTGATTTCCTATTTTCATGCACTTGATTATATATACACATAATTAGAAATGTATTTCTATGTTAAATAGTTATTCAAATATTGTGGAACAATCTTAAACAAGTACCACACAGATAAAATATTTGTGTTGAATTTTTATTCCCTAGATTTATTTTTAAATTACTTTAAAATTCAACATCACTGCTAGTTAATTAGCACTTGAGATTCAAAGTATCATTAGTGTTATTAAAGTAGAGTCTTCAAACTCTTCCAGTGAGATGTATACTTACATATTTTCTGGAAAGTTTATTTAATGTTTAAATTAAATACCACTTGAAATCATATGATGTAAATAAATTCAAATCATAAAGTAGACATTTATTTTATTTTTTGTATTTATTGTCTTTAAATGTTTTTTGCAAAATATATTTTGATCATATTTCCCCTTTCTCCCATATTCTCCCAAATTCTAGCCACCCAATTATATGTTCTTTCTCTCTCTCTGTAAAAATACCCTAAAAAAATTAAAACAAATAAATGAAAAATCAAAGCTTACAAAAATATCAAAACAACAAATAAAAAAGAATACAAAAATAGTGGAGTTAGTTTTGTGGTGGCAGCTACCCTGAAGTGTGGGGCTTTCCCAGAATTGTGACTGATATATCTATTATCACTATGTTGAGGAAGATTGATTTTCCCTCTTCCAGAAGGTATTAATTGAAAATAGCCTCTTGGGGAGAAGTGGGACTTTGTGCCTACTTATCCTTTTCCATACTCAGATTTTGTCTGACTTAAACATGTGCAGGTCTTCTTTATGTTGTCCCAGTCTCTATGAGTTCATTTTGTGCCTCAACCCTGTTGCTTATGGAAGATACTATTTTCTTGGAGTCATCTACCACCTCAGACTTTTATAATTTTTCTGTCTTCTCTCCAGAATGGACCCATGATCTTTAAGGGGAGGATGTGATAAAGACATCTCATTTAGAGATGAATACTCCAAAGTCTCTCACTCTCTGTGCATTGTCAAGTTATGCGTATTTGTGTTAATTCAATTTGTTGCATGAAGACGTTTCTCTGATAAAGGTTGATTGAGGTTATTATCTATGTATATAACAATATTTCATTGTGAGTCATTTTGTTGCTATGTTCCTTATCTTCTCAGAATAATAGTGGTAGGTCTTCCCCTAGGGCCTATGTTCTATCTAGTCCCAGGTTCTTGGTCACTTTATCAGTGTAAGGAATGGGTTTCATCTCATGAAGTGTTCCTTAAATCCCATTTTAAAAAATGGCTGGCTATTCACACAACATTTATGCCACTACTACACCACTGTATCTTGTAGGCAAGTCACTAATGTGGTTTGGGGTTTTGTAGATTGGTGAAATTAATTACTATGTTTTTACTCTAAGAATATGAGTAGTATCTACTAGTACCATGAATGCTAGTGAGTAGGAGTAAAGTGTCTAGTTGGGTACCAGCTCAAATTCTCCATGTTCAAAGACCTACGTAAGTGGTGTCTTTTGCAATAGGGTTTTTAATATTGAAAGAACAGTTAACACTAAATTATTTTGGACAGTCATATTGAAATCAACTACTATATAAGCTTTCTAAAATATATACATATATGAAGGAAATTTAAAGTGAGTTGCTATATAATGGGGGAGACAATGTCCCAACTAAACATGTTATAATAACAATTAAAGTCCACATTCAGATGGGTTACATCTTGCTGAGTCATTTGCAAAAGTCATTCCATAGATTCCCTGAAAGATTTTGAGCTATAACCAATGCTACTGGTCACCATAAAAAGATACTTATTTTAGGTCCTAGCTTCCAAATTGTACAAATCAAAGGAAAACAACAGTTATTTCTTTGAATGATACCTCTATTTTTCTGTAAAAAACGGTTATTTTTAGTGGGAAGTTCATACTTTTAAGACATAGTCATCAGGTGATTTAGTGCCCTGATATGTTTTCCAACCCTGATATACTTCTATTCCAATTCTAAGCCCAGGTGGAATTGTCCAGGTTGGTCACAGTTGTAGATGAGCTCACAATTAACATTGCTTAAATAACAAACCTGCACTGTCACTAACTTCCCAGCCTGAGAGGCTGGGAAATTGGTCAACTGATTCTTTGCCATAATGTGGATGAACAGTGTAATGAAAGCCCACAAAGTGAGTATCAGGTATCTGAAATGTTTAACACTGACTTTTTTTTTCTTGTAGGCTTTGATTCTGTACTTTGTTAACATTTTGAAAGACAGCATTCTATTTGAAAAGTCTCTTATTTTTATTTCTCTGACAGGACTCGTGAATGAGTCAAATGTGTGAGCTATAGTTTTTTGGATTTTACATTACTATTTTGGCAGTCATTCTCAGTGCTACTGTCTTAGTTAGGGTTTCTCTTGCTGTGAAAAGACACAATGACCACTGCAACCCTTATAAGGAAAAAATTTAATTGAGGGGCCTTGTTTACATGTTCAGGGGTTCAGTCCATTATCATCATGATGGGGAGCATGGGGGTGTGTGCAGGTAGTCATGGTGCTGGGGGAGTAGCTGAGAGTCCTATATTTTCCAGGCAACAGAAAGTCAACAGAGACACTGGGTGGTATCCTGAGATAGGAAACCTCAAAGTCCTCCTCACTGTGACGCACTTCCTTCATCAATGCCGTACCCGTTCCAACAAATAGTGCCACTCCCTATGAGATTATGGGGGCCAGTTACATTCAAACTACCACAGCTACCTTTCAAAACTTTGATTTGACCTTCTAATTCCTCTGATATTCACACTTATAAATCTATTTTACTTCACATTTTTTTCTTTCTGTAATAATAAAGGAGTGCTATTTGGTTTGCAAATGAACAAAAGATAGAAACAACAAATAAAACACTTAAGATAGAAAACACATTCTAATATAAATTATTTGGGAGTTCTCAGAATACCTCTTTTTTGTCTTCGTAGAGTTACACTGAGCAATTCTTTAGGACTTGGAACTGAAATAAACTCTTTCTTAGCACACTGAGAATGCCACCTAAAGGAATATATCCCCGACATGCAAAATAGACTCCAATCTCTGACTTTTCATGATGCTTTGCCAGTCCCATATCCTAATAGCCAGTCTTTGAAGACTCACTTGGAGTTTGGTTATTTAGCTTGTTACTCTTCCATATGTGGTTGGTTATACCATCTAACATAGTGAGGATTTCACAAGTATATTTGTAGGCAGCAGAATTTTTGTACTTAATTTTTTCTTTCCAATTTGAGAAAAGTATCTTCTATAACTTATTGAGCTTATTGAGTTCTATTTTAATATGAAGTAATGTATAAAGAACCCTGACTCTTTAAGAGGAACCACGAGTTTCCCCTTCTCAATGTTGTGAAGTTCATTTTTTTTCCTCTGTAGAATCTACTTTATAATAATATTCTTGGTTTTGAATGTTTACATAAACTTCTTTTCCTATTCTAGCATTCTGAAAATTTATTTGGAAAATATTATTCTGAAGACAAATTCTTATCTGGAAGACCCCATGGGTATCCTTTCTTCCAGACTGTACATGTTAAGGCAGCAGACTCATAGAGGTGGTTACTGATTCGGTTCTGTTGAGTTTGGGGACTAAAACCTGGAGAAGAAAGTAGAAGGATAGAGAAAGCATTCAGACATCTGGTGAAGAAGTACAGCCAAATGTGCCATACATAGGGCTAGCGTTGGTGAAACCTGACTCCAAGAACATAGAAAGCACCAGGGCTTTCATCTGTCTCCTTTCAACTCTGCTCCATAGCTAGCCTGCTCACCACAGCACAAGGCTTAGCCATGCCTTCCTCCTTGACCTTTCCCCATTCTCTCTTGTCTGGCCAGAATTATCTGCAAGTGAAATGTGATGTGGTCAGCTGCTTCTCAACTGTGATAATCTGAGTTTCTTTCCTTCAAATCAATCAGTAAGTCTGATTTGATTATTGTGTCCTTGGCAGAAACACAGAAATAATTTAATTTGAAATCTACTTAGTGAACAGTGCTACTGGATAACGGCTACATGTGAAGCATGCTCACATGCACTAACATGGTAATTGTTGCTGGGAAGCCCATGGCTGAAATAAGAACAACCACTCTAAGAAACATTATCACAAATACATGTAAATACTTTAATGTATAACAAACAACAAAATATTAGAATTTAAACCCTGGTCTGAGTCCAAAATGTCATAGTGAAAAAATAAGCAAATCCAGAAGCCGACCATCACTACTACTTAGTGGAAGCTGTCCTGGCAGAAGAGAAGATATTCTAAAAAGAGAAACTTGTGCCTTTCCATGTGACAATCTGATTATTGAAAAAATGGTTCTCAAAGAACTAGAATTTCTACAGGAATCACATTCTGGGAAAAACCAGCCAGAGAAACTTATTTCCCAGGAAGAGATTTCATGCAATTTTGACAACTTTTTGGACTACAATTCAGGAGAGAGTGGAGATAAGATAATATTGGTGAATATCTCTTAACTAGGACTACTTAGTTATGCAAACTACTATCATCTATTTAATCCTAAATCTCATGTCAGGACCCAGAAGTTGGACTTGAGAGTCACTGGTCCTCTTCTCAATGTTGTCACATTGAATACACCTTGTTCCTCTTTAACTATTTCTTATCTTTTTCAGTGCCATCTGAGGATGGCTGGCTAAGCCTATCTTGTCAAGACTACCAGCACCCATGCTCTGACCCTAACAACTATAGTAACATTATTTATTTTCATATAATTACCACAAAAATCATAATGAAGTGGTTTTATTTCTAGGTCCTTAGAAAATCTAGCCTTAGTAACATAACATAAGCAATACGAGACCACAAAGGCAAGGGGAGGAGGACCAGGCATTTTATCATGTGCTAAATACCAAGTTATTATGCCGTATTTTCATATAATCAAAAAGTGGAGTACAGGATTTCAAGAGAGGTACACATACTGGCCCATTCAATGTAAACAAAATGAAATACTGACAAATGTTAAACACACTGGGAACATATTCCCAAAGTCTACTGAAGCTCTTATGGCACTGTTTTCTATACTCTTAGTTTTAAATCCTGAGTTACATCAACAACACTCTCCAAAACCTCTGATGCAGAAGAAACAAGTAAGGGTTATTATCATTTTACATCAAGAGAATTTAGAAGACAGATGCTCTTTCTTGCATATGATTTTCTAAACTTACCCTGTAATTAGCTGTGAAAATGAGATTAGAAACTCCTAACACTCACAACCAAATCATTCCTTAATCTAAGCTGTAATCATAGGCATTTGAAGCTTATATATCCACTATTATTTTAAATAGACTATAGAATCAAAACTCTCATTCTGCATTTGAAAAATCATTTAAACCAATTGACCTGTGCTACACAAGAATGATGTTCATTGACTGCATCCTATAGAGATAAAAATAGAATGCATAATTAATTAAACTGTAATCAGTAAACAATGTTCCTAACCTTGCACATTAACTTTCTCCTCCTGTGTCAATACTAAATTTTAAGAGACATTAGGAATGATAGCCAAATGCAAATGGATCCAATTGTAGTTCAAGACTCACTTATTTGCAGAAATGAAAGAACTATACCCTGAAAGTGTGTTTTCAATTTAAAGTTTTTTTTTTATTTTAATCATTAAATTTAATTAGATCCTCAAGCTCAAAAGCCTTCCATTTGATTTCATTACATCAAAAGCGTTCATTTGATCTCTAAAGCATTGGGTAAGAGATTGAGAATCAGCTGCAGTGCACCCATTTAAAGAGTGAGATTCAGAGAATTAAACAAGTAAACTGGTACGGGTGAGATCTCAGATGACAATTTAGATACAATACTGAAATGATGGGGTTGCAAGAACTAACATCAGGACCATGGCAGCTTACCAAAGAGGGTAGTCTCCACATTGTATTTGAGAAGAACAACTCAAGAAGAACACATGAGAATATGTACAGATCTATTCCCACTGGAGCCGTAGGGACTGAAAGTCAATCCACAAGAGGACTCTTTCAGTAAGTACTACATTTGCCCTGTATTATTTTGCATTACTACTATGTATTACTGGTTCTGCATTATTTTGACTTCACCTGGAAATAACACAGAAATGTAATTAATGTACAAGTACAGAGAATGAAAACTGACTTTGGACTCACTTAGCAAAGGACTGAAACACCACTTTAAGGACTGTCTTATGATATAATCTATACTCCAGTTGCATCTGTCCCTTGTTGTTTAGACAAGAACTGAATGCATCTGCCTAGTGCACAATATGCCTTCTGTATCTTACAGGGAGAAGAGGTGGGTACCAATCAGAAATTAACCAGGAATAATGCTTTGCTGAGATCCAGTAGGCCTTTGCTGTACTTAGATCATCTTTGGGAGGGCCTCTACTCAAACTACTACCTCAATGCAGAGAAAAAGCAGTAATTAATCATGTCAAATAAGAACAGGCACTTATGCTAGATTTCTCTACATTTTTAATCATTAACATATTGAGGTTTGATTTTATGTGTTGATATTTTTATGTTAGCACACACACCAACATGATGCATGGAAATAAGACATTTATTAATATCTTTAGCCATTGGCTTTTTCCATTTACTCAATATATTTGAATGTTAAAAATATAGATACATTTTAGCTAGTTAAATGAGGAAAGATGCTGTTTTACTCTAAGAAATAAGAGAAAAGAGTTCATTTCTCAATAACATTTCCTGGCTATTGTCAGTGTCACATAATTTCCACCATTATTTGTTTGTTTGAAGGTGGTACAGATATGAGCATGTGCATTATTAAGATAGTCTGAATATGGTAATTTTCATAATGAGATTTATTGTATACACCTCCTGGAATAAAAAGCAGACTGCTCTATTCTAAAGCATTTAAATGGCTGTAGGATAGTGAGATTCCATTATTTTTAATGGAACAAAATTTGTATTCTGGGTTTATTAGAAACTGAATGAGCTGAAGAAACAAGTTTGTTCTTATATTCCTTATGTAATGAGGTGGCTGGTATATGAAACATTTAGTTTTGTGTTGCCAAATGCACGGATGGAATTTAAATGATTATAAATTAACACTAAATAGCCAATCGGGATTGCAGGTGATGTTTTTGTTTTTATAGTTTTTAGTAGTCAAAGATTTCATGGCCAAGGTCCTAGTTTGAGAAATTTTTATCACAATAATATACAGCAGCAGGTAACACCTGAGTTTTAAAGCTGATTTTAGTTCATCACTCTAGTGCCTAGTTCAGTGCTTTGTTTATGATAGAAATGTGATAAGCTTATTCAACTAAAGTAAAAACAAAAAAAAATTGAAGTGCAACGAGATTGAGCTATAACTTGACAGGAAAGTTTGTCCATAAGATCTGACCCAGAATTAAAAGGAAGAGTTTTTCCTTTACCCTCTAATTCAGTAAAAGGACTCTCAAGTCTCTGGACCCATCAACCTTCTCATCGATAATTGTCCAAAAAAGAAGGAAAAAAATAATCCCCATTACTTTCCACAAACTAAGCCTGGGATTGAAATCTGGTACTTTTCTTTTTAAATATACTTTTGTACATTATAGTAACAAACATGTGAGCTAACAAATGACACAAGAAGTCAAATCACAGGATGAATTAGTGACCCCCAAATGGGGTTGTTTTTGACCAATTTCAGTAGGTTCATTAATTAGTTTGTCAGGATAATCTTATATAGAGACAGTTCATGCAATCAAAACAAGGCTCAGCACTAGGTGGTTTGTATCAGAGAGTTTTGTGCTTGAACTAAACATTTAAGTCCATAAAAACCACAAGAAATCTGTATATATTTAAGCCAATTAAAGTACTTCCACTTATTGTTTTGTATTTATAGGAAGCTCGTTTCGTTCATTGATTCCTTCTTTACCTCTTGTCATACTGTGACTTGATTCAGAACTTTGTACGTGCTGGGCAAGTGCTCTACTGCTGATCTACATCCCTGTGTCTTGAAGCACATTTTGTATGGGATTTTCAGGCTCCAAGATTCCTACATAAATTAATCTTTCTCCTCCCTTCAACACCACCAGCACCGTTCTCACTGCCTCTACCATGAATAAGCAGGTACCCAAATATCAACTGACTCAACCAAGTGCTTTCTACCATATAAAGGCTCTGAAATCCCAGGAATGATATGAAAATATTTTGTAAGCAATGTATAGCTTATGAAGAAGTTATTAAGGTAAACATCGAGGCTTTTTATTAAGATCACCTATAGATAAGGTAAACCAAACATTGCTTGACCTAAATAATTAAAGATATCATTAGCTACAATGACATGTACACACCACACTGAATTTTACTCTGTCATCCATCTTCTAACATGGTTTGTTCTGGAGAGATAAGTTACCAGCAAACAGCAGAGTCAACTATGCCAGTGATCTTTGAAGGGTTTTAGCACAAAATGAAGTGAGCAAAGTTGCATGCATGAGACAATGTTCAGCATTCTTGACAGCCACATAACCACAATGTAACATTAAAAAAATCCATCAAATAAAGTAGCATAATCAATCAAATGGGCATTTACAAAATTATATTCACTGCAAGGTCAATAATTTCCTCAGGGATTCCAGGGTCCTCTAAGGGATCCGTCATCTTTGCTAAGTGATCTGTGACTCTGCAAATGTTTGCCTCTTACTTTATAAACAATATTGAAGGCATCAAGAATAAACTCTCTTCCTCTACATAAAAACATGACAAATAGGGGAAACCCTCATGGCCTCTGAAACACTGACGAAGCAAATGACCTGGCTCAATTTGAAGAAAATCACTCAACACTGGTCTCTTTTCAGTCACCTATACTGATCTAGATCGTAGGCTGGATGTGGCCTTCCTTTCAGAATGGTGATTCAGTGTCTGACTCTGCAGCTACAATTTCCTTTCCAATATGTAAGGTATGTTGCTTACATACCCTTTTCAGCTGTCCATCTTCAGATTCCTCCCTCTGCCTACTTTTTGTACAGTTCCTGAAGATGGCATCATTTATGCTCATGCAACCTAATAGCTTTAAGTCAGTCTCCTCATCTAAAATCCCAATTCAGTCAACTATGGTTGATTACCTCCACTCTCTTAGAAGATGCACAGGTGCACCAAGTTCGGTATTTCTAACATACAACTTATTATTTTCCCCTCAAATTCTGCTTTTTCTTCTGAAATTGCTACATCGGTGAGTGAACTTCCCCAGGCTTTCAGCAAGGATGTAATCGTCTATGTGTCTCTTTCAAAGCTTTTCACAGTTGAAAATGAGTTCTGTCTATACTGCTCAACATCCCAGCTACTTCCCTCTGCATCCTACTCTGGACTACTTCCACTGCCTTTGTCATTCTCAGTCATTAGTTCTTTAGTGGGTCTCCTCATCTCAGTCTGACTCTCTAAAGCTTATGGCTACAAGGCCATAACAGTATGTTATGGCTGCCAACAGTATGTTTGTGGAAAAACAAATTTTAATTATGTTATTCCTCATTCTGAAATCTAACACCTCATCATTTTCTACTGGATAAAGTGACAACTTATTTACCCAGCAACAAGCTCTATATGATCATATGTCTGCCTCAATCTTTAGTGCTCTTTTTCAAGCAAAATGCCTAGACTTCTAAAGAGTCAAGCTGCTTCATGCAGTGTCCAAGGGGATTGGCTGCAAGGAATATATTCAATCAATAATCAAGTACACCGAAGAAACCTGTGGCAGAAATAATTAATTTGCCACCAAAATACTTGCTTTCTTGTTTGCGAGAATAGAGTCATGATTAGAAAAGTCACATTGCTTTTAGTGTGCCCATGTTACAGGTGTTGCCTCATTGAAGGAGAATCTTTATGCCTCACTTTTGAGTTAAGATGTCAGAGATTCATTTATGCTTTCTTTATAGTCTGTCTTTTCTATCTCTTTTTATCGGGTACTGAGAACAATGAGATACTACGCTCAAGTAAGCCTTAGGAAGAATGCTGAAACACTGCCTGAAGAACATGATCATCTTAGCCTTGGCTGTTACTTAACACATGCATGTCTTTACTGTGCTACACTATTGATATTTTAGGGATATAATTACCCAAAGCAATGTAACACAAATAAAGGACATAAAAATGAGTCACGCAAAATGAATTCCTTTCATTTGGAAGCCTCCACTTTAACCAAATGATAAAGGGAGCTTATTTTAAGTAAGTCACTCCAATATTTAATAACTACATTCTCTTAACTTGAGGTGTAGAATCTTCTTTCATTGTAATGTTTCATATCAAACTTTTCATCATGATACATAGCAACAATTTGCTCAGATTAGATGCTTGGTTTCTTTTTCTATGGAATTTCCATTATCTAGCTTCCTTGCAGAAGGCTATAGAGCAAAGGTGAAATTTTGATGAATTCAGTCTAATACTGTCATGTTCTCTATTACAAGGACTTGACTCATAACTTATCTCTAGACAGAGAGATCAGGGGATTCTAAGGAAACAGTGTCTTCCAAGCACGACAAAACTGATGCACATACAAATTCACAGAGACTGTGGTAGCATGCAGAGAGTCTGCACAGGTTTAAGTAAGCTGGGATCCCAGCACTGAGAGCAGAAGTGGTCATGGGTTGTCATCTCTAGGCAAGATGGTAGCTCCAATTAGCATCCTTTTACAAAGAAAAAGTTTTCTCCAATGGAGTCTAACTGGGTATGTTCTTTTTCTACATTTATAGGATCTAATACAGAATAATCTTTTTCTTTATAAACACAAAAATCTAATAAAAAATATGTTGATCTCTAATTATAGTCTATTGTCACCCATGGTGTCTAATTATTATAGCATGGGATAAATCCTAACAATAGTTCTGTGTGAGGAGTTCAGAGTGGAGGTGAGGTCCTTGTCGAATTTCAAATGCAGTGTAATCAGACTGCTCTTCCTCCCACCTGCAGGCTTCTGGATGCATGCATTGATTTATGCCAGCTCAATCTTCCAACTTTTCATCAAGATCTTCAATATTCGGCACCTTCATTATGAGCTATGGTTTTCTCTATCATTAGAGAAACACAGTTAACTAAGCTCTAGTCAAACAGCAGTGATTACTTTCAAGTTCCTGAGCTTGTTGCAGTAGGCTTTAGGACAAGGATAGATTTATTGCTTTTTAAATAGATTCTTAATCTGCAAATCAATAAAAATGCCTCCCTTCAGCAGTGGCACAGGGTGAATGACTCACCCTTGAAAGCAGAATGAACTAAAGCTGCCGTTTTCCTCTTTAACACACTGAGATGAGAGTGTGCTTTTCTCTGCTTAGTTTACTGCCTAAAGTAAGGAAGTGCCTGTGATTTCAGCCTGTTTTCTCCATGAATAAGCCTGGGACTGAGCCTGCCATGGCTGCTGTTTCAAAATCCACATTCTGTGTTATGTAGTGAGGAAAATAAGACTCAGTTATCTGCTAGGTGATCAAAAGTAAGATTGAAAGGTGAAAAACCTCAGTGTGGACAATATGTCATACCAAAGGTACAAAGATTTTGATAGGTTCTGAACTAGTAGAAAGTTTTGGGATTCAAACTTTGGATAATTGACATAATAAAGACAATAAAAGAAAAAAGAGTGAAATTACAGCTCATAGGCTTTTTTTTTCCATATTCCATCTCTTCATGCTCTACTCTACCTACAATAGTAGATTGTAGACACTTCTTCCCGAACCACTTCAGAAATCTGATGTATAGAATGAACTATCTTGGCATGGAGCTCATGGGTACAATATGTATCTAGAATGCGCAAGGCCTTGGGTTTGATCCCTAGTACTAAAAGCAAATAGAATCCTCAGAGAAAGTTCTTTAGTTAGAAAATGTTTTCTTAATTTTTTCTAGGACCAATGATGAATAAATTAGAGAAACCCAAGAACCATCTAATAATTTGCCCATGTGCTTTAAAAGTTTTGCAAGAATTGTATTTAATATGATGTCTCCATAGTATATTTTCTCTCCAAATTATTTAAATATAATAGAGGTTAAGGTTTGTACATTCTTTTAAAAATTACGTCGCCGGGTGGCGGTGGCGCACACCTTTAATCCCAGCACTTGGGAGGCAGAGCCAGGCAGATCTCTGTGAGTTCAAGGCCAGCCTGGTCTATAGAGTGAGATCCAGGACAGGCACCAAAACTACACAGAGAAACCCCTGTCTTGGAAAAAAAAATTATGTCAACACAAGTAGTACTTTCATTTGGGTTATACCATTAAGTATTAAAAGGAAATGTTTCAAACAACATTTTTGGAAAAAAAAAAAAAACAGTTTGGAACAAAAGCACAGTCTGTGTGAAAACTTGAGAAAATGCCTTCGTCCTTTAAGAAAACATCCAAGTTGAGAGACAGTAAAAGAAACATTATTCAGGCTAAGTGAGTGTCAATGGTTTTCTATTGTAAAGTGTTTCATTTAGCTCTCCTCTTCCTCTGCTCCTGTTTTCTACCAGGTGTAGTTAACAGGACACTTGGTGCCAACCTGCTGCTCTTTTCCCATATGCCATCATCCACAGACACCAAGAGAAAAGGAGGAGGGAAATTTGGCACTGGGTTCTTATGTGAAGCTGCATTTGGTAGTTGGCCTTCCAGTGGGAATAAAAGATATTTTAAAGGCTCAATCTATGTGTGAGAATCGTCATTCTAAGAGGGCATGAATTTGAAAGATTGCAAAGAGAGGGGTATGTGGTAGGGTTTGGAGGGAAGAAGGAGAAGGGAGAAGTGATGTCCTTATATTGTAATCTCAAAATATAAGAAAGTTATTTGATAAAAAAGAATATTTATTTAAAAATGTATCTTTCATCTACTAATTAAAATAAAAGGGAGAAGGAAATAAAACCAAATAAATATACTAATTTTTGATCTGGTCCCTTAGCCTGTGGTCCTTTGACATTAATCCTTTATATTGGCCTCCTGAGACACCACTACCATCATGCTTCATGTAGTAGAGTCCTAACCTTATTGCACTAAATAGACATATTAGTTATCAATATCCAACTTTAACTGGACCATAAGCAATTCATGATTATATGACCATATTTCAATAAAATGGTGAAAAAGTGGATAGTTTACTCCTTATGATACAAACTTTATTGTTTTTGTTATACCATAAGTATCAGTGGCTCACCAATTGGTTGATCTAATCCTATCAAGACAGCCACATTGTGATTTGATTGACCACATAATCTGGTTAACTCAACAGGGTGGCCAAATTGTGCAATTCTGACTTCTTTATTACATGCTATATCCTTCCAAACAACACCTCAGGAAGACATTTCCATGATTATACATCTCTTTACCCCTAAGATTTCTACTTTACATTACTTTTATGTCAGTCATATTTAGAGGAAAAATCAAAACACTCCAGTTCCTCTTAAACTATTGATATTTTAATTTTACCAAGAAGATTAATTGTCTTCAAAACCAGAAGTATTCTGAATAAAAACTTGTGTCTAAGCTACCTAAGCAGGCTTCTCCATTAGCAAGAAAGTGAGAAGACTCTTTGTGTCATCAGTATTTGTCAGAAAACAGCATGGGTCAATGAATGCTTAGAGAGCTGAAGGCAGTGTTCAAAGCACCAGTGAAAAAACTTAATGATAATCTCTAAGAGTCCAATCTTAAGTTATACACTGATATCATTGTAGGCAATAGTTTCTTGAATAACTCTGATATTAAACGAGAGTGTGAAACTCAACCTGTGTTTTCTTCTTGATTTTTCCTCATGATTCTGACTATAGGTAGCCGATACACCAGTTTGGACATAAACTTAAAATCTTTCTCCACAGACCCAGATTCATTAAAGGAAGCACTTTTTTTTTTCCTTTCAGAAAAAGCATAAACAAGTATCTTATGTTTCCACTTAATCCTTTTAAAATATTAAACCTTTAGCTCCAGAAACCCTCCTTCTAAGAGCTCTACATCAACAGGGATACCTACTTTATCTCTTTCTATACGTTTTTGTGATAGGAATAATAGCAGGCTCTATGTTGTGTGCTTATTGAGAAGACAAAATGAGACAATTGACACAAGATGCTTATCACACATAAAACACTAAATCAAGTTTACTATCTTTATGGTAATAGCTAATTAACTTGATTTTGATTGAGGCACTTTATCGTCCTCATTAAAAATATATATTAATCCATTACCTAATATTTATTAGCAAGACACTGTGGTAACTATCATGGCCTTACAAGTATTTGCTATAAATAATTACCAAATCATTGTAAGTTCTGACTTCCTGAGGTCTGAATGGCTAAACAGTTATTCTAATCATTCAACACTCTAAGTGCAGATGGATTCATTACCTGGAAAATGGCCATGCTTCAGAGTATAGTTAACAAATGCCAGGAAGCTCAAAGATGTGTCACACACTGCACAAGAAGAGTGCTAATACTTTCATCATTGAAATCTGTTGCCTTCATATCAAAATTTGATAATACAATAAATGACGACCCGTGATGTATTTATGTTTATGCTCTATGCACATTTCAGAACTAAACTCACAATCATCCAACGGGAAGAATAGAATCATTACTACACATAAATTGAAAAGGGGAAGTGTTTGTTTAATAATGTCCTCAAGCTACACAGCAGAATGCGCAAGGTGATTTTAATTTACACTTAGCCATATCACCTTTTAAACAGTTGGTCTTACTTAAAGAGGACTATTTATGTTCTCTGATATGGCAGCACACGGCTAGTAGTAACATATGTGCATGTCAGTATTGTGATCATGTGACTTAAAAAGCTGTCCTGCTGAGATGGCTAGGCCCTGGGTGGAGCGCCAGGAGTCTAATTAGCGAGAAAGAGGAGGGTTTATATGAGCGAGAATTGTTGAAACCAAGGTTGGACAAAGCACAGGGACAAATAGCCAAAGGAATGGAAACACATGAAATATGAACCAAAGGCTGAGAGGCCCCCCAACTGGATCAGGCCCTCTGAATAGGTGAGACAGTTGATTGGCTTGATCTGTTTGGGAGGCATCTAGGCAGTGGTACCAGGTCCTGTGCTCATTGCATGAGTTAGCTGTTTGAAACCTGGGGCTTATGCAGGGATGCTTGGCTCAATCTGGGAGGAGGGTACTGGACCTGCCTGGACTGAGTCTACCAGGTTGATCTCAGTCCTGGGGGAGGCTTTGCCCTGGAGGAGGTGGGAATGGGGGTGGATTGGGGGGAAGGGGAGGGGGGCATGAAGCGGGAGAACAAGGGAATCTGTGGCTGTTATGTAGAATTGAATGGTATTGTAAAATTATATATATATATAAAGCTGTCCTGCTTTATTAAATTAACAAACCGTTATAATGCCAAATGAACATGCTAGGTCATTGGCAAAAGATCATATAAGCATTCAACTATTATATAAAGCCTTGAGGGTCTATGGCATCTGGTAATCTAGTTATGTTGACATAAAAATTTGAGTGTGTATCACCGGTATCACCATACTGGTATGTTAAAATGAGGCACTTAGAAAGTGTTGTGAGCTCTCCAAAACCAGTGTCTTCATCTCGGCTGATTCTACAAATAGTTTTTGAATATAGATACTTACATCAGTTAACTTTTAAAAATTTCTATTACATTCTATTTTCTGGCTAAAAAAAATAATTTTGTCAGGAAAATCAAATACCAATATTGAATCAAAGAAATTACACCCAAAGTCACTCAAAATCTGTACTCAATTTTTACTGAGCCCCTAAGGTCCATTCCCTTGTTCTTGAGATTCAACAATCAAAATTCTTTATTTAGATACTATGTCCAATCTGATTTTGCCAATTCACCCTAGTACAGACTCCCTGCTTTTCTCGTTAAAAACTCAGTACAAAAACATCTGCTTGCCGCTACTGCTGCTGCTGCTGCTGCCGCCACCGCCACCGCTTGCTGTCTGCCTTTATGCACCCCAACCCCAGCCTGCTTGCTCCTTTGCGATGAGAATTTGGTGTCTGAGTGTGTCCTTTACTGACTCAGAGAGAGCTGACTTTCCTTACAAGAAACATAGGCAGTCATAAAACATGTCATGTGGCTTTCCAATTCAAGATTAGAATTAGAGGTTACTATTAAGTCTCACCAGATAACACAAGCATTAACTCTCCTTTACCGCAGACTGTGTTCAATAGGCACATTGCACATGTTCTCATTGAGTAAAAAAAAAAAAGCTGCTGGTTTTGATGGCCTTTTTTACTATTACTTGGCTCTCTGAATTGTCCATTAAGTGGGTGATAGTGCAGCATGAACAATTAAGAATGCAGAAATGAGCAAAAGTGCTGTCTTTGAAACTTCAGTTCTGGAAATTCTAGTTAAAGAAGCTGCTGATGATGAAGGAAGGGGAGCTGCTGGAATCACACACAGTCACCTGCCCTGACGTCTTCCTGGGGTGGGTGCTCCTCTCTGGAGATTCAGGAGATCACTCTGCCATGGTGCTGCTGCAGCTCCCCCAACACCAGGCTCCTTAAGGTGGGCCTAGCTCAGCAGGCTTCCATGTGTGAAGAAATTAGTATATCCTGACACATCCTAGTTGTGCATCCTTAAATGTATGTATCCTCAACATGAATTTCTGTCTTTCACTACAGAGTTTCAGTGAGGGGTGAGTTAGGAATCTCCTGATTTAGCACATGTATTGCAATATTAGAGGAACCATTATCAAAAGTTGCCCACTTTTACTATTTTTCAATAGAATAGGGGCAAGGCTTAAAGACTCCCCTATTTCTCTCCCTCTCCCCCACCGTGTGTGTGTGTGTGTGTGTGTGTGTGTGTGTGTGTGTGTGTGTGTGTGTGTGTGTGTGTGTGTGTGTCCTGGAGATTGACATCAGTTTTCTTTCCTCGATCACTTTCTTTGCTCATCTTTGGGACAGGGCTCTCACTGAACTGAAACTCACTGATGGAGCTACACTGGCTAGTTAGTGAGCTTCAGGGATCTGCCTGTCTCTGCCCTCTCAGAGTGGAATTCCAAACACATGTGTTTTGCTTGACTTTTGCTGTGAATTCTGGGATCTGAACCCAGGTCCCTGTGAATGTGACATAAGCATTTAATCAATGGGGCCATCTCCCCAGGCTGAGAACAATTCTGTTTTGTTCTTTATTTTTCAGACTGTCACTCATAATAGTGAACTGTGGCTTTTGGAAAATTCTGCCTTTCTTTTCTCAGAATCTCCAAAAATTGTTTAAGAAAAATATGTCAGCCACATTTAACAACCACAGGGGAGTCCTTCCAACTTGGAATCACAGATTAAGGTAGGCAACTTTGTTGTTAAGTTCTTGTCAAGAAAGACAAAGTCACAACATCATCATCTCTGAGATAAAACAAGGCTCGCTGTTTGATTAAAGTCTCCAGAGCTCATCTCATCTTTTTATATGCCTAAATTTATACAAAAGCTTGTATTATAAAAGCTAACAGAGCTGCATGTGTGCCACTTATCGTGAGATAACAGGAGACAAGAAATCATATTAGCCAGCAGATAATACAATGCCTGTTCAACATTTTTGATAACAATATTGAGTGCCTAAGAGAAAAATGATACTCTTCTAATTATTGTTATTCAGGATTGCAGAAATGACTCAGTGGTTAAGAGCACTTGCTGCTCTTCCAGACTACACAAGTTTGATTCCTCACATCCAGGTTGGGAAATCTGACAACTCCTGGTCTTTGCAAGCACCTACACTTGTGTGCACATACACACATGCACACACATACACATAAATGATAACAAAAGAAACTTTAAGTTATACCAATCACTGCTATTCTATAACTGAATTTACACAGGGAAGTAGGAATAATTCAAGGCCATCCTCCTTAGTCCAAAGTCACAGCCTATTGCTGAGAGTAAAAATAAAATAGAACAAACAAACAACAGCAACAAAAACTCCCTTTCGTGCCGGGCGGTGGTGGTGCACGCCTTTAATCCCAGCACTCAGGAGGCAGAGCCAGGCAGATCTCTGAGTTCGAGGCCAGCCTGGGCTACCAAGTGAGTTCCAGGAAAGGCGCAAAGCTACACAGAGAAACCCTGTCTCGAAAAACCAAAAAAAAAAAAAAAAAAAAAAAAAAAAACAAAAACAAAAAAAAACCTCCCTTTCATCTTCTACTAGAGAGCAAGGAGACCGAAGTAGGACAGTGTCATAATGATACTAATTAGATAGTTTCTAAAGTAACCCGGGTAATTGCCCAGAAATCCTTTATGATTTAAAGGCTCTCTCCTTGTGAGCAGCCAACTACATCTCCAGAATGCATTTGATATTTTACACTTAGATGGCATTAGAACAAATGGGACATTCATAGAGGTTTTCTTGGGATGTAGATATGATATTGGCATCCAGTTACTTTTGCCACTTTTAGGCTATTTCTGTCACTGAGAAAGTCCTTGGGTCTAGAATCACTTCTAGCTAACACCCCCTCTGTGTGTTACAGGACATAGGCTTTCCATTATTCCCCTCACCAAGTTTTAAAAAGAAAATTTGTATACTAAGCAGATCTTGCTGATAGTTTAGCATGGTGGCTCTGTTAACATCATAAAAGCCACAGTGAAGTACTGTGGGTTACACTGTCACCTGTCACCCTTTTGTCTGTCTGCAAGGGTTCACCTACTACTTTTGCCTCTCACACTGCTAGCCCCTTTTCCCTCTACTTTCCTCCTTTCTCCAGCATCCTCTGACACCCAGAGTGCATGCTCATACTTTATGAGAAACAAAGTCTGTATTGCTTTTGCCCAAATCACGTGTAAAATACATATTTCCCCATTATCAAATTACTTTGACTATTATTTTCTTTTTTGAACAAGGGTCTCAAAGGTGGTCCAGGCTGGCTTTGAATCAAAATGGCAGTCTAAGTGCCTCACCTTCCCTCCCAAATGCTGGCATTAGAGGGATGAGATACCACAACCAACTCAAACTATTTCTTCTTTATTATAAAAAGCTGAATTTCTCAGATGGCAGCTGATATTTTTTTCTTTTGTAAAAAGGTCTTCTTTCATTTGAATCAAGTATTGTAACCACTAGTGATTTATAGACTTTCCATGTAATTGAAACTCTGACCTCACATCAAGCAAATTTAACATATGACTATATTCAGAAGGAAACTGTATTCAATTAAAAAACTAATAATATTATTAAAAATATGGTCAGTAGATATTTAATCTTTAATTGCATAAATATATGTGAAGGCCATTAATAACACATATTGACACAATTTTATTAAATTTTGACAAAGAATTAATTTTGCCATAGGATAATCAATAGCCTTAAATGGAACAAAACTCATATATGATATTGATTTGGAGACAGGAAAAGTCATTAAAAATGTTGCTTAGAGGAACAAATAAAATTATAACATGAATATTGAAAAATATTAATTCACTTTTTTCTTGAAAGAGAAAGACACAGGATATTTCTAATAACATTGATTTATAGATTTTACATAGGAACTTTTTTGAAGGAAAGAAGAACTTTTGATAGTAGTTGGTATCTTAGTAGCAGTTAAAAGAAAGTCATGTCTGTATTAAGTGTTAAACAAATGTTAGTGAGTCGAGTAAGTTAGGTCTTCTACTTGTAGAACCCTACACAAACTGTGGAACAGCACTCTAGAAAAACAAAGACTGGAGCTGTCTGGATACAGTCACATCTGAGACGTGTGTGGGACAGACAGGAGAAATTGTTCCTGCCAAGGCACTACCTAGAGATTTTCCTGACATTTGATTTCCACACCTTTCTCTCTCTTCATCTTGCAGCTGTGTCTCAGCCTCACATCTATTGCAGTTCTCATGTCTTCTGCCCTTGTCCACCTTGCTCTCAACTGAGCTTTGTATCTTCTCATTAACAAATTCTTAAAAAGCACTATGATTTCCTGGCTGTTTGTTCTTTGTTAATTCATAAATTTCTGTTGTTTTTTTGTTTGGAAATTAATAAGTAGATCATGGACAGGACTATGCATAAACTGCCCTCAGATAGAGCAGATATTTTGTCAAAAGAAGACTTCTCTTGTAGCAGTGTTCTCAGGATAGGTAGAGAAACATCTCAAGGAAGTGTGCATTACTATGGTTCAACTGAGGCATCTTCACAGATCAGAAAGCAGAGAACATCCTCTCCGCACATTCTTACCTCCACCAAATAACCATGGCTAATTAGCACACTTACAGAATTCTCCTCCTGTGCCACCTCCTACTTCTTTCCCACATCCTGTCAGTCACTGAATCCAATCATCATTAGAAGGTGCAGTAACTGAGCAGAAGCCCAGCACACACAACAGGGGCTGAGCGACATCCATAGCAATTAGTTTGTTTTGATATGCCCAGCGTGGTAGCCACCTGTCCTGGGGAGACTGCTGGGGGAGTTTGGGGAATGAATGTGACCTTTATCTGTAAGTTGGAGCATACATTCTCCCTCCCTGTTATTCCTGTCAATGGAGGGAATAAAGGCTGTGTTAATTATGAGCATGTTCCCTGTCTGTGGAACACATGCAAACAAGGCAAATGAATCTGAGGTGGGGAGATTCACTAATAGCTCACACAGAACAACATACTAAAGGCAATTCCATGCTAAAGGGCACACTGGTAGGCAGGACATCTTGAAAATAAGTGTGTTTAGTCACCAATTTCTTTTTCTTTCTGTTGCATAGTGAAGGCCAATTTGGCAGATCGAGAGTCTGCCAGAGAGTTACCAATTCCAGAAACCACAGGTAAACATGAATGTTTGTTTGTTTGTTTCTCATCTTCACATGCTCACAGTATGGATGGTTTGAGGAAATACTTGTTTCTTGGGCAAATATGTTGATTTCTACTGTAAAGTGTGGGTCCTTTTATCTAGTTGCTCTCAATAACCAGTAAATGATCACATAATATATTTATATGAAGATTTAAGACATATCTATTATCTCTAGGTAACAAGTATAGAATTACTCCACTGTAGAGGGAGTAAAATAAGCCCTATTTGTGTTGGAAATGAAAACAAAGTAAGAAAATAACATGTAAGAAAAAAATTTTCTGTACTGAGCCTTGGAGTCTCCCTAGGATTAAGCTCAACATTCTCTCCAATGCTAAGGATAGAAACAACCAGCTGTTGAACTTTGAAGTAATTGGTTCACAGCTGTGCTTATACTGAGATGGAAATATGGAAATACATTTGTACAGAGGAAGAGTTTTTTTCTTTTTGAGCTATAATGAGAGAGTTGTCAAATTAAACCCAAACTGCTGTAAGTTAAATAAATTACATGTGGAAATTCAGTTTCTGATACGTTCACTGGGTAGATCCATTCGTTATGATTTCCAGAAAGAACTCCTGTGTTAATCATCAAAAGCATGCTTATGTTATGGCCTTATGTTTTTTATCAAGGAGGTAACTGACCTGAAATGATTTCTATGTATTTTTGTATCATAAAATATGTAAGAACAGACTCAATGCAACACAGTGGATTTGAAGCATTTATTCAATACCTGCTCTCTTAGAGAGGGACACAAAAGATGTTAAGACCACATTCCCGGCTTTAGATATTTTTGAAATATACTTGGGAAGGCAAGATTAGCACATTTGAAAGAGGGTGACATAGAACACAGAGACAATCAGAAAGGAAATCAGTGGGAGCTGAAATAATAAGAAAAAGGTTTTGTAGGAGAGAGAGAATAAGGGTTTAAAATAGTAGGTGTGGAGTAACAGAAAATCAGAGGAAAGCATTTCATAAAGCCATGAAGCAGGAATGTGAAGTGAGAATGCAGGAGATGCATGGTGAATTTACGAAGAGTGGTATTGACCCCTCTGAAACCAAGAATCCATGACCTTGTGCTTAAAGAGATTCACAGGGATAGTTTTCGTCCTATATGGGCTACACAGGTACACACACAGACACTCTCCCAGGAACTCAAAATGGTCATATTATAGAGGTCAAAATTCACTTAAGAATAAACAGAAAACACACTGGTCCAGATGAAGACTTGGAGCTTGATTTTTATCTATGATGCTATTACACTATGCAATCTCCAACATGTTACTAGATTCTTGACATTTAATAGACCAATATTTAATTATACATTCATGAGATCAAAATTACATTAGAGGAAAACACTAATTTGTGTGTTTGAAAAGTGATAGTTGTAATAAAAACAAGCAATTCTTAAAAATATCAATCTATATCTTTTAAAAGAACAATGTCCAGTTAATAAATATATGAACACTTAATGCTGGCGGCTAGGACTGAACTGCCTAGCCTTCTCAAATTCTTAATTTTATTTGATAAGAACCTTGGTGCGAGGTGGGATTGTAACTTTGTCTAGATTCCTAACAATGCCTGATGCACAGACAATACTTAGAATTTCCCATGTTGGAAGTAATGTCTAAGCTTATATTTCCTGTATATTGCAATCCAGGCTTCTTTAACAAAATAGAAACAAAATCTTCTTCAACAGGTAAGACATTGCTTCAGCTCACTCCAATATGACAACTGAATAAATGGTGTTTACAACAAAATAGATATGACCCTGGTAACTACTCTTTGCGAACACAAGTGAAGTCAGAGTTCATCTAGACATCAGCCAAGAACCACAATACTATCAGTGGAGATAGTAGGAGCTTATTTCAGGATTCTGTAAAGGTCCAAGCCAAGCAAGTAACGAGAGCAAGCTATTATTTAGCCATAGCTTTATGAAGGTATTCTGCTGATTCACTAGCTGATTTTTCTATTAGATTTTTTTCTTCTTTGCCTCTGTGTACATGGTTTGTAAAATGAATCTAGCCATGGTGCCTTCCTCATGGCTACACACGAATGACAATATATGTATATCATTGAGCACCCAATCTGATACATAAAGAGTACTCATCACAGCAGTATCTATCATCATCATCATCATCATCACCATCTTCCCAACCATGATGTCTTTCTTGGGATTGCAAGAAAAATAGAGATCGTTCAAAGTATTTTTTATGATAGGAAAGAGATTAACACTAGATGTGTATTAATTTGTCCATATAAACCAAGAAAAGAAATGTGCCCCTCTGCTTAGGCTTAGCTAATGAGTAAAATGCATCTACTTCAAACACAGACTCTGTGAGTCTATGAGGCTTTACATGGGTGCTTACCCTGTAGTCAACTGTACCTACTGAATAACCTCCTCAAATCACCAAATTGTGTTACTTGAAAATTTGGCTTTTGTCAGATGTTCTGTAGTAACTCTGTAATTTTTAAGCCAAATAAGCAGTTTGAAAAGATTTAAAAAGTCATTGTTTTTGCTGATTCAGTTTTCATTACAATTGCCTGTAGAAATTTTTTATCCAGTTGCAACACATTGTGGTGATACATTGTGTACCCTAATAAAGCTTGCCGTAGGATCAGAAGACAGAGCCAGTCAGCACTTGGAGATCTCATGCCTTTGCTTGGGAAGCACACAGGCCTTTAATCCAGGAAGTAATACGGCAGGGTGAAGAAAGGTATAGAAGGCGTGAGGAGACACAAACTAAGTGCTCTTTCTGGCTGAGGCCTTTCAGGTGAGGACTCAGAGGCTTTCAGGATCAGTTGAGAACTTGGCAAGATGAGGTTGGCTGTAGCTTGCTTTGATCTTCTGTTCTTTCAGCTTTTACCCCAATATCTGGCTCAGGGTTGTTTATTAATAAGACTGCTTAAGATTCAAACAACATCTTCCTATAATTAGACTCTGGTGAAGGACTGACTGTGAATATTAATGCTAGAAAATCAGACTTAGGAAAAAATAGGTAGAAGACAGTTTACTTATCAATCAGTGATTGCAGATATTGGCTTTATAGTGATAGAAATTGTTCCTTATAAAACATTTTTAGTGGAGAATTTATAATACATTTAAATAAATCCATATTTTCACGTATGATTTTGTAAGTTTCTTTCTAAGTCTCCTGGATGAGGTCTATTCTACCATAATCTAACAAATTTGACACTTGTTTTAAGCTAAACAATTAGCACAGAGACCTTAGATATTTAACACAAATTCAATTAAATTATTTTTGATGATGTATTATACATAGAAAATACAAGGTCATTGTTTCTTTTTTCCCACCTTTTTAAAAAGTGTGTGGGTACGTGTGTGTGTGTGTGTGTGTGTGTGTGTGTGTGTGTGTGTACGTGTGTACGCCTGCACACATGCATATAGGGGTCAAAGACTGATGTTTGGGGTCTGACTTAGATCTTAGATTTGGCCTCCACAGCACTGGGATTTCAGGTACACGTAGCAATTTTTATGTGGGCTCCGGGGTCTCTCAAATCCTTATGCTGTGTCAGAAATAATTTATCAACTGAACCACCTGCTGAACTTTTTACTTTCTCATCCTTTCCTGACTTTTTTTTTTGTGTGTGTGTGTATCAGGTGTGCACATGTGTGTGACTGTCATCAAGTGTAGAGGCCAAGGTAGGCATCAGAATATGCCTCTCTCAATCTCTCCTTCACCTTATGTTTTCAGACAGTGTCTCTCATTGAACCTCTAGCCACCACTTCTGTTAGACTGGCTGGCCACTGAACCTTAGAGGTCCTCTCCTCTCTTCTTCATCCCCAGTATTTACATAGACATTAGGGATCTAAACTCTGGTCCTTATATTTGCATAGGAGGCACTTTACAAATTAAACCATTTCTCCAGCTCCTCATCATTATAATCCACATGGAGGAAAGAGAATTGACTCTTATGTCTTTGACTTCTATGTATACTATGTGTGGCATGTAGCTGTGTTCACACAAGTGCAAATTCACACAAATACATGCAAATAAGTACCATAAAAAGTTTTTAAATCCTTCATAAAAGATAAATAAAAACAGAAATTCAAAAGAAAAACATTATACAAACCCATTATATTTAAAATAACATTATTAATTTAACATCATGGTGTTGGCTTAGAATCCAATCTGTAATAATTTAAAGATCAAACCTGAGCTTCCAAAAGGCTGAATGTTATATGTTTTCTTTTCTAAGTAATAGTAGGAACTAATAGGGAATATGAGTGAGTATATTGATTGCACATATTTGAGAAATAGCATCTCTTACAATTCCATGACTACAAGAGAAGCATAGGATGTGAGATCTGTAGTGTTTAAAAAAAATAGCTTCTTTACAAGAGCATTCCCAACCTCAGAAGCAATATGCACTTAGCGATACACACAGTTGAAACCCAAGAGACTGACCTCGGCATTGCATGCTCCTCTAGCAAGAAGGGGAAGCCACAGATGTTTAGCATGAATCTTAAATGTTCTTATTAATAAAATCAAACCTGAGCCAGGTTTTGGGGTGAATGCTGAAAGATCAGAGAAGCAGAACAAGTCACAGCTTCCTCACCTCGCCAATTCCTCAGCTGATCTTGTTTCCTCAGACTGGATGCCTCTCAGCTGAACTGTGCTGCTCAAAAGCCTAACAGCTTAACCAGGCAAATGCTTCTAGATTTTGGTCTTCATGCCTTATATATCTTTCTGCTTTCTGCCATCACTCCCTGGGATTAAAGGCTCCCTTCCTGGGATTAAAGGCATGTCAGTCACCGTGCCTGGCTCTTTCCAGTGTGGACTTCAACTCAGAGATCCAGGCGGATCTCTGCCTCTGGAATGCTAGGATTAAAGGCAAGGCGTGTGTGCCACTATTTTCTGGCCTCTATATCTAGTGGTTGTTCTGTTCTCTGACCACAGATAAGTTTATTAGGGTGCACAATATTTTGAGGAACACAATACCACTACATGGGTGTACTCAGAAAAGAGGCTTACACAGGAGCAACAGGACAGTCTCATCACTGCAACCCACAGTCTATTTAATGCCACATGAGACGCTTATCTTGCTTGATAGTTATATTCTTGCTTTAAATTAATAAAGTGCAGCTTTATATACGTGTGTGTGTGTGTGTGTGTGTGTGTGTGTGTGTGTGTGTGAATTGGCTTAATCTGAATTTTCCCCTAAGTTGTGGAAAAGCTGTAAGGTGAAGGCTGAGAATACCACACCATCTGAGATACATTCTGGGCAGACAACTGACTTTCCTCAAGAACAAATGACTCCTTGGGAGATGCATCTTCTCATGCTGGTTGTTCCATGTAAGGCATGCCTTTGCTTCCATCAAGGCAGAGATATGATTTCAGACTTTGTGGTTTTGCCCATCACGAATAGGAGCTACATGGAAATTGGTAAAAATAAAGTAAAGCAGAACCTTGAGAGTTCTACAAGGTTAGAGGTCTTGCTTTTTCCTTCACCATGACTTTTCTATGCCAAATAAACACAAAAGCAAAATCAGGAGCCATTCAGAACAGACTGTTTTCACCAAAACAGCATCCCATGTGCCAATACACAAGACTAAAAAAATCTCCCCAAGGAAAGAAACTACTCTGGAGACAACCTCATAAGGGCAGGCAAGGAAACTTGATACTTGCCTGTCCATTAGTGTGCCTCAGCAGGATAGAGTAGGCTTTACACTATTTCAGCTCAGGCTTGGCTGTCTAATTCCTTGCAGTATCTGTCCAGCAGGCAGAACTTGGAATTGTACAAGCACAGAAGAGTAGAACTCTATTCTCAATATGTAGTACCTCTAACACTGTGTTCTAATCAGTTGGTAGGAAGGTACATATTTGGAACAGATATTAGGAAACTATAATTTCAACAGTCAGACAATTTGCATATTAATGCCTAAACTAGTGAATGAAACTATTTTAGAAAACAGCTTTACTTCCTTTGGAATTCTATTTTAGTGTTAGAAGATACATCACATTCACTAGTGTCATTGACTAAACCATTGACTAAAATTTGATAAAAATCAAGTTTTCAAGCATTTTTGAATTTACCTGAACAGGGTTATATTTAAAGCCACTTGTTTGTGTTAAATGTCAACTTGGCATGATCTTGAATCATGTAAAGACAGGCCTCATTGTACGTCTGTGAGGGATACTGAGCTCTGGGCCTGCTTGAGAGGGATTATTTTGGCCCTGGCACACCTGTGAGGGGTTGTGTTGATTAGGTTAACCGAGGGGGGAAGACACACACTAAAAGATCACAGCACCCTTTCTTCTGCTTGGGCTCTGGACTGTAGAGAAGCCAGAAGATTGGAAGTGGTCATCGCTCTCTACTTTCTGTTTGTGAGTGTGATGGGGCCAGCTCTCTCAGGCTTTTGCTGCCTGGACTTCTTTGCTATTATGTCCTGGGACTGTGAACTGAAAGAGACTCTTTTCTCCCTTGTCTCTTGGTGTATTTTATCACAGAATCACGAAAAGAATCTAATATGCTTTCTTATTAGTTTACCTCTTTTCAAAACTTCTAACTCGAGTGTTTTTTCAATGATCAGGGGCAGGTGCCCTGTCACGTTGAAGATAACATGCCACACTGAAGAAAATAATGTTCACTTCTATCAAGCTATAAATGGAAAATACACTTAATTTTTCCTCATTTGCAATACTGTAGGCTTTGCTTTCCTGTGATCATGAACAACTTGACATCCTTTGCTGAAATAAATGGAAAGTTCTTGTTAATATTATCAGCATGTAAAAATCTATATATCAGCAATAGAATATAGAGGAGCATATAGGCAAACAGTCCATATGCAAATAAATGAAAAAATGTTCAGCATCATTTGGCAGTGGGGAATCAAAGATGGAAACTACAATGAGTTATTGCCACATACCAGTAAGATAATATTTAAGAAATCCCAGAAAATAAATGGAATTCTCATCCAACCATCCTGGAGAAAGGAGTGGAGTTCTCTCAAAAAACAAAACACAGATCTAATTTGTGTCCCAGCTATAAAACTTTTGGGTATATGCAAAGGAAACAATACTGAAGAGATACCTGAGTATACAGATTTATGGTGGTCCTATCCATATTATCTAAGATATGAAACCAACCTATCTGTCAATCAAAAGAAGAATGGACAACAAAATATTTATACATGTATATATATATATGAATACTATTTGGCCATAAACAAGATTTACAACAAAATTTGTAGTAAAATGAACAGAAATAATGAGCATTATATTAGGTAATAAAACCTAGACCTAGACCTAAAGGTGTTGCATGCCTTTAATCCTAGCACTCATAGCACTCAGGAGGCAAGTGGATGTCTGTGAGTTTGAGGCCAACCTTGTCTACAGTGCTAGTGCAAGGACAGCCAAGGCTATTACACAGAGAATCCCTGTCTAAAACAAACAAACAAACAAGTGAACAAAAAACTAGCCATGTGGAGAACCTCAAAAAAGCTGAATTAAACATAAAATAGTAATTACCAGCTGATAGAAACGTGTGTGTGTGTGTGTGTGTGTGTGTGTGTGTGTGTGTGTGTGTGTGTGTTAAGTAGGTAGCAGATGGACAAAGGACATTAGATTTGATGAATCATATTGTGTGCAAATGTTGGAATATTACAGGGTATAACACTCGGTAATTTCACATTAATAAAAATAAAATGATAATGTACTCTGATAATTTGTAACTAAACACTTCCTACATTTAAAAGACCAGTGTTTTACAATATCTCAAACTACCTTAACAAGAGTAGGAAAAGAAGTCATTCTATAACCTGACAGGAGTACTAAGGCTCCTCTGAGGATGCATGGAAGTCAGAGTCCTTGCAATGCAGTCTCATTTACTCCTTATCTTTATACCATGCTGTTAATTATGCTTCATAACTTTATTTCAGAATAATTTTATGTTTTAGGTTAAAAAAATAAAGGTTCCTACAAATGTATTATTTTAAACAACTGCATTTTGATCCTGAAAATAAATGACTTCTAGACTATTCAGAATGCCTGTTAAGCCATTTGACTGGATAGACTAATTTTGATAGTAAACATATGGCATGTTTCCAATATATGACAATATTTAATAGACAGGCATTGGGCCAAAAGCCTCTAAGCAGAGCCTCTAATCATTTACTCTGTTCTCATTGTAGTTTCTGTCTCCTTCTGACCTAAGTTCTCCTTCTACTCCTTCAATTCCCCCGCATGATACTTTTTTTGAGACCATTGACAAAGTTCTATGTACTAAACATAATAGTGATCAGTAATTATACACTACATGGCCATTTAAAAAAGTGTTTCCTAACTTATTTTGGAAACTCTTTATCAGTCAACAGCAAATACTCTAGACTAGGTAGCTATATGAAAACTTATTTTAAGATGCAATGAAGGTTGAGAAGTCATAAAAAAGTGGGGGGAAGAGAGACAAGGTAGAGAGAGATGAGTTAGTAACAGAGGTAGGGAGAAACAAAGATATTTTCCAATAGTAAAGATTAAACAAAGAAAATGGAGACGATTTTTGATAAGTTCTTCTAGAAACTGCTAAACATAGTCCACAGATGACTGACAGGAATAGAAGAAGGTTAAGGAGCAGTCTTCAGTTCACAGAAAGCTGCCCCTATTCCAGCCAGGAAATCATGGGCTGCACCAGGAAATTCATGCAAACGAGTCAATTCATGACAACAAAGCCAGGCAGATGAAGAAACAAATTTCTCTGAGTATTAGATGTTGCTTTTGAGAAAGGATATGTTATTTTGTGACTCTCCAAATTTTTAACCTCTGATTGTACTTAGTTTGCATGGAGTAATGTCACCAAGCCAGCATGCTGTCAGGAGTATCAGTCTGGAATAACTTACACAAAGCTTCTCTACCAAAGGCATCCATCCAATGCAATGTACTCAGGACTACTGGTGTCTTTGTTGGTGTCTTAGTTAGGGTGTCTAATGCTGTGATAAATACCATGACCAAAGGCGTTGTAGAGGAAAGGGTTTATTTCAGCTTATATAGTTTCCAGTGCATCATGGAGGAACTTCAGGTTGGGAACACAAGGCAGCAGCCTAGAGGTAGGATCTAAATGCTAAAGTAGAAGTTATGGAGGAACACTATTTATTGACTTGTTCCTCATGGCTTGCTCAGGCTGCTATTTTATACAACTCAGGCCACCTGCCCAGATGTGGTACCACCCTGACTGAGGTGGTCCCTCCCACATCAATTATTAGGAAATGCTTTCACAGACATGCTTACAGGCAATCTGATGGAGGCATTTTCTCCACTGAGGTTCCTCTTCCCAGATAACTCTACCTTGTTTCAAAAAACACCAACCAGGACAGTGGGTGTGTAAACTCATTGGAAATGAACACATAGTATTGTATCCAACATCTGTTAGGACTAGAAAGTTATGAATGAAATAGAACTGACTTCATCAGGAAAGTTATTAAAGAGCTCATGGAGAAAAAAAATTAGTTCCTTACTAATAGGAATTAAAGACAACTGAATAAACACAAATCTCTTGTAGAAACTCAAAGTAGAAAAAATATCAGTTAAAATAAATATTAGATGTTCTAATGAATAAATGATTGTTTTAAGCTTGTAGGTGGCTGGATAAGAAATACAGTACATTTTTTAAATCTACCTAATCAGGAGAGCAAATCACTAGTTACAAAAATGATGATCTTAGGAACAGTATTTGAGACTAAATAATTACTACCTTCTAGCAGTGTAGAGTCCACAAAGCTGCATTCTACACAATACAAACTCAGCTGACGGGTGCAGGCTCTTCTTAACCGAGAGGAATATACTTTAAAAGAAACATTAAATACGCTTTGCCAAACTTTTCAAAGTAGGAAAGAATAAAATTGTTATAAGTGTAGGAATAAATACATAGTCCAGCCCACTAGGCATACTTAGTCCCTTGCTGCTATTCAGTTGACCTCCACCTGTGACCTCAGCAGGCCTGAGACCAGGGCTGCTTTCTTTCTTTTTTTTTTTTTTTTTTTTTTTGGTTTGTCGAGACAGGGTTTCTCTGTGTAGCTTTGCGCCTTTCCTGGAACTCACTTGGTAGCCCAGGCTGGCCTCGAACTCACAGAGATCCGCCTGGCTCTGCCTCCCGAGTGCTGGGATTAAAGGCGTGCGCCACCACCGCCCGGCTCAGGGCTGCTTTCTGTAGAAACCAGTGTCAGAAAATCTGAGTTCAATTGCAGCTTGTAGTGAATACTGTGTGCTCACGAGGAGTCTTAGTGTTCCTGTTCCTTATCTGAAATCTATTACCCATACTCAGTGCCCAGTCGAGAATGGTACATGTCTCGTCAAGAATGGAATGATACATCATGCTAGTTTAGACTTTAGTCACTTGTGTTTGAGTACAACCTGACCTTGAACTTTAACAAAAAAAAATTGGGGCATTGTAGATGATGATGAGAGAAAGGAACCCCTACCCACTGTTGGTAGAGGTGAAAATTAATAGAGCCATTGTGGAAATCAGTGTGGAGATTTCTCAAAACATTAAAAACAAGACTACCCTGTGATCCTGCTATTTTACTCCTGGGCATCCACCCAGGGAACTCAATACCCTACCACAGAGCTATTTGCACTCCCATGTTTATTGCTGCTTTATTCACTCACTACAGCAAAGAACTGAAATCAACCTTACTTGTCCATCAATAAATGAATGGATCTCGAAAATTTGGTATATATAAAATGCAATACTATTTAGTTCTAAGGAATATTAAAGTTAAAAAAAACTGCAGAAAATGGATGAATTTAGAATGTATAATATTAAGCAAGGTCTTATAATTTCAGATAGAAAAAAAAACAGCATGTTCTTTTTCATATGTGGAATCTACCCCCAAAATATACATGTATATGTAAACAAATGTACATGTGGATATAGTTTAACATGAAGAAAACAGAAAAGGCTAAACATTAGGACATGAGGAAAGACTGAGTGCAGGAAGTGGACATGAGAATAATTATTTTTCTAGTTCTAATTCTGTTACCGAGGTTTTGGTTTGGGTGGTAGATGAGTATATAAACTATATTTGATAATAAAAGTGTAATTTTATGTGAGGCTTCACAGATTCTGTTATGAATAACTAATCTAACTGTATAGACTTTTTTTTGAGTTGTATATACTTTGAGTCTGTATCAATATTGGTCTGTGATGTTTTTATTCATTTGCAAAGTTTTTTTTTTATAATAAAGTTGATCTTACAGATTTTTAACTTGATTCCTAAGATGATAAACTGTTTCCTGTTTGTCCTCACACGAGGCTAATGATAACTTGTGGAGAATGGCTGGATTGTCTAACAGCAGCTGCAGGATTCTTAAGACAGTTTTTCACCAGTATCGAGCTGTGAGGCCTCCTGGGTAGAATCCTTGAAATGAGGACAGACAGACATTGGGAAGTGGGGTGGACAGCAATCCATGTGGAAAGCAGTGGCTAGGAACAGTGACGTAATATTTTCTCCTTGATGAGATGTTATTATCTGCGTAATCTTCAAAGGAGCTTCACAAATCACACACCTCTAACTTCTCAATTGGCATTTGAGTGTACACAACTTAACAAATGAGGCAGCTGCAATATAACAGTCTGAAGTATATAATGGATACAATCATTTCATTACAGATTTTAGTGTGTGTGTGTGTGTGTGTGTGTGTGTGTGTGTGTGTGTGTGTGTGTGTGAATGCTTTCATGCCACAGTACAAGTACTGTGTGGAAGTCAGAGTGCAGGTCCTAAGGGAATTAAGCTCAGGTTGACAGGCTTGTCAGAGTCATCTGACCAGCTCCAAACCACTTTATGTAGTGCCAACAAAATCAGAGAAATGAGTGTAAAAAACCATGAGTGCTAAAGTCAAGGGTTGAAGAGCATCTCCTCCATATGAGGATTCCAAGTCCATTCTGACAATGAAGGAATGGGAAGCAAACACGTCCTCTTTAAGAGAAGAGGTAAGAATGAGAAGGGAGAATAATGTTTTCTGCCACATTTTTAAATGGACACTATTTTTTTTTGTATTAATCTCTCATGGCTAAACAGCAAGGAGGAAAAGGCAGGTGACATAAATTCCCAGGAGAATGTCTGACTTTATTTTGGAAATTAAATTCCTTATTGTTCTTCCTATTATTGAACTTTTTTCTCTTAGATACTACAAATATTTCTGGATGCCAAGTATACTGAAAATGCTCATCTCTCAATCAAGCTAAGATATTAGTTCTTACATTGGCAATAGAAATAAACCAATACGTAATGGAAGGAAATGCCTATCTCTAACAAGCAGAATAGATGTGTATATATGCATATATAAATGTGTGTGTGTACATTCATGCATTTGGAAACTAGATAATATGCTACATTAATTTTGTTCATGAGAAATATCTTTTCAAGAAATAGCTGAGCAAAGCAAAGAGCCAAAGCTTTCATAAACAAACATATGTTGTTACTAGTCAGAGGACTTGGGAAGTAGATGGTTAATAGTTTATGAAGACAGATGCTGCCCTAGAGTTCAGCCACAGCCTACTAAGAACTACAAGCAGCTATTGATTTTCCAGACAGAAAAGTGGTTAATGTGTAAACTACCTCGACACTTTTTGGCTCTTGTAGCAAGACTTAGAACTAACTAGAGGTCAAAGGGCTATGTCTGTAAGTCCATCAGAAGCATGTTTTCCTTGTTAAGAACAGCTTGCATGTAGAGATGTACTCTTTCTCAAAAATTCAAGTATTTAATTTAGTAATTTTGGTTTTTAAATTATTATATAATGCATTTGCTTTGTCCTCTGCTCAGGTCAGATTCTGCTGCAATGGATCTGAGTTAAGCTGATTAGAACAGGCATGGGCCATGGAGCATGGTGCAAAGGCTCACATCCAGATAGAGGAATACATCAGGAATGGGCCTTTGCTGGTTATTCATACTTAAAGTTTATTTACTCACAAAAATCTTTTTAAAATTTTCCTAATGCTGTCATTATATAGATTTTGCCTAAAGTTGCCTCCCTGGAAGATAGACCATAATTATAGGACTCTGAATTATAATTGTCCCCATATTATAATCAGTCTATATTGCTAGATTCACCCTGAGGTTAGACCGTAATAAACTTTAGAGACTTGTGGACTATATACAAACCCTGACCTGGACACTTCTGTGTAATCTCAGGGTCATTGGTTTACTATGCTCCACACGCTTCCTTCTTATGAGGCAGATAATAGTAAGACCAACCTCAGATGGCCAGTAGACAAACTGCATGAGTCAGTAAATATAAACTCACAAATACATAACACATCACAGAATCTTCTTTGTGCGGTCTCTGGGAATTGCCTCTGGAATATCCAATAACTTTCTTACTCAAATCTGGTCCTATTTTCATCATATTGAAACTCTTTGTTGAAGTGAAATTCCAGATGAAAGTACAACAAGCAAAGGAAATTGATTCTTAAACTTAAGAAAGTAGATTTGTTCCACATTCTGGAAGTTCCTTGTGTATGGTGACAGAATTTTCTAACTCCTCCAAATCTAACTCAGAAAGTTCCTTTGCTAAAACGTCACTTGGACCACTTGGGTTCACAAGGCCATGAAAAGCAGACTGAACCTTTCATCTCTGCCTGCACTTTGCATGTTCCTCCTTCACTTTAGGCCACTGGCTCACCTCTTTATGGAGGCATGTTTATTACTAGAGGAGTATCTGTTTAGAAACCAACTGTAACTAACCTATTTTATTTCCCTTCAAAAATCAAAGGTACAACGATAATAATAATGGAAGCATCTTATTGTCACCTTTTCACAGTGACCTTGCACATCACACATGAGGCACATAAAAGTCTCTAGTTCCTTTGCATGAAATTGCAGTCATTTTGGATTCTAGGAAGAACAATTATCTATGATGGTGAGGCTTCACTCTGAAGCAGAGGTGACCATCTTATGGAAAGTAGGTTGCTCTCTTCAACCAATGAAGACTTCTTCCAGTCACCTCCTAGAACCGGAACTGATACTTACTAGACTCAACTAGACTGCACAATGACCAGAGGTGCTCAGTTATGCACACCTTTTGGTCTTTGCCCTGTTGCTTCTATCTAAGCATTAATCATGTCAATGCAGAAAGTTAAATTTGGTATCATGGAGACCCTTTGTCTATTCTTCTTAGCTGAATGTACAAACTGGTTAAATTTGTCTTCTCTGTTTTTCAGTATCATGTATCTTTTCAACTGGTATATTGGGTGGGTAGCTGAACAACCTTTTGGGAGCATCCAGACAAAAGTTTTGGTCCTATAACTCTTGAAGCAAGAACATGGGGAGAAGACAATTTACTGGAAGGTGATCTTAAGCATAGCATCTTTCCTTCACTATCATCACCTGAGGTGTCTACAGGGGTCCAGGCAGTGTTCTATTAATTCCATGTTCATATAGATTTGTTTTTCTGATTCTGGGGATTGGACCTATGGCATTTTACAGTCCATCAGCCAACTACAGAGCTACATGCTCAATCCGGAAAGGGGAGTTTTCTAAAAAAAACTTTTGCAGGTATTAAAGAAAGAATATTGTGCAGCCAACACAGAAAGTAAGTTAGCAATATGGAATGTCAAGATTCATGTCTCACTCCAAGTTCAATTTTTGAGGAGAAATAGCTTTTATGAAAGGAACCAAAAATTAATTGAGAAGAATGTGTAAAAACTTTATATAGCTATTACCATAATCATTAACAAAGACCGATGCCATTAAATAAGTCCATGGTGTAATTATAAGTACTGATTAATTATTGAGGCCTATTTAAAAAAAACTTGAGAAGATGGATTACTTTTTAAAGCTACACACAATATCACTGAAAGAAAAATCAAAGGTAATATTCATGGAGTCATTTTCTATCTCTAGAAGAATACAACTGAGGTCCATTGCAGTGTGTGGAGAAAAAAGGTAAACTAAATGGAACTTCTAACTTCCTCACTAACTATTCATGTTACTCTGGGGTTCTTTAGAGTTTCCATACTGTGAGGAGCAGCTGTGGAGACGCACTTTCACTGATCTCAGACTTGAAGGCACCCCACAAGTACTGAGAGAATGAAACCTTCATTCCTTGAGAGTTACTGTTGTCATCAAGAGCTCCCCAAGTCCCTGGCATGTGTTGTCCCACCAGACCAGCATCAGCAGCCATTCCTGGATATGCTCTGAGAGCAGCAAAGGTCACTTCACCTAAGTCTATGCATGGGCTTCAGCATGCATGATAAAATACCCTTTGCTTATGAAAGCACAAACATGTCGGAATAATGAAGCTAGAGAGATGATTGAGTTTGTTCAGGCATTCACTCAGTATTACCAATCAGTGGCACATTTGAAATTTGGGGTTTTTTAATCCATAGAACTGCAGCTGCCATTCCACTTAGAGCATGTCAGTATTCTGCTCCTCTTTTTGGATGATCTTGGCTTCCTTAAAAAGTCATTTGGTAAGGTACTTGCCACATCTCTGGCTCTGAACGTTGTGACTAGAAAATAGTTTTGTACTTTAAAATAAATGTCTTGGCTTTTCTCCAACATTTATTTTCAATAAATGCTGAAGCATTTATCTTGCAGCAGGAGACCATTATCCAGTCACAATGCTCAATTCCTTTGACATTATCTCTTAAGTAAAACAGTAACGTTAAGAAAAAAGGACGTGTTGATTGAAAGGCTTGGTGCGTGTGCTGGGTATGCGAACAAACACTGTGGGTGAAAATCACCCCTTTAATCATCGCAGGAAGTGGAAAAAGCACATGATTTCTTTTCTTTTCAGCACACTGTGTTAATGGGGTTTGGGGACAAGGGTTAGGGTAAAGCAGTTTAGAAAATACAGATGCTAGCATTTTCCTCAGTGAATGGCATGTCCAGTCCCTTTTTTGCAGTATTTGGTGACAGTCATAGCTTCTCTTGAATATTTCCTGGTAGTATGGCTGGTGACAGTCGTGGCTTCTCTTGAACATTTCCTGGTAGCAAGGCTGGGGTTTTCTATGAAGATCTTCACTGATTATAGCTAAATTGTTCTCTATATGACCATCACTCTGTACCAGGACAGCCTATGTCCTGCTTCTCTTTGCCTAGTAATCAATGGGGAGTTTGTTCTTCCTGGATTTTAGTGAGCTCAGGGTAGGTGTCATGTTTGAAGTCACTGGTGTACAAGCACAAGATCAGACTTCCTGTCTTTATTTTGTCACTTATGATAACTGAGGGGTGGGTTACCTGACAGTGACCCCAAGAAGGGAGATCTTTCATGAAATAAACAGACCACTGCAGATGGAAACACATTTAAGAAAAGAAAAAAAAACCCTTCAAATGCAGGTATGATCAGATGACTTTTCTGTTTAAATATTTCAAGCACTTAATCCCTTGTCATCTGTTCAGTATTTTCTGAACTCTTAGATATAAAATGGAAGGGAATATTTTACTGTAGACTAGCATCATACAACACAGGGTCCTAAACTCTACCAGGCTGTTCCTTCTTGGGGAGGGATGTCCATTGTCATCCTCCATGTGGAACATAGATGATGAGCTGGAAGTAAACTGCTATTTCCTAATGGGGGAACTTTGGGAAAGAGATTTATGACAAGTACCTTTGATCCAGGCATGGTGGGTCATGCCTGCAGTTCCTATAATCAAAAGACTGGGGCAGGAGGATCTCAAGTTTGAGGTCAGCTTGGACTGACTACCTAATGAGTCGCAGGCTCTGTCTGAGATATGAGAAAAAGCTTTGTCTTCCAATAAGACAAGTATAGAAATATATCCGTGTGTGTGTGTGTGTGTGTGTGTGTGTGTGTGTGTGTGTGTGTGAGTTTAAAATTCTATGCTAAATACAGTGAATTCAATCCTCTCTGGGATAATCTCTATATTGTATTTTTTTTCATTTTTTTATGGAAATATTTTTCTGAGAACCATGCTTCAAGCTCTGTTCAAACTTATTTGCCTTCACAGAGATGCTTTTGCTGACCTCCAGGGTAATGATTTTTCTCTTTCCTAATTTAGACTTCAAATTGTTTAGGACACATAAATAGTATGTGGCCCATGGAGACAGGTCATCATCTCTCAGACTTCAGTGGATGTGCAGGACTTTGCAGAGACCCTTGCACTGTGTAAGAAGCCATCTCATGATCACAGAACACGAGGAGGCAGGACTCTCACACAGGCACATGGAGTCTCAGTGACCCAGCTTCTCTTGATGATATCAACCTGGTCGATGTAACTGATCTTTTGAAGGTTCTTTTCAGATAAGCAAATCTTTAAAAAGATGAGGGAGTCCAAAGCAGTGCCACAGCATCGGCAAGGATGCTGTATGAACCAGAAAATCCATGTTCAACCTCATCAGGAGCATGTGGAGTACCTCTTTCTGATCTTAGCATTATGCAAAATGTACTTCTCTTGAGCAAGTTACTTTTTGTCATTATAAAGAATAAATCTTAAGATTGTATTTTAAGGTGTTTACACATTTGTCCAATTAAAAAGCTCAGAAAAAAAAAACTTTGAGTGGTCTAATTTTACAGGTGTAGAGGAAAACAATATGCATATCCGCATACTGATTTTATTTTGGGCTCTATGTTCATACAAAACATCTATGCACATGTTAGTAGCTAGAGTCATTCTCAAGTCATGTTCAAAGGTTATAAGCAGCCTTTCACAGACTTATTGTATGAAGATTGCCCACATTGCCAAATGACCTCCCTGGAGTCTTGCCCTGAGTACGTTCTAAGTTCTAAATTTTGGAAATTGTTTATGTGGATGTACAGGGAATCCTCATTAACATGCTAAACTCATCTTTTCTTTCTTTAGCATTTTCTGTTTTGGAACTGTTGCCAGCTCTGATTTCAAAGTCTTGATCCTCTTGTCTGAACCTTATGTCCTGAGATAGCAGAAAACACCACCATACCAGGCCCTGTAACTTAATTTTTTTCCATTTCCTGTGAGAAAACAACACCATGATAATATAACTTGTACATTGTAAGCTTTATAAAAGGATAAACATGGACAAATAATTGTTGTAAAATGATGTTTTGTATCTCCTTATATGAAGACTTCTAAGTCATTTTCTTATCTTACGTTTGTAATCACAACTAGCTCACATGTGGAATGCTTTCAAAGTACTTTCTTGTGTTCTAGAATAAATACGTAGACAAAGGTGACAAGGACTGATATTGATTGAAAGCATACACACACATATACATATATACAAATATTCACATACACATAAACACACATGCACACACACACACATCCGCACACATTCTCTCACATGTGCATACACCTATACACATATAACAGCCATTCAATTGCTGACTTCTCTTACTGGTACCCTCTCAAGGTTTTCACACATAGTGGGGACTCAATAAGGGTGAATCCTCTGTGTGAGGATGGGTGTTAAATCACTACAAAGGTAGGACAAAAGCCAACACATGCACAAGTGACATTTTATTTGTTGTTCCTGTGTGGGTCCAAGTCTTCTTTGGAGACTATCTTTTAAAATGTTTCCACTGAACTATATGTAACCTAAGGCAAATTTGTTATTAAAGTTTCCTGATACTGAAAAACATTCTAATTGGTTTTGTGTTTTTATGAAATTTTGTATTCTTTGGATCTTGGAGTCAGCCAAGAGAAAACTCTTCTGTGCTATTGGCTTTACATGAAACAGCTGGATAAATTCTGCTTGAAAATGTCTGTAGGTTTCTATCACACTATAAGAAAAATAAAACCAACTTGGCATCACTTACCGATCATGTAGGTAAAAAATTCTTGTAATCATGGCGGACAAATGATAATTATAAGTCATGTGAACATGTGAACCTTTACATTAGACTATCAGAGTTCACAGAACAATCTTCATTTTCTCAGTATTTAATAACTAAATTCTTTGAGAGGAATGTGGCATTAGGATAGTAAGGGAAAAGGTGAGAGTAAGTCATGCATGCAGAGACCCTGAGGGGATTTTCTCATTAGCTGTCTGATTGTGATTTGAGTGTTCATCCAACTTTTTCATACTAAGTAGGAAATATATCATAACATTAACCTACACAAAAGTGGACACATCTTTCCTTGGTTTGGTGATATCTTCTTGCTTCCTCTGAATTCTCACTTCCAGTTATGAAATCTGAATAATTCTTAAGAATGTTAATGCTAGAAGAGATTGTATGGGTGCCCTCTGGTGGCCAAAGACATTGTTAACCCCTCAACAGAAAAGTCCAGGTTTGATGAACCCTTTCTAGGATGGTTAAATTTTATTTTTTCCTAAATTTCATATTGATATGTTTATAATATACTAATTTAATTGACAGCAGGAAAACTGAAAAATGATGTAATAGCTGCTATCAAACTCCTATTTTTCACATTCAGAAGTCAGTATTTAAGTGACATGAAAAATATATTTTGACTGGATAAATTGACTGTGGGTAAACTAATAATCCCACTATTTGGGAAAAAGTAAGAGAATCAAAAGTTTGCTGCCAGCCTGGCTTCCATGGCAAAACAAAGCACAAGCAAAGGACAAACAAACAAACAGCTTTTGCCATTCCATGTGCACGTGGTTTCGAGCCACAGTAGTTGACTCAGCTATAGCAAGGCTGTTGGACTTTCTGAGCTAACCAGGCTTCATTCTATGCAACAGGCATGACTAGGTTCAGTGCTTTGCTTGTGGATGTAGCACAACTGTGGGGAAAGTCCAGGCACTAGGATGACAGCGGATCTGGATAAACAGGGTTACTAATCTTTGTCAGTTTATTTGATCTATTTCCTTTACATAGGGTTTTCACTATGTAAAGTGAAAACTGTGTTCTGGAGTGCGAATTCTAATTGGTCTTAATAATAAAAATCTAGAGTCAGATGTCAAGGTAAAAGCTGAAAGACTGGAGAAGCAGAGCAGCCAACCACTAGAAAGACTTCTTACTTCTAGGAATCCTTAGACTAAAAGGGCCAAGCTCTTGTCTCTACCCTGCCTTATCACTTCCCCTCTCCTCCCAGCCATATCACTTCTTATTTCCTCCTCCCAAGTGCTGGGATTAAAGAAGTATGCTACCACTGTCTGGCCTCTAGAGGCTAGATCCTCACTCTGATCTCTAGGTAAGCTTTATTTGTTAGAGCACAAACAAAGTATCACCACATTGTCCAATTTAGCCATGTTTTTTTTTCTTTTTTCTTTTTTTAAATTCATCTATTTATTTTACATCCTGGCCACAGCCTCCCCCTCATCCTCCCCTCCCAGTCCTTCTCCCCCATTACCCCCGTCCCAGGCCCCAACCCCCCTCCTCTTCCATTTAAACCCAGGAATGGGCACAAGTCCTACAAGTATCAATAAAACACGGTACACCAAGATGCAATAAGACTAAGCACCTCCCTACATGTTAAGGCTGGGCAAGATGAACCAATATGAGGAGTAGGGTCCCAAAAGGCAGGAAAAGAATCAGAGACAGTCCCTCTTCCCTCTGTTAGGAGTATCATAAGAAGACCAAGCTACACAATTTGAACATATATGCAGGGTGTCAAGGTCAGACTCAGGCAGGCTCCCTGGTTGTCTGTTCAATCTCTGTGAGCCCCTGTGAGCTCAAGTCAGTTGATTATGTGAGCTTTCCTGTGCTTTTGTTAGTCATGTCTCTTCTTTTTATTATGGTTGTTGCTACTGCTTCAAAAAGCATTTATAGACTAAGATATGGTTTATGGTTTAAATGAGAACCAGAAATTAAAAGTAAACCAAAACAAGGGCCATCAAGATGGCTGAGCCAGGAAAGGTGCTTGCTGCCAGGTATAGTAACCCCAGTTTGATTTTGAAAGCCACATACTAGAGAAAGATAACCAACTCCAACAAGGAATTGTCCACAGGAGTATGGTGTTAATCCCATAAATAAAGCATCTTTAAAATCAAAACAAAACAAGAACTGCATTGGGTTTCTGTTACCACATAATAGCATCTTACAAAGTTAGCGCCTGAAAACAGCATCTTTTATTACTTCACAGTTTACAGGTTATAGTCCAGGCTTTGCTCTACTCTTAGGGAATCACAAGCATGAAAGCAAGGTCTTGACTGGGGTCAGATCATACTGTAGGATCTGAGAAAGCTTGTTTCCACACTCAGGTATTGGTAGAATTCCATTTCTATGCTAGAACTAGGGGCTTTCATGTCTGACCTTTGGACAAACAAAGCTCTCAGTCAATGAGTGCTAAAATAAACTGACTTATAATTATCATTTGTCTGCCATGATTACAAGAATTTTTTACCTACATGATCAGTAAGTGATGCCAAGTTGGTTTTATTTTTCTAATAATGTGAAAGAAACCTACAGACATTTTCAAACAGAATTTATCCAGCTGTTTCCTGTAAAGGCAACAGCACAGAAGAGTTTTCTCTTGGCTGACTCCAGGATCCAAAGAATACAAAATTTCATAAAACAAGAATAATTACAAACTCTATTAAATCCTACAGATGGAATGTATGTTAGAGTTGATCAAGGCCAAATATATATATATATATATATATATATATATATATTAATATATATGCATTAATAATTTGTTTATATGTGTCATATTTATGGATATACACACATGCTATATATATACATATATGATTAGAATAGAACTAATAATAGATTGTTGTGTTCATATTGATATATATGATTAAAAGTGGCTTTAACAGCTACTTTGGGGTACAGGTTGAAGTGGTTGAGCATATGGAGTTACTATTGTCTGAGATAGACTAAGCAAGAAAATTTAGACATTCATTTTTGGATATGTTGCATATAATACATGTGTAAGTCATATAGGAAGCTAGACATGTAAGTATGAATTCTAAGACAAAGGAGTAATGTGGAGATATACCTTTGGAAGTCACTGGCATGGAAGGTATCCCCAACCAAAAGACAAGAACACAAAGCAGAGGCAAAGTTAAAAGGAAAACCAGTGACTGAGACAGGAGCATTTTGGCATTAAGACATCAGAAGTATGATGAAAAATGAGTAGGCAACATACTAAGAGAGAAGCAAGAATGCATGATATCACAGACTCCATGAGAAAAAATGGATCAAGGAGGAAGGAGTGATCAACCGCATAACATGCCACCACTAAGATGAAATAAAATGGTCCTGAGATGCATCATTAGCTTGTGCAATTTCAGCACATTGGTGACATGAATGAGACAAGTGCTAGTTGAATGATGGGAGTAAAGGTCTGCATAGAGAAGCTTTAAGACAGAACATGAGAAGAATCACAGAAAACTAGTACAAATAATGTCATGCATTTGCTGTAACTAAGAGTCAAGGAAGGGGGATGGTGTAACTGGCAGAAAAAAAGTTGGCAATGAGAAATTATGTTCTTTTTGATATTAGAAAAATAAAGCCATGTACGAATGGTTAACCAAATAGTCTAGAGACAAGATGAAAAGATGTTGAAGAAACAGAATTGCTAGAAAGACACCTTTGACATGGCAGTTGAAGGGCACTGAGGGAGAGCACTTGTTAGGTAAAATTACTAAATGTCTTTCATGCCTACAAACATTGGACCACAATTTAAACAAGCCAAGTGAAATACAAAATCACTTTTCAGACTCTCAGATCATTCTCATTATGAAAATGCCACTCATTGCCCACAGAGTTTACTTAACTTCAATATGCCATTTTCTCTGTTTTAAGCATGTTTAAATGTGGCAAGTCTTGGACAGCATGAAGAATTTGTGAATATATACAACATCTAATTGTGTTAGTCTCTTGAGGTGGGCAGTGGTTACTGAAGACCCTTGTAACTGGTCAAAGTACTAAGAATATGCTATTGCTGGATGTGTATTACTACATGGGACATCTATAAAATCTCTTACAAGGTTCCCAGAATATATTGGCAGAGGAAACAGAAAGAATGCAGGAGCTGGAAGAAAGAGTGGGCCCCATGAACTGCATTCTTCTGAACATAACACCAGTAGCTAATTACTTACATAAGATTTGAACTTGTTAACATCTCATCACAAATGGAAGAGGGGCACATGAAGCTGATTCTTTCCTTAGGAGCTATTAGTTAGGGAAGATGTCATGCCTCTGTAAATAATATCTCTCCTATGATTCTGAAATCAACCTTGACTAAAATCATCAGAACACACACACACACACACACACACACACACACACACACACACACACACACACACACACAATATACGTATGGAAGAAAAGTGGGGACTAGCTAGGAAGAGGATGGGGACAGTAGGAATGCAAGCATATCAGAGTGGGTAATTGCAATTAAAATACCTTATATACATGTGTGAAAATGTCACAATGAAATCTATAATTATGTATAATTCACATAAGGCAATTTTACAAAGAAAATACATATCACTGAAACAGTTTGTGTAGAAGATCCTGGTTTGGGATCCATGTAATACTGACGAGCATTTCAGTTTTCCCTGAAGGCCTATTGTCATACAATCAAGTGCATTTTGCTGGATCATCTGCAAATTCCATTACAATAAATAATAATGAATGTGCGCGTGCATGCACGAGAGAGAGAGAGAGAGAGAGAGAGAGAGAGAGAGAGAGAGAGAGAGAGAGAGAGAACCCCTAACTTGTTCCCACAAGATGAGATACAAAGTTGGTGTCTTGTCATCCATAAGAAAGACGGTTAATAGAAAATGCAAAGGGAAGAAATGTCTGAACTATATCAATGAAGCCAGATGCCTGGATCTCAGAGGCAGCAGTATACCTCTGCTGTATTTCAATCACATTTCCTAACTCATCTGTAGATTTCCATTCTAAACTCCTTTCTGATTATACATGACAGGGCTTTGGAATTTAGAGTGTCCCTTGATTTAGATTTCCCTGTGCATGCCTTATTTAGAGCCCACTAGATCTGCTCCATAAATACTATGAACATACAGGTGCACACAGCACGGCCTGCTTCATTTGGTGGGGATTAGTGGATGTCCACTATTGTTAGAAGTTCTTGTATTTCTTGGTGAAATATTGAATTTATAATCGATACAGTTTGTTTCATTTTACTAATTTTTTTCTCCTAAAGGTTTATGGTTTTTCTGTGACCACAGAGAGCAAATGTTCATGGTATCATTAGGCTTATAATAAGAAAATCTTCAGGGCTTGGTGAGTTCTTCAAATGGCTTTAGTTAATATGCCGAGAAACCATATATAAATCCTTTTGCCACTTCCAAAAGACCTGAAATGTGGCCAGTGACCTTAAAGGACAGTGTAAGAATCATACAACAGTTTAAGTTACAAGTGAAGGAGAGGACAGGGCAGACTTTCAGCAGACACAGGAAATACTGTCAGACACTGCAGTGTCACAGTGAAATGAAGCTTGCTTCTTGGGGCTTTAAAATGAAAAGAAGAAAACCCACTATCACTCAGGAGGGCAATAGTGGACTTTGTTTTATTGGCCTTATCCTTCTTTCTTGTTTTTTGTTCTTTTACACTAACTTTTTTTTAATTGAAGAATTTTGTACAATATTTTCTGACCACACCTTTCCCATCTCCCAACTCTTGCTAGATCCTTCCCATCTACCCTACTCATCCAATTTTCTCTCTCATTTTAACAATAAAACAAAAATAAAAGAAAGTCTCTCTGTTTCTGTCTCTTCCCCACCCTGCCTTAACCTTCTCTCTTACACACACAAGCAATAGCCCCCGCAAAAAAAACCTGAAAAAACACAAAATTGGAAACCAAAACAAAATAAACAAGTAAAACACAAGCCTGTATTAAGCAACTTGCATTGTACACACATTAAAAGGCATTAAATGGGTAAACTTGACAGACATGTCTGTCCTGCACTTTGGGGGCAATATTTGACCCCCCATAACTGTTTCTGTGTCCTGTTTTCTGTTAGCTCTATTCTCAGAGCCTTGCAAATGTGTACCTTCCTAACAAAGAAACTGTTTCATTGGGGTTCAGGTCAACTGAATTCTTCTCCACACAAATTATGCAGAGAAAATTCTAGCTTTCTAGAGAGAGTTTTAGAAACAAATACCTAAAACCAGTTCCTGAGTGCATCGCCTGGAAAAATCTGTCATATCAAGTGTTTTCATGTGCTCCGCCACCACTCTTTTCATCCCTGGTCACTGGGATTGAAAACACCGTGGTAGATATATTAGACACGGTCATTTTCCTCCACTTATTTGTAAACCTTTTATATCCTGTCTCTTCTCATTTTAATAATATAGATGAAAATAGTCTTTTAGTTTGTTTTTTAATTATTTATTTTTATTAAGACAAAATTTATTAATTTTACATAGCAATCACAGATCCTCCCGTCTTCCCTCTTTGTACCCCTCCAGCCTTCCCAACCTAACACAACCTCCATTTCCCACTACAAGAAGGTAAGCCTTCCCATGGGAACTCAGCAGAGCCTGGTACATTCACTAGAGGCAGGTCTTAATAATACAATATACTCATCACTTTCCTAGGTACTCACATGAATTGATTTTAAGCAGTATATGTTATTTTTGGTATTCAAATGTAATTGGGTAGTATAATTAGATCATAGTAAAGAATATAGATGTACTGATATTTATATTTCTATATTTACACTTTAAAGGTTTATTTATTTTATGCATATGAGTATTTTACCTGCTTGCATGTCTGTGCATCATGTGCATGTCTGATGCCAGTGGAGAGCAGAAGAGGATATCAGATCCCCTGGAACTGTAGTTTCAGATGGTTGTTTACCACTGTGTGGGTGTTGGGAACTGAATCCAGGTCCACTGGAAGAGAGGCCAGTGTTCTTAAATTCTGAGCCATCTCTCCAGTTCCTCTACAATTTTTCAATAATCTAAACACATTAGCTTCAGTTCAAACAAGGTGAATTTAGAAAACTGTTTTGACATCCCAATGAGCTCAGAATTGAAATGAATGCCAACTCTTTGCTTTCAAAAAGAACCTTCCCAATTCTCCTTGTGCTTCTGAAAATAGTACCGTGGAACACACTGATTGTCACAAAAGAATTGATTGGTTGAGTTTCCAGAAACCCCATTTGTTCATAGGCTTAGTCATTCTCATCCCAAGAGTCTTGGCAGATGCCGGAGGGCCTAAGGCAATAACAGGTAGATAGAGAGAAAAGCCAGTGCCTGTATCTGACTCAGGCTTTGTGATTAATCCAATGCCTTTGTTCTAAGTACCAATCATTAACACCGGTAAACTGCTCATTCATTAATCGCATCTCTGTGCAGGGAACCTAAGGTAAGCACAAAACAAAACAAAATTCCCTATTTCCTAGAAGCTCACAATCTAAGGTGACTGCTTCCAATCTTACTGCGGCATTTCTATTAACCCACAAGCTGTGTGGGCAGAACACACAAAAAGCTCCATGGTAGGAAACACGTGTCCTTCAGGTTTTGCTGTACTTGCATTTGTTATGAATGTTCTGGAAATGATGAGGTAGAATTGCCAAGGATCCCACTGCAGACAGCCATTATCTCAAACTGTGAATATTGGTTGTCATCTGAGAGTCAACAGATGTCGACCTTAGGGTGGCAACTTTTCCTTCATTGCATGAACCTAATCAACATTGTATCCTCAAGTTTTCTATAAAACACACCATCCAATTAGAAAATAAGCTTTTAAGAAGCGAGGTCTAGGGTTAAAATCTCATTTAAACTGCATTAGTCTAAATGTGGCTTTGGGCTGTTTATATTAGCTGAAGCTATTTATGATTTCTCTAAAGGAGAAGAAAGGACACTTTGGAGACTACAGATAAATTGATTTAATGGCATGCATGACTTCACATTCAATTTCTATAAAAATAGCTTTTGATGGGAGGTTGTGAAGATTTTTGACAAAGATCTCTGTTCATCTCACTCCTGACTCTGTAGCTACACTGTTTGCAAACACACAGCTGAAGAAGCGTCCAGAAGCATTGCTGGCATGCAGCAATTATTATTGCCCAAATTAAACTGAATTCAGAACCTTCTAAGCCTCATCATTATTCACGTGGAAGTGTGGTTTCAATTCCTGGCCCCATTCTACTCTTTAGGGAACTATACAGCTTAGTTTTAAGCTAATTTGCTTCAGATGGCTTTCCTAATCAGAGTGTATTTGATGCTGATTGGATGCCAGTATAGGTATTGAACTCAGTTGTAATTTTAGGGTTCCATGCTTTTGTTTACTCAGGAGGTGTACTCAATGCCTACCACGGAGAGGTAGTGTGTTGGGTTCCTTTGAGGCCAGGAAGTGACAATCAAGATTTCTTCCTATCTCTATACCTTATAAACTGTAATGCACAGAATTTTTCGACACCCCATTTGGAGTAGTGATGTTTTGCGCATCTTCTCAGGTAGCCTCTTCTGACAGAGTTTCAACAATCTGTTGTCATTCATTACACTAAGTAAAAATTCTCTGGTTTCACTGTAGCAGTCATATGTCTAACAAAAGTAATAACAATTTTCAAATACAATATTTATAGTCAATTCACAGCATTTAGATTTTAAATATTTCTTCAATGGAAACAAGTCTAAACATCTGACAGTTTGATATTTCTCATTCTGGATATTTGCTACCTGCAGAAAACCATTTCCTGTAGACTGACAGTTGTGTGATACAGGGGGAAACAGATGATTGGCAAAGCCATACTGGAGAATTGAAAATAGGGCAGCTTTACTCAGTTAAATTAAAAAAATATAATAAAGGGGAGGTATATTGTATTTTTTAATTAGCTTGAATCTGCAAGTTAGAATCTATTTGTATTTTTGGAAAATTATTTCTGAACTGTAATTTCTGAAAATAACTGTTTGAAGTGACTTAGTGATTTCACTAGACCAAGTGTGTGACTGGGCCAATGAGTATGTAGATTTGAGTTCATTGATGCCATCCCTAAAGAGATCAATTGAGAAAACATTTGGGAGATAGACTGGTAATGTAAAATAATTGACAACAGCCATATGATGACATTATGAAATGATGTTAAGTATAAATTAATAAAGGTGTATTGTAGCCACCAGAAAGAAAATGAAGAGAGGTAACAGATTAATAAAAACAGTGCCTAGTCTGGATTACAAGGTCCTTTGTTCAGTGCTATAAATCCCTCAAAGTATAGTGAAGGCTCTGTAGCTAAGGAAGCTTTGTTCCTTCATGATGCATATATGGATAAAAGAAGGTGACCAAGACTGTTTTGTGAAGAAGCATTTGAGAAGGCAACATCATTATGATTTTTTTAATTGTTCCTTTGGTAAAGTACATGGTCATCTTACAAACTGCCTGACATCTAATAAAATGATGGACACAAGAGAATTGCTGTGCAGAATAGACATAACAGGGTTAATAGTATTCTGATATATGGTTCAATACCTATATCTATGAAGTCTTCAATTTATTCTGTATATGAAGCACAGGTATTTTTTAATATCACATTTATCCATGGTCTGTTTAAGTGCCCTTCAATCTTTATGTCTTTAGAAGGACAAGTAATTTGAGAGTTACCATGGGTTGAACGCTTAAAACAAAATCATAATCAAAAATAAAATGCCCACAGCACCCTTTATTCACATACTTCATCTTTATTCTTAAAGGTGGCAATGCCAAATGTCCTCATTCAGCTTATATTATGTATTGCTACCAGAAATATTTTTCAAATTTTATATATATATATGTATATATATATATATATATATATATATATATATATATAGTCATGTTTCATCACTGCTTATTAAAATTCCATAGCCTGGATGAAACTTGGGTCTGTGGAGATGGGTGAGACCAATGGCTGTATGAGCAATAACATCTTATTTCCAATTCTCAACACCAATGCAGTAGCTAGTCATGGCTGCACCTGTCTGTGGCCCAAGCATTTAGAGGCAGGGAAGGAGAGGTGTCTTAGAAAGTTGCAGGCCAGCCGGCCAGGCAAAAAAAAAAAAAAAAAAAAAAAAAAAAAAAAAAAAAAAACAACAACAACAACAACAAAAAACAACAACAACAGCAGCAAAAAAAAAAAAAAAAAAAAAAAAAAAAAAAAAAAAAAAACCCTAAAAAATAGTTTTAGATTTAGTGGGAGACTTGGATTCAAAAACTAAAATAAAAAGGGATAGTATAAACACCTGACATTCCCCTCTTGGTTGTGAGTACCCACAAACAGATGTACAGATTTACCACCATCCCCAACACAAATAAAAAATAAATTAAGTTAAAAAAGAAAGATGAAATTGAATTTCCTCCTAAAAAGTTATAGCCATTTGCATACCCAACATTTAGTCTTCCCTGGAATACCCAAGTTTTATACTAAATAACTTTTGTTTACATTTTCCTCTAAAACTATATGTTTTATCCACTGCCAATTGAATCCTGGTTTTGATATTGTAACATCAAGCCCAAGTACAAATATTTTCCTCATATCCATTTGTAAGATTTTATTTCTCCTATGGTGCTTTCTTTATAATAACTGTAATGTCAAGTGTTTGTAACAAAACTTCTGATATGTGCTCATTACAGGTGTGAAGCTCTTTTAGAAATGAGCACACAGGAATGAACAAGAATCAAATACTCTGCCTTCATTGACTTCCCTAGAGTGTCTTCAATACTTATCCATTCACCAAAATAATTCACAAATCCCTTTTAGAAGAGACAACATTAGCCATTCTTGAGACAAATCACAGAAAATTTATCTATAAACACAATACATGCTCAAATGCTATTTTTGCTTTTGAAGACTGAGTGGAATTAAACTTCAATCATTAAGTGACTTGGAAAATTATTTCACTTTTATAACAAAAAGGGAGAGAGAATACGTAATTGGTAATAACACTTATCATATATTATCTTCTTCAAACTATTTCATAATTGTGAGTCAATAGCACCAAATCAATAACTTCAAATTGTGCCTTTAATGTAAATAAATACACAGACATACAAATCACAAGAATGTTGGACTGGGAACTCAAAAAACATATTGATGAATTTTCTTCATATTTGCAAAGAGATTGTGTTCAAAAATACAACCCAAATACAAGTAGCAACACAGCATGAGAGCTGCAGTTCAGGGATGATATGGTTCAAGGATGACATGTATGAGAGAAAGAATAGATTCCCTTGTGTTCCTTCAATGTTAATATTGTCAGAAAAACATCAACTAATGAGTCTTTGTGTGACTTCATTTCCAAAAGATCTATCTGTCTCAGTTGACAAAAAGGGCACACTTTATGTTCTTGAAATTCACCTCCACCTTTGGTAAAATTGTGGCTGACTTTCAGTGGGCCACATGTATGCACAGCTTGTCAATAAGCTTTGTGAAACCCTGTGCTACTTTTATAATCTATATATTATTATTTCCTTGATAGAATATTAAATAAATGATTAATTATCAAGTTTATTTGTTGAAGAATATTAGCATAACTATGTAAAGATGTGTGACATTTGTTTGTGTTGCAGAATAACTTTTTAACTGGTAAAAGATGTGTTGCTTTGTTTATGCTACATTTATTTAAGTGTATAAAGAAACTGTCCTTGCCTTGACTGCTGATCATCCAAACTAGACATGTAGGACACAAAGGAAAGTGATTGCTGAACTTTGCCAGGACAAGGAGGAGAGTCTTTCAAAATTACTGCTTCATAGAAAAGTCTGCCAAATATTCTATGCCTGTAGGCTGGACATGGATGCCCCAATGTTCCAGAGGAACCTTGGATGACTCTCTAGGCAGGCAGATGTCTTTGTCATTTCTATAGTCTTAGTAGTGGTGTTTACTGCACTTAATATTTGCTCAAGTAATATTATACCATTCTGGGGTCTTTTATGGAGCTGAAGACTAAATAGTTATAGTTACAGTTTTCCATAATTACAATAGAAGGTAAATTAGATATAAAACCTTGAACTCACCAAGATAGAACAAATAATGGAGTGTTTTCTCTGAATTTGCCAAACACAAATGTACTGGATGTTGCAAATATAATTCTTACTTAATAATTGCTCTTATTGTATATAGCTTTATTATTTTACAGTTAAAACCTTTCCTTTTTATTTAGACAAAAGGGGGGAATGTTGTGGAATATTAGCTTAACTATGTAACGATATGTTATATTTGTTTATGTTGCAGAATAATTGTTTAACTATATAAAGATGAGTTGCTGTTTTACCTTGCCTACCTAAGACACCTGATTTGTCTAATAAAAAGTGCTGAATGGCCAATAACAAGGCAGAGGAGGGATAGGCAGGGCTGGCAGGGAGAGAGCAAATGAGAGCTACACAGTCAGCCAGGGGAGGCAGTTAGCCAGACACAGACTAAGCAGGAAAGCAGGATGGACATTATGTAGATAAGGTAAACAAGGCTTGGGGCAGCATGTAGATTAATAGATAGGGTTAATTTAAATAAAAAAAGTAGCTAGAAAGAAACCTAAGCTAAAGACAAGCAATCATAATTAATAAGTCTCCTTGTCATGGTTTGGAGAGTGCAGTCCAAGAAAGCCTGGTACAGTTAATGTATTGCCTTTTAATGTAATGCTACAAATAAGTCATACTTTTTATTTTTTTGAGAATATGCAGTTAAATGAAAAATCATGTAAAATGACTAAGTATAAGAAAATCTCCTGGGTTGTCAAGAAGGCACAGCAGGCAGTGGTGATGCACACCTTTAATCCCAGTACAAAGGAGGCAAAGGTAGACATATCTCTTTGAGTTCAAGGCCATCTTGGTCAACAAAGTGAGTTCTGGGATGGGCTACATAGAGAAATTCTGTCTCAAAAAAACAGAAACCAAAACAAAACAAAATAAGAAGAGACAGGTCTACTCTAGTAAAAGCTATTGACCATTGTTATTCCTGATTCTTTACCTCTGGTGTTCTGGGATCATAATAATGAGCATAAAGATAGTGAGTAAATCATCCTTAAATTCTCTGTTGTTGTCATGCTGGTGGCTGCATTGGTAGATGGGAAGCACATCTTTGTGTTTGCTTTGTGTGTGTGTGTGTGTGTGTGTGTGTGTGTGTGTGTGTGTGTGTGTGTGTGTGTGTGTTTGTGTGTGTGTGTGTGTGTGTGTGTGTGTGTGTGTGTTTAAAATTACAAGACCATCACAGTTAATGCTCAATGTTTCCAAAAACAATCTTATCTTAAATAATGCTGAAGCTTTTAACAATTCTGTGCATTGTAGGTAGTCATGATGCTCATGGATAAGGAGTCCTCACTTTGAAGCTACCTTGTGCACTTACAAAGAGCACAGAATCCTAGACTAAGAGATCTGAAACACATGAAGCTTCTACAGACCCACTCTATCTGTTTTTCTGAGAATTCAAATGTACTTTACTAACAGGCCTTCATTTGAAAATAATGCAAAAAGCGTCATGTCAATAACAGATTATGAGAACATTGGTTTTAACGTTTTGTGGGTAGAGTTGACTTTGCTTAAAGTGTAGATGTCAGCACACCTGATAAAGCAGAACTACATAGAACTTTCAGGTTGAAGGGAGAAGTATTGGCAGGCAGATGGGGTTTAGGGCCTGAAGTGAGATATTCAGCAGCCATTCCAGTTCAGATCAATCCAGGTTTCCTGCAGAGGCCAGTGAGCCTTTAAAATATCCACAAGCAAAAATGTTAAAAGGTATTGTTTTGCTGCTCATAGAACAGTTGAGAGAACTTATGTCTAGTGCTAATAAATGACCTGCTTGATGTAGATGCTTAGTTATTCATTATTAATGAGAGTTTTAGGCACTATTGTCCCATTAACTCAACTACAGACAATATCCATTGTAATTAAGTAAATTTTGACCTTGTTTGACACAAAGCCTTTTATGGAAAGTATCTACTGAAAGCTGTTGGCATTTTTTAATTCACATTATCAATATGATGCCAAAATTTTCATGTGCAGCACTTCAGATGAAGCCTAATGTGTCTGTCTTAAGTTGTCCAAAACTTTACATTGATAATCGTTGTAAAGATTACAAAATAGTAAGCAGATTTTTTTCTGTTGTGGAAAAAAATATATATCTGTGTGCATACAAAGTCTTTGTAAACATGCAGCCATTCACAGTTTATGTGTCAGTCATATATATATATATATATATATATATATATATATATATATATTATAGATTATAGAAATAAAACTATCAAAACCATACTCCCTAAAGGCTTTTGGACTCTAATACAACAAATAACACTATAAACATGCCAAAGAGAGAAAGAAAAAACTCTTTTGTGTTGCTAAATGCTGGAGAAGGAAGCATATTCTACTCTATAGGCCATTGTGGTTCTGATGAAAGTAACTGGAAACGACAATTCAAGGGTCAGTTATGCAAATTTGTGAAAAACACAACAGAATTCCAGGGCTTGTATATATAGCATTGGTGTTCCAGGAAGGATGAGGGAAAGGAACAGGACAGGGCTGGCAGGTGTTGGGTCAGAAGCACAGTGAGTAGACTTGGTGTAGACAGAAAATGAGAAGTTAATGAATGAGGGAAAGGAAGAGGCAGCATACAGTGTCAGAAGGAAGAAGATGAGGAAGAAGAGATGCCCTTGTATATAAGGCCATGTAGGCATTAATGGTTGAGATGAGAATGGATGTGATCAGACTTCACTTTAGAAGATTCTATCTGTGTTGTGAGCAAAATTTGGTATTTATGGAACAATGATAGAAACAAAATTAGGGAGGAAACTCTTTCAATGATTTAGTTAAGGCCTGTTGGTGGCTTAGAAGAGTGATGAGAACTAACAAAGGTTAAGGTCCAGATAGATTTTGACTATATAACTCACGGGGTTCTGATAGACATTGTGACTGGGAGTATTTAAGGGTAACTTGCATCAGGCCTGAGAAACAAGAAGGAAGGTTTTGTATATAATATGTTAGTGTACACTGAAAAGTATATTTTAAGATTTGGGTAAGTATTCTCAATAGAAAACAAGAAATGTTACGTTGTAGATTTTTTTAAGTCCTATAGTATAGAGTAGTTGCCAAGCAATTAGGACTATGCTTCCATCCTCTATAGCCAAAAATACTGACTTAGCCACATAGTCATTAGTTAAATTTGAAACAAGGCATTAAAATGTCACTTACAAATATTTTATCATTAATCTCTATGTGAATTAGCCCCATTGAACACTTAAGATGCTTTACACAGCAAAAGGAATAGTGATTTCATCATGTAATGATGTTGTGAAAGGTTGTCTAATTCATGAATTCCCTACTTTTATCCACTCTGAATGTTAACTGAATTTTAATATTAGTTGAGGCAGTTCTTTGGAGCTCCATTTATTAAAGTGTGGTGTCTACACTATAACCACACACACACTGCTGATTACAATGTTTGAAAGATAGGGTGATCAAAAGATCTTCATGGCTATCCATGTTTGTTTTCCACAGCAAAGATGATAGAATATTAAACAAGCTGAAAAAGACAGTTTAGGGAAGGATTCTCCCAAGGTTTGGATCCTTTTATTTTCTTGTCTGGCACTCTATAGCCTATCCCACTTTCTCAGTGAGTGTCTCAGAAAGACAGCTGTGCAATTGATGGCTTTCTCCCCCAAACAATAGCTCTCAGGGTGTTTGAACTCTGGGGAAATACCAGATAACTGGAAGGGAATGTATATAAAGCAGTTCCTTCCTAGAAATTGGAAGGCAGAGGTGGGTGGGTTGACACATATTAGAGGCCAATCTTATTTATACAGTGATTTCCAGGTCCAGAGTAGTCACAGATATAGAGTGAAGCCCCATCCTCCTCTCTAAACAGAACAAAGTGAAATAACCCAGTTCATTTGATAAGCATAGTGAGAACCTGTCTCAAAAACAAAATAATAACAACCCAGGTTTACTAATTAGAATTATAATAACTGTATAGTTATTAAAATGAAATACTGTTTTGATCCTTGATGATATTGAAATATAACATTTCTGAAGTACTGATTAAAACAATATTCTGGCAAGCACGAAACTGACAACCACTGTGGCTGTCAATAACCTGAGGAAATAATTTCTAGGAATAATGTCCCATACAAATTCAAATAGAAAATTGTCCACAGCACAACCATGAGGTTATATTTATTAAAAAACTGAAAAATAATTACAGAATGAATATCACGCTAACATATAAAAAGGCTAAAGACATCATAGGTTCTATTATTCATTCTAGAACTTCAGCCTTACATGTTGAGGTGCTTTAAACAGGAATCCTTTTGGGTGAGGATTTATGGGATGTTTTATTTTCTCTTTGAAAAGTATTGATTTTTAAGCCTTATAAATAAACAGCTTTGACCTATCTATTTGTGAATCATTGAAAGCAGGCTGCCCGTGGACATCAAATGATTTTCATTTCCTGGAGGTGAATCTTATTGAAGAGAAAGCAAAGGGAACACTTAATTTCTAACACCATGCACAATTCCGAGAACTTGGCATTTAGAACGATGGTGTGCAGGTATGAGAAAGGAGGGATTTTAGACTTTTAAAAGGAAAGACGGGTTATAAAATGAACCCAAACAACTAAATTTACAGTACACAGGACCAGCTAACCTGGTCCATACCTACCAGATTTTTTATGTAACAGTGACTCTACTATGTAAATTTATACAACTTTAAATAACAAATTACTGAGAATATGAAAAACTGCTTCTAGATGAATAAAATAGATTATATAGATTACATCAAGAAGTAATAAAACAGGATCTTTTATTTTCAGTAAATAATCATTCAATAAAAATAAAACAGTTAATATATTAAGGATAAAACCAAATTAAATTGATCTTCAAGTAAAGTAATATTGTCTTCTGTTGACTTTTGTATATTTTCTCTATTTACTTCTTAACAATGTGTTAGCGATTTTCAGACATAAAAATAAAAATTATTGTCATGATAATTTTATTAGACTGGATCCTATATATGTTCCAAAATTATAAAATAAAACATCACTGCAATTCTTTCTCATGGTTTCTAGCAACTCTATGTCTTTTTTCGTCCACTATCTACCTACTAGTTCAACTTTAGCTGCTTTGCTTTCCTAATTGGTGGTAAAATGGAAGAAATGTGGATTATGAACAATACATTCCACAACAATGAACTTAATGAAAACAAAAAATTATGAATTCTCTGTCCTCTAGAAATAAAGGAACCTGATTTAATAAATGTTACTGTAGAATTATTTCAATTTATGCAGCCTTATATACTTTTATAATTGGATATCCAAAGTTTCCACTAGAAAGAATTAGAGTTTGCATAAGTTATAGTATGGTAAAATTTGATTAGAAGAAAACAGATATAACAAACATTATTTCAAGAGTACAATATACTATCTGGTTTTGAAAACAAATTCTCATGTGGCTAAGATTGTCCACGTCCTGGTACCTGGGATTACAGGCCTGTGCCACACACCTAGTTTTTCAGGTGCTGATGATTGATCTCAGGGCTTCATGTGTACTAGGCAAGCTCTTAATACCTGAGATATGTCCCTTGCACAAGTACATTAGTTTATTTAACAGATTGTAGTAAACAAAAGGACACAAGTACAAAGAACTTTTGAAAAAAAAATGAACATTTTCCAAATGGTAAAAGAAGAAAATGGTGAAATTTAGGCATATAGATGTTTTGGTCTAAAATTATTTCTCACATCGCAAATATAAGTTATACTGCCAATTAAATATGAAATTTTAATAACAATTTTGGAAATTTTTACAAATTCTATTTCTCAGTGTAGTCTGTGTTATTCAATAAAATTCTAAAATGTAATGTATTTGAATGACTATCATGGAAACTTTGTTACCAGGACATAACACATGTTGAGAAATTAGATCCTCCGGCTTTGCAGAACTGAGCTGTTTCCATTAAAACTGCTAGCAAAGTGTTCACACAAGAAAAGAGCTACCATTTCTAGATGCAGAGAGGACATCATGCATTCACATATATGCAAGCTAACTATAAATTGAGAAGAAAGGAGAAAAGCAGTATATTACCGTAATAAGAAAATGTGACATTTCTATAGCCCAGTCTTTGCATGCAGTGGGTTCCTAGCATAGGCTAATAGGGTCTACTTTCTATCTTTCTCCAAGCTGTCATTCATAGATCTTTGGAATGCTTAACTTTCTAGTATTCCAGATGAAGAATAGGGTGGGACTTACACTAACCTACAGGAAGGTTTGCCTGAGTGATTAAACCTTTGAAAATACACACTTGGCCTTTAGAATCTGAAACATACTCAGGATGCCTCCTAGTTCAGTTTGGAAGCATATTTGCCAAACTCTTTGCCAACTTTTTATTTCAACCAAGCAAAACAAAACAGCTGATCAAGGCCCCTGGAGTAAAAATTAGACCAGTGTATGTATGTCACTCCTCCACTTATTAACTGTGTGTCCTGGTGAGTTTGTTTAACTTACCTGAGCCTTAGCTTCTTCAGTTGTGGAAACTCTGGCTTAAATTGCATATGACTCTGAGATTGATCTGAACCACAGTGTAATACCACAGCGCAAATCTGGCACAGACAAGCTACTGAGGGCAATCAGTATTAGCTCTCTCATCCTTATTGATTTCTATCTACTGTGATATTCTGAGCAATACTGGTATTTGCTCCAAGGCTGATCCAGTCATCGTGGCAGGTGATTTTCACACAAACTGGCTAAGAACTAAGACCTCTAGGAAGAAGTGTTAGAACAGTAGAAGAAGGGTGAGAACTTTGAAAATCTTATCCTATTTTGGAAGGAGCAATAGAAATCACAGTAGTGGACTAGCTTGAATTGGTGGTGATCACACTGTGACTAAAGTGTCACCAATGAAGTGTTAGGAAAATGTGCCTTTAGGTATTGCATCACTGTTGTAGTGAATGTTAGTGAAATGATTTACTGCATGCCATCCATCAGGATAAATCTTAGAATTGCCATGCTCCAGAAGAAACTTCTGCCTGCAATGGGGATCATGTTTTCCTCCTTATCTTTGGAAATTCTCAACATTACCACACATGCCAATATTCCCTTCTCAGTAATCAGCATTGTAGTTTATGTTTCTAGCCACAATGCTATCTTTCTGAAACTACTGCTTCCAGAGAGGTATGCAGTATACTGGTCAAAAGCAGGACTCAAGACCCATAGTAGCTCAGTGTACCTAATCTACACTAGCCATGTAATATTGGGTAGTTACATATACTCTCAAGTTTCACAGTTGTGCCAAAACTGGTGTGACATTTTTTTAAGTTTATTTGGATTTGGGTAACTTTTTTGTGCATATACACATGTGTGTTCATGTGTGTTCAGTCATGTGTACATTTTCCTGACACTTCATTGGTGACACTTTAGTCACAGTGTGATCACCACCAATTCAAGCTAGTCCACTACTGTGATTTCTATTGCTCCTTCCAAAATAGGATAAGATTTTCAAAGTTCTCACCCTTCTTCTACTGTTCTAACACTTCTTCCTAGAGGTCTTAGTTCTTAGCCAGTTTGTGTGAAAATCACCTGCCACGATGACTGGATCAGCCTTGGAGCAAATACCAGTATTGCTCAGAATATCACAGTAGATAGAAATCAATAAGGATGAGAGAGCTAATACTGATTGCCCTCAGTAGCTTGTCTGTGCCAGATTTGCGCTGTGGTATTACACTGTGGTTCAGATCAATGTAGAAGTCAAAGGACAGTCTCTGGTATATACTTTTCTTCTTTTGGGGAAAGGTAGGGTCTCTTACTGGCTGGGAAATTTTAAGTAGACTGAGTTGGTTGGCCAGTGAGATCCAGAGGTCAGCACTGGGGTCACAGTTTCAGACTAATGCATCTAGTTGTGTGTAGATAATTTTTACACACAGAATATCTCCAGACATTTAAAAATTTATAGGACTATTTGTCATTAATGTTTTTGTTTATTTATCTTTGCTTATGCAATATATTATTACACAGTTGGTAGGTAACAACAAGAGAAATGAATTGTTTTACAGATTTTGGAGGTCAGGCATTGAAAGCAAGCTACATAAAGCTACAAAGTGTGAGCAGAACTCTTCCTCTGGAGGCTCAGAGAGAGAATCCACTCCTTGTCACTCTCAGGTCACAGTATCTGCTCCTGTTATCGCACTGCCTCTGCTGTTTCCTACTTAGATCTGCCTCCCTCTGATAAAGAAATGTGTGATGGCATGGAAGGATAATGCTGGGCAATCTCTCTATGTCAATGTATTCAATTACAACTGTAATGATTGTAGAAGTTAAGAGTCACTGATACCAAAGATTAGGAAGTGCTTAAATAACTCTGAGGGTTTTACACAGCCCAATACAGCCTCCTAAATTTCATGCTAAAATATCTATGATTCCCTGTTTGTTGACTCTATGTATATTATGAATATAATATTTAATCATTTATAATGCAAATATTTCTCTAAATTGGCATTTTATTTTTAATTGTGCTCATAGCTTGAACCATTGTAAGTAGTACCCAAAGGTGACATAGTGTAATAAGACAAAGCTGTTTAATGGTAATAAGACAAGCAGAATAATGAAGTATTTCAAATGCATTGAATCTTAGGTCTTCATACAACAGAGAGTAACTTTTATTCCTCCTAACTTAAGAGTCTTAAATCATTGCAGACAGTAGATGATGGATGCCCATTTGGAGTGTTATCAAGATTACCTAAGGTCTTTAAAAGCAATTCCTGTATCCTCAGTAATGCACTTGCCCGAGGGAATAGGGAATCCCTATATTGCAGTGAGCATAGCCTGGAGTGTTATCATTCTTCTTTTTTGGATGTACTTTGTGCTTTCATGTGCTTATGACTAATCATCAAACTGTTGTTACAGACACAAGGGTGTACAATTCCTAAAATGATCACAGAAGAGGCTAAAGAAATTTTAATGTGATTAGTGTAAAGGATTTCTCAAAGAAATGAATATTTTGAGAAGAATTATTCAATAAAAAGAATAAGTGATGTCCTGGGGTATGTGGGAAGTGGGATGTGAGAGTTAGGTAGATATTATCAAGATACATTGCAAACGTTTATGAAATTGTCAAAGAATGCCGGGTGATGGCGGCGCATGCCTTTAATCCCAGCACTTGGGAGGCAGAGCCAGGAGGATCTCTGTGAGTATGAGTTCGAGGCCAGCTTGGGCTACAGAGTGAGTTCCAGGAAAAGGTGCAAAGATACACAGAGAAATCCTGTCTTGAAAAACAAAAAAAAAATTGTCAAAGAATGAATAAAAAATATTCCCAAGAATATTAAGTGATAACTTCACTTATTAGAAATTAAAAAAAGTAACCCAGATTAAATATAGACATATGACAGTACTTGATTGTGCAGTGAGTGTGTGAGTGTGTGTATGTGTGTGTGTGTGTATATAAAGATATGTCTTTTTAATGAAACTTTTAAGAAACGTTTTGCCTATTTTAGAAATTTACTATATCTTGATGAAAAAAAATTTGCATTTAAAATACATATATGTTCATTATACAACTAAAGGTCAAAACCACACCAGTGATCTCCATGAATAAATAGAAAGTGAATATATATTTAAGCTCAATATTTTTGAGCTTAAAAAGGAATACAGTTCTTACAATGGCATTGCATATGTGAACTTTCAAAACAATAGGCTGAGTGAAATAAAGAAACAAGAAAGGTTAAATGTTATATAACCCTATTTGTCTAAGCCCTACAGAGCAGTTAAATTCACATACAGAAAGCAGGATGGTGGTGGCCAATCATGAGAGGGAAGGACGACTCTGTAATCAGTGAAGAATTCAGTCTGGGCAAGGATAGAGTTCTGGAACTCAGTCATGGTGCTGAAGCATTCAGTGTCAGTGATCAGAGAATTAAAAGGCTTAAAATGGTGACTTTTATGCTATGTATATTTTGCTACAATAAAATAAAAAAGAATGTGACAAGTGAGGGATTCTCCTTGTACAGTGACAGTATTCAATCATTTTCATGATGTGAAGCTTAAGGATACTGAAATTGCTCAAAGATGGCCTTATCATCATTAGATCCTAACATTTTATTATACTGATTCATTTTTATTATATTACATGTTTCAGTGCTGAAATGTCTGAATTCCTCTGTTCAGTGTACAAGCTTGCAAAAATACTACATTTAAATTCTCTTTCCTGCTGTAGTTTGTAAGATGTATAAAACAGCTTGTTTCCCACACAAATGGCGGGGGTACTATGACCACAGATGTGGTCCATGAAGTTTGTGCTTGTTTTCAGATATAGGCAGTTTTAACTGGGATTACTAAAAACCAGTCTCTCACTTGTCAAGCAAATTATATTTTAAATTACAAAAATATGTATGCTAGTGTTTCATATGCTATAGTAAATTAAACTGTGAATTAAATTTTACTTATGAAACCAAACCTTCTAATGTAAATTAAAACATATTTGACTGTAAGTATTCAATTACTGGTATACTAAATAAATTGACATTTGATGTAGTGAAACATTTCCCAAACCCCAGAGAACACTGGGATTAGGAGTGAAGGAGCTTCTGTCTTAGAAATTATTCTAGTCTTAAGAGAAGCAAACATTAATAGAGACTTTTCAAAAGCTTTAGAGGCGCTCCAAGTCTGGAATAGAAACCCTTGGGTCCCCTAATAGAAAATGGAATTCACTTGAGTCTTATTAAAAAAAAAAAAACAAAAAAATAAAAAGGCCAGATCCAATGAAAAGTGAAATAATATACAGAGAGTAGAATGGGCATTTTTTATTTTCATTAAGAAACTTAGTAATTATGTATCATTAAATATTAAGACAATTCACAGTTGTGTACTGAGACAAAATTTCAATCTTTACTGTAAGAAAAACCCAATTAAAAAATAAGTCAAAATTTCCTTCCTGATTAAAAAAAAATCAGGAAACTAGATATAATAGAGAATTGATATCAGCCATGTCAGCATAGAGATATTCAAACATTAACATAAACTTGTTCGGAGAACTGATACAATTGTATCAACGATTCCACACACGGGTATATACATTCATGTACAGAAACAGATTTGAAATGTTGTGTATAAGTCAAAGGAATAAGAACCACACAAAATGAAGTAGAAATTTCCTATGAATAGGAAGTATTTTTCATTTTAATTGGCTCCTGTTTTCAGAGATGTCATTAAAAAAAATGTCTGTGTGGCTCTCAGTAAATTGTCCTCATGAAGTGCCTAGTATTAAAATGTTTGTTACCTACTGAGAAGTAGGGAGAACAATGATTACAGCTTTAGTTTGGGGCCTATTAGTGCTAAGCATGTCACTGCAAAGCCTGGGAATTTTATGTCAACCTATATTTTTATGCATTCAGCATAGACTCAACTCCTTTAACTGGGCCTTGCTATGTCTTGAACTCAACAGGTAACTGGTAAAAATAAAAAGAAATCCAGACTTCCCAGTGACAAAATTGAGAGGTTAGTCCCTCAGAAAAAAATAGTGGTTCATCTCTGGACTACGGATTTTCAGATCGACAATCCTGTGACTGCATCCCAAGGCTCAGCTTTCAAAACTGTTGAGCCGCGTACTCACAAAGACATTCAAGCTCTCTAAACTGTTCCTTTTCAGAATATCCCATCAAGACTCTGTTGTACTTTCTAGTCCTTTCTGACTCTGATAGACTACTGAAAGTTGCTAGATGATATTAACAACTGTGTCCTGCCAGAAACAATAGATTGGTTTACAAAATGTATATTTGACAAAGCTTGATTTATTTTGGCTTTGGCAAGAGAGGGTAAACTTGAATAAAGTGCTTTGAAATGGCACTGCCTACTTCAACAAACCTATTTCAGAGCCATCAAGACTCACTTCTTATCACCCTTTACCATGTTTGCACATTTCTTAAAGTTTTGATGAATATATCAGTAATGTGAACTAATTTGGCCAGGAAAAATATTTTCAGTCAGATATTAGCATGTTTTATACACATGGCTGCACTATTTTTTATTAATCTGAATAATTACTTTACTTGTATTTATTAGTGAGAACATGCTTGTACTCTGCAGTAGCATTTAATTCCAAGTTTCCACAGTCAAGCAGCAAAGGTGTCAGTTCACAACAGCTACCAAGAAACATGCAAGAAGACCAACTGCCATGAACCACAACAGTCATCGTTCTAAAAGGAAGAGAACACTTTGTGTTTTATTTCTGCAAGAATAATTAAATACTTGTCCTAGTAGAATATCAAGCCTTTCTTCATACTGAGTCAGAATTAATCAGAAAGCTCTGTTCATATACAAAATTTTCATAAATCTGTGCCTAGTTATACTTGGCAAACAAATGCAGTATCCTACCATCCACCTTGACTTCAGACTGTGGTGGATAATAACACATTTGATATACTCTACACATTTCATTCACAGGAGGGTGTATTTTCCCCAAAAAGGAAAAAAAGAAAAGAAACAAAAACAAACAAACAAACAAAAAAAACTTCACCTATTTCACTATTTTACTTTCCCAAGATAATTCATTGGTATGCAATATGCATATATTTACATTTTATATGTCTTTAAAGATATAAATAAGTTGTCAAATAAATTTAGGTTTGGTTAGGTTTTGATAATGATTTTTCACAATTGTTTGAGAATTTCATACAATATATTGTCATCATATTCACCCAACTATCCCAACTCCAGCACAATTTCCTACCCCATTTACCTAGCACCATATTCTGACTGACTCTTCTCTCCCTCAAACCCTTCACATCTAGAGTATATTAGCCGATTAATCTTACACATTGGGATTGACATGGAGTGTGGTAGATATATGAGGGGTCACACCATTAAAGGAAATTGATTTTCCTTCTCCCAGTAGGAGTCAAATGACAAGGGCCGAGCAGTGAAACTTTGAGCTTCATCTCCCCTGAGATCTTGAATGTCTGTCTGGCTTGAACTTGTGCAGGTCTTATGCACACTGTCCCAATCTCTGTGAGTTTGTAAGTGCATTCACCTTGTGTCTTTTACAAACCCTGTTTCCTTGAATCTAACCATGACCTCTGTCTCTTACAATCTTTCCATCTTACAGTCACCCTCTCTTCTGCACAGATCAATGACTCTTGAGGGAAAGGCATAACATAGACTGGCCATTTTTGATCAAAGTCTCTTATTTTTTATACTGACCAGTTGCATTCATTGCCATCTACAAGAATAAGCTACTCTGATTGGGCCTGGTATTATCTGGATTTTTTTTTTAATTTAAATGCAGCTTATCACAGGATTCTTTGTCCAATTTACCTTGGGTTTGAAAAATTTTATGCTGGAAGGTGATGCTTGAATAAAATCCAGGTGAACAGCCCAATCTGAGAGCTTTATTCAACTTGGCCACATCATTTGTATATTCATTGAATCTGCAGTCAAATTCTACTGCCTCTCCATTTATCTTACAAAATGCATTGCTTGTAGGATTTGGGAACTTATGATAACATTTCTAACAATTTTCCTCTCTAGGATGTAAATAAGTAGATTCCTTGACATTTTTTAATTGGTTACTTTTTATAAACAATACTTATTACTATTTCTTGTCATGCACAGGTGCTGACTGTTGCCAACCCCATACAGTAAATGAGACCTTCCTGACTGACTAGGGCCACTGGGACCTGCCATTATGATATCTTTTTCATGCTTCAATATGTTCAGTCAGATTTTTTAATAATGATGTTTCATTTTGACAACTTGGAAACAGCCAGATTGAAGAAGACACTAAAATGCAAAAATGTCTCTGCAATAATCCTGCATCTCTCATGTAGTTTCTGAAGCTGTTTAAAGTGGGGAATGGGGCTCACTAGTAGATGACTTGCTACTATGTGCATGATCCCAAGTTTATTCCCAGCTCTGCAAAAACTAAGCAAAAGAAAAAACAAACACAGTTGTCCATAGCACTTCCCACAATGTCTTGATTTATAAGAAAAAAATAATCACACAATTTTTCATATGTGGTATTTCAAATTGTGAAATCATCATGATTTTTCTCTTGTATTAGCTAGAAAATACATATTGTGTTGTATGCTTCTATCTATTTTATAAGTTGAGCAACACAATGTCACAATGTAGGCATAATATAACCCTGGAAAGAGGATGACTTTAACAATTTTTCTCTGTTTGAACACCATCGTTGGACACTTTTGCTTGTATTCAGGCATTGTAAAGAATAAGAGGTTTCAGCCAAACCTCCATGTTAGTCTCCCCCAGGACAACATTTTTACCTCCCTTTGGTGAAGAGCCTTCATGGTCCCAGATAAGATAAAATAGAGAAAAGTGAGAGAAATGATGAAAGAGAAAACCATGCAATGCCTTAGAAGCAGCTTAGAAAACTAGTTGAGCCATCCTTGAAGATCAACATAGCAAGTCAAATCTTTGACATAGATTTTTCAGGAAAGCCTGTGAAGGAAGTTCACTGGTACCTTTAACATCAAAGTGTTTCATCCTCCTGCCCTTCTAGCTACCATAATATGACTGTATATACAGATGTGCAACCCAGAATGGCCTTTGCCATAGAGAATGCAAGAAAAGGGGAGGAAGATGGCACCCCATGAAGTACTCACCTTTTGTACATATTGTATACATTAGTTCATTTAATCTTAACTTTGAAGCAGATAACACTTTTATTTTCAATTCAACTTAAAGTGAATGCGCCTGAGATTCATGAAAGGCAAAGGTACAGACATTGCTGGAGCCTGAATATAATGCAGTTCCTTACTCTCTAAACATCTAAACATTGGCTGTAGCAGAAAGCTACCCTAACCAGCTCAGTGGTCTCTACATATATATGCTTGATCTTTCTGAAAAGAGTGCTTTGAGCTTTGTGTTCTCCTCACCTTAGAATAAAATAATCATCTCAGATAGAAGTTAGGACTTCCAAGTGAGAAACAAAATTTGTTTCAAAAAAACAAAATTTGCCCACACATATCTGTCTTGAGCTTAGATGGAACATATGCTTGGTTATAGTGATAACTTCCAATGTGTGTTTGCAAAGCAGTGGTGCCTTCTAGACTTCCTTTCTTTATCTGTGAGCAACTGGTACAGAGATGAAGACACAGGGCAAGCGCCAGTGGACACAGACACAACGTGGATAATTTATCCCTGGGACAGCAAACCCCTATGCCTCACAGGGAGCCAAAGAGCTCTGTCACTAGCAGGGGGTCTTGTAACCTCTCTAGAACGTCTAGCAACATGTTTTAGTAGAGAAAACAGAATGAAGAGTGAGATTATTCCCTGGAAAACGGAGTGCTGACAGTTACAGACCCACTGGAGGCTGCAAGAGTACAATGGTAAGATTCTCAGAATTGATTATGATCTCTAAGAAACTGTTCCCCAATATATCAAGATGTTCTTCACAGGAGCGTAAAACTAGGGAGATGGATGGAAGACAGTAAATTATTAGGAAAAATGAAAACATCAATTTTCTAAAATTTGAAAGTATTGTGTGTAAATAAAACCATGCCAAAATTGTGGTAAGTGTTCTTGTGTTAATTTTCTAGTTAGGACCTTTAAATAAAAAATGGAAAAAAAAAGTCAGAAGCAGGTTTTGGATATCTGAATTCCTAGACAGTTGGCTTTATCTATTTGACAATTAAGAAAAATCAAGGGCTCCCTTAGCCTCCATGGTAGAGAAGATTTCCTTCATGTGATAGAAAAAAGAAGCAACCATTTGTGTCAAATTTGTACTGAGTTTTTAAGAAACTACTCTCCAACATAGCTTGGCTGGAGAAAGGCATAGACCACTGTGGCTGTGTGCCTGGCCAAGGCCAGGAGGCAGGAAAACCTTCTTATGATCAAACGGCTATGATTTTGGTTTCTCCTCTAAAATTGCCACCATGGTCAGCAAAGACTAATATTTAAAGGAATTTAAATACATACACTTCAATGGAACACAGCTGAAATGGACCACAGTGTGAACTATGATACCCCAGGCTTTCAGTCTGTGTACTACGTGAGGTCCCAGAACTGGAGAAGTATCTGCCATTTTTTTCCTAGCAAGGACTAATTAATTAACTTAGCAACTCAAGATGGTCCTTAAGACTTGTTAAGGGAGTTTCTAGAAAGCACAGTTTAGGACTCCTGTCACACTCACATTGCTGAGCATATGTTATTCCCCCCCACTGCATTTTAATTAATTGGCTCATTTTGAAATTAAAGTAAAATTATGAGGGCACTTAATCTTTGATTCATTTATACATAGGGTATGGAAATTTTTTTCATTTTAAAGCAAAAAGAAAATGTGTTTCTTTCACCTCTATTTTTTTTTTGAGTGGCTTCAGTGGACATAGCATTCTTGGCTGAAATGCCCTTCTGCTATTTCCCATTTCAGGCTTTTTGTAAATATCTGCTTTAAATAGATGAATACAAAATGTATTGTACGTGCTGGGCACTTTTGAGAACAAAAGTTCAAGCTATTGTTAGTAATCCTTCTCTGTATAAAATATGTTAACAATGTACTGGGATATCAGACACATCCTCAGCTCAAGTATCAGCCAGGCACTAAGGGGAAGGCTGCCCTCAATCATGTACTTGCCCTAATGCAAGTTTGTGAGGAAGTATAACTTTTAAAAAATGCATTCTGATAGGAAATCTTTAAATATAGCTGGTGAAAAATTGCCATGTGTTTTAAAATAAATAATTTGTATTGGCATTAGTCCAAGTGAAGTATATGACACAGTGTGATACAAATTATATTGGTAAATTTTCCATGTGCTATTTGTGCTCATTGAGGATACAGTCTGAACATGAGACAGTCACCCTGTCCCGCTCCAGCCTCAGTCCAAAGCAGGTTTATTTCAAGTACCATCCAAAATTTCCTGTCCTGGGGTAGGTTGTCCATTGTCCTTTTACAGGGAAGTAAAGAATCTCAAACAGATAAGGATGTTAAAATCTCACTCTCTGGAGAGTAACATGAAGGAGAACTATTTCCAGTAGAGGTTATTATTGTTTATCCCACAGTAGACAAACATCTATAAGTGGAGATGAGAAATGCTAAGTCCATTTGTGGAGAATCCACTCTGCTCTGCCTGGAAATCTCTCAGTCAGAACAGCAGAATATCTGCTTCAGCAGGGCTTCCTTAGTCTTTCCTAATCAATGGTGCAAGCCCAATCTACTGATGGTATTGATCTATCTGCTACTTGTTATTTGTTCTCTAGCCTTTGCTCCTACATGATTAATAAACTTACACATTCAAAACCCAAAGTAGACCAATCAATCCTCACACAGACCATACACATGTTTACTAATGCGTTTTTTCCAAAATAATATATCAGAAATAGTAAATTAAAGATGGCTTTCTGAGATAGAGTAAAAAGATTTAATACTGTTATCACTATTTCAGAAAAAAAGTCAAGAAAGTGCATATACTCCTGTGTGTGATTCTGTGTGTGCCTGTGTGTGTTTGTGTATTCAGCTTACAATGGAAGTCTTTGGCATTCTCTGTGGCATTAAGCAAGTAATTTAAATATTGATTGCCTCAGCTTTGTCATATATGAAGTGGATAAAATAATGGCATTTTCATTATATAATGTTTTTCAGAAAAATTAATATTTCTAAGATGTATAAAATCAGAACAACATATAGTCATACAATATGATGTAGATAGCCTTTACTTTTTTACTGTGATGCTGAAAACGGAACATTATATTTTTTGATAATTTATTTTTAATAGCATTCACTTTCACTTCCACCTCCCTTGGCTTGGCTTGTGTACAGTGACATGTAGCTGTCATTAGCAAACACATGAATTCTTATCTGTATTTTTATACTGTGAACAAAACCACTTAGTGCCATACTTAGCATGTAGTCATTCATTCTAGCAACAGCTGAGAAATATATCCTCGGATATCAAACCTACAGTGTTTATTTACTTGCTTCTTTCCTTTGATTCTTTATTTATTCATGTAGCCAGTAGTTAACATGTTTTTGCTTTGTGCCAGGCAGGATCTGGGAACACTGCAGGAAATATTCCAGACTAAGATGCCATGTTTAGCATTTTTTTTTTTTTTTTTGCTTTTAGTAAAAAGGAGTTGAAAACATAAACAGATTTCTCAGAGATTTGGTTGATAAGAGCTCAAAGGAAAAGAAAAGAGGAAACTCATAGCTCTAAGGGCATTAAGGGTGAAGGAGGGACATGGTGGTAAAGTCATTGTGCCAGAGTGACCCTGAGCAGTGCCTTGAGGGTTGCTAAGAGAAGACTGTTGATTTGCAGGAAATCTGTGGACATAGAGAAAGCAGACATGGAGGTCCTCAAATCCTCAGGGTTTCTGGGAGCACGGGGAGGCCAGAATACCTTAAAACCTCAAGTAATAAATGAATAGGAAGGATACCCAGGTCATTTGGAGGCAGAATGATCAAATTAGAGCTGCCTTCTGGAGACCAAACAACCATTGGTTGTAGAGTTGGAGCAAAGATGACATGAACTGGAATAAAGAATTCTACTTTTGCCTTTAGTTATCAGGGGACACAGAGAACAAGTCCTAACTGTATGTGAAACATGCCTGGTTAATGGAGATTCTGCCCTCCTGCTGTGCTGTGCTATATAACCAGCTTTCTGAGATCCTATAGTTCTCATAGGGGAGTTAGAAGCTAAGCAGCCGAGTCAGAGGACAGGAGTGATATATTTAGGGTTCATTTGTTCAATTAATGAGTATTACTTTGTGTCATGACAGTTTAAAGAGAAAAGAAAGAGGAGGTAATTCTGCATGGATGGTTCTCATCCCAGCATTGCAGGAAATCATGAAAGTTACTCAAATATAGGCCTTTCAAGTTCTGAACTTCCTAGAATTGGAAAATAGCCACTGTTTGAGTGTGACAGAATCATGCAATTTGTTTCAGTCTCTTCATTCATAACACAGTAACTACCCATAAGCTGTTTACCTGTGGCTGTTACTTGTACATAGTAAGCCAATGGAAGTGTTATTGACAATGAGATTTGTGATGAAGCATATGGATTGTGGGGTCAAATTTATCAAAAGATCTTGATAACTAGATGATCTTTCTTTGAAATGCCATTCATAGTTGTCTTGATGGCAAATAGATCATTTTAAGTGCACAAATTGATTTACTTTAGAATTGCTAAAATGTTCCTGAAAATAATGGCTAGATGGAGGGCTGACAAGCATACTCTATATACTACCAATTTATTTGACTTCCTATTTGGAAAGAATGTCCAAATTAAAGGCGATTCAACATATGATATGTCATAATATTTTGTAATTGATTGACATAACTAGGTTTCAAAAGAGAGGCTAAAAAGTATTCTGATTTTAAATTATATCTATAAAAGGAGCAAAGTCATCTTTGAAATGACAGTGATGTGATTATTGAAAATAAAGTAGTCTACAATTTTTGGCTAATAGGTAAAACATGAAATCCACTGTATCAGTCTATTTCTGCCATTAGAGAACCTTAATTAGAAATCTCCAATTATGTATGCACATGCCAAAATACGAGTACTCCAGCAAATGAAAAATTTACATATACAATGTCTTTAATCAAAGCACCTATTTGATTGTACAATTATCTGTTTTGCAACACAAAATTTGAATTCTGTCCCCTGTGATTCTGCGTTTACACAGGTGCCCAATTATTTTGTTGGCGCAGCTAAGAAATGTCTGCTTGATGTACTATGATGTCAGTTCTCTTCCATTTATGGATGGAATTTTTCTTGACTCATAAAACAGAACTCATTGGATCAACATAGGAAATGCTTCTTCTTCTACTTATAACAGGAGAACTCTGTTTCACTTCCATTCTCTGCTAAGAAAGCAAGATTAGGTTTTTTTTTTTTTACTCATACAATTTGTTGCTTTCTCCCTTCTTATTTGGAATTTGCTTCAAATTTTGAAAATGACTCTGGTTCACAGGGAGAAGCCTTCAGTGGCAATAATACTGAGTTCACTCAATTTTCCACATTGTTAGTCCCTAAATGATGGGAGTAGGCTGTTGATCCCTGCCACTTGTAAGCAATAGAGAAACTGTAGAGCTGGTAAAATACCAGATTTATAGTCCTGAAGACAGATGTTCTCTGTGGAGAAGCTGGGAAATGCCTTGAGAAGCAGTGAGGCAGAACTGTATTTTTTTTTGTGGTCTTTCTGGACAATCAAGATTCTCCTTGGCTCCCTGAGCGAGGTGCAGTTAACTGAGTGACCTGCTCACAGAGACAGAGCTCTAGGTAAGTGGGATGTTGCTCTCTAGTTACATCATATGGGCAGGATAACTGGGATATGGGCTGCTTCAGTTGTGAAATGATTTACCACCTTGTACAGGGGCTCCACATTTCAGATGGGCGATCAGTAACATCGCAGTCTCTTGTCTTCTGGATCTTTCAGAAAAGGACATCACTCTATGTCTTTTACACAGTCTCAGAGGATTAGGTTGAGACATGATGTGACAACATAAGCACAAAGTCACTGGCTTTTCTTCTCCCTACTTGTGAGTAAATGTGTGCAGGAAGAAGTTCCTGAATCAGGCATGGATAGAAAACCAGTTGGTAAATCTCCAGCCTGGAATCTTTGCTTTGACTCCAGAAAGATTTGTAACCAAACTATAAAGGAATGCTTTCAATGCCTCTTGATTCTTTAAATCTAGGCTTTGTTGTCCCTCTCAATATTGAGTTTTCTATAATGTATTTCATCTTGGGTATGAGATGGCCCAATGCTATTGGCATACGCATAGGTCAAACTATCTGTGGTCTCAGCAATACCCTGTATTCTGCTTTTTGTTTAGCTTTGAGACAGGGATTCTCTACATATCCCGGCTGTCCTGTAACTCACCAAGTAGGCCAGGCTGGCCTCAGATTTACAGAGATATCCCCACTCCCAAAGAGGTACTCTGCCTATGAATGCTGGAATGATTCAAGGCATGTACCACAATGCCTGTCTCTGCGTTATTTTTCAGTCTTTGCTTTAAATCCCCCAGGAAGCAAATGCACTATTGTAATAAAAACGACTACTGTCCTAGGCTATCTGCAGGGACCTTATTTTAAGACCACCTATGGGAACCAAAACCTACAGATACTCAAGTCATTTAAATGAAATGAAGAGTATTTGTACAAATCATCCTGTATACGATTTACAATGCCTACCAGTGTCAATAACATGAAGTGGTTTGTTCTACTGGATTGTCTAGGGTATAATGACAAAGAAAAATCTTAAATTCCTCCAGGGAAGATACAATCTGTCTTTACTTAACTAGTTTCACCTAAACAATAGACCTCTAATGCAGCTTCCACAGCTATAGAAGGCTGACCATGTACTGTAAGAGACCAGAGTCAATGGACCTAGTGTCAGAATTTGAATCATGTCCCCAGGTAGTCTTGCTCTTGTATAGCCTCTCTCTGCATTGATTCTTAGCTCAACTCTGTCACTTAATATGACAAAAGGAGAGGCACTTGCATTAGGCTTGTTCTTTAGGACACTCATGGAAGTGACTTGTGTACTATATGACAGCCAGGCAATTCTGCTACAAAGATATATCACTTGAAATGCCTCTGGAATATGTCCTACCATGTAGGAAGCAAGGACACATACAGGAAAGTGTCATCTCCAGGGATTTAACTGTGACCTCATGAGGGACCCACCAACATCTGGTGAAAGAGTATTTGCTCATTAAAATGTGCTGTTCTCAGAATTGTAAGAATAATGATGTCAGATCATGTTGTCATGATACTGATAACAGCACATGGGTGTTTGTGTTACTGCACTGTACAATGCTGATTGATACAACGTGGATCTGTTGCATGCTCTGTTATGCTCTTGATATGGACTCTGGTGAATTGTTTGTTTATCTCATTTCCATTTTGACAGTCTGAGAAATAATTGTAGTATATCACAGCCCATGGAATAAACTAAGTAAAACAATCAATGTGAAGAATTTAGCACGGTGGTTGAGTCAGAGTAGCACTTGATGAATGATAGTAGTTATATTAATTACATTGTCACAGTCATTACTCTCATTATGACAGCTTCCACAACTACCGGTACCAATGCCAACACTAATACAAGACTACTTATAGGCTAGAGCATTCCAGATGTTCTTAATATCTATCACCACAGAAAAAGTGAATCTATTTACTAGAATACTATTTATTTGTTTGTGTATTCCCCCCTTAATATCTGAAGATACTGAACAATCAAACTACATCCTTGTCCATTAGCAATTCTATGCAAAACCAAAAGAACTGTGTTCCATTTTAGGGGAAAAGTCAAGTATATTCTCAAGCACAGCAATGATAATAATGTCTGTTGGTTAAGATCATAGACTCCCTGTGAGAACTGTTTTTACTTTCTATAATTTGTCTATTGCAGTACAATGATGTGAACACCTTTAAATAGGTTGAAGTATGAACATATGTTTAAATTCCATCTTATATTTCACTAACTTTAATATCACTGCACTCAATGAAGTTGACTTTTTAGCATCCTTAAGTTTGCACTGGATTAAATAGAAATGAGAGTGAAAGTGGTCATGACAGAGCTAGTTCATACCCAGGTCTTTTCCTGTGAGGCTTAACCAAAACTGGGTGGTTTACTCTAGTCTAATATAATTCCTTTCATAATGAAGAAAGAGCACATAAAATTTATTTTAAAAAATCAAGTAATGAATCCAAGTCAAATACATGAAAATTAGTGTTTTTAATAGATAGAGGAGGCAAAGGAGAGAGTTATTGGATGTGGCACTTTTTAGTGTGCTCATTAGACCAGTGGCTTTGGCATTACTTAAGAATTAACTGAAATTTGGGCTCAGTGTTAGATCCACTTTACCAGAACTGACATTTAGAAAGTTAATTTAGGTGATTCTCCTACTTATTATTATTGAGTTACTCTAATGTAATAAATCATTTTCTACATCTATTGTTCCTTAAACCATGTGTCATATAGCGTCCTGTATAGATGATCTTTATTCCTTTTTCTAACCCAACATTTATGCAGACTTTTTCTTCATCTTATTTTCTTTCTACCCTGCTTCTATTCTGGCCATTCATTTTATATAAAGCAATTTAGGATGAGGAAAGGGAAAGCCTATATAACAGATTCTCACTAATTTTTTCTATGTATTGCACTGGTTAAGAGAAAAATTAACCCCTCTTTCTTGTTTTTTTTTTTTAGTTTGTCATTTTACTTTTTGTTAAAATATTTTTATTTTATAATTAACTTAATTTCACATATCAGCCATGGATTCCCCCGTCCACCCTCTTCCCACCCTCCAGCCCTTCCCCCCCCAACACCCTCCCCCATTTCCACCTCCTCCAAGCACAAAGATACCTCCACAGTAGACTACTGGCAATGGTCGAGAGAGTGCCTGAGCTGACCTGCTCTAGTGTTCAGATGGCTGAACACCCTGGCTGTCATGTTAGAACTCCCATCCAGTATCTGATGGAAGAAGATGCAGAGATCCACAGCCGAGCCCCAGGTGGAGCTCCGGAAACCTCTCTTTCTTAATCTGTTCTAAACTGGTAAACTCAAGGCAGGAAAGACAAACCATCTAATATAAAGTCTTCTTTTAAGTCCAATAGTGTGAAGAGAATTCTCAATGAAAGTTCAATGATGTATAGAAGTACAGTGATGCCATGATTCCACAAGGTCACAGACAAAAAGAGCAGCTCCACTGAGATGAATTACATTGATACAAATTATGACTCTAATATTAATGTTTGATAACTAATTATCTAAATTAGGAAGTAAATAAGTAAAAGTATATAAGATTTTTTTCTTATAGATCAGTAAAGATTTTGCTATTTTGCTATTGATACACACACTACAAAACCTTCTGATAGTTACTCATGGGATATATTAGTTCTCTAATTGAAAGATTTGATATAGCTTCAGTAAATGAAAATTTCTCTGAAAACAACATTCTTTGTTGGCAATCTTCTTTTCCAACTTTGCCAAGTCTTATTTTTAAGTGGAAGGGGAAAAAAAGACAAAACATAGTACTGTAGAACACATTATGAGTTTCTGGCAGGAAAAATCATTTAATAGCATAGCCTCAATTCATACAAACAAATAAAGTTATTTAAATCTTAGAAGAAAAGGCATTTCACACATGTCAGAGGAAGAGAAGAAAGAGGGGAAGAGAAGGAGGAAGCAGAACAAGATGGGAGGAGAAGCAGAAGGAGGCACTCACCTCAGTTGTTCAGTTAGTGGACAGGCACCATCATCTGAAAAAAAATCATATACTGTGATCATGAATACTATAAAAATGTAATTGTTTAAAATCAATTTTGGAAATCTATAAGAACAAAATTAAACAAGTGAAGAAATAGCTGGTTTGATCTTATTTATGTATTCTATCATCACCATTTTAGAATCAGAATAATTAACCTATTGTTTTCAAAATTATTTTCAGAAACATATCAAGTACATGTATATTATGAAGAAATTTTTATGACACATATGTTTAAAAGGTAAGCACAACCACAGAGATGCCTATATAACAGTATTGGTCCAGGCATGAACACAGTCTTGAAATACACAGCTCTGATGTCATATACATTGCTTTTATAAGCTATGATCCTCACAAAAGATGGCAAAGTAAACAACAGAGTGTTCAGGGTCTTCAGTCACATACATATACTCTAATTTTATAAGATTGTCTCTTTAGAATCTATCTCCCACTATTTTCCACTACACAGTTTCTTAAAACTTCTGTCCTTCCTTCCTTTTATCTTTCCTTTGCCCTTCCTTTCTCTTTTGTTCCTTCCTTTCTCCTTTCTCGCTCTCTCCCATCACTCATCTTCTTTCTTTCCTTTTTCCTTTCCTTTTTTCTATCTCACTTTTTTTTCACAGTATTTTAGTTCACTCCTTATGCCCTACTTCAGCATTCACCCATCCTATAGGGACAAATTAAAGAAATTACTCTACTTTCAAAGTGTTTTGTCCATATTTTGTACTTTCACTTTACTAATTTGATTGTATCTTGTGTTGTAGACATGGGTATTCATGTCTTGAACATGTTCATCTTTGAAAATCAGAAGAATTCCTAGTATGCTTCTTAAATAGGAGATGCTTTGAGGTACCTGCTGAGCCACAACTCTGGGGTTCTAGACATGTCATGAGGAGTATGGGAATGGAGTCACCCCAATATGAGTTGAGGTCATGTGTAATAATGTGACACTTATGCTTTTGAAGGTGTATTTTTAAGTGTGTGGTGTGTGTGTGTGTGTGTGTGTGTGTGTGTGTGTTCCACATGTATATAGGTGCCTACAATACCAGAAGATAGCATCATATGATCTTTAGCTGGAGTTATATGAACAATTCCAGTGTGAAAGAACTCACTATAAGTAGCAGAGACAAAAATTCTGTTACACCCTTTCTCTTCTTCATCATGTTATGTTCCATGGATATTTTCTCCTGTCACAACCAGTCAAATTTAGTTCTCACAGTCCCATTGCTGAATGGGTTAGTCTCAAATGTTCTCTGCCAAATGCTGTCACAGCATGCACAGCTATTTCATAATTTTATAAGGTCCTATTCAATTCAACAGGGAAAGATGAAAAATCTCAATCCAAAGAATTCACCTGACTCTTGATTAGGAATAAATGGGTTTGTCTAGATTTTCAGCTAGCATTCTTGGTACCTTTTGCCTCAAGAATTTGAAGAGCTTTGAACTTTTATCCATTTTCTTCTTTCTTTTATTCTCTTTACCTTAGATTTTGAGAATCATGATAGTTAATCTATATATCTCCAATCACTTTCATATCTATCTTACATTATTTAAAAAACTTAATCATGTAATAAATTGAATTAAGCAACAATAGTATAATGAGTTAAAATAAATAAGCGATAATTTTTCAAGACTATTTTTTTTTTTTTGGTTTTTGAGACAGAGTTTCTCTGCATAGCTTTGCTCCTTTCCTGGGACTCACTTGGTAGCCCAGGCTGGCCTCGAACTCACAGAGATCCTCCTGGCTCTGCCTCCCGAGTGCTGGGATTAAAGGCATGTGCCACCACCGCCCGGCTCAAGACTTTTTTTTATCATTTGTTAAGCAAATACTTTTCTTTATATAAGAAGTATATGACAACTAGCCATGTCTTCTGTGCTATTCTAGAGATTTCAGAGAAGGTGATAACCATGTGTATGTCTCCTACTTCCTATGCTATGGTGTGGAGGAGACAGGGAAAGAAGCTGCATATTCAGCTAAACACAAGAGAATGAGATAATTTTAAACAAAGAGAAGGAGATAATTTCAATTACTGAAACAGGAATTTGGCTCAGCAGACAAATGCTTAAATTGGGCAATCAGTAACCATATCAGAATGATACAGAGAAAGCCAGCTTTGCAAGATAGAAGTTCACATGTAAGCAACAGAAATAAAACCAATAATAATAACCAATGTTAATAGTATCTACTACATAGAAAAGAGTGATAATTATAAAACTGGGAGGTATGTGGAAACAGAATACAGACTGCATGGATGACCATTGCTGTAAAGTTTGCATATAGCTGAAGGGTCTTGAAGAACCACTGGAATGTTTTAAATGATAGGTATATGTCATTTGTGCTTGTCTTATAAATAGAAAGTGGTACTCTGTAGGAAATATAGAAAAGTGGCAATGGGAACAGCAGGATCCATTTTGAAATTTCAAGGTAAAAATTAGTAATGGCTCATAAAACTAGTGAGACGAGATAAGGAGAGTCATTTCATACTCATCAAAGGAACAACTCACCAAGACAATATTGCACTTCTAAAATATGCACACCAAACACAGGTGCACTCAATTTCATATAAGAAATATTATTGGATCTAAAAGGGGAAAAAAACCTGTAGATCAAGCCCAAGACAATGATGGTGAGTGATTTTGTTTTCCTGCTCTGACCAATAGACAAGATATCTGAACAAAAACTCATCAAGGAAACATTGATGTTAAGTGACATCATAAACCAAATGAATCTAACAGACATCTACAGAACATTCCATCCAGACAACTAAAGAATACACATACTTCCAGCAGCTCATGGAAATTTCTCTAATATTGACCACATATGAAGATATAAACAAGAATGAATACAGGAAAACTAAAATACAATCCAGTTCTCTAGCTGACAATACTGGAATCAATCTCTATATCAACAGCAATGGAAAACAGAGAAAATACAAAAACTCATGGAGATTAAAAGTATACTACTGAATTAAAATCAGGAAGAAATCAAGAAAGAAATTAAAAAAATAACTTTCTAGAACTGAATGGAAATGAAAACACAGTGCACCAAAATCTACAGGAATGAAAGCATCCCCCAGAGCAAAGTCTACAACACTAAGTGCCTACATAAAAACTCTAAAGAACTTTGACATCATGAGGTTTGCAGGCAAATGGATGGATCTAGAAAACATCATCGTGAGTGACGTAACCCAGACTCAGAAAGACAAACATGGTATGTACTCACTCATAGGAGGATACTAGATGTGTAACAAGGATGACTGGACTGCTACTCACATCACCAGGGAGGCTACCTGGAAAACAGGACACCAAGAAAAACACAGGCATCGCCCAATGACAGAGAAATGGCTGAGATCTACATGAACAGCCTGGACATGAGTGGGGGTAATGAAGGGCGAGGGTAGAGGGAAAGAGAGCTTGTGGGAGTGGGAGATCCCAGCTGGATCAAGAACAGAGAGGGAGAACAAGGAATAGGAGAACATGGTAAATGAAGACCACATGAGAATAGGAAGAAGCAAAGTGCTAGAGAGGCCCACAGAAATCCACAAATATACCCCCACAATAGACTGCTGGCAATGGTGGAGAGCCCGAACTGACCTACTCTGGTGATGGGATGGCCAAACACCCTAATTGTCATACTTGAAACCCCATCCAAAGACTGAGGGATCTGGATGCAGAGATCCACGGGTAGGCCCCAGGATCTCTAATTAGCGAGAAAGAGGAGGGTTTATATGTGTGAGAACTGTTGAAACCAAGGTTGGATAAAGCACAGAGACAAATAGCCAAACGAATGGAAACACATGAACTATGAACCAAAGGCTGAGGGGCCCCCAACTGGATCAGGCCCTCTGAATGGGTGAGACAGTTGATTGGGCTGATCTGTTTAGGGGGCATCCAGGCAGTGGGACAGGGTTCTGTGCTCATTGCATGAGTTGGCTGTTTGAAACCTGGGGCTTACGCAGGGACGCTTGGCTCAGTCTGGGACGAGGGTACTGGACCTGCCTGGACAGAGTCTACCAGGTTGATCTCAGCCCTCGGGGGAGGCTTTGCCCTGGAGGAGGTGGGAATGGGGGTGGGCTGGGGGGAAGGGGAGGGGGCAGGAGGGGGCAGAACAGGGGAATCTGTGGCTGATATGTAGAACTGAATTGTACTGTAAAATAAAAAGGAAAAAAAAAGACTATTACACAGAAAAAAAATAAAAATAAATAAAAGTTAAAAAAAAAAAACACAAAAAACAGCTCTAGAGAGCAGCCAGGAGGCAGTGGCACATGCCTTTAATCCCAGCACTCAGGAGGCAGAGCCAGGTGGATCTCTGTGAATTCAAGGCCAGGCCCCTCTACGAAGCCTGATCCAGGACAGGCACCCTGTCTCGAACACCCCCCCCCAAAAAAAAACAACAAATAACCCTATAGAGCTCTCATAATAATTACTGTATGTTACAATTGAAGGTCTTAGAAAAGAAGAGTAAACAATACACAAATATGGCAGACAGGAAGGGCTGAAAACATCAGGGATGAAATTAATTAAACAGAAACTAAAGAAAAACAACAGAAAGAATTAAGAGCTGTTTCTTTGAAAAGATTAACAAGACTGGCAAATCGTTAGCTAAATTAACCAACAGAAAAAGAGAGAGTATCCAAATTAATAAAGTCAGAGTTGAGAAGAGACATCACAATAGATATTGAGGAAATTTGGAGTTATGAGGACACATTTTAAATTTTATACTCCACTAAACTAGAAAATCTAGAAGAAATGAATGAATTTCTAAAAGCATATGGCCTACCAACATTAAAGCAAGATGAAATAAATAATTTAAGTAGAGACACAACAACCACTAAGACAGCAGTAGTAATTAAAAAATCTCCCAAATGAAAAATGCCTCAGGGCCAGATGTATTCAGAACAAATTCTACCAGACCTTCAAGGAAGAAGTAGTACCAGGACTTTTCAAAATTACCTATAAAATAGAAGAGAAACAAGCCGCTCCAATTTCTTTTTATGAATCCAAGATTACCCTGATACCGGAACCAGATAAAGACCTGATTTTAAAAAAAGGTGAATTATCGGCCAATCCCCCTTCATGTACATGGACACCCATACACACACAAAAAAAAATCTCAGTAAAATATTTGCAATAAAATATTTGCCAAGAATTCTCAGTACAATTCAATAGCATATGAAAGATCACCCTCCACAATTACATCAGCTTCACCTCACAAATGCAGGGAAAATTTAACATTCCTAAAGCAATCAAGGTAATCCACCACATAAGTATGTTCAGTTACAGAAATGTCACAAGCATCTCAGCAGAACGTCAAAGGTCTTTGACAAACTTCAATATCCCTTAGTAGTAAAAGTCCTAGAAAGTCTAGGAACATGAGAGTACACCTCAACATAATAGGGGCAATGTACAATAAGCCAACTGTCAATATTATGATAAATGGAGAAAAATGCAAAGTGTTTCCATGAAAATCAGCAATAACTCAAGAATATCCACTCTTTCCATTCCTCTTCAACATGGTCCTTGAACGCATGACCAGAACAATAAAATAGAGAAAGGGATATGAATATGAAAGAAAGAATGAAAGTACCCTTGCTTACAAATGATATGCTTCCTTTTTTAACATTGAAAATTGATACTTCTCTCATATAATATATTCTGACTACAATTTCCCCTCCCTCCACACCTCCCAGGTCTCAATCCATCTCCTCAAGATGCATTCCTCCTCGGTTTCCTCTTCATAAAAGAGTAGGCCTCCAAGAGACTGACAGCCAAAAAGGACAAAATAAATACAGTAAGACAAGGTAGAAGCCCTCATATCAAGGCTGGACAAGGCCACCTGAAAGGAGGAAAGGAGTATCAAGTGCAGGCAAAAGAGTCAGAGATACAGAAGCTTCCACTGTTAGGAGTCCCACTAAATCACCAAGTGAATGATTCTATATATAGAGAATCATAGAGATTCCACCTGTAATATTTGGAATTGATAAGCACATCCAGCAATGTACACAACACAAATTAATACACAGCAATCAGTAGCCTCCTAACCAACACAGTGAAATGCTTGTAAAATTAAACTTATAAGACATTGAGGAAAGAAATACAAGAAGATACCAGAGGGAAAGACAGCCTATGATTCTGGATTAGTAATTGTGCGAAAATGAACATTCTATTAAATAGAAGCTACAGATTCAATCCAATTCTCATAAAACTTCCAACACAATTCTTGTCAAAAATTGAAAGAATAATATCAAAATTCAAATGGTAAGAAAAAATATGCAGAATAATCAAACAATGGTGAACAATAAAAATACTGCCTGGGTATTATCATCCCAGATTTCAAGTTATATTTCACAACTATATTAATAAGAATATCATAATCCTGATATTAAAAGCTGATATATCTTTCATTGAAATAGAACAGAGGAAGCCCACATTCATATACTCACCAATTTTTTACAAAGAGGCCAAAAAATGCACATTGGAGAAAAGACAGCATTGTTAACAAATATTTGATGGTCAACCTCCTAAGCAACATGCACAAGAATAAAATTAGATATTTATCTCTCATCCTGCATAAACCTCAATTTCAAATGGATCAAAGACTTCAACATAAGGCCTGATACCTCAGCTCCAATAGAAGGGAAAGTAAGGAATAGAATTTAATTTATAGGCACAGGAAATAACTTTCTGAACAGGACACTGGTAGAGCAAGTATTAAGACCAATTGAGATGATATATTGTGTACCCTAATAAACTTTCCTTAGGATCAGAGGACATAGTCAGCCATGAGATTAGACATAGAGGTCAGGCAGTGGTGGGCCAAACCTTTAATCCCAGTACTGAGAAGCACATACACATTTAATCCCAGGAAGAGATGTCTGGGCAGGGAGAGGTATATAAGGCATGAGGAAACAGGAACTCACTCTCTCTAGGCTGAGGATTTCATAGAAGTGAGAACTAGTGGCTGGCTGCTCTGCTTCTCTGATCTTTCAGCTTTCACCCTGATATCTGACTCTCTGCTTGTTAATTAAGTGACCTCATGAAATGAAAACTCATCTGCAGAACTAAAAACACAATCATTTGTGTGAAGAAGTATCCTACAAAATTGAAAAAGATCATTACCAGCCATAAACATAGCAGAGAGTTTTTGTCTAGAATACATAAAAACCACAAAACCAAACATGATTAAAGTAAACAAGCAAGTTAAAAGTTGGGAAATGGAACTAAATATGAGTTTCTCAATTCAAAAAAAAATATGACTGAGAAGTTTCTAATTAAAACTACTTTGAGATTTCATCTTAACTCAGTCTGAATGGCTAAGATACTAAAAAAAATTACAACAAATACTAGCATGAATATGGGAAAGGAAGACATGTATTCACTGTTGACATAATGTAGATTCGTGTGGATGTTCTACAAGAAGCAAGAAATAGCTTCCAAATGACTCAGTTATAGTACTTATTGGTCTGTACCCAATGGACTCTATCCTGCTATAGAGATACCATCTCAGCCAAGTCTATTGCTCTCTGTTCATAATAGTCAAGAAAATGAAACAGCCTAGATGTCAATCATAGATGAACCAACAGTAAAAGTGTGGTTCATATATACAATAGAATACTATTCAGCTGTGAAGAAGCATGAAATTCCCCAGTAAATGAAAGCAACTGGAAATAATCATCCTGGGTTAATCAACACCCAGAAAAACAAATGTCTCATTCTCTCTCATATGTGGATACTGGCTTTGTATCTTCAGGTACATGCATTTCAATTGTAGTATTCATAAAAGATAAAAAAATATATAGCTAGTGGGGGCTGTTGGGGTGTTCAAAGGAGGGTGATAGAATGGAAAGCCATGAGTGGAGATAGAAGAATAAGAGTACAGAAAGGGTTAAACTGAGTTTGGAGGGAAGGGTAGAAAAAGAGAGTGTGAGGAAAAATAACTAACACTAAAGACCTTTAAAAATAACATATAGAAAACCACTTCTGTAGGTTTCCTAAAATATGTTCATAAACACATATAAAGGGGGTTTAAATATAGTTATCCTATAATGAGGAAACAATGCCTCACTTAGATACCATATGTATGTCAGATAAAAGGCCCAGTGCCAGGCATAAATCACCTCTTTTCTAGTTGTTCTTCAATGGGGTACAATAAGCCCACCCACAGATATTACAGGGCATTTCTATTGCTCTTAGTCATCATTTTCATCTCTTCACCACCATGTTACTGAAGACAGCATGTCCAGTCACAATACATGGACAAATCAAGCTGTTATTAACTTGGACGTTTCAGCCCTACTGGTTAATTTTCATAGTGCTGGAAGACACTGTATGCTTTACCAGAGGAGAAAAGTAATCATCAATATTAGCCAGCTGTGAACCCTGACAATTACAATAATGATTGGGGAGGCAAGACATATCCACTGGTGCATTCATGGCCCAAATGATATGAAAGTAATAAAACAATTCTGATTAAACTTAAAAGTCTGCTCCACAGAACAAACTCATGCCTCATACTGTTAAGTGTATCCCAAGTCTGAGTCTGACTAGGTCATAGACGCTATAAGAAGATCTATTACTACTATCCTGCCAAATGCACATAGTAATAAGATGTTCCCTACATATCTTACCTACAGAATAGCACATCTTTCAACACTCATCAGAGGAGCTTCTTTTTGTAGTAGGTGGCAATTAATACAGAAACACATAACCAGTCAATGTCAACATGCAAAGAATAAGAGACAGTGAGAGGCTACTCATGCTCCAGTACATGACACCACAGCCATATGCATACAGAAAGCACTTGATAGACTTAATATTTATATTAATTTTGAACAAAATTTGGGATAAATTGGTGTGGCAGCTGGGGAGGTAAAGATGGGTGGACTTGATCAAAACATTATTGCATATATGAATATGAAATAAAAGATTATTAAAGCTAATGATTGTTTAATGATTGTTTAGATCAAAGTGAAGTTGGCGATGGAAAGAAGTGGATACATCTTGACTATATGTTGAAAATAGAATCAATAGGTCCTGTTGATGAATTAGATGTGTGTAGTGAATTAAAAAATGAATAATGGATGATTGGTGGTTTGAGAATTTAGTCCATGAATAGGGACTAAATTAGTAATGTTTAAGTGAGGGATCAAGAACATGCACAGAGAAATAGCTTGAATATATCTATGTTACTGCTTACTACATGTCACCTCTACTTTAGCCATATTACACTAGGGCGTTTCTTACCTATATGAAAGCAAAGGTCAATGTATAAAGTAAATGAGGAAATCTGTAATTCACTGGGAAATTTGTGGCTGACCTTACACACTGTATACACTGGAAATCATTATCACAAAGATATGCTCCTTTGGATGTTCAGAGTGAGGGAATCCATCTTAGTAAGGAGGACGGAGCTTAGGCTGGAGCTTAGGAGACAGCCCACTCGGCAGTGTAAACCTGTCATTAAAGCACTACGGAGACAAACAGGAGATTACAAATTAGGAACTGAAAACAAAGACAAAATTGCAATCTAGTTAGTTGTGTGGCACTGATCAAGATTCCAGTCTTAACCAGTTCCCAGTTTCATGCTACAATCTCATGGGTACCATAATGAACAGAGCTCACTGACCTACAGTTACAACTCCATAAAACCATGTTGTTTCTTGGCCATTTCTGTAATATCAACACAGCAGGGTACACTAATGGTGTGCCATCTCTACCTAAATCTTCATTATTGTCGGTAGGAGGCATTTCTGAAAGTAGTTACTTGGCCTTCATTTCTATCCAATTCCTTTAAAGTCCTCAAAATCCACAGATGACTTCTTTACTATGAAAAGAAAATGACATGATGGTGTTTGTTTTTTCTTAGCTTCATGTTTCATAAAGAAGGGGTCTAATAATTAACAATGTAGCTGCAGCTTATTATGGTGTGGTTTACATTTCTGATCCCCATTTGCATTAGAATTTGGGAAACTGGAATGGTTTCTCAATGTAGTGTGCTCTCAGATTCCATAGGGTCCCAACCTCTACAAAAGTGGGTGTATGGAAATCAACAGGTTTTGAAGAGGCCAGATAAAATAAAGAATGGAGAAGCATCATGTAGATAGACACTACTAGAAAAAAAATCTCACCAAACCCTCAACTCCATGACACACTTGACAGTATTAGCCAGGGCAACACTGCCTCCATTTCAATTAATACATTGTAAACTCAATATCTGTGTCATAATAAAGTTTCAGTTCAGATTTGTACAATGTAGGAATTCTTTGTTGAAGCTAAATAAAACATGCTTTCTAGAAAACAATATTATTGTTTGTGCAAAATTGATTTTTATGCTGTTTGACTCCAGAGTGACGGTTTACTAGGCTATATTTTTCCTGTTTTCAGTATTGTCTCATCTAATTTTATTTTTCATTTTCCCAAATCATTTGTATGAGCCTGTGGGAAATGGCAGTGTTTATCCTCTGGCTTCTCTCTCTTCTGAGATAATTTGTAATTTGCTAACACACTGTAAACACTACAGCTTTGCATAACTTCTGAATGGTTAATCTGTTTGTCCTCGAAATTACCAGATTATTCATTTAATTTTGCCATCATTTTTTTTTGCACATTAAAAATGTACTCAAGATAATTTAGTTTGGAGTGTGAAGGGCTAATGTAAAAATTACTTTTGTATCCTTTAAAGGAGCAAACAATATTGAAAAAACTGAACAGCTAAGACATGATTTCAAAGAGAGTGGTGCATACCTAAGAGGGTAGATACTTTCAATACATATTAAAATTATGCCCTGAAAATTGTTGTGGCAAATTATTTAGGCAAATGTTGGATTTGGGTTTAGGAACAACCAAAATCAATCAATCAATCGTCATCATCATCGTTCTCTCTCTCTCTCTCTCTCTCTCTCTCTCTCTCTCTCTCTCTCTCTCTCTCTCTCTCTCTCCCCTTTCTCTCTTTTATTTGCTTCTAATTAGAAGCCTTAGCATGTAAACTCAAGGTAACCATGGAGCTGTGGTTCTATGGAATGAATAAATGATGGAATGAATAATGAATAGAATGAATAGAAGAGGTGGGAGGACAGACCATACAGTGGATAAAACATAAGCCTAAAGAAACACTGGAACACACCCTCCAACTTCATTCAAGCTTTTTCCTATTTCATAAATCAGTAATTCTATTAAAGCATCCATTTGTCTTCCCAGTGGAGGCCAGTCTCCCTTTCTTTAGAACTCCACACTTGTTAGTCACAAGGGGGTGAAGTTGACAAAAGCTTTAGTTTTCAAAACCACCCTTGTAAGGAGAGAGAAAGAAGCCAGTGGTGTGAACACGAAGCAGGAATGAGACAGCATACTTGAGAGGAAAGTGTATGTGTCAAAGCTGTCAGAGGACCTGAGAGAGGCTATTGGAGAGCAGTCTTCTTAGAAAATACATCAGATATAATCTCTATCTATGTACAACCCACCTTCACAGCAAATTCTGACTTGAAAACCCAGGGTTACAAACAAGAAGTAACTTACAGAGTAGTTACAAAAAAAGTAGGTGTAGGTTTTAATTTCTCTTGACATTTGAAGAAGTGGGTAGCAAACTTATCAAAAGACTGGCCATTTTAAGACACCATATCCCCAGATATCCATGAACAGAAACTGTAGGACAGTTTGTTTAATGCAGAGAAGAAAATATGAGCAACAAGGGGACTGAGTACCAATGGTACCACTGAGCACGGGGACTGAGAGCTGACTGAGCCCTGAAGGGGGAACTGAGTACCAACTGATTCACTCCAGTGGGGACTAAGTGTTGACTGAGGTACAGCTAATGTTCTCATATTTTCATTTCGATGTTCATTTATAGCATCTTGGCAGAAGAAGAAAAAAAAATGATTGTGTATGCGAATTGGATGCCTCTTTAAAAATTTGCATTAGATACAAAATATACTCAATTAAACCAGTAAAACGTTAAAACAAGTAAAATGCTATGTATTCAAAAGCAGTGAAGGCAGCTGCAAGCAGACCAAGCTTTTCCCCCAGCTACTCTGCTCCTCAGAGGTTCTCCTCTGTGAACTGCTGTCCACATGCTCAGTGACAGTCATCCCTGCACCTACTTGTTCCGAGTCATAGGACCCTGTGATGGGATGTGAAAGTTGCTTGACATAGTTTCAACTTATGGGTTCAGTGAGGAAAAACTTTGTAAGAGAATCTCTATCAGCTTCCAATTTTCTTAAAAAATAATGCTACATAATATTCAACAACAACAACAACAAACCAACTCTGCTATCTTGATGAATTATATCAGGGAAGAACAGAAATTTGGGGTTTTATATAAAATATAGGCTTGTCTGAATCAAGAACTGAGTGAGAGAACAAGCAAAGAGATACCATGATAAATGAAGGCACCATGGGAATAGGGAGAAGCAGAGTGCTAGGGAGGTTCCCAGGAATCCACAAAGATACCTCCACCATAGACTATTGGCAATGGCCGAGAGGGTGCCTGAGCTGACCTACCTACTATGGTGATTGGATGGCTGAATACCCTGACTGTCATGATAGAACCCTCATCCAGAGATGGAAGCACATGCTGAGATCCACAGCCAGGTCCCATGCAGAGCTCCAGGAGTCCAATCGACAAGAGAGAAGAGGGATTGTATGAGCAAGAAATATCGAGACCATGATTGGAAAAAGCACCGAGACAACTAGCCAAACGTGGAAACATATGAACTGTGACCAATAGCTGAGGAGCCCCCATGGTACTGGACTAGGTCCTCTGGATAAGTGAGACAGTTGTTTAGCTTGAACTGTTTAGGGAGCCCCCAGGCAATGGGACTCCATGAGCTGGCTTTTTGGAACCTAGTGCCTATGGTGAGACACTTTGCTCAGCCTTGGTACAGGGAAGAGGGCCTCAACTGAATGTACCAGGCTCTGCTGACTCCCCAGGGGAGACCTTGCCTTGGAGGAGGGGATGAGGGATGGATTCAGGGGGAAGGCTGAGGGACAGGAGGAGGGAGGACAGGGGAATCTGAGGTTGACATGTAAAAGGAATAGAAGATCTCTTAATAAAAAAATTTTAAAAAAATGTAGGCTTGTCTAAATCAACATGACTATCTACTAGTTGTAAGTTTCAACTTTCTTCTTCACTTTTGTAAGAGTTCCTTACAAATAAAATTAAAGCAGATAATGACCATCAGACATCCGTTACTATGCCCATCAGGAGATGACTCCCTCAGTATTTTTAACCATTATGCCTCTTGTCACCTGATTCTTACTATTTTCTTTTAAGGAATAAAAATTCTCAAGTTTAGTATTTTGTTTGACTTTCATGATAGTATTCAATTTATTATAAAGTATAGAAAAGCTTGTGAATCTATGCTGGTCAAGAAAATAGAAGATGTATTTTGATGAAAACAGATACCAAACTAGAAGAATGCTTGTTTTGTATTGTCATTCTGCTCCATAATATTCTCAATTAACAAAGATAGTTGAGTCGCACTCTTATTGAGTTTTCTGGTTTTATCTGTATGTTTTATGGAGTGTGTGTGTGTGTGTGTGTGTGTGTGTGTGTGTGTGTGTGTGTGTGTGAATGTGGGGACATGCGTGACACAGATTGCATGAAAGGTCATACTATAACATTTGGGGTTGGTCTTCACCTTCCAACTATTTTTTTCCTCTGTGAGATGAATTCTTTGATGTGTGGTGCTATGTGTACCAAGGCAGCTAACATGAATGCTTTGAGGATTCTCTCTCTTTGATTCTGTCTTGTTTTAGAAGAGTTGAGATTACAGACACATGCCACTGTGCCTGATTTTATTTCAGTTCTATGAATTCATATCTAAACATGCATAATAGGCATTTTACCCACTAATCTATCTCACCAGCACCTTTGTCTGGCTTTAATATAAAGACACATATGACATGTATGTATGAACAGAGCTCATTAGTTTTGCAATCAGAACTATGGCACTCTGACACTGCTTTATGCATCTGTCACTTCTACCTGATATGGTGCCCTCAAGCAATGCTCAACAGCAATTATAATAATATTTGCCAATGGACTTATTATATTAGATGTATGTCCTTAAAGTCTGAACCTAGGGGCTCATATATGCTGGGCAAGAACTCTATTGCTCAGCTACAATCCCAGCATTGTTTTTAGGTTGTTTTTTAAAAATGTATTTTAGTTTTACCTTATTTTAAACTTTTCAAATCTTGAATTATGTGTGTGACTCATTAGGAGAACTGTGGAGCCAATGTGGAAATTTTCTAAACTTAAAATATACAGTAATACTGAATATATACACACATATAATTCATATATATATATATATAATTTACTATGATACATGTAATTGAATTATATAATTTAATTACACACACACACACATACACACACACACACACACACACACACACAGTGATATATTATGTACTCTAATAAACTTTGCCTGAAGATGAGAGGACAGAATAAGCCACTAGATTAATCATAGAAGCCAGACAGTGGTGGCACACACCTTTAATCCTAGCATGCGGGAGGCAGAGATCCATCTGGATTTCCGTGAGTTCAAAGCCACCCTGGACTACATGAGATTAACTTAGTCAAGGAGAGAAAACAGAGTTGGACAGTGGTGGCACATACCTTTAATCCAAGTACTGGGAAGCCCACATGCCTTTAAGCCCAGGAAGTGATGGCTGGACATAGAAAGGATATAAGGCATGAGGAGACAGGAGTTAAGGCTTTTCGGCAGAAGCATCCCTTCAGCTAGAGGTTTTTTTAGGCTGAGGAGTTGGTGAGGTAAGAGGTGGTGGCTGTGGCTTGTTCCTTTGTCTCTATAATCTTTCAGCAATTACCGCAACATCTGGTTCTGGGTTTTTTATTGAAAGACTATTTTAGAAATTTGAGCAACACACACACACACACACACACACACACACACACACACACACACACACACGACCTCAAGAATCATCATATTAAAATAACTCAAGAAAAGTAACACATTAGTGAGTTATAGAAACAATTGTGTAGAGCTGGAGAGATGGCTCAGAGGTTAAGAGTACTGGCTGCTCTGGGTCCTGAGTTCAATTCCCAGCAAATGCGTGGTTGCTCACAACATCTGTAATGAGATCTGGTGCCCTCTTCTGGCCTGCAGTCATACATGCAGGCAGAACATTGTATACATAATAAATAAATAAATCTCTAAAAAAAAGAAAAGGAAGAAGAGAAAAAAAAAGGAACAACTGTGTAAAAGCTCTCAAGGAGGGATTCTGATACTCCCATGACACAAAACCTTAACAGGAAAACAAAACAAGCAAAAGCTGCCTGAGATGAGTCCATGCTGTAAAAGTTACAAGCCGCAGGGGTAAAGGAACATATCACATTAGCAGCAACAAGAAACATAAAAAAAGTACATTCCAGAAATACTAGAAAACTAAGGACCGATTGCTTCCAAATCCTAATGGAGTCACAGGGGAGTGCTTGAGCCTCAAATTTATTGGATGACTTGATCATGAAGACTTTATTCCATATAGTAATCTGTAGTTGACGTAGATTTTTTTCCCTAAGGTTTCAGATATTTTTTCCAGCACCCACTATATAGTTAAATAAAAAAAAAACCATCCTTTCAACTTACATTGGTTCTAAATATTTTATTTCAAAGTATATGAATGTATCCTGTTGACCTGCCTACCAGAGTTTGCTACCTGAGAAAAATGCAAAACCCATTTTGTATTAAAAAAAAAATCTGTTCATCAAACATATTTGTAAGATAATACACCACGAAGGAAATTATAGTAAGGTTCACTAAGCAGCCTTACACAACTTCAGTAAGCACTAGATTTCCTTAAAGTCATTGCCAGTTGTTCAGATGAATGAAGTGAGCTTCTTGACCAGAGGTTGCTGGCGCAAATCAATAGACAGCCGTGTGCACTCAGCCCATATCATATTTCAATAACAGGTGCTTAGAATTCAGTACACAGCTCAGCTATAAATCACAGAAAGAAATGATATTAAAAGTTAGATTTGAACTCAGCAATCAATGGAAATGTGCACCAGAGATGAAATACTTCTAGACATACATTGAAAGCAGATTTGTGTCACTGCCATCTGTACTTTGTAGTTTGATTTCCAACAACCATGTTGTAAAAAGAGAAAAATCCAGAGTAGCCAGAGCCTGACTTAGAAATTGCTTAATTTGCTGATTAAAGTAAAGAGGTATGATTTATGTGGGGCAGGAAAGCTTTCAAACAGGAAGCTGAAAGACTGGTAGTTCACAAAGCCACCATGAAACAACTGCTACTCTGTTTATTTGACGCTGTATTTTAGTTTTATAATATATATATCTCTTCTATGCTTGGATAATGACAGTATTTTAGTATTATATATTAAAACTATATGACCACAATGTGGATCATCCAGTGTGCTTGCTTGTGAAGACATGTGGCAGAAACACAAATGGCAGACTCCTGCAACCAGTCATGTACTGGAAGAAGCTGCTGTGATGAACAGACTGGGCCATGTTCAGTGACCTAAATTAGGGTTTAGAAAAAGTGGGTGTGTTCTTGCCTTCAGCAAAGTAGGACAAGTATATGTGTTTACTTTATTTTCCAACACATCTGCAAAATCTGTGTGTGTGTGTGTGTGTGTGTGTGTGTGTGTGTGTGTGTGTGTGAGAGAGAGAGAGAGAGAGAGAGAGAGAGAGAGAGAGAGAGAGAGAGAGAGAGAGAGAGAGAGAGAGACTAAAAGTAATGTGCCATTAACCTGAAAAACAAATGAACTGTAACGTGGATTTCCATCAAAATGGGTATGAAAAGGATTCTACGTTAAATCTCAGACTGGAGCATACTTTGTATCTCTTTATGATTTCTAGTAATATGTTAGGATGATCAATACATTCCCTGAGGATACAGGGTGTCATTGCCTGCTGTCTCCATGACAGTCAAGGCAGAGTAAGGAAAAAAAGTTTTGTGTCTGCAACAGTGCTTGCTGACATTATCACCTCAATAGAAAATAAACCCCAAGCTGAAAGGCTATGCTGCTTTTCTTAAAAATTACGTGGGCTTGTATAGAAGAGATGTCCATGACTATAACCATTAACATAATTGGCTAAACATTTCAATAGTTATTCCTTTTCTTAAAAAATAACACAGTGAGACTTGTTCCTGCTACCCTGGTAAACATTGAAATCATTGTATCTGGAGTGGCATTGCCTTCCCCGGCACTGAAACACTGAGAGCTAAATTGCTGCATGGAGCAAAAGTGGTGCCTACCAACCGATGTCTGAGGAAAGGGCTTAAATGGTTACCTTTCCTTACCACCAGGGTTAGAGGTGAGAGTGCCTGTTTTCAACATATTCCACATTCCTCTTCATATTCTAAATTAGCCAAAGAACTCAGCACAAGGAAGTATACCACTCTCCATAAATGTGTTCTATGTGCAAAAAGCAAAATATCAAATTTATAGTAAGCCAGTGACACTCAGGAAGAAAGGACACCCATACTCATTTCTAAGGCAACACCCATTTGACAGGCATGGAAGCTAGGGTTGGGAGTTGGTGAATTATACCACAGAAACAGACACGTCCTTCTTTCTTTTTCTACATTTGCTATTTGCAGGGGACTCTGCCACCACCATGGCCAGTATAGTAAAGCTCCATGGAGGCAAGAAGGCTGTTCCATTCAGAATGAATAAGCTAGTTTTAGTTCAAACTTTGGGAATATGACCCACAGTAGTTTATTTTAGGCACATTTAAGCACAGCACAATTAGGTGAAAACTTTTCTGGTAATAATTAACACAATTCCACATGCACAATAAAGCATACACATAAATCTACTTGAGGAGCAATAAGCTAAATAAAGATCAGATATGACTACATTGAAACTTTTTGTAAAGTACATGTGATACCTTCCATAGCAATGGATTCTACAAATTGACTAAGAAAAAAAAATAAACTTATGATAAAGATTTAAGGGAATGTCTAGTGTGGTCTCTAAGCCACACAGATAGTGCAAAGGTCACCAGGCTAGTAACTGTGTCTGTGTGTCTGTTGCCAGTCTTTTTGGGCAGACAGTAGATTATGCATTCCTTCCTTTGAAGGAACAACTCTGTGTGTTTAGCATTTCAGGTTGCTCTAGTGCTTATCTATAAACACAAAGAACTCACAGGTAGTGAAATATAGCAGCAGACTGTGTAGTGTCCCAAATGTGACAAAGACTATCAATGCAAGGTGAATTCTTGTGGTTAGTTGGGATGAGAACATCATTTTGAGCAGCTATAAAACATCTCTAAGTATCCACTTTTAAATCACATTTCTCCATTGGATTGGTTATTAGTTTAAAAGAAATTGTTTGTACAAATAAAAGTAAACAAAGTGCTATAATGGGCTATGTTTTCAACTTTTTAGTGGTCAAACTTTTATTCATGGCTGTCTGTAAAGCCGAAGTAGAAATCATCCCAAGCATGAACTGTCTGGATAAGGGCTATGAATGCCAAAGCTCCTAGTTGTCAATGGGACTTTAGTTGTAATCTTGGTTCTGTGATTTTTAATATCATGGCCACGGAATAGATATCGGATTTCTTTAAGCTCTGATTTCCTGGTTTGTAAAGTCTATGAGGGCTGTTATCGGGAATGAATCTAATAACATTTCTATATTACTAAATGTACTCCCAGGCATGTAATGGTCACCTACTAAATGACAGCTTTTATTATATTCCCCCGAGCTTGCTCTATCTAACAATCTAATCACTAATACTGTTGCAAATTTGGACTTCAGGAGACAAATCTACATTTTCAAAGAAAAAAGGAAATTTCTAGGGAAAGCAGAGTTTTCCATTGTAACTCCCTTTTCCCCTCTTAAAATGTGTTCTGCGTAGCTCTATTGAGAATCCACCTCCTATTATTTAAGACAATCTTTGATTGGATTCAAGCTCTCCTCCTACATCCTCTCAAAGGACAATCCAAACTCTTCAATTATCTTTTTCACATACATCTCAAAAGGTACTTTGAGTGATTGAAAGGCCATAATTCTTTCTCCCTAAAGTTTTGAATTCCATCTGATGAAATTACCACACTTTGTAGACTAGTGCCATGTCACAGAAACAATAGCATCAATTAACCTCCCCTGCCTTCAGCCAGGTTCTTTCTTTTCCTTCATAAAAGTTAATTTGGTGCTTTTGAAAGAAGAAAGATTGGAGGATAGAGAATCAGGGTCTTGACGTCACAAAATAGGTACTGACTAGAATGAGTGGCAATATCCTTAAAATTGTTGGCTTCAGAATCTCAGATACATTTAAGGAAGGGTTGTCTTACTTGACTGGAGGTAATTGAATCTCCCTGGTACATTCAGTCTGTGGAATCACTTGTGCGGTGATAATCAGAGCTATTCAACATAGTAAGAGTTAGTTTTTTTTTAATTAAAAAAAAGATTACTGTCATCAATTCTTGTGTATATTATGTAACAGAAATTTGGAATTATCTTGTCCAATCACATGAAAGAGAGTGTTCTATCAGGATAATGATCTACAAAAGTCTCAAAATTTGGTCTTAAAATGACTTTAATTTAATGAACACTTACTCGGGATCTATCATCTGTCAGTTTTGACTTCCTATCAGAAATGGAGAGTAATAAGAGCAATCCAACAATTCATGTGCTCATGAAGGAAAAGTCTGAAACTCAAAACTAGAAAAATGATAAGATCATTTCTAGGCTGACACCATGGGCACAACCTACCCTTTAGAAGAGCCCCCATACTAGAGTCAATGCTTTTCAGGCATTCTTAGTCATTTATTTTGCTATAAACTGGAATTATGAATTATACAGTCAGTTTTGTTCAGAAAACTGTGAGTACTATTGCAGACAACCCCCCCATACACACACACAAGAACGATCTAGAGAAAAGCAGAGGTCATGAGTCCTATAGCTACTTTAGACTTCTTTTAACAAGCCCTTTTTGATGAAGTGAATTACGAGCAAATAATATACTTTCTCATGTAATAGACTATATTCCACTCCTTAAAAGGCAACTGAGTTTTTTTAATCAAATACAACAAACTTTGATTTAGCATCAGTTCTGTATAAGAATCCACAAGACCACTTTGAGAGATTCACAAAACAATTCTTGTCCCAAAAATCTGAAGTGAGAAACAAGATAGAAGGAGCTCATAAAATGTTCCTTCAGATGCTCTGAGATACTAGAACTGTAGAAGTCCTGAAAGACACAAGGAGTGTTTGGGAAGTCTTTTAAAGGGGGCTGGTAGATTTCCTTGTTGTCATTAGTGTGAAGGAAGATTCCTTTCCAAGGAGGAAGCAGCTGAAGACCAAAGGAAAAAAGCTAAATATTTTTGCAGTAACCCTTAGTAATACATACATTTAGTTACCAAATGGGATGCAGGTGAAAGAGAGTTTAAACAGAAGTGGAAATGAATTCTTACCTCCTGTTGTCCTCACCTCAACCTGATAAAGCACTGGCATTGAGTCAGTAACATAAATGACTCTTGTCTAAGTGTAGTCCTGGCTTTCTTTCGGTCTCTCTAGGTTAGAGGATTCTATGATCTTCCTACCTATTCTTCTCCACTTAAGCATCTTCTAAAGTGAGCTTTCCTGATTGAAAGGGAAAGTCTTGTTCTAAAATGAAAAACTGATTCTGCAACCATTGAGAGTGAGATCTTTCAATGTAGTGTTAGGACTGAAGGTTTTCTTGCTGCAGTCAGGACGGGACTAGAGTCCCATGTCTCCAACTTACAGCTGTGCCATCTAATGAATTTCTTGGCCTCTGTGACTTTTACTTTTCTCAAATGATGTTTTCTTGATGAAATAAAATGATGATATAAATAAAATAAATACACAAGATTGTAGGTAGCAGGGTCTGATCAAAACAGAAGGAGTGCCATTGCTCAGGGGGATAGAAAATTCCATTCTGCTGTGGAGTTGAAGACCAAATTCTTCCCTAGTGTCGTTTGCTTTCTTAGAAGGGCTGCTCAGCTACCTGGCATGTTGTCTTTCTCCAGTATCTTAGCATACTGAGATATCTCTGGAGAAGAACCCTCCACTTATTTGTGTCTCTCTGTATAGGTCTCTCCCCTCATTTGTCACAGTCTCTCAATCTATTACATCGTTTCCACTAGGTAGAAGAAAAACTCAGGCCATGATTGGCCCTACAGATTTTTCAGTTAGCAGGTACACAGCAGAATAAAGCCTGCAATCTGTTTGCTTTGATACAGAGTTGATTTCTTATACCCATGGTCTCACTAGTCTTTAATATTCTGCAGGAATAAATATTTTTCTTTAGCCAGTTCAACCACAGTAGCTAAAAATGTGCATTTTTTATCTGCAACCCTTGAATTTTCCAATCCTTTCTTTTGGGAACTAACCTGAGTTTCTATTCACAACTTACATATTTCAAGTAAAATCAATGAATTAAATTAACCAATAGCCAAAACCTAGACAAACCTCCTCCTTCCAAAACACTTGATTTTTCAAATAATAAGATGTTAGTTATTGGAGGTGACATGAGATGGTGGCATGTCAGATTGCTCCTAATATAAACTAACAGGACAGCCACAGAAACTGTGATTTTTAAAGTATCTTCGAAAAGCTATCAAAGATAGAAATTAAATGAAATAGTAATCTTCTATAAAGTCTGGACTAAAGTAAATTCAGATGGATAAATTTCTATTACATTAAACACAATCTCAATTTCACACATAAACAGAAAATGCAAGTAAAAACCTCTGAACTTTGTGTTTTATTACAAAATACTTATTTAGATTGGCTGTAAATCTGAAAACATTTGGAATAGCTATATTCTCAGAACAGCATTATTCAGCTTTGACGAAAAAGCATAAAAATCCAGTTTATAATTCCTATGTAGCCAGAGCATGTGGTTTCCACTGTGATACTCAGGAAGGGAACAAATTCTGAGCAAAAGTTAGATTAAAACCTATATCATGCAAATAGTTTGAAAACTCAGTATGAAAGTAGAGAATGTTTGCAATGCTAGACGATAATATGCTGAATTGTTTTGAAGAAATAGATAAATTATATATATATATATATATATATATATATATATATATATATATATATATATATATAGGCATTTTATTTCCCCTCTTTCCTGTCCCTTCTGTGTGTGTGTGTGTGTGTGTGTGTGTGTGCGCATCTTCTAACATGACAAACACTTGAGTGTGCACACCTAATCTCACTATAGAAAGGACAATATATTTGAACAATTTAAAATTCTTTCAAGATCAATTATGTTATTTCTACACCATGCAATAGAAATATGTGGTTTTAGAATAGTTTATGATCTAGTTGTCTGATCATATATTATTGATACTCTATAGACTATTTTAATTAACAACTTACAATTATTTTGAGTTATGTGACAAATGATGCTAAATATTATTGTAGCTGTTTCTGAAGTGAAAATCAAGTACATGGACTTGAAACTTCACGAAGCCCACAATTCTGCTTAGTAAATGTATTTAAGAAAAAAATCCAATATGTATATGCTTAGAAACATGTGTAACAAAGAGATAACCTGTGGTCATATACAATAAAGAACACTTTCATAAAGATCAATGCAAGAAAAGTGAAACAGAACCACCATAGCCTTTTGTATTTGAAACCAACTAACACTGGTTGGTGACATTAAACTTAGGAGAATTGTGTAAGGAGAAGGAAAAGCATTTTGCTTTTTATTTTATTTTTTCTTTAAAGTTGATGTTAGGTTACAAATTCAACTGGAAACTGCCTATCATTGAACCATACTCATTCTGTGAGATTCACCACAAGATTTGCATCTATGTCAATGTCCATGGAAAGGAGAGGACACAACTCCCTGATTAGAAAAATGCTTGAAATATAACTTTGATTACAAGTAAGTCAATCTAACCTCATAATAAATATAGTTAATGACTATAAAAATCATATAATACTTTGAATCTATTTGTAAAATCTAGAGTAGTAAGAATTTTTCTTGTCCTTAGGCAAAAGTGACAATTTCAAAATTAAATTTATTAGTTAGAAAGTAATTTTTATTAATTAATTAATTTATTTTAAATTCTACCACAACCTCCTCTCTCTCCTCTTGTTCCACTCCCACCCCCCACTGCTTCCCTCCACTCCCCACCTCAATCCACCTCTCCTCCATAATCGCTCAGAAAGGAACAGGCCTCCCGGGGCTTCAGCAAAGTATGGCATATTAAGCTATCATAAGACCAAGCACCTCCCCCTGGAATAAAATTCCAGGGGGAGGCTGGGCAAGGCAATCCAGCATGAAGAATAGGTTCCCAAGAGCCAGCCAAAGCACCAGGACAGCCCCTGTTCCTATTGCCAGGAGTCCCACAAATAGAGCAAGCAACACAACTGTCACATATATACAGAGAGGCTAGGCCACTCCCATGCTTTGGGGTGTACTTTTCTCTCATGGTCCATTGGTCACCAGTCTGCAAGGACAAAAGGGCAGAAGCAATGACAGAGCTTTGTAAGGCCTGTGAACACAATAGAACTAGCCTTCCAGGGTGGGAGACAGCTTCAGTGAGACAGCTCAATTTATTCCAGAGTGAGGGGAGATATAAAGGCTGGGGACCTAGGCTGGGGCATCACCTAATTTGCATTGAACTGCATGCTCCTATCCTAAGGCTCCTAGCACAATGTCTAATTACCATATGGGCAGCAGGGGAAAAGCTTCTGCAGGGGATTGTGTTAAGGTTCATACTAGAGATAAGTCAGGCATCTGGGCCTAGAGACATTCTGCAGATAAGGTCAGGTAGAAACCAAGAAGCTCCCCCACCAGGGCAAAAGAGTCCTCCATGTTGCTGAGCTCAGAGAGAGCTGCCAGGCCATGGTAACTCTGATTAGCAGGGCCTTCCCACATCATACAGGCTTCCTGGTTGTTGGTTAAGACTCAGTGAGTTCTCGTGAGTCATGATAACGATTTCTGTGAGTTTTTTTGTGATGTTCCTGACCTCCCCATGTGGTAATATTTTAATTGTGCTGAAATGTGATTTTATTTGTATGTTAATAAATAAAGTTTGCCTGAAGATCAGAGGTCATAGCAAGCCAGGAACAGAAGACAGGTAGTAGTAGCCCACACCCTAAATCTGATCACATGGCAGGCAGAGTCTCTGTGTAGTCAAGGACACAGCCAAGCATGGTAACAGGAGCCTTTAATTTCAGTACCAACCATAGAGACCTGGAGATCTGTATAGATAGGCAGTGACGAGGAATTCATGTGGCTGGGCTTAGAGTCAATGAGAAGGCAGAACAGGAAAGCAATAAAAATGCAGGTTAGGCAGGAAGAAGCTCTCTCGTGTGTGAAATTATGGCTTGGTGGTAAGCTAAATGGTAGTCAGTGGCTCTTCGCTAATTCTCTGATCTTTTCAGCTCTTACCCCTCTATTTGGCTCCCTTTCTTATTTACTAAGACTGTTTAGAAATTTATCTACATCCCTATTTCCTACAATCCCTCCTATCCCCCCTTAGCAGGACTCCCAGAGCACAGCCCAGTGTTTGGCCATGGATCTCTGAATCTGCCTGCCATAGTCACTGGATGAAAGCTCTCTGATAGCAACCTGAGTAGTCACCAATTCTATCACAGGGAATAACAAGCTGAGACTGTATCATCATTAGTCATTAGAGAAATACAAACCAAAATGGCTCTGAGATACAATCTTACACTTGTCAGAATGGCTAAGATCAAAAGGACAAATGACAGCTTATGCTGGGGAGGATGTGAAGCAAGAGGAACTCTCCTCCACTATTGGTGGGAGTGTAAACTTGTACAGCCACTTTGGAAATCAATATGGTGGATTCTCAGAAAATTGGGAAATCAATTTACCTCAAGACCCAGGGATATCACTCTTGGGCATATAGCCAGAGGACATAGCCAGTCATACCACAAGGACACATTCTCAGCTATGTTCATAGCAGCTTTATTTGTAATAGCTAGAACCTGGAAACAACCTAGATGCCCATCAACAGAAATATATATATATATATATATATATATATATATATATATATAGTGGTACATTAACATAATGGAATATTACTCAGCTGTTAAAAACAATGACATCATGAAAGTTGCAGGAAAATGGATGGAACTAGAAAAAAAATCACCCTGGGTGAAGAAACCAAGAATCAGAATGACAAACATGGTATGTACTCATTTATAAGTGAATATTAACTGTAAAAGCTAAACATGCTACAGTCTTCAGACTCAGGGAGGCTAGGTAACAAGGAGGGCTCAAGGAGGGACTCATGGATCTCCCTGAGAAAGTGAAATGGAGATCGCCTGTTTGGACTGGGGGCTGTTGGGCATGGGTATTTGAGGGATAGGGTTGGGGTGGGCAGAGGAGGAATAGTGCTGAGATGACTGGAAAGGGGGACTTTATTGAATTATAGAAACCTGATACAAGGAAAACATGAAGGAGTTTATAAGAATGACCCCAGCTAAGACTCCTGTCAGTAGTAGAAAGTAATTTCAACTTTTAAAAATCCTAAGGGTAATAAAATAGAAACTGATCACCCTTAATGATCTGAGCAAGAAAAATGTTACTTTCCATCATCTCCATACTTTTTCTTGGTAAGGGCCAGTCATATTTAGCTAAATTATTTAATAGACAGCATATTTCTTTGTTGCTGAAAATAGAAAACATGGGTTTTAATTTTGTGTTGGTTAACTGATGGAGCCTGCCCCATTTGTCACTGTGACAGATTCTACCACATTTGCCAAGGCTCTTAAAGCAATGCTTCTAGATCAGTTCCATACCATCATATCTACAACACCAATCTCATAGTTGGAAAATGCACCCTAATACCTTACAAACTTTGATATCTTGCATTAACTAATTTCATGGTATACTGTGCTGACATGTATACATGTGTTTTCAATGTCCAGTTCATTATATTACTGGAAATAGGAATGACTTATTATCCATAGATGAGAAACTAAGCAAGTAGTTTTGAGTGTGTATGCATAGAATGACACACAACACAATTGTGCTTGGAAGGTCCTAGAGTGGTGGTAGCTTGTGCCTTTATTCACAGCTCTTGGGGGACAGAGGTAGGTTGCTCTCTATGAGTTCAAGGCCAACCTGGTCTACAAAGCAAATTCTAGGACATCCAGAGCTGTTATACAGAGAAACCATCTCAGAAAATCAAATAAATAAATAAATAAATAAATAAATAAATAAATAAATAAATAAATAAATAAATAAATAAATAAATAAATAAATACACACACATACATGCATACATACATACATAAATACATAAGAATGAATAAGTTCCTGTTGGTCCAATATTTCTTTGACCCATATGTACCAGATAAGCTTGATCACATGTAGGTGGGAGGTATGTGGGCAGGAAATACATCAAGATGTATGCTTGTCCCTGGTTGAACCTAAAATATGATGGCCTTATGGGGTTGCCTTTTTAAGTCTCTGCAAGGTATGACTCATGGCCATTTTCTGGAAACTCAGAGATGGACCTGGCCAGAGCCCATCAATTTTGCCAGTATTTAATTAAATATTACTTCAAATTTGTCTTTAAATTGTGGTAGTGGTCTTTTCTCAATTGGTGGGATTAAGAGTAACTTCTTAAACATTTTTAGGAAACACAATCTCATAGCCAATTCCCTATTTCTCTGGCTCTTACAATCTTTCCACACTCTTCTGGGATGAATAATATCATTTCTTGATGAAAATATTCATTCAGTGTTATGTAGGACATAAATAAACAAAAGACAGAATAGAGCCAGGCATGGTGGTATTTGCCTTTGATCTCAGCATTCAGGAGGGAAAGCAAGAGGGATCCCTATGTGTTAGAGACCAGCCCGCTCTACATAATGAGTTCCAGGCCAGCCAAGGCTACATGGTGTTTGTAGTGAGACCTGGCCAAAAAACAACACAAACAAAGAACACATCAAAGGATGCATTATGAATGTTAAAACAATAATAAAACCACTAAAAACATTAATTGAGGTTATTTCGGCTTCCCCTTCTCTTACAAACCAAGAGAAGTCTCTAAAACTGGATAAACTGTAAAATATTTCTGAGCATGAGCTAGAAAGGTTAAATTGCTATAAATGTCATTGTGTGCTTCACCTGTGGCACTACAAATTTCAAATGCTGCAAAATGTTTTCTCATTCTTTGTTCTGGGTAAAAGATAATCTGAGCTCAGGAATACACCCCACGCTTCTCAGCCAGAAAACCCACTTGGGACTTAATGTTCTTTTTTATAAGCTTTGTCACAGCATTTTACATTGAACACTGAACTAACCAAAGGCAAAAATGATGCTGCCCAAAAGAACAGATTTGTGAAATGCAGTCAGCTACGCGTTCCTTAAAGGTCCTTGGGTACTGCAGCTAATTGGAATTGACTCTAGCCAGCCAACAGCTATGCCATATTTTAACCAACCTGGCATTATATTATACCTTCTTTATAAGAGTTTTCAGATGGTGAAAAAAGGCACATACACAGATATGTTCGTTAGAAAATAATAATCTAAACCAGATCTAGGAGAATGGCTTAAAAAGAAAAGATTGGAGAGAACACCAGCATTTTAAAAATGAAAGGAGAAGAAAGCATAAAGGAATAATCAGTGTTTGGAGAGTTTCAATGTGTGAATATGGTCACACATCCGAGAATAATGTTTGCAACATTTCCTGGGCATATTGTGGTTTGCACTGAGCATAGAGCATGTTTTCATTGTATTTAACATTCTTCACAATCAACAAGATGAATCAATTTATCTTTATTCTGAAGAAGTGAGAGCTGAAGCATTAAAAAGAGGTTAAGTTGCTTGCAATAGGTCTCAGAGCTTAGTATCCAATGGTGTAATGAGATTTTTGGTTCTCAGCTATCATACTTTTATGAAAAACTATTTGGGAGCAAAATTTAAGTTGAATCATTTCCACATCTATCTTGGTTGAGAGGTTTATACGAATCCAAATCTCCTGTTTAGAGTAAGTAGAAATTGTTTATAACAATACATGCAATAAAGCATTTTAAGACACTAAACATATTTTCTTTTGTATATTCTGGGGCTTTAATATGAACAATTTGGAGAGAAGAAACAATTACTGTCAGCCAGACACAAGCTCTACCTTCCTTCCTAGGGCATTCAGTAGTATTCTGATAAGTTGCCACCATGTTATAGTTGTGAGAACAAGATACCCCAACCAACAATATCTTTCTGTTCTGTCAAACAGCTAATAATGCAAAACTTCAGAGTGTGTTAAAAAGGAGGATCCTGAGGAGAAGAGAAGAGTAATAAAGCTATCCCAGCATGCTCACTGCTCAGGATTTTCCTTATGATCCTTTTGAAGTTCAAAATCTTTATCAAGTCCAAAGTTATGAAGCCAAACACAGTACCAAGTGAAAAACAAAATGGAGCTGTTGCTAGCATTACCTTGCTAAGAAATTAGTTGTATTTGAGGATCCATTTGGCAGAAGATAACTTGAAAATATGTCAAGCTCTTTGCAGGGGATCTTCAGGGATAAACACAACATGGGGGGAGTCAGAGGCAACACAGGGAAGATGTACAAAGTCGAATCTCAGTTTTCTGGTCTATAAATCCTGACTGGAGAAAGCCATCCTGTTCTTACTGCAACTACCTACTAGAAGACAGTACAGACATCTTTTCACTTATACTGTTTGATGAGATCCACTGGTTGTCTATGAAGTACTAAAAGCTAAACGCTCAACCCTCATGGATTAAGATTTGGAGGTAGTGCCTTACTGAGGCAATCAGGTTTTGGTGAGAGGAAATAATTTGGTAAAATAAAATTATCAGACCCCAAATGTATTTCTTCTCAACATGGAAGGGTTCAGTAAACCAGGCAAAGAGGATGGCTATGGACTTCTTAGTCTTCAGAACTATGATAAGTCTGGTTGTTCAAGCAATATGGTCCATGAAATTTCATTAACAGGAGCCAGAGGTGATAAATGAATGCATGTTTAATATGGGAATTAAACAAACAATAGGGTGAACCTTTATATAGATATAGGAAAAAGCATAAATGAAAATTAAATGTGATTAAATTGTCTAAGATGACAATAGAAATAATTTCATCAGAATGACTAAATCTAGTAAAATACTCAAATAAAATTCTAAAATACAATAAACATTAAAAAAAAAACAGGAGCTGGGGCTGAAGAGATGGCTAAGTGGTTAAGAGTACTGGTTGCTCTTCCAAAGGTTCTGAGTTCAATTCCCAGCACCCACATGGTGGTTCATATCCATCTGTAATGAGATCTGGCACCCTCTCTGGCCTGCAGGCATACATGCAGACAGAACACTGTACATAATTAATAAATCTTTGAAAAAAAAAAAAACAACAAGAGCTGTGGTGGTAATCTAATTGTACTGAAATGTGATTTTGATTGTATGTTAATAAATAAAGTTGCCCGGGGGTCAGAGCTATTAGAGCCATAGCAAGTGTGTGGCGGTGGTGGTACACGCCTTTAATCCCATAGATATCTGTGTGTTCAGGGATTCAGCCAGCATTGGAGACATATGCCTTTAAGACCTAGGGGGCTGTACATTCAGACAGTGATGAGGCAGTCACGTGTTTGGGTTTACAACCAATGAGAAGGCAGAACAAAATACTTTAAATAGACGAACAGACAGGAAATAGAACTCTCATTCGGGAAGCTGGGACACCGCAGGCGGAAGGGTGAGATTTTAGCTCTGAGCTCTGACCTCTCGGCTTTCTCTTTTGCATTGTTTCTGTGTTTCTTATTTAATAAGACGGTTGGTTACATCTATAAAGAGCTAAATATATCATTTGAGTAGCAGATAGCAGGCAAGATAGAACTGAAGAAAGAATTGATGGTTTGAAAAGCAAAGATATCTAAAATATTTTGATTGATATACAGAAGAAAAACCATGATAAAAACAAAAGTATAAGAGAGTTGTAGAAACAATGATAATATCTGACAGACAGTATATACATATAATAAGAATACCTGTGCACTGTATTCTATAGTAAACTTCTGCAGGCAACCAAAACCAAAAGGAAGCCACTATTTCCTAGTAGTAAAGGTGTTGGCAACTTGAGAATTTTCAAAACAGGCTACTTTAGACTTTCAGGATGCTGAAGGAAGAACAATTTGTCCAATGTCATGCTCCATTCTGTGAATATATACATGCTTTTTCAAGAACATAAGTATCTTGGCCACTGTAATGTGTGATGTCCCAAGTGTAATTCCCTATAGCTGAGCTCTTTGTTACCTCTTCAGTATACTTACACTCCTCCTTCTAACCATTTTTGCTTATTTTTTCTTTCTTTTTGCAATGGTGCTACTCCTGGAAGCCCTTCTCAATTCACTGTCTCAGAATATGTTTTTCAGGGACTAAACTGGTAACAAGAATATCACAAAGACGCTGAGACAGAGGTTTGGATTTGGTTGACCTATCAGCTGTTGGGCAGTGAGTTTTACCACTGATGGAAGCCAAGCCCTACACTGATCAATGCCAATATGGCAAGACAGTCATTAAATGGCTTCTGATTTCAAGCCTTGCATTGATGAGTTCATGCTTGGTAGTGAAATTCCAAATGACAAAAAAAAAAAAGGCTACAATGAAGAATGATAGAGCACATGAAGTGAGGGAGAGGCAAATGAAGGACAAGCACAGCATGCCAGAAACAGACATGTTATTTATTCTGTTGAGGATGTTGTAGATTCCAAAAGAACCACAGCAGGTGACATCAAATGTTCTGGAAAAGGGAAAATCAAATGTTCTGAATCTTAAAAAATCTAAACCTTCAGGATCATGGACAGAAGTATCATTAGCACCTTTGGGGTCATTTTCAATGTAGCAATATTATATGTCTGTATCTATATAGTTCACATTATAAGACTGTAACTAATATATGGTTAATATCTGAATATGTTACATCTGAATATGCTGTGTATTATATATGTGCAATAGAGTTTGTGTATGTATGGTTGTGCATATACACAGATAGCTCTTGAGAACTGTAAGTTCCATATAGTCAACTAACAACCATAGATAGAAAGCATTCAAAGAATAAAACACTGCATTAATATTGAGTATGGAGACATTCCCCAGTCATTATCCCCTAGTAAACTCAACATGACAACTCCTTCTAGAGTGTCATTTTATTTCCTGTTGCTGTGATACTCTGACAAAAGTTACTTATGAGAGAAAACATTTATTCTGGTTCACAGTCCAAAGGTAGAATATGCCATTGCGAGAGAGTTAAGGCAGTAGGCCCTTGAAAGAGCTGGTCAAATCACATTAATAATCAGGAAGCAAGAGATGATGAGTACACGCTGCTGTTTAGCTAACTTTTCCACTTAAGCAGTTCAAGATGCTAGCCAGGGAATTGGTGCCTCCCACAGCTGACAGGTCTTCCCACCTCCATTAGTGTGATCAGACAATCTCTTAGAGTCATGCTCAGAGGCCCATACCTCAGGTGGTTTTAGATTCTGTCAAGTTGATAATACTGAACATTGAATATAGCATTTATATTTACAATGAGTTAAGGACTATAACTAAGCTCAACAGGACTGTACAATGTAGCAAAAAATGTGCTGTGGGATGTTAATGTATGTCCTGTGGGAGCCCTTCTTGGGTTCCTTGTGGCGTTACCCAGCAGGTTTGCATAGAGGATGATTAGGACCATGGGCCTGAGTGCAGGTGTCTGAGATGGTCTGCACCTGGCTGTACTGGGGGATGGTCTGTATGTCAAGTTGCTCTGATTGGTCAATAAATAAAACCTGATTGGTCGTGGCTAGGCAGGAGGTATGGGCGGGACTAACAGAGAGGAGAGATAAAAGAGCAGGAAGGCAGAAGGAGACGCCGCCAGCCACCAGCCAGGACAAGCAGCATGTGAAGATGCTGGTGAGCCACGAGCCGCGTGGCAAGGTATAGATTTGTAGAAATGCGTTACTTTGAGATATAGGAACAGTTAGCAAGAAGCCTGCCACGGCCATACAGTTTGTAAGCAATATAAGTCTCTGTGTTTACTTGTTTGGGTCTGAGCGGCTGTGGGACTGGCGGGTGACAGAGATTTGTCCTGACTGTGGGCAAGGCAGGAAAACTCAAGCTACAAAAATGTATAAGGATTATATGCAAGCAAATACTATGTCATTTGTCATAAAATGCCACAATATCTGTAGATTTTGGTATCCAGAGGGTGTCCTGGAAACTGAAAAAATAACTAAATACATACACATATAAACAAATCATATGATACTGGAATAAATTTTTTACAGACTGATATATTACAAGGAAACATACGTGGACTAAGAGACAGAAATAATAAACCCTGCTATAAACTTACATTACTGGACTTGTATTTGAAATTACCTTTAACAGTAAAGTAGATACACAGTACAGGCAACAAGGCTTCCAGAAATACTTCTTGAAGCACACTTAATTTTATCTGGGCCATGATCTTCAGCCAATAATAAGTATGGAACTTCTTCAGCACTTACTTTAGAGGAAGATATAAAATGGCACCAAGTTTATTTTTGGGTAGTGTTAAGGTAATAAGAAAATGAACAAAAACTCAAAGTGAGCTAAAATAAAATGACCAACTGAAATAAAGCAGCAATACATGATTGATAATGTGTTGTCTGAGATTCAGACATTTTCCAAATCAAAATGGAGTAAAATATGGTAGCTGTCCTGAAATCAAGCATTAGAGAGGAGAAAAGCCTTAGACATACACTTAGACATGCTATATCTGATGCAGGTCAGTTCTAATTTATATAGTCTTAATCACTAGTAGTAGACAGTTTTCTTTAAGTTAAGACATAGTTCTAAAATCTAGTTAACATGGTGTGTCAAAAGAGGTAAATGACAAACTTAGGATGCTTAAAAGGTGATTCTCTAGGTACTCGGGCAAATCTGTTACTACCAGCAGCCCAATCCCTCAGTTTGAAAAAGGGCCATATTGATCCAGCAAGAAATAGCTAATTTTGTGATTTACTGGAGCCATTTTTTATTTACTTTGCAGCATTCTCAGAGGATCTTTTGTTCTATTGAAAAGCACTGAAATATAAACCCAACAGTGCAGACCCATGCCCCTACTTAAGTGGAAAAATGCTTTGTTCAAATAGATATTAGCTACCATATTTAGGATTTTATAGTGCTGGGTAGTATGTATGGAATTTTAAAGTATTCTTAAATGATGAAGCCACATTAATACCTAGGGAAGCAATAAGCCTTCAACATTTCAAAGAATCAATTTAATTTGATTCCTTATATTTCCTGTGGCATAACAAAAAAGGGATTATAGTCAATGCCCAGGAGAGACAAAGAGAGTTTTAGCAAGACCAGGAAATCACTATAATTCCCAGAGTTATAGATAGTGCTTTGCTTTCAAATACTCACTAAGGACAATCTCCAGATTTGAAGGCCACTGAAATGGGAGCTTGAACAGAATAAAAGAAGTAGAATATGTGTGCCCTAGTGCTTGCACATGTATTGGGGAGGACAAAGGACAGGAAAGGCAAATGAGAGGCAATGGAGGGCATGGAAAAATGATGAAGAACTTTTAAAGCAAATTCATGCTTGTCTTTAGAGATTTCAAAAATTCCTAAGCTTCCTGCTGACATTTTTTTTAAGGATCAAAGAAGCAGACAATTGCTTAGGATAAGTTCGAATGTTGTCAAGAACAGTTGAAGCTTAGCAAGTTGTAGATTCTAGATAAGTAGAAAATAAATTTCCCTTCCAGAACTGACCCAGAAAGTTGGAGGAAAATCATTTTGAAAATTTACCACTGACCCACTTTTCAGGGCAACGGTTAAATTTAAGATAACTGTACTAAGCAGGTTTCCACAGGTCATTCCTTCAAAGGAATTAACAAAAACTCATATATATATATATGCTTCATCTGATTTAGCTTTAAAGAATAATTAAATGGAAAACAGAAATATACATGTAAAAGGAAAATGTACATTGGGTTTGAGTATTCGTAAACCACAAATGACACCTTTGGTCTATTATCAAGGTTTGTCCTGTCCTATTTCCCTCACACCACTTTATGATGTGGAGCTTTCCTAAGAATCAAAAATCCATTGTTACACTTTGGAGAGAACCATAGTATTTCTCCCACTACCTTCTGACTCACATATAACACTCATTAATCTCTTCTTACCATTTTAATTTCAATTCCAAAATAAACACTGTATTTGAGGGCAAAACATCAACTGGAAAATTCCTATTTGAAAATTTAATGTCCATGAAAGTTGAGTCTGATGAAGGCCAACTTGTGACATTCCTAAGAAACTAAATTGTCAAAAGGTTTGGATATTTTTTTTTTCTAAAAAGCTCCAAAAAGTTCTCTGCTTACGCTTTGACACAGCCCAGTTCACTTAAGAAGAATCACTAGAAAATCTGCCTAACCCAAAGCATTCCTTATTATAAAAATCCTAGAAGGCTGCTTCATGGGGACATTTTTAGTTTTTTATTCTGCACATACTTAAGGTACACTCTTAAGAACATTATCCAAAATTGGCTTTTCACCTGGTCCTTATAGAGCACTGGTTCTCAAGCTTCCTAATGCTGTGGCCCTTTAATATAGTTCCTCATGTTATGGTGACTCCCAATCATAAAATTATTTTCATTGCTACTTCATAACTAATTTTGCTACCATTATGAATCATAATGTAAATATCTGTGTTTTCTGATGGACTTAGGAGCCCCCTGTGAAAGGGTTGGTCTACCCCAAAAGCGGTCACGACCCACACATTAAGAAACACTATTATGGAGGCAAAAGAAGATACTTATGTATCTTTTCTAAGCAACAGGAAAGAGACAGTAGATACAGATATGATTTAAACCACAGAGTAAAATTACAAGTTAGTTCATAACATCAACAACAAATGACCTTTCACTATTATGGGTCTTTTAATCATCCAGTGCTAAGATTCAAAATGGAAAATTAATATTTTTGCAAATACTGTCTATATTTCTGAGACTCCACACTATCAAAATCAGAACACCTTTAGCCTACAAATTTCCTGCTTTTAAAATAATTTCGTGAAACTTATCAGTGTAAGTAATGTTTGTTGTTTTAACCTCCAATGTTTAATGTTGTTATAAATTTGAATAGACAGAGAATCACTGAGGAAATAAACCTCAATATCTTTCTCAGGGAGTTTCTAGATTGGCTTAGCTAGAGGAGAAGATCCATCTTTAATGCATCCTAAATACAGGTGGTACCCATCTAAGTGCTGGGCTTCTGCACTCAATAAAAAGGGCCAATTTAAAAAAAGCACCAACTGTTCACTGCAGAGGCCACGCTACAGCGGACCCATGCTTTTGCGGCTGTGCTCCCCTCCTATAATGAACTGTACTCTCCAACTGTGAGTCTGAAGCTGACTTTGTCAAATAGTTTGTCAAAGCAGCAATAAGTGTGACAAATGCAGAAAATAGGACGAAGAGTGAGACTATGTTATGGTAAACCTAATTATGTAGTTCTTATGCCTTTGGAACTTGTTTGTGGGAGGAATGTGGAATAGTTTGGAATTTTGTGTAAGAAAAGCCCTCGAGTACTTTTAAGCTAAGCTCTTGGACTGCTAGCAGTTTGGAAGACCAGAATGCTCCAAAAAAAATATGGACAGTCAAGGCCTAGCTCAGTAAAAAGTTCTGTTTAGATAGGATAAAAGTTCTGTTAGAAATTGAGATAAAGACAATAGATGTGATATTCTGACAAAGAACTCTGCTCCTGAGAACTTGAGGTTGAAGTCAGAAGTAATAGACTGATTTGTTCTTGAAAGCACTCAGGTATTATGCTGTGGGATGTTCTGTTTGGCAAATGTGTTGCTCTGATTGGCCAGTAGTTGGACAGGAGGAAGTATAGGCAGGACAAGGAGGAGAAGAATTCTGGGAAGTGGAAGGCTGAGTCAGAGACACTGCCAGACACTGCCATGACAAACAGCATGTGAAGATACTGGTAAGCCACGAGCCACATGGCAAGGTATAGATTTATGGAAATGGATTAATTTAAGCTATAAGAACAGTTAGCAAGAAGCCTGCCATGGCCATACAGTTTGTAAGCAATTTAAGTCTCTCTGTTTACTTGGTTGGGTCTGAGCGGCTGTGGGACTGGTGGGTGAGAGAGATTTGTCCTGACTGTGGGCCAGGGAGGAAAACTGTAGCTACAGTATTACTCATATGTCATGGTTACTGCTGACTGTTCTCCTGCAGGTCTACAAGGAGAGAGAGAACCAACAGAAGCAAAAAGACCAAAAATAATTTCTTGTGGGGGAGGGGAAAGGAGGGAGTTTAAAATTGCAGGTATGGCATGTTCTGGAAAAAGAGTAGTAACTGTTACAAAGTTACACCATTAAAGAAAAACCTACTTTCTTGGTTTGAATGATAATGCCTCCCATAAACTCAAATATTTGAATCATTAGTTATCAGAGAATGGAAATGTTTGGGGAGAATTAGGAGCTGTGGCCTTTTTGAAGGAGGTATGGCCTTCTTGGAGAAAGTGTGCAACTGGGCTTAGAGGTTTCAAATGCTCAGGACAGGCCTAGTCTCTCTCTGTCTCTGTCTGTGTCTCCTCCCTCTGTGTCTCTCTGTCTCTGTATCTCTGTCTGTCTGTCTGTCTATTGTCTACCAATCAGGATGCTGTTATCTCTCAGTTACTTCCTCAGCACCATGCCTGCCTACTTGCTACCACAAAACAGCTAAGATAATAATGGATTTATCCTCTGAAACTGTAAGAAAGCCCCTAATTAAATGCTTTCTGTGACAAGTTGTCATCATCATGGTGTTTCGCCATAGTGATAGAACAGTAACTAACATACCTCCCAGTCTAAATTAGGATATGAAGGGATTTTATTATATATAAATTAGGATAAATAGGGATTGCAGTCTATATCTGTAATAACAACACTTGGAGGAGGAAGTTGTAGATCTCTATGAGTTTTAATTCAACATGATCTACAAGTGAATTCCAGGCCAATTAGCACTACATTGTCTCAAAAGACAAAGAAGAAAATAGTCCTTGGGTCTCCTTAATGCAATTATTTTTGGGCAACTTTTAATATAATAAAGTGGCGATAAAATTTAAATACACAAACGACAACAAAAATAACAAAACAAACAACTCCTCATGGAATTGTTTCTCCAAGGACATCCTGAAAGGTATGTCATGGCCATTGTGTAAAGCTCAAAGGTGGAACCTAAGCTCCAATCGAGTCCCCAGGATGTAGGACAATAGAATCTTCCCCAGGTAAATTTGCATTCATAGAGTGGAGACTGATCAACAGAAAAACAAAAAAACAAACAAACTGTGTGTGCTGTAGGTTACAAAGACGGAGGATCAGGTCTGACTTGTAAACCCTCTGGAGTCCAGATGATTCCATCAGAATCCGCAAATGCCAAACATGGAGGTGAGGCTTTGGTGACCTCCCTGTTGAATTCTGCCTTGCTTTGTAATGAAATCTCCTTGCTATGCTCCTATCTCTCTTTTTAAAATGGTAATGTTAACCTTGTCCTTCTGGCTTGAAGTGTAAAACTTGGTTTGTGATACCAAAGGGTTAACTGATTACCCGAGTCTCAGAAGAGGATATAAGCTCATATTGTGGAGTCTTTTGAAGTTAGAGTGAATGCATTTTGCATTATGAGAGAGATGTGAATTTATTAGAGGGAAGGATAGAAAGTAAAAACTTAAAAAGTCATATGTTTGAATGTCAAGGTGTTAAGATACAGAACTGTGATTGTTAATGCTGATTGTCAGTGTGACACCATACAGTGTCACCCAGGTGACAAAGCTCTGAACATATCTCAGTAAGTCTCTGGAGCAGGTTAATTGATATGGGAAGACACATCCTGGATGTAGGTAGCACATATGGGGCCTATGGTTTCATATTGAATAAAAAGCACTAATCTGTTCAGACACAAGGATTTCTCACTCTGCTTTCTAACTATAGATGCAGTGTGAGTAGCTGCCTCATGCTCCAGTGGCCTTGCCTTCCCCTTCATTGTTGTTGTCATGATTTTTATCATAGCAACTAGAAATATAGTTAATCCATACTGCAAATTCAGACTGTAAGTTCACCTCAGACAGCTCTGATTTAAACTAACCCTTACTATCATTAGACCTCGAAAGTATGGCCTCATAAAAGGCCTTGTCTTTAACAAAACACAACCCTAAAGACAACGAATAAGGATATTCAGTTAAAAGTACAATGTAATTAAAGTGCATAATTATATATAGTATAAATTCATAATTATAGTTAGAGTAATTGAGCTATTTTAATCTGTCCTTTCTAATTTTGACTAATGTTGGGTAAAACTATCTATTTTTATTAACAGACATCGTGCTGGTTTGAATGAGAAATGACCCTCTAGCTCTCATATATTTGAATGTTTGTGTCTTAGTTGGTAGATTGTTCAGGAAGTATTAGGAGGTGTGGTCTTGTTGGAGGAAGTGTGCACTGAGGGTGGGCTTAGAGATTTCAAATACCCACGGTAGTCTTTCCTCTCTCTCTCTCTCTCTCTCTCTCTCTCTCTCTCTCTCTCTCTCTCTCTCTCCTCTTTCTCTCTCTCTCTGTCTGTCTTTCTCTTGGCCTGCTGCCTGCAGATCAGATGTAAGTTCTCTGTTACTGCTCAGTGCCATACCTACTTGCCAGCTGCCATGCTCCTGGCCATAATGGAAATAGACTCATTCTCTGAAATGGTAAGCAAGCCCTTCAATTAACTTTTTTTCTTTCTTTTTTTTTTTTTATAAGTTGCCTTGATCATGGCATCTCTTCACAGAAATAGAACAGTAACAGAGACAGATGTTAGATGGTTAGGATTTTTTTCACTTCACTTCATCTTTGCTCTACTCTTGGACAACTCATTAAAATTTCAAGTATCATTTAAAATTATTTTCCAGCAAGCTCCTACTTGCTGGAGAATTTATCTATTGTCAATATCTATAAATTATTGGAGGTAAATAAAATAATTAAGAAACAAATTTAATATTAATATTCTCTTTTAACAGTTACAATGTATATTGACTTATTAAATTTGCAATCTGTATTTGGCAATTTGGAGTCCAGCTTGAAAAGTATTTTACCTTCAGAAATTTTAAATTAAAAAGGAAATCTAAAAGCTCACATTGAGACCCTCTTAAAACTCCAATGACATGTCAACAAGGCTCGTGCTGGTCCTAAGGACGGAGATCTGGAGTGAAGTAGTGGGCGCCACCTTCAGACAGGGCAGTCATTTACTACTTGGTCTCCCAGTTTGCATTGGTTCCTGGGCCCTATGTTCCATCCTCACTTTCTTTACATCACATGATGTGTCTGGCCATGGAAAGTATGGTTAACAGGATTTTAATTTCAAAATTGGCTTATATTCCATCTCTGATAGACTTTACTTCTTACATAAAATGTTTTTTTAACCAGGGGCCTTTTTCTTTTATTTTACATAGAAAAGGAGTCTCATATTATTTTCCAAAAATTAAAAGAAATCAGATGTTAGAGTAATCATTGTGGGCATGCACACACACACACACACACACACACACACACACACACACACACACACACACACGTCTTTATATGCTAGAAATTACTGTATCTCTGTTCCCAATATACCTATTCATGCTCACACTCCATTCCATAGAATAGCTTCCCGAAGGACTACCCAGAAGCATGCCACCTCAGCTGTTTCTTCAAGGGAGGAGGGATTCGGATTCTCCCATTACTCAAGCATGTCCAGCCTGCAAGCACATCTGTGGACAGTGGAGTTGGGTACTGAAACCCCTCTTCTGTGGTTTGGGTGAGAAATTCGGAGATGTGTTTAAAACTTGTTTCAATGCAATAAGACCCAACTGAACAATTCACCATTCAGTTTGCTTTCAGCCTTCTTGGTTTCACTCATTTCACTTGTCCTCCAGGCTCCTGTCCCTCATGTTCCCAGGAAAGAGCCTACTCAGAAGCGTGTACATTACCCTGTTCTTCATGTGGAGAGGACTAAGACTTTGGATATAGTGAACCCTTAATAAAAGCTTACAACCAATGCTGGCTAATGAGAAATTAAGGGTTAAGAATTAAATTCTCAATTGTGTTGTCCTGAACCTTTGAGTCTGTAAAGGCATCTTAAAATAATTTCATTTAGTTATCTTGGTAACACGCAGTTATTTTAATAAATTTTCCATTTATAAAGATGTTAATTATGAGAATTTTTTAAGGATAGCATATATCTGAACTGTTCTGTGCAGATATACTGAATTTCAGAAAATAAGGTCTACATGAAGAAAGCAGAAGTTAGAATATTTTATGAACATTTAAATATTTAGCAGAGTCATTAATTTTACACAGCACATGTGCATACATTTTCAGTGGAGCAAATCTGTGCAGCAGATTTTTCCACACCACTTCCCAGTGTTGGGGCTTGCAAGTCTGCCCCTCGCTGACTGTAAAGCAAATAAATGCACTAAAGCAGGAAGAGCCTGTGCGGGACACATAACAGAGGGCAATAGCAAAGAAAAGGAATGACAGGCAGTCTGTGAGTGGTCGGCATCTTTTCTTACATCGTCTGTACTATACATTGTGTGATGCAGATTTTTTTCCTAACATAGGAAACCATGCCTTTCTTAAAGGAAAAATATGAAGTCTAATTTTAGGGAGCCTAAATCGTTGTTTTGTTATACTCCATGCATATTCTGCCTTTATTTGTCAGAAGGTAATGATAAAACTGAAAGGCAAACCTTGAACTCGCAGGGAACAAACTATTTAACATAACAAAATTTTTTTATATAAGTAAATATTACTTTTTGAAATAATTGATTCTTAATTTTATCTGCTCTTATTGGAACTTATTCCAAAGTATATTATGGCTCATACTATTGAAATATTTTCTGCTTTTCTTTATTACTTCTTTTTTGAGATTATAATATGATTACATCATTTCCCCTTTCCCTTTCTTACCTCCAAATCTTCTGCTACATTCCTTCTTAATCTCTTCAAACTCATGGCTTTTTTAAAAACATTAGTTGTTACATACGTGTGTGTATGTATGTGTGTGTGCACATGTATGTGACTGTGTTTATTCCTAAATGCCCTCTGTATAGTGTTACTTGTCTGATTGTTTTCAGGCCTGACCATCTGGTAATGGATAATTAATTACACTAAATATAATGTATAATGTTTGATGGCTGTGTCAGAGAGATTATTGATTAGACAGTTGTAATCACAAGCATGTCCTCATGATTTATGTATGTCACTCCTTTGTCACCCTATCAGAAAGACTCAGAGGCCCTAAGGATATTTTAACATATGTGTTCTAAATTTTTTTGTTTCATTTTATTCTTTATTAATTTGGCAGATTTTTCTATTTTAGTAGTTATGTTTAAATTTTCTCCATCTTGATAATTATACTGTCACACATTTTACAATCTTCTGAATCTCCACAATATAAGATAAACACTCCTGACTCATATTTCTAATAAAAATATATTGTGACATCCCTTTTGACCTGTGATTAAAGGGTAATGTGATGTTGTCCAAGACAGGCCTACAGCTCTTGTGTCAAACTTCATAGTAAACATGAGGTTGGGTGCTGTTATGTGAACTTGAAAAACTCCTGTTGGTCAGCAAATGATCATCAATTTACTTATTGCAGGTGCTCTTGCTGATTCTTAGATTCCTCTCTTACTGTGCTACAGCTATCAAAGCACCATGAATCAGGAAATTTAACCAACATAAATCTGTTATCTGAAAGGGTGGAGCTAATCCTGGGCCTTTCATTCTGCCTTGTGGGTAACCTCCAGGTTTACATAGCATGCTTCTTTATGTGTGTCTCTATGTCCATATTTTGTCTAGGTTTCATGCCACCAGCCATGTTAACACCTCAATCCCTTTTATTTGGTTATAAACACTCATCTGTGTTGAATTACAACACATCCTAAGGTAATATGAGCTAAAATATCAACATGCAAATTCTGGTAGTTCATAATTCAACTTATCCCTGGGGCTTAGAGCTAAAGACTGCTGTTTATTTAACAAATCTTAAAAAGATTAATTTTATTTTGAATTATAATTATTTATCTATATGTGTGTATGCATGAGCATGCATGTGCATGTCCTCTGCAAGAGTAGTACATGCTTTTACCTGATGTGCTATTCTCTAGCTTCAACAAATTTTTTTAGAAACAATATATTCAAGCATCATCTTAGGGATCATGGACAGGACGAAGAAGACAAATTAAGGGAAAAAAGTTTCATTCAGTTACTACAGAATACTGAATGGAACAAAGATACTTCTGGCTTTTCTGAGTTTGTATTATTGTAAGATCATAATAATAGCTTTATAATCAGAAAAATAATTTATAAGATTTTACATTATCTGGTGATATTTTAATTGTGCTGAAATGTGACTTTATTTGTATGCTAATAAATAAAGTTTGCCTGGAGATCAGAGGTCACATAGCAAGGTCACATAGTGAGCCATAAGCCCACACCTTTAATCCGATCACATGGCAGGCAGAGTCTCAGTGTGGTCAAGGACACAGCCAAGCATGGTGACATGAGGCTTTAATCCCAGTACCAACCATAGAAACCTGGAGGTCTGTATAGATAGGCAGTGACAAGGAAGTCATGTGGCTGGGCTTAGAGCCAATGAGAAGGCAGAACAGGAAAGCAATAAAAATACAAGTCACACAGGAGGAAGGTCTCTCTGGGGAAGCTACTGCTAGTCATGACTATTGCTCTGATCTCTTTAGCTATTTCCTTTGTATTTGGCTCTGTGTTTCTTATTTAATAAAACTGTTTAGAATTTCATCTATAATATTATATGAGTTAATTAGCATTTTCTTTGGCAATAAATTTTTTCTACTTTCAAATTTAGAAATTTGATGTGTAGCTTTGTCAAAATGATATTTCATTATACAATATGAATTGTAGATATTCTAAGTTATCATTTTAAAAAAATTAAACATTTTCTTTATAGGTCTTCCTAAATTTTTTTGAGATAACAATTCATATTGAAGCCAAAGCTAGCCTCAAATCTTGTGGCAATACTTCTAGCATTCATGGTGATAGAACACACTTTGTGTGCTACTAGAGAATAAAAGTAATAATTAAATCACCAGCTTCAAACTCTGTGACCTCTAACAGATGTACTGGTGAGATAGTAACACAAATACTATGGAGCAACCAACCACTTTTTTAATTTTTTTTAAAAATATGGGATTTAATACTTAACTTCATGAGGTGGAATCTATACTTGACACTGCTAAGGAGGCCAGAAACCTGAAATTAGATAGATCATGGACCCTAAAGGAAAACCAACTTTTATTCTATTTAAGAAACCTAGCAAAAATTACTTCTAATGATATATCGATATAGCCAGATTATTACCTCATTCCAGTCTCATTAGAGAAGCTGCTACTTGTACTAGATAATAGTTAACACAGAGACACAACTGGACAATGTGCAAATAGTGAAAGACTTTGCAACACTCAGTCTTAGTGGTATGTCTTTATCAAACCCTCTCCTCAGGGAACTATGTGGGGAGGGAAGAGGTGGAAGGATTTTTATGAGCCAGAGGTAGTAGATGATTCTCAGGAAACTGTCTTCCAGACACAATGGGACTGATACACATATGACCTTCTGGATACTGTGGCAGCATACACAGACCTGCATAGGCTGAAACCAGACAAAGCCAGTCATGGAAAAGGAGAAGTATACACAAAGTCTTTCATCTAACCAAGAAGCTATTTGTAGTTGCTACTTGCTGAGAAAGGGAAACACAGTTTTCTCCAATGGGAGAAAATAAAAATAAAAATAAAATTTGGGTGAGTAGGATCTAGGAAGAGTTGGAGAATGGGAAAGAAAATGATCAAAATACAGTATATTGTAGGAAACATAGCTTAGAGTAAGCATTGAAGAAGCCAGAATTATTAAGCACATAAGCCTGCTTTCTTTAAAGGAACAAAAATGACATCTGGTCATTCAGGATGCTGGAGTGAAAATGGTCAAATAACTTGGTGATCTTTTGCAAATCTACTAGGAGTCAGAATCTGCCAGAACTCTCCCCAAATCCTGAGAATTGTTTAGATCCTAAACTTGAGTTTTGTCTCTCAATGAGTGAAACTCACCCTCATGAAAGAGGCTCCATGGCATCATTCATAATAAGATCCTCTTTATGCTTATAAATTCATCCTCTAGGCCCTATCCTTGAGCACTGTTTCCCAGTTAATAGAACTCATCCTTATGATAAGGACCAAAAATGATGTCCATGGGCAAATTAAATTTTTAAAAAAGAAAGGTCTTTATTCCATGTTCATTTCTTCATCTATGTGTGTGGTCTGGGATGTCAGTTGTCATTAATACGATGACTTTAGGTTGATTTCTAAAATACATAATGGTTTCAGAACAGTCAGTAGTAGAAAACTCTTTTTTAAATATTACTACCCATAAAACTCTGTCTTCAGGTGAAGGGCCCTCTTTCTCAATTGCTATAGGAGGCAGATGGAGCAGGGGTGGGGTCAGCTCTGCTGTTGTCATGCCCTCAGGGCTGGCTCACCTGTGACCCCAACAACAGGGTCAGCTCTAGTTTGCTGCCCAGACTGGAAGCAGAAGCTGCACAGGTGAGGGACAGGGCTAGCTCTCCTACTCTTGTGACCTCAGGGCCAGCTCTCTCACCTACCTCAGGTAGTAATGAGTAAGGTGGGGAGGGCATCTTTGCCTCACCCTTGCCATCACATGGCAGACAAGAGGGGATGGAGTCACTTCTCCCTCTCTTATGCACTCAGGGTCCACTCACCTGTTTCCAGGACCACAGGGTCAGCTCTAATGTGCTTCCCAGCTGAGTGAACATCTATGGTGAGGGGTAAGGCTGTCTTTCCCCATGGGGGAGGTGAGCTCTCCCCTAAAGGGTAGTGTCAGATCACCTGCTACAATATTCAGTGAGAAGCAGGACAGCCACCTCAGGGCCAGTGAAGGGCAGGGTTTTCTCAGCACAGCATGGTTCCAATGATCCCTGTGCTAACATGGGTCATAGACATCACCACAGATCCAGCTGCAGCAGGACCAGAGTTGGTCCAGATGCCACCACTGGACTGGTAGCAGCATAGGCTCTGGCGATATGAGTAGGGGGTCCTGGATCCCAGAGCCTGAGAACAGAACTGGCTCCACTTCTTGCTTCAAGCTGCATTAAATGAGCTCGCTAAGGCAGTGCCGGAAAGCTCACCTGGTAGTGAAGATGAGGAACAGCTAGGGAGCTGGCCAATCCAGCTCCAACCCAGGCCTAGAAGCAGGGCTATGTGTTGCACCACTTCAATATCCACAAACAGCAGGATTTCCTTGACACATGACAGCAACAGGATAACTAAGAGGATTCCAAGTGAGAGCCCATTATGGTGGTGTAGCAGAAAGCAGAGACCTGGAGCCAGACCAATGAATCATGGCAAAGAACACTTGCAAGTAAAGGTGAATGGACTAAAGGGTAAACTGTGTGTCTCAATGGGCTACACTACGACTTCCACAATAAGATTCTTCCTTTTTGTTTTTATTTTGTTTTGTTTCTTTGTCTTGTTTATTTTTTGTGTTTTTTCTTTCAAATTTGGTTTTGTTTTGGGGGGAGGTTACAAGGGCAGTGGATGGATGGGAGGGGACAGGGAAGTAAGTCAGATCAGGGTGCATGATGTGAAACCCACAATGAATCAATAAAAGTAAAAAAAATAAATAAAAAATAAACCACAAAACTCTGTCTTCAGGATGTTAATTTGTTCCTTTATCAAGTCATATAGTATTTAGTGAAAATATAGTAAACATCAGTTTTCTAATGTGAAATAGACACCAAAAAAATATCAATACCCAGGTTTTAATCAAAATTTTATAGCAAGGGCAAAGTACAATGATCCCTAATTAATTTTTATGCACTGGTTCAGAGTACAGGGCATTTCTTAGGGTGCTATCAGCCCCCATAACAGGAAAGAAAGGAGTCATGTGTAAAAAAGGCAAAGTTAACCAGTTATACAGGCTTGAGTAAGGTGGTATTCTATTTGTACTGAAATGCGATTTTAATTGTATGTTAGTAAATAAAGTTGCCTGGGGGTCAGAGCTATTAGAGCCATAGACAGAGTGTGGCTGTGGTGGCACACGCCTTTAGGGATACAGCCAGCATTGGAGACATATGCCTTTAAGACCTAGAGGGCTGTACTTACAGGCAGTGACGAGGCAGTCATGTGTTTGGGTTTACAATCAATGAGAAGGCAGAACAGAAAGACTATTTAAAGACATACACCCAGGAAATAGCTCTCTTTCAGGGAGCGAGGAACACCGCAGGAGGAAGGGTAAGATTTTAGCTCTGAGCTCTGACCTCTTGGCTTTCTCTTTTACATTGGTTCTGTGTTTCTTATTTAATAAGACGGTTAGTTACATCTACACTTGACCTCAGCAGAGTCCCCATACTTACAGAGAACTCTGCTCTGACACTATCCTGCCAAACTTCTCCTCACTGCCCAAAATGACTGTATCCTTATTCCTTCACCTCAAGCAGACAATGAATATGGTCCTCTTTACTTTGAGGGAAAATGAAACATTGAGTGAAGTAACGCTGCACAGTTACCATGCTAACAAAGTTCTCTGCTGATGACTACCTGCTTGTGGGATTCCACATACCTGGAAATAAGTGAGTTCAGTGTCCATGAGGGTGAGACATATGAGTCTATGAGATAACGAAGTCTTAAAGAAAGCAGGGAAAATAGTAGATGTGCTTCCATGAAAAAGAAAGGAACTGTTAGAAACAGCTGAAGGAAAGAGAATGCCACAAAAGGAGGGAGTGGGAAATGCTTAAGTGTAGCCCAAGGGCAAGGCTTCCAATGGCAAGAAGGATGCCTGTGAGAAGCTGCTTGCCCAGTGAAAGGTCTGGTCCCTGAAGTCCATCAGAGACAGTTTCTAGAGTCAGAAAGCCATTTTGGTAGAGTCTGAATGTCAGCTTTTATACGGAGGTCTGAATCCACTTGGGCCAATAGGGAACAATAGAGAGCACATGTTGAAAAAACAAAAAACAAAAAACAAAAAAGAAAGAAACTACTTTTTCAAAATGGATAAAGTTGGCATAAATGCCCCCTTTGAATATTTATGTTCATAAAGGGAATCATTACATGTAGTGTTATTAACACCACTCACCATGATAGCAGTCCTTGACATAATAACAGAATGATGCTATGTATAGGAATATTGTTATACGTGGCAATCCTTCTGCTAAAGCAACCCATTCATATCATGGTGTTTTAGTAACAGAATGATGTTTTGTTCAGCTTGGAATTGTCCTTACCTATTACCCCAAATAGGTAGTTAGCACATCTCAAGACATAGCTTATTAAACACAGGCTCACTTCCAGCTAAGCTCTGGAGCATATGTGTGAGCTCCGAGTTAGGATTTTGTAATGATTCTAGACTCCTGTAATTTTATTGCAGCCACAGTTTCTTTTGCCTCAGCTCATTACAAAGACAAATATCTTTTAGTGACAGGTGACTTTTCATCCTGACGCAGCAGTACTGCTGGTGTCTGGGCCCCTGAGATATTCTATTTTGCACTTGAAATTAGTTTCTCTGTTACAGCTTTGAACGTGTGATAAGAAAACAGATACAGTAATTTAGATAAACACCACTAAATGTCTCGACTGAAATACAGCACAGATGAAGGTACAAACAGCTGAAATGATTAAGGCTGTCAAGTTATTTGGGGTACTGTTACAGAATAAAAGAGAGGACAGACTATTATTTATCCATGAATGTGAGTTTAATTAAAGATGTCCTATTAGAGTTTTTTCCCCAAGCTTATTTGAAACTGTAGATCAAACAGAGAAGGATGCCCCTGACCAATACTGGGATTTATGTGTTGGAAATCCCTTCTTTTAAGGAGCTTCTAATGTTTCAACACAGAATTTTGTCCTTTCTGGGAATATAAAAATGTAATGCATTTATGAAATAAAGGAATTTAATAATTTAGGATTGGTAATCTCATTAATGTATGAGATACTGCTGTCCATACAAAGTGTATATGCATACTTATGTATGCATTCATCCATATGCATGCATTTATATTTATACACATACAGACATGCATTTAGCCTGCTTAATGCTTAACAACTATTATTCTTTTTAAAAGTAGCTTTAAATACATCCTTCCCCAACTAAGTGACAAGTAGAATTCCTCTTCAAAATCTATACCATATGGGGCAGGTAAACACAACATATAATGGATTTTCAAACTAGTTTTATTTAAAACATTTTAATCCCATTCCTTTTTATAGAAGTTTGACATGCCATCAAAACATGGTATGAATATCTTATGGGTTAATATTTCCTTTCAACTCAAATGGCAACAATAAATTAAAAAAAAAAAGCAGTCCAAGTTTTGAAGGGTCGATTGCTCTGTTTCCTACTTCTAATTCAGTTTGCTACATGTGCATGGCTATTAAATGAAGTCACATATGAGAAAATACATGTGGTGCCATTTTGTAGAGATCTAAGGATAGGCACAATTGCCTGGAATTCTGTGAAAGGAAATAAGGGGCCAATTTCATTTTGTTTAGAACCCACAGTACCTTTAATGTCTTGGAACAATAGAAAGTATCAGACATGGTGGTTTGCCTGCCCGAGTCCTGGTTTCCACTTTGGGTCTTGGAGCCCTGAGTTACTATGGAAGAATTCTGCCTGTAATATCGAAAGGCCATGTGGACAAGCCACTTGAAGATGCTGAGAAGAGGAGGGCCTTAGTTTTTCTGAGCCTCCTCTCTCACTAAGGTACCATCTATATTCCACTGAAGCCAAATGTGGACTAAGCAGAGTACCAGGATATAAGTAGTTCCTAGTTGACCCCATGGAGAAGAAGGACAGACTATGTAGAACTCTTTCTGAGAAATTGGCTTTCAGGATCAAATCACTGGAAAGACGATAAACCAAGGATTTGAGTTTTACAGTTTTATTATATAGTAACAGAAAACTGGGATAATATTGGATAGAAGATTGAACTTACACCTATGTTAACATTTTTGAACTTATAGTAAATTTTTTTTTCCATTTTCCTTTAAGCAAATGTCTATATAAAGCTTTAACTATGTAGCTATAAGAGCAAATAGGACCAGAAGTATGGTATCCTCATTTTATCTTAGGATTTTCACTATGGAAGTTATGATTGTACTGATATTAAAGTAAGTTGTTTTGTAAAATTTTATAAAATGATCTTGAAATTATTTTTATTTGGTTTTGTTGTTGATATATGAAATATGCTGCTCAATGTACAGTGTAGATAGTATAACAATTTTTTTCTGAACATAACTAATATGAACTAGAATATACTAATGGTTTCATTTATGTGATGTTTTATTTAATAAAGAAACCTGAGACTATTTAGAAAAAGGCCCAGAAAAATAACAAATTCCCCATATGTGTGTCAGATGTATTATACATTTTTAATGACTTTCCTTCTGTGCTAAATGTGAAAATTTCAGTCTATAGTCTTTTCTACAAGATCCCATACTTAAGAGTTAAATCCATTGAATGATGAGATACTATGCCCAGAATTTCACTTTGGAGTTCAAACATATTAATTAAATTGAAATAATTAATGTTTTATGAATATGGCAGCATTTTCCACATTAAAGTATAATATTTAAGTATTAATTAAAGTATTTGCCCCCTTGGTATTCTCTGCAAGAGATTTTCTGATCTCTAGTAAAAATGGGATAGGAGTTACATATAAACAATGCAATAAGAATCTTTGCCTTTCCCTCACTCAGATGCTCCTGGATGCTGCTTTTAGAAGATCCACAAAGGCATCTCAGTCAACATTCCGCATAAGCTCTTGCACATCCATGTTTCATGTTTATAATAATCAAGAAATGGAACCAACCTAAATTTCCATCACCAGATGAATGGAAAATGAAAATATGGTTTGAATATACAATTTAATTTTATTTAGCTATAAGGAAGAATAAAATCATATTTGTAAGAAAATGGATGGTACTAAAATCTATACTAAATAAAATAAGACTAGAAAGATCAATATCATGTCATCTCTATTGTGAAATCTGGACTTAAATTTAAGTAGGAATACAGTATGTGTGTCAAAAATGAAAATGAAAATAGGCATTGATGGGGAGGATGGGATCTTGGGGAAGAGGGCAGTGGGATACATATTCTGAAAGCAGAAAGAAGGAGTGTCTGGTGGGAGAGCTCAAGCCCACAGGAGGGGTGGAGGGACCAGTGAAGGAACAAATAAGAACAGTAAAATTGCCATGCAAACTCATCAAATTGTTAGCTTAGAAAAGTAACAACAACAACAAAAACAAGTCAATCCTAGCAATGTGTAGTATTCCCTGCAGGTTATAGCACATTGATCTTAGCCAAGAAGAAAAGAAAAGAAAATTGAAACGGGGTGGAGGAAATCCATTTGGAAACCACAAAGGAATACAGTGAAGTCAGACCTTCCATTTTGTGGGCATGTATTCCATGGTGCTGGTTGTAACCTCGTTACGCACTATGGATATTTTAGACCCCGTGATTTGCCATGAAGCAGCCCTATCTTCGATGAACGACAGTACTTCCAGATAGAGACATGTCAATTTTGGGAGTAAGGATTCAATTGCCCAGGAGCTGAGTTCACTGTCAATGGCTAGGCATTTTTGCTATTTGGGGATTTGCATGTGATTATCTTTCTACATACAGATTAAATTATCCACATTTATAAAGTATGTTAATTTGGATATTTTTATGATAGTTGCAGATTATGTCCAATGTAAGCAAGTATTTGATGTGTACAATGTCAGGTTAATAATTTCAGAATGATAAGGTAGGAGCAGTGTAAATGCAAGTTGATTATACTGTTTTTTAACCTTATTCTCTGTTCTTATATTTGTACATTTGGCAAATGATGTTTTACTTTCTCATTTTATTATATACATTTTCAAATATTATTTGAAATTATTTCTATATCTAAATTAAGTATAAATGTTCAAGAAATGAACAAATACAGAAATAAACTAATGTTTGACACAACAAACTGAAAAGATCTTTCATTTGCACTGTTTTTAATTTCAGTTGATGAATCCTACTTGACATTAGCTTTACAACTAGAAACTCCTCTGGTTGGTAAATGAATCAGTCACACTGTGGAACCTCCAACTCTGTCTACAGAGCAACTCCAGAGTCATTTGCGCATCTCTTTCCTACAATACATAGTTTGTCTGCCCCACGCTTCTTTCTGCAAATGGACAACTGTAACTGTTACTGCTACATCTGTTACATCATCTGTTGCATGTGTCACTTGGGAATATCTGCTTCTTAAACTTAAACAGTGGTCCTCCATATCTGTATTTATTCCATATGGCTACTTAATCCTTGAGGCAGGACTCTCTTTTGATGTCATTCTGGACCCTTGGAGACTTAACTGAAGACAGAGAAGTACAGATTTTAGCATCAAGAGCCCTTATTTGTCCAAACATGTAAATCAGTAAGAAATGGCCACTTAGTACAAGGATACAGAACAGTCACTAGATAGAAAGAAATTAGAAAAATAAGATCAAGGTAGCAGGATTTTCCTTAAAATTAATTCTACAAAATTCGAATAACTGTCTTTTATTTTAAATGATGCCTTTTTTGTTTATATTTACCCATTTATTTTTCTGAATAAAATATTGAATATATTCTAAATATAAATATTTAAATGACAAAATTAAATCCATTGTTATGTTTAATTACTATATATTAATTATATATAAATAAGATATTAATTGATGAAAAATATATTGCAAAAGATGATAAAGTAGTGTGTGTGTGTGTGTGTTTGTGTGTGTGTGCATGTGTGTGTGTGTGTGTATGATGTTTGAATACAGTATCTCTAAAATAGTTATCCACACTAAAGGAAGCACAATGCTAGAGTTAGAAAGTCAAAGTCTGAGAAAGTCATTTCAGGTTACATTCAAATCATAGCTGATTCAAAGTCTTATAGCATTATTATACATTGCTCTCCCAAGGGTTGAGGCTCTAGTAACAGCATGACAGCATGATGACAGTGTCTCTTTTTAGCTAGAGGATAGAAACGCACCCTTGTTTCCTATCCATGAGGGAAAAAAACAAACAAAAAAAAAAAAACAACAAAAAAAACCAAAAAAAAACCCAAAAAAACAAAACCCACAAAACCCATTTTGAGAATGTTAAGCTGGGTCTGGGGTTCTTCCTCCTTCACACCTACTAAGACTACCATGAGTTCTTAGCAGTAGGAATTGACATGTCCTTTGGCAAGGAATGTGATATACAGGAAATTCTACTCTTCATTTACTTACTCGCTCAAGAAGAATTGATTGAGAGTTTATTATTGAACTGCTTTCCCATAATGACACTGAAAGGTACAAAACAAAACCATGATCCTCACAGAGTTATAGTGAAAGGAAACATGAAACCCGTTACAGAAATAAATTATAAGCTGTTTGGTGACAAGTGCTATGGAGAATGGAATTGAATTTTAAATGACTCTTGTGGAAAAGCCTCATTGAAAAGGATCCATCTGATCAAACACCAAGGAACATGAATAGAAAGCCTGGGGGGTGGGGTTGGAAGAAGGTTCCAGGAAAAGTGAAAGATGAGTCTGAAGGAACTGAGGTTTAGATATGTCTGGAATGTGCAAGAAGCAGTGAGGAGGTCAGTGCTGCTGGCGCAGAGAAAGGATTGAATAGTGCCAGGTAAGAGCCAGTGAGGCTCATGAGCGCAGGCTGCGGCAGCTTGCATTCTCAACTGGGCTGTCATGACAGAGGAGCATGTAGCTCATTCACTCCTTTCACCATCCTGTGACTTCAAGAGGAACGGATTGGTGAGAAGGGTGAAGCAGGAGTCCCTTGTTGAAATGGGAGTATAATCGGTGCTGTGTGTCTAGAAAGTAAAAGGGTTGAATTACATTTAGTCTCTGAGAACTATAAGCAAGGTCACAGCGAAACCAGCAAACTAGACTGTTCCATGGGTAGAAAGAAAGGTTTACTGGGGATCAAACTGCAAAGGCTATCTCTCAGGGGACAGAGAGAAGAGCAAAATGGTAGGAAAGCAAGCCGATTTTCTGTGGCAGCTGGGTGGGGTCTCTGAGCTGATGCAGGCTATTCAGAATGACCAGGAACCAGATGCTTCTCCAGTAAACAGAGACCCACCTTCAGGCTTGTTTATCCAATAACATTCCTTCAGTTCACCCAGCTAAAGTTCTTCTGTTATGGACACTGTCACCAGCACTGACATTGGGAGGAGAAGTGGGGTTGGGCTTTGGACTTAACAGGAACAAACATGTAATAAACACTTTCTAGATGGAGACTGTTTTAAGAGGTAAAGGGTGAATAAAAAAGATCATCCTTATGTAAAAAGGTCTGACATCTAGCAGGGTCCACTAAGATCAGGTCAGTGTAAACCTTCTTAATGCAGTTCAAAGATGTCTTGAAAATGTCCTCCTTCCATTAGAATGATTAAAAACAAAACACACAGGGTCCTATAGGTTGTGATTTGAAAAACAAAACAAAAACAAACAAACAAACAAATGCCTGGCTAATGACTGAGGCTGCTAATTGTTGCTGCGTCTCCCATGAGCATCTCAGTAAAACGTCAGTGAAAACGGAGAATGTTTTATCTAAAAATGTTAATCATCTGCACAGATGTCTCTTCTTTCTGAAGAATTCCTATTTTCACTTTCAGCTTCGCAAAGCATGTCTCTTTATGGACCATGTTATTAATGAAATGGAAAAGAATGTGCCGGAAAGCCTGCTGTTGTCTGAAATTATCTTTACTTCTATACTGCCACTGGCAATAACTGTCTCTGCTCCAGAATTCCGGAACAGTGAATTCTTTTCTACACCAGATTAAAAGCAAACAATAAAAACAAAACAGAGCAACTACCACAGGGAAAGAATATAACTCACCAATTTGGGATTAAACTTTTGTTCTTATATTTTGAGAAGCACTGATGTGTACAACTCCAGCAATTCAATTTGTTTTTAATAACACAAGATTATTTCAAAGATTATCAAGAGATTATTTGATGATTAAGGCAGTTTTCCTGGGGCTGGTGAGATGGCTGAATGGGGAAAGAGCTTGCTACACAAAGATGAGGAGCTACGCTTGGATCCCACACAGCCACAAAAGAAGGGTAAGGATGATGCCACGTGTCTGGAACCACAGCACTGAGGACAGGCACCAGGAGGATTCTCAAGGGCTCACCTAGGTTGGCCAAATCATTAAGCTCCATATTCAGGAAAATACCCTATCTGAAAAGATAAAGTGGATTGTAATAAAAGAAGAAATGACATTGGCTCTGGCCTTCACATACAAGTATATTTACACACACACACACACACACACACACACACACACACACACACCCCAAACAAAACAAAAACAAACAAACAAACAACAACAAAAAAAAAACAACTGAGGTCAATGTTCCAAGGAGAAAAGGGTCACTATTCCAGTCAATCAAAAACCTGGAATGTAGCAGCCTGCCTTTGTATAAATAAAGGTTTTACTAGGTGGGGGAATTAAACATTTGCATTAAAGTCTTACAAGGTGGGGGAGGCTAAAAGATGTGAATTTCTGTCCTAATCACAACTTTTATAGTATTTGATAGAAAAGAGTCACTTTGTTACAGAAGTCTGGGAAATCAAGACAATGAGGGCCCTGTCCTGATCAGTTATAAACTCTGAGTTTGAGAGAGCCAACCTCAATTCCATGAAGTGTTCATTTACCTTTAGTCTAAAGACAAGTCCTTCCAGTCATAAGGAGTATAAGCAGAGGCATGCTCATCTCTTCATTCACATGTACCTAAGCTTAAATGCTTCACATTTACTTAAATGTTTGCATTCATATTTTTGGTATGTATTTAGAAATTACCTTAAGCCATATATTATAGCAATTTTTCTTAACCAGGTATTATAACAGTATAACCAAGTATTATAATTTTTATTAAAAAAGAGAAAAATAAATTCTTATTCTAGACATAGATATTCTTTGATAGATGTACCATGAGGCCTGAGCATTGCCATTATCAAACTCCCTCAGGAATTTGTTTCCAGAAGTACACTGAATTTTATAATGTTAGTGATTCTCCTAGTAAAATCATTGTTGAATCTCCATAAAATATCAAAATATATTAATTATATGTAAACATGCATATATACATTTATGTACATACACATATGCATATAGTTATTTAAGTCATGGGCAAGACAAAGAACCCACAGAGGTAAAAACAGAGTATAAGCAAAAATTTTAGATCCTTAGTGAATACCAAAGTCATCTTTATGAAAAGCTTCGTGTCTCCAAATTTTGCTATGAACTTGTGTTTTGATGAGGTGCAGTGCACAGGAGATAAAGACTGATGATCACTATGTAAGGAGTGTATCAGAAGATTCCTGCAAAGCTTGGACCTGAGGGTAACAAGTCTGTAAGCTTTAAAGGAAAGTGAAAGCTTTAAAGACACAGAGACTATGAAGAGGAAAATTATAACTTTTTACTTTGGAATGAACAGAAAGACAGAAAAGAAAGTGAATAAGTTAAAGAGACTTCTCCAAATATTAATAGTCTCATGGTGAAATTCATGAAATTGTTCATTTTTTCCCAACATCTAGGTTATGTTCACAAGAGGTATTATGACCCCATTTTGGTGCATTCTATCCATAACTATGACAACAATGGCAACTTTTTATTCAAGTGTGTGCAACTTCAATAAGGCTACCAACTGACTTTCAAATAAACTCTTCTGGAACACATGTTGGTGGTAGAAAAGAATCAGAAAGGAAGGCTTCAAGAAGGATGCCAGCAGATGCCAGAGGAAGAAGTCAACAGCAGAGAGCCTAGATGTAGAAATTAAGGAGCCCAATTCAGGAGCTGCTTGTGTTTCAGTACAGAGTTGGTATGTGAACAAGATGCTAGAGAGCCTCAGACCAACAAAGTCTGGTAAACAAGTGGATGGCTTACAATGGGAAAATACATATAATTGGCTTAAAAAATTCAGTAGAATAGATTAAAGTTGCAATATAGACACAAGAGAATAAATTAGATAAGCAAGAACAGTGTGGCTCAGAGAAGAGCCAATGTAAAAGAGTCTGTGATGAGGCTTCAGGGCCTTCTTAAATTCATTTAGAGCTTCAGAAGACACTATAGATAAGAGGAACAAAATATACATATGCAATGGAAAATGCTTCTAGAATGTTGAAACATACTGAACTTCATATTCAAATGCTGCCAAATGTCATGGGAGGAAAAACAAATAGAAACTTGCAGCAACCACTTTATAATTGAACTAAAAAACCAAAATAGAAAAGGTATCAAGAGCAGCAAAAATATACAGGGTGGATCCACAACAATTAAATACTCGATGTGGTTCAGTAAAAACGATGATGGCACAGGAAATATTTTCAACATGACAGTAGAAGACCATTTCCACCCTAGAATTTTATACATGTTAAAAATGCCTTTAACAATGGAAACAAGAACCAGATTGTTTGCCCAGTGGGGATGCTTGATGCATCCAAGCCTGAAATCCCAAGTTTCATCTCCCATAACTGACTGGTAAAAGGAAAGAACAAGGCCGGGCGGTGGTGGCAAACGCCTTTAATCCCAGCACTCGGGAGGCAGAGCCAGGCGGATCTCTGTGAGTTCGAGGCCAGCCTGGGCTACCAAGTGAGTTCCAGGAACGGCGCAAAGCTACACAGAGAAACCCTGTCTCGAAAAACCAAAAAAAAAAAAAAAAAAAAGGAAAGAACAGTCACATGCATGTTGACGCCTGACCTTCACAGATTCACTCACAGACAAAGATATATACAGAGGGAGACACACAGTAAACAAACAAAAGACGTAGTACAAAATATAAACAAAACCCTAGGGTTTACCCGTAAACATTCCTCAGTAAAATAAAATTCAGTCAAAATAAACAAATCCAAATTGAAAGTCCAAAATTCAAGAATGAATGACAGACAAAATATTCATGAATGTACATATACACAAGTAAATATAGAGAAGTAAAAAATGGCAAAATTTTGGCTAAAATAAAACAAGAGAGTAAATAAAACTGAATATGACAAAAGGTCACTAAATATATAAAGAAGAAAGAAAAAAATCATCTTGCAGCAGCAAATTTATCCCTTTTTAAATGGTTGATATTTGTTTATTTATTTATTTATTTGTTTGTTTATTTATTTATTCTTAGACAGAGTCTCACTAGGTATCTCTGGCCATTCAAGCTGGCCTCAAACTCCAACAGATCTATCTGCCTGCCTCTGCCATCCTAGTGCTAAGATTAAATGCATGCCCCACCAATCCCTGCTCACAGCAGTCTTTCTTAAATCCCTTCTCTTTTCACATATTCTTTATTTGGTTCATTTCTTCATCTTTGACTTGCTGAGAATTCACAGACAGTTTGACTAAAGTCAAAGGCAGACCTGGAGTACAGGGACCGATGCAGCATAAAGTGTAAAGAATTAAAATTAGATTCTTCAAATTGATCTGAAACAAGAACATTTCAAACATTTATTTCAGCTATTTCTTTTAGTGAATCATATAAGGGACTGTAAATTCCTAAAAGGTTTTCCAAAGCAAATTAGGAGAATGGTCTGTGACTGCCAGTTGTCTCCATCCTCTACTGCTCCATTTTCAGTATATCCCTCTGTATCCGTGCTTCTCCACCTTCCTAACACTGTAACCCTTCACAGTTCTTCATTCTGTCGTGACTTCCAACCATACAACTCTTTTTCTTGCTACTCCATAACTGTAAGTTTGCTAATGTTCTGAATCACAATGTAAATATCTGTGTTTTCTGAATGTCTTAGGCTACTCCTGTGAAAACAACCACCAAAGGTATGGTGACCCACAGGCTGAGAAGCACTGCTCGACATATTAAGCGCTGCTATAACTGCCTTCCTACGACTCCAATTTTTTTTTAAATTGTCTCCCTTAATTCTCCATTTCTTTATTATCTGTCATAATTCCGTATTTTCTTTTCCTTCAAATTTCACTGTCACTTGCTATGTTTTCCCTATTTGTATTTAGAAATTTTCTTTTACATGTATTTTATGAATATGAATGTTTTTCCCTGAGTTCATGTCTGTGCAACAAGTATGTGTCTGGTGCCCAGGGAAGCCAGGAAAGAGCATTGGATCTCTTGGAACTGGGGTTTCAGATGGTTATGTGCTTCCATTTGGGTATTGGGAACCAAACCCATGTCCTATGCAAGGACAGTGCATGCTTTAACACCTGAGCCATCACTCCAGTCCCCTTATTTATATTTTCTAAAGGAAAGTTCACAATAGAATATGGACTTCACAAATTGGACTTGGCATATTTTTCTTCTTTTTTGAGGGGAGGTCACAAAGGTGGTGAGGTAGACCTGGGAGGACTGGGAAGAGAATGTGATCAGGGTGCATTATGTGAGATTCCCAAATAATCAATAAAAATATTATGTTGGAAAAAAATAAAAAAAAACGAAAGAAAGAAAAAAATTGTTACATGAGCCACCAAGATGGCACAAGAGGTAAAGGCACTTTCCAAGTCTGACAATATGAACTTGATCCTTGAAATCTACATGCTAGTTGTCCTTTGCCCTTTTGGGGAATACACACACACACACACACACACACACACACACACACACACACACACAGAGATGAATAAATAAGGAAAAGAAAAACAGATTAATAACATGTACAAAACAATGTTATCTGGCATATAAAAATGAATGTATTTATTTTCTACAGTATATTGGAACTGAACATTTGCATTATTGTAAATTTGCTGTTGTAAGTTGGCTTCATTTCCTCATTCCCCTTTGGAAATACTCCCTTTGCAGCTGTAGTAAGGCAACCACTGTGAGGTCACTGAACATGGAACTGGAAAGAGATGCCAGTAATTGTCTTACAGCCAGTGTGAACTGTTTCCAGCACATGATGTTAATGTTTCACATCGAACAGTGATGGTGCTCATTATTACCAGCGTGCTTCAAAAATACGTAAAAAATCAGTATTCTATCTTGAGCAAACCCTCATCAAACTACAGAACATTATTTTTTTACTAAATCCTCTATTACAGTTGAGAAACCTGGGTTTCCTACTAGTTAAGAATTTTCAAAGCAAACTTTTTTCTGAATACAAGAGTTTGAGTAGTCAAGTGAATTTTTTATGCACTCTAAACAGAGAAATTTACTTTACACAGTTCTAACCTGTAGATTACACAGAGGACACAAGCTCATTCTTGATTCTTGTATGCATGTGTATGATGTAGCATGAATCTTAAAAGATCTCATTAATTAAAACAAATCTGAAGCCAGGTGTTAGGGTGACTGCTGGAAAATCAGAGAATGAGAACAAGCCACAGCTACCTCACCTTGCCAGTTCCTCATCTGATCCTGTTTCCTCACACTGGAAGCCTCTGAGTCCTTATTCCAAATGAATCTCAGCTGAAATGCTTCTCGAAAGCCTGAATGCTTAACCAGCCAAAAGCTTCTAGTTTCTGGTCCTCATACCTTGTATATCTTTCTGCTTTCTGCCATCGCTCCTGGGGATTAAAGGCTCACTTTCTGGGATTAAAGGTGTGAGTCACCATACTTGGCTGTTTCCAATGTGGCCTCTGGATTTCTGCCTCTGGAATGCTAGGATTAAAGGTGTATGTTACCACTGCCTCTCCTCTATGTTTAATATTGTGGCTGCTCTCTTCTCTCACCCCAGATAAGTTTATTAGCGTGCACAATATTTTGGGGAACACAATACCACCATACATATACATCTGTGTAGTTACCTTGTATGATAAAAGTGTTGTTAAACTCAACACTTCCATGTTCCATGAAAACTTAATGTAGTACCTACTGTATGTTTGTGCCAATACAAAATAGTGAAGGAAAAGCAGGTGAATCAGATTTCAGTCATATCATAGTCATCTGTTTGTATTTATGCATATATTACATGCTAATTTTTCATTATACAATGTGTACAAATCTTGTACAAATAAAATCTGAGTAATCATGGGGTAAGTGTGCGTGTTGGCTTTTTATTAACTTGACACAAACCTAAACATATTTGAGAAGAAGGAATCTCTGTTGAGGAATTGCCTCATCAGACTGACCTGAAGGCAAGTCAGTGGGTAATTTTCTAAATTAGTGATTGATGTGCGAGTGCACAGCTCACTGTGGTCCTGGCTTGTACAAGAAAGCAAACTGAGGAAGCCATGGGAAACAAGCCAATAAGTAGCTTTCTCTCCTCTGCCTTGATTTCCTTCCCTGACTTCTGGTGATGGACTGTAGTCTCCAAGGTGAAAAACAAAACATAACAACAACAACAACAGAAAAACTCTTCTCTTCAAGTTATTTTTTGGCTGTATTTTATCACAGTAATAGAAAGAAGACAAGGAAAGAACCAGATAGTATACCCAGTCAACTCGCAGTGACAAATGACAACACTGAAAAGTTCATTTATCTCTTTTTGCTAATAAAAGTTTATTTGACAATGTTAAAATACAAAGATATGAAAGTTTAAACATATTTTGTCATCACTCGTCCTCACTGTGAGAGCCACAATACCGTTTAGCAGTGGTGGAAGTAATTAAATTGGAGCTGACTGTCTATGATAGTTCATGTTGAGCACCAACTTCACAGGTTTGAGTGATGCAGAGTTCTGAAAATATCTCTTGCCTTCGAAATGACTGGAATGCTTGCTGGACCTCACCATGAAAGTTAATAACATACCTTCAGGTCACTTAAGACTGCTATCCTACAGTGTACTCAGCCTGTTTGTTTAATCTGTCTTTAAAAGAACAAAGTAACAACTCATTTACTTACCTTGAATTTCCCAGGTAATCATCTTTTATAGTCTAAGCTGATACATAGCTACAATCTTAAATTATATACTATTCCATGCCCTGATCCAGAGAGCAATTGAATATGTGTTTGTTTGTGTGTTAGGATAATCATTTGTTGAAGCAACAAAAAGGTTGAAAAACAACTTCTTAAAACAACATCTACAATAAATGTTGGAAACAGTATTTGGATGTTGTTTGATAGTATTTGTTTATTATGTGGGCCATTGCTACATATAATCATAAAGGATTATCTTAATGGTTTAGTATTTTTTTATTTATAATATCACACACATATATAGCATACCATCAGGGCATACCATTAAAAATTATTCCAAAAGAGAGATTAAATTATGTTGTAGGACTCTATTTCATTAGAATTACTCTAAATATCTGGAGTGTAAATTTTACATGTTTTCCAAGAGATTTCTCAAGAAGGCTTCCCAGCTGTGGTCACTGGATGATAGACCACAAAAACATAAATGAAGATCTATGTGTTTGATTTCAGAATTTGGAGCATTTTCAAAGAAGAAAAAGAATCTTCATACGTCTAGATTTTTTTTAAAAGGGTAGACACATGGGTGAGCTGCTGAGAAAGGATCAATTCCTTTTTTTTTTTTTTTACTTCAGTATACTGGGTAATATAAAGTGATAAGCAACTGAGAAAGAATTTCCATAGATTCTAGCAGACTAACCATGCAAAACTGGATGCCATCAGAGGCAGAAAAGGAAGAGCAAGGAATGTGGTAAGCCAGGCATGGAGCTTGGCAACAATTTCCCTGAGAGTGACCCTTAGTTTAGTAATATGAAGCCTTCCTATATTACACAAGTTGTCTTCCAAAAACAACATAAAAAAAATACATTTCATTTTGCATCCAGATCACAGTGAAATGGAGATTTAGTGAGAAGTGGGGAACATTTTACTAAGCTGCTAAGAACAGAGCTTTCAAGTTTTGTTTTGGTATTGGTTTTGAGTTTTATTTTTCCTTTTGCCTATTTTATTGTGTCATGATTTCTTCTGTGTTTATTAATTCTTTGTCAACATCAAATTGTGTGCTGCATATGGGATGTTGCTCAGGAGCCCACGTATACACTGCTTCTGAGGGGCAGTACCTTCTCTCCAGTTTTACCATCAGCACTCTTAGGCATAGTCCAGCTAGGCTACCCCAAGACCACCTGCCTTATCTGGGAAGCTTTTGCTGTTCTGAGCCTTGCATGGATGCCAATGAGAACATAATTCCTTTGTAATCATATGTTTAGATAGTGAGACAGCCAACATAGATACTAGTGGAGGGGTCTAACTACTGAAAGCTATGAAGTCATGCCCTCAGATATTTTTCTTGTTAAGATTGTTCAATGTTAGAATTTTCTAGGTTCTTATTAATAAAAACATACATAGATTAGAAAAATCCTACATTTGCATAATCTAACAATTTAACACAGAGACATTTGGTTCCCCTTAAGAGATATCACAATGGCAGTTGGAAAGAAACCAGCCTCACCCTCCTACTTTATTTAGATGTTCTCTACACTGACATATTTTCATTGAAAAACCTAAACTCAATGGTGGGAAAACCATAGAGCTTAAAACATGCTACTTACATGTCTCAAGCCTCTTAGAGCCCATCTTCAAGCCTTTCATCATCTCCTCTCAAAGTCAGCAACTCTGCTGACATCTACTGAGTCCTTATTATGAGCCATGCTGTCATAGCTGTCCTTTCTCCTTCCATCCATATATACAGTACGTAGTAGATGCAGTCGATATATTTATTTTATGTATGAGCACACTGGTGAACAAACAACATTAACTGGCTTGCCTATGTTATACAGCTTCTAAATTCTGCGGGTAGAATTTGAATGCCTTGGGTATCATTCTAGTCTTGAGCTCTGTACTCAGGATCAGATTATTTTCAAATGTAAAGGGAAAGTGAGAGAAAAAGCAAGCTAATCAATAGTAGCAAGGAATGACAAGATGATGTATGTTAGAAGTGAGACCTGAGGAGTTTGACACCACTATGGTGCTGTATCTCAGAGCTCTGTGTGTGAGGTTGGGGTGGGCTGTAGAATGTGGAAAAGCAGTCAAATGACAAGGCACTCCTGATCATATAGTACCACAGTTAATTTGGAGTTGGTGCACTGGTTCCTCCACTGAGAGAGAAAACCACACCCTCCAGGAGAGCAGTGGGGTGTAAGTTAGAGACTCTCAGGTTTCACAAAGGTGGGCAAAGCAGTAGGTGTATTAATCCTTTTCTCTCCCTGCCTTTAATACTCAATTCTGTTCTGAAAGCATGAGGTGTAAATTCAGACTACTGTAAAGTACAGGAGGCTGAATTGATCAAGTTAAGACTGCGTGGCACCTGCAGCCTCTATCTAGAGAACAAACCACATGAATCCAATTTATCCTGTAACCATGTCTGTCTTTCAAACTCAATCCTAAAATTTTACAGTCTATCATGGTCTTTGATAAAGTATAACTTCTTTGAGACTTTATCAAATAATAATTAAGTAGCTATAAAATGGGGAAAATTTACCTACATTGATTAATATAAAATTTAATTGGTTAAATTAATATAAAGTATTTCTATATTTCATAGTTGGCTTTCATTATAAATCCTAGATAATTTCATTACACTATTATTATAAAATTACTAAAAATTAATTTTTCCAAAATTTTATAGTTTGTGTGAATTTTTATAAGAAACAAACTTATGAGTCACAAACTGATTGTGTAATGATGTCATTTACAGAGGTCTTAAACATGTCAGGCCATTTGAAACTTGTGGAGATCTAAGGTCTTTCTCGGGAACACCTAGGTGTTCATAAACTCATGAAAGCTTGCCAGATTGCAAGTCTATTTTATTTCTGGAGAACTGAAGCCTCACAAAAGTGCAAGCTCAGGATGCTGTTCACATCCCTTTTAAGAACTGATGCCTCAGACGGAGGCATCACTGATTCTAGATTTAGGGTGAAAGTATTGGACGTCCAACAGCAGAGTAGAGGGCCTTCTGCTTAGGGTGCTTTACCAGAGTATTTCTCATGCTCCACTCTTGATGCTGCCCCTGGCTGAATTCTGATTCTTCTGGTCTCAGTTTAAGTAATACCTCTTCACAGCTTCTTTTACTATCAGCTTAAATCTGGACCTTCATAGTATCCCTCTTTGGACCTTAATATTATCCTCTTTGTGTGAATGATTTTTAAGCAAACTATCTTGTTTGAGTCATAATGACAGTTACAGTTTATGAGCATTTATCACTCTCATACATACCCCTTGAACTGATCATCCATATCATATATACAATTATATCACAAGTTTCCAAATAGCAGATCACAATAAATATTCATTGAATTAAACAAATGAATGAGTAGATTCTCAATATCAGATTTATGAAGGACTTTGAAATATCTTCTATTATAACAACCCTCGGGCAACTCTATGAGCACATGGGGTTTAGAAATAGGCCTCAGGAATTTTTGTAATTTCTGGCAGTGAATTATGCAGCAAGAGTGGAACTGGGAGCCATTTGCGATGTGAAGTAATAGCTCCCATTTGTCATAGTCTTGGACAGTCATATTCATGTATTTGTAACTAAAAGATTTAGCAGAAAGGCAATAAATAGTTCACAAGAAGCTGTCATCTTAAAGTTGTATGTTCAAACCAGCTACTGCAAATTTATAATTATTCATATTTAAAGTATATAGATAAATTAGAATTTTTTCAAAAGTTAGTTAAATAAAAAGTAGAAACAACAGCATCACCCACTATAAAACAAATAAAAACCATGCAGTGATCCTTCAATGCTTCCTTCTGCCAACTGGCTGCTCTGCAGCTTTCCCCCTGCATTCATGTCCTTTCTTATCTTCCTGGATTCTAATGTGCCCAAATGCTTATTTTTTTTTCAGCTTTTGCCCCTACACACCAATAGGAAAAACCACAGAGTTCATAGTTTTGAGTCCAGCATGTCTTGTGCAGATAATCACCAGGAACAGACATTTTTCTTGCTTCCCAGGGGTGTGTGAGTTCTCTTTATAGACACCCGCCTTTTCCCCCCAGTGTTTGTTGGTTGTTGCCCAGCAGAGATAAAAGAATGATTGCATCTATTTTCCTTGTGATCCTTTGTGTAAATTAAGGGACTTAAATATGATTTCCAGACACTATGCTTTTAGGAACCGACTACTAAAAGAGAAATAGTATTGTTTCTGGCATCTAGTTTCAAATCAACTAAATAGGAATGAAAGGCTCTCACGACCTCTTTGGGTTGACTCACAGGTACTGGAATTAATTCATCTTTCTAGCTTGGTTCTTCCAATGGTGAGGTGATTTGGCTGAATGATTAGCGCAACATTTCTTTGAAAAATTTGCTCTAATAATCAGGCAGTAAAGCACAACTGAATATTTGAAGCTTAAAATTAAAGGACATATAACAGCAATGGTCACAGCAACAAACAGCTCTCAGGGGTTCTACATACAACTCCAGACTTTCACTTTGTGATACATGCTTCTCCTTCCCTTCCCTTGAATGAGAGCATGGTAATGGAGGTGTTCTCTCTCTCTCTCTCTCTCTCTCTCTCTCTCTCTCTCTCTCTCTCTCTCTCTCTCTCTCTCTCCTCTCTCCCTTTTCCACTATCTTTCCTGATTCTCAATGAAAAAGCAACATAGGTGACTAACACAGACACACACACACAGACACACACACACAGACACACACACACACGCGCGCGCGCGCGCGCGCGCGCGCGCTCACGTGCCCATGCTTGCGCGCGCACACACAATGACAAAGTAAATGATCAGATTATGTACCTGGTGTAAATAGCAACTTTTCTATCATCTACTTTCTTAATATCCTTAGAGAAGATGGAAAATCCATAATCAAAACCAAACAAAAATAGACTTTGATGAGTTCTCTTATAGCCTGCTTTTATTTCTGTTTTTATCAGCTTTTTAAATGTTATTCCATTGATATAAAAAAAAGCTATTAAATTTTGCCTAAGAACCAGCCCTTATGATTATAAGTTTCTTTGTGTTTATACAATCTGCATGAGAAGCCTCAAGTCCAAAGGAACAGGTATGTGCTTACTATATATTTTATTACTTCAATTTATTAAACCTCCATGTTATTGTAGCTCTCATCTGATCACCTCAACATCAGATGGTCTTTTATCTGTTAGCTGATTTCTATATGGGATTACATCAACTAGTCAAATATACAATCAATCTTCAGGAAACGTATTTTTTTTTTAAGCAATCAGTTCCTTACTTTTAAAAAACTATTCTTCCATGACTTTTAGCTCTTAAGTGGCAGAATGAAGCCTGTACTCCTCTGTTCTTTAAGCTACCTTTCTGAGCTGTTAACTGAGAATGGACTTTCAGGCGTCTAGACACCTTCTCTACAAGTATCCTGTGCATATTAGGTCCAAGTATCTTATGAGGTGATTATATCTTGGAAGTTCTAAATGGTGTTTCCTGTGATATTTATAAAAATGTCATGTGCTTCAGAGACCTTTGTGGTGGTAATCTAATTATACTGAAATGTGATTTTGATTGTATACCGGGGGTCAGAGCTATTAGAGCCATAGCAAAAGTGTGGCGGTGGTGGCACACGCCTTTAATCCCAGAAAGCCAGCCTTTAATCCCAGGGAGTGGTGGTAGAAAGCAAAAAGATATATAAGGCGTGAGGACCAGAAACTAGAGGCATTTGGCTGGTTAAGCTTTCAGGCTTTGGAGCAACACAGTTCAGCTGAGAGCTATTGGGATGAGGACACAGAAGCTTCCAGTCTGAGGAAACAGGACCAGCTGAGGAACTGGTGAGGTGAGATAGCTGTGGCTTGTTCTGTCTCTTTAAATACACTAACAGACAGGAAAAGGAGCCCTCATTCGGGAAGCTGGGACCACGCAGGCGGAAGGGTGAGATTTTGGCTCTGAGCTCTGACCTCTCGGACAACTTTATTTATTAACATACAATCAAAATCACATTTCAGTATAATTAGATTACCACCACAGACCTTTTATCCCAATCAGGTAACACTGGCTCCTGTACTTACTGCCTTCTATGACTTGTTCTCTAATCTATGTGACTTCAATTCCAAGTCACACCCAGCTGTAAACAAGCTGAAAAACAACTTTAGTGATTATCAGGAAGTCAGGGAAAACTCTTCCTTGCTGGAGGATCCAACCCATCTTCCAAACACACAAAGGTGGAAAGATGTCCAAAATTTTACAACAATCAACACCAAAATTTTTCTTCAGATATGGAAAATGTACCTGAAATGTCCTTCCTAGGCAGAAGCAATATGTAAACCCTTCCTGGGCATAAGAAAGATGACTTTTGTAAGGATAATAGACAAGAATGTGGCACACTGAAGCTCAAAGGTGAATAAATAGAAATGCCAGCCTTCACATCCTGCTCTGCTCAGAGAACTCCATGTTACAGGTGTGCAAGGTATCTTGAGATAAAAGATCCTAAGAGTGCATTACAAATCAAGAGAAAACATTCTAAAATAATAGATAAAACAGGTAACATAATAAAAGAAACAAAATACCCCAATTGCCCCCTCCATGATTGAGTGGAGGGGGTGTGTTCTATTTGTAGGGCAAAGGTGAATCAGCCCCCTGTCTCTGTGGACACTAGCTATCCTGACTACTGGAAAGCTTTGCCATTCTCATGAGCTTTAAGCAGCCTTCACAATGTACACTAAGCTTGCTCACAATATCCTCCAGCAGTACCCTGCCCCATGTGTTTTGTATTAAGGCGCCATCTTGAGACATGAGCTCTATCTGGAATTGGGTTGATCTACCACTATTCCCATTTCTTGAACTTCATGGGTCTTTCACAGTTCTAACTTTGGAACCAGCTTCCTTCTCAGTCCCTCAGTAGAGGGATTGTGACCTGACTCTGCTTTTGCCTTGTGGAAGACAATATTTAGATAAGGAAGAGGATAATGGAGGCATACCTCACAAACTAGGGCAGCAGGATTCAGGGTGTGCCCATACATATCTAAATGAATGCTAGTACTGGGACTGAAGGCAGTTGCCTCCAAAGTTTCTGCTACCCTCATCTATGAGTTTCATTCAGTTGCCTGTGATTGTCAGAGAAAGAAAGCCACTGCAAGTCCACTGTTATCCTGCACTCAGAGCTGTGTGGTGACCTGTGTGCTGGACCTGAAACTGTAGCCATCACCCTGATCTTGAATTTGCAAAGCTGAAGGAGCTCATGAGTGGGCATTTACCCAGTCTGTGGTTGTTCTCCTTAGGTAGACACTGTCACTAAAGTGGCAACAAGGAACACCAGAGTTCTTCCTGACAGCCCAGCTATTTAGTCCCTGCTTCCTCCCTTCTACTAAAGTAAGCAATGCTATTAGGACTGGGGATGAGTAGCACATGCGTGATGGAGTTCTCACCAATACTTTCTCTTGTGCAGCATCTGAACCTATTCCAGGGACTGACTGAAGGGGAAATGTGTCAGTCCCATTAACTACTGTTGAGGATACCAGTGCTGTGCCATGTGCCCTTGTGTTAATGAAGCTAACATTCATAGTACCTCATAATGTACCTGTCACTTGATAGAGGCCATAACTGAACACCCCACGTCTGCTGCCGTCTTAACCATACCTGCCTTAACTATCACAGTGTTACCACTTTTGTATGTACCACACTTTCAATGGGTCCTCCGACTCTGCTGTGACATACAAAGTACTCAAGGGTATTTGTCACAGCTAGAATTGCTACACAAAGATTGCTGTAGTATCCAAATGCAAGTAAGGCCAACTGCATACATGAAACTTACACATCAAAGTAGAAAATGGTTTTCTAAAAAGGAGCCAATATTTGATCTTCTAGCTACAAAAAAATCTCATCACAACATAAAATACATGGAAAACAAGATAAAACAATATCTTGCAAATAATATAATTATCTGTAACTACAGTATATAAGGATCCTCACAGTGATGAAATTACAGTGAACAGACTCAAAAGAATTGTTATAAAGTAGCTCAATATAAGCCAGGCACAATAATCTTAGCACTCAGAAAGAAGAATCAGAGGTTTGTTGAGAGTTCCAGGCCAACCTGGTCTACACAGGAGTTCCAGGACAGTCTGGGCTAGATAGTGATATTATGTCTATGAATAAGCTGGTAAACAAATAAAGAAATGAGAACCATAGAGATGGCTCAGAAGTTAAAAGTGCTTGCAGCTCTATCAGAGGGGATGTACATTGTATAAAAACCACGTCAGAGGCATGTCCTTTCTTCACACGACACCTTAGAGTATACTTCCAAATCCTAGTTTCTGTCCTAGATTCTGTGTGAGATCTCCACTTCCTCTTCTTTCTTTTGGGCTCTGGATGAGAGTAGGTGGGAAAGAAAAATTTGGTTCCCAGTGGCCAAACAATTTCAGTGGATCCTAACCACCTGTAACTCTATCTTCAGGAGATCAGACAATCTTCTGTCCTCCAAAGTACAGTTTCACACAAGGGGCATACACATACACATACACATACACATACACATACACATACACATACACATACACATAAATAAAAGTGAAATAAGACCACAAATTAAGTAAGTAAACTGGAGTATTCAGGGCCTGTGGGTACAATTACAAGAGCAAATTCTACAGTTTTAGAGCACCTGAAGGAAAGGAGACAAACTTTAATGACATAAAACTCGAGCCAATGATCAGGTAGCAGAAAACTCCCCTAATCTTTGGGAAAATATCTATATATGGGAGGATTATCATATTTCAAGATGAAATGATCAGAGAGATCTTTGTCTTAGTGTATTATAGTCAAATTGTCAAAAGCACAGGGCAAAGAATTTTTAATCTCTGAAAGGAAAGCATTAGGTTCCACTTACAGTATCCCTTTTAGACTAACACAGCTTTTCAGCAGGCACATTACAGGTCAAGATGGGAAGATGCCATTTCCAAGTCCCCAAAGAAAATAACTGCCATCCATGATTACTGTACACAAAGCTATCTTTCCACTAGAGAGATAGAAAACATGTCTTTTAAAATATTAAAACTGACAGAACGGAGATCTAACTTCTGGCAGAAGAGTGGATTCTCAAAAGAAAAATGAAAACCAAGAATTATTAGTACAGCATGCCTTCAAACTATAGAGATCCATGAAGATAAGAAAAGAAATGCCTAAATTATTCAAAATAATTAGAATAAATTAGAATAAAATCAATGAAATAATATTCTCTTATTATCAATCACCCAACTACATGAAAAAATGGGTGAGTATATTGTGCTGTGTTTGTTTTTAGAGGCAGGGTTACACTCTCTAGCCAAAGCTGGCTACAATCCAGACAACCCTCTTCTTGCTCTGGCTACTGAAGTGCTAAGATAACAGGTCTGCACCAAAGGACCTGACTCACTGTTGATATGTTTTAAAAGCCCCAACAGCATGTTGTCCTACAAGAAGCTCACTTTACCAGTAAAGATGCACATAGAAAGAAAATGACAGCACTTGGGAGGCAGAGCCAGGTGGATCTCTGTGAGTTCGAGGCCAGCCTGGACTACCAAGTGAGTCCCAGGAAAGGCGCAAAGCTACACAGAGAAACCCTGTCTCGAAAAACAAACAAAAAAAAAAAAAAGAAAGAAAATGAAAGGGTGGGAAATGATGTTTCAAGCAAAGAGAAACTTAATTGAGTAAAACTGGGAATACTGACAGATTTTAAAGCAAAAAAAGTGTGAAGAAGCAAAGAATCAAATGATTAATTGAACAAAAAGTTGTAACTATTATAAATCTTCATGCACCTACCAGTCGGGTATCCAGCTTTTTAAAATAAACACTTCAGTATTCATAGGGAGAATTATGTTCTAATATAGTAACAGTGGGTGATTTTTCTTCAGGATGACTGAAGTACAGTGAGTACCATGTTTGTTTTCATTATTGTTGGTGGAAACTAGAAAAAATCCACCAGTGGCTGGCAGAGACTGGAAACAGTGTAGATGAGGGAGAGTGCAAAAAGGAAGCTGTAATGAAGAAATGCCATATTGAACTCTGCTAGAATATGACATTTGCTAAAAATGAGAATATAATATTTATATTTCAAAATAATAAAATATTAATTAGTTTTAGGGGATGCAAATTGTATAGAAAGCAGACCAGAGGCAGTGGACTACTGTTGTTACTTTTTTTTTTTTAACTCTTTTGTGGGAACCACCATGCAGCTCCCAAATAAATCACACACTATGGCTTATTCTTAATTATGAATGCATGGTTTTTAGCCAGCTTTTCTTAACTTTAAATTATCCCATCTACCTTTTGCCTCTGGGCTTTTAACGTTCTTTTACTTCTTCAAATCTTACTCTTACTCTGTGGCTTGCTGTGTAGCTGGGTGACTGGCACCTGACATTCTCCTCCTCTGGCTGCATCCCCCTCTCTCACAGATTTCTCCTATACATTTTTTTCTGCCTGCCAGCCCTGCCTATCCTTTCTCCTGCCTTACTATTGGCCTTTCAGTTCTTTATTAGACCATCAGGTGTTTTAGACAGGCAGTGTAAGGTAACACAGCTTTACAGAGTTAAACAATTACAACATAAACAAAAGTAACACACCTAAAAATAATATTCTACTACAGACTTCCCTCTCTTCATAGGACATCTTAGAGTACATTTTGAAATTCCAGATCCTATGTGAGATCTCTACTTCCTCTTATTTCCTATGGTCTCTGGATGAGAGTACATAGGAGGGAAAAGTGAGTCCATGGTGGGTCTGAGTCTAGGAGATAACTGTCAATCATGTAAGGGTTGCTTGACAAACTACTATATACATGTATCGTGCTAATGACCACACAATTATATCTTGGATTGGATTTCCTTTTTGGGGAGTCCAGTCATCTTGTCTTTGGTAGGAGAGTTAGTATCAACAGAGCACTTTGTCTTGTCTAGTTTCTTCTGATACTCTCAACATACCATAACCACTGCTCTGCAAACTAGCCACAGTGGGTACAAATAGTACTTCCTGGAACATTTTACTGTTAAATGTTAAATTCCACATCATCTATAAAATTTCTGACATAACATTTAGATCATCTTCTTCCCAGATGAAATTACTATAATAATATTAATCATATCTCACATTTCTTATAAACTCTTATCTGTGATGAAACCATGGAGTAAAAATTAACCATAGAAAAGTTATTTGGGGATGTGTAATTCCAATAAATTTAGTTAAATCAATTATGAAATCTGATGGAATATTTTGTGTAATTGAATACATCTTTTGAAAATAGAAATCTGGATATTATATATATGCATATATATATATATTAACATTCACATACATTTTAAGTATGAATGCTCCACTGTCCTTCTTTAGAGAAATGATTTGGTAAGATGTAGGGTTGGTGTCAACAATATTTATGATCTTCCATTGACATAGTGACTTGGGTAGATGTCTTATATTACATTAAGTAATCACTATTTGATTTTATATTTATATAGGGTTTTTTAGCTCATTTAAAAAATTCCCCATATATGTTCCTTCTCCTATATTTGTTAAGAAAAATATAAAATTTTTCCTTTAATCAATTAATCTTGTCAGAGAAGATTTAAATTCTGGTGCATATTGGGGTCAGTTAAAACCAATTTTGAAGATTCACTATGAGAAAGGACACTATTTTAAAATATACAGGTAAAGATGAAAGTACACTAAACATGGTTTTATGTAAATCTAAATGTATTGAGCATAGTAAATATACTTATTATGTCAATTTCACAGCTTTTTAAATTTAAAAAATATACCAGGTAGAAATTTTTAATTATGTTGTGACCTACATTGTCTATTAGATAAACAAAGTAGAGTCATAAAGCAATTGCAACATCATTATCTTCTATGAATCCCAGGACAGCAGTGTTTTGAAAAAGAATGACTAACCTGACTTTGCTGATCCACCTCTCCTATTCAGCTGTTAAAAAGCATTTAATATATCTTAAAACACTTTATTAATTACTGATGCCAAATAAAATTAGTTTCCATTTGTTGATAGAGTGGAAAAGGAGCATGTCAGTTAGTGTGGATACTGATAAACATTGTGGGATGAAGGCTGATGTCCTCTGAAGACTTGACTCCAGCTTGGAGTAAGAATTTCAACTCAAATAAAAACAGATACAGCTGCTTTCTCATCTACCCTAGTAAATCACCAGAGAGATTGGACTAGTATTGGAAGGTAGGAATAGAAAACAAATGCTACATTAGCCTAAGGGATCATTCATTTAGGGAGACAGGAATCATTGTGACATCACTGTTATCTGTCAAAGGCCAGCTAGTTCATGAGTGAAATTTTATGATTAGGCAAAGGTGAAGAGTCTGCTTAGAGTGTGAAGACCCCAATTCTTCCTTTACAAATGGTTGGAAGGATGGGCTGTTAGAATGTGTTGAGTTGATATGTACTCACATTTTTTTTTATAGCCAGCAATTCTATGAGTGAGCCATTCAGATTTCCATGGAATATACCAGCTTGTTCTCTGTAAGGATCAAGTCTGATGTGATATTTAAATGTCTGTTATATTTAAAAGCATTAGGTATGTTTCGCTCAATGTCTCTGTACTTTTGCTCCTGTCTGCACTTTTATTTGAAAAGGAACATGTCTTCACAATAAATATTTCAATTCACAATTTGGCTCTAATTGTGCATGTATAGAATGTACATCCTTAACATATTTATATTCATAAAAATCAAAGGAAACATGGAGGTATGTTTGAGAATGGACTAGCATGATGGTTATGGCATCAGGTATATTTTTTCATACAGCAGCTAGCTTATAGCCTTATCATATTCTATTAACGACTAAGCAGATTCTGAAGGCCTTGATTTCAAATGATAAAATTGTTGACATTTCACCTAGATCAATACTCTTCTCATGTCAAAGAAAAAAAATGAAGATAACCTGAAATGAATATTAAAGAATTCATTCCTTAAATAGAAGTGAAACACAATAAAAAAGAAATGTCAAAATTGCTATATTTTACAATTGTCTTGATTCATAGGTCCTGTATTTCTGATAAACTTTTCTAATCATATTAGATTCTGATTTTTTTAAAATTTAATTATACAAAATGTATTGCTTCCGCGTACTTATTCTGAACAAGCCAAGTGCATTTGAGACACTTTTCTGTTAGAGTACATGATAGCAGGTGCAAGCTATATTTCATGCAAAATGCATTTTATTCAGGTAGCCGTATGGCTGTCAGACATTTAGTGTTAAGCATTTAAACTGTCATGTTTTATGTTTTAAAGGGACAAGTATGTCTTGAGATTCATACTTTAATGATATTTTCTTACTACACTGTTACTTCTAAAATCCTGTTTCCCATAAATGAAAATATATTACAATTACCAGAAAACTCAATTCATAAAATATTGATGTGTATGTATCAAGTATTTTGTATGCCTATTTGATATATTAGCAGACATAAGTGATCATTTCTTATATTTAATTAAAAGATTTATCCTACTTCAATATTTCAATTACAAAGTACATGCTACATTTTCAAATTAAATTCTACATGATCATGATAATGTATCTTTATCCATCCTTTACCCACTTTCAATTTCACACTCTTGTTGTAGCCAATGTTAGTTGCTCAGTTTGAATTCCTCTGTAAGGTCCCATGGCCTTTTAAGAAAAAAATGATTTATTTTTGTATTAATTAAAATGATGATTCATAAGATTGAATAATACTAGCTGTGATCAATTTTCACTGTAAAGTGAGTGCTAGAGGTCATTTTCCTCGCTACTGCAAAGCATCTCATCCTAAGCTCAGTTTTGCGTTGGAAATCCAAAGGTTCATAATTAGCTTACAGTCTTGCAACTGTAATGTTCAGGTGACTTTTAGCACCCTTGCTCAGTTCTATAATCAGAACAGAGTTAAACTAGACAATGTAGATATAATACAGCTTTTCTTCTGTCAGGTTGCTGATAAAAAGGATCCATATTCTCTCCTAAAACATGCTGGATTCTGTGCTCCACTCAACTCAAGCCATTTGTTTTCTTAACTTATTTTCTATATACTGGATTATAAAGTTTATATTTACTATTTTACTTGTTCAATGTCTAAAGAAGATAAGTAAGAGCTACAATAACACAAAACCTGCACTTCATTAAATCTGACACTCAAAATATTTCATATGGACACTGATCACCCCTGCTCACAAATACTGTATGATATATCACTGGTCAATAGAAGTCAATAACTGAGTCCTGCTTAGCTTTCTTATTTCTGCATACATCTGTATGGCAACAGGGCAGAAATATTTGTGCCAGATAGCTTACTTAAATGACCCAAGTAGAATTACTGGTTATAAATCTGGACTCTGTCTTGCTTCAAGTATAATGGGTTCAGTGAAACAGTAAAAGTTATCAGGATTCAATATTAATCCTTCCCTCATTCTCCCAGTTTTGATTTCCTTTTGCTGGATTCATGCACAGATAGGGTGTTCCTAAGGAATAGACATAATTATATACGTATTTTAATCTTTATTGTGGTCATTCAACACTTTACAATTGTCATTTGTGGACTTGAAATATAGCTCAATGGGAGCTCAATTGGAGCATGCGCACAGTCCTGAATTCAATTTCCAGTATCTTCAAGCAAATAAACAAACACATAAATGTATAAAAGATGAACATTTTGTGAAGTACTATACAGAAATACCATAAAATAGAAAGAAATCTGTTATATTTAACAATATGTCAACAGTGCCACTTACGAACAATGGAACTGAAGTTGAGTCTCAAAAGGTAACAGAAACACCTAAATTTTCAATTTCTCTTCAGTCCAGAGTTACATCACTGCCTTAATGCTGTACATGAAGGTAGCCACCAGGACAGAATCCCTCAGTCAATGATCCTCTCCTAATATGTATAAACTCCTCTACACACATTATTCTTATGGGAATTTGAGGAAAGTAATAATTAACAAAGGGATGTTTTCATCCATTCTGCCCATTTTTCTTTTAAAATTTGAATGTTATGGTATGAACCAGTCCAACCAGTGTCTTGCCAGTTTGGAGAACACAAGTAACATGTAAGAAAATATATAGCATAATGAATATAATAGTCAATATTTAGAGAAAATGAATGAGGTGATAAATTAAGGGGATAGCTGAGAGTAGAGGGTATGCCAGTGAACTTAACTTCAGTTTACATCTTTGTATCAACTTGACAAGCAGGTTGTTGATAGTAAGGAAATGTTACCTCGTTTTCTCCCCCAGTAGAATGTAGACTTTTGAATAATGTATATGCTTATAAGTGTATTTGAATTTTCCTCCAACTAGTTTCCTCATAAAAATTCACTATGCTGATGACACTTTGCCATTTTATCTAAGAAAGGAAAAAGTAATTATAGTTATTGCTTTCTTTTTTGATCAGTCTTTTTACCATTATTTCTGAGCCATGCAAGAAAGGCATTATTTAAACTCAGACTGGACTCAGGGTGAATTTATGGTCCCAGGTCATAGTTAGCTGAAGAGATAACATCCAAACTCACAACTACCAACTTAACAATTTTCACTTTATCCCCTGAGCCAAATAACTTTGAAGTAAATCCTTTAGTGCTTTATCATGGTGGCCTATGAGCCTTTGACAAACAAAGCTTAGTTTGGGTTTATGCAGATATTGTGTTGAGATGAACAGTAGCTGTTTATGGATGTATTAGATAAAAATAGACCAATTCATCTTACCAACTTGGACTTCCTGAAGGTATACAGAAGAACCATTAGTAATTAATCTGGTCAGAAATTAAATTGAGACTAACTCGGTCAACAAAGGATGGTATGTTCACCCACTCAGGGGAAAAGTGACAGTAGGTTAAGCTTTTAAAGCTCAGTCTGTTTGTTCGTGTTCACTTGTTCTTTGCTTTTCACCTCAATTATGAATGACTTTGTTTCATCTTGGTTTCAAGGATGAGGGATATGGGACTCAAAGCTATCCATGAGAGTGATCATCAGTAGAAAGGACTGAAATGTGAGGGTCTCTCATACTCTTCTGCATGCACTTAGTACTCAGTCCTGAGTCTTCATCATCTTAAATAAAATTAGGTTACTCATTTGTGATATTAGCAGTGGTGTTGTAATGAACACTATTCAGGGATGTTTTCAGAACCATATGATCTCATTACACATGTGCTTTTAAAATGAGACAACAAGCCAGTTCAGGGAGAAGAACACACCCCTTTGCCTTTGGTGACCCTCAGGTTGTAGTTCATCATTTCCTCTGTATTAACTAATTGTCAAAAATTTAGTGTGGGAACTTATCTGTGCTTCTTCTAAAGGTCACCCAGGATTAATAAAGTCTAACAATAATGGAAGCATGACATTTACATTGTGTGTGTTCCTAAAGATTTTAGGGATTATCCAGTTATTATGATTTTGCTTCAACTGCCTCAAGTAAATTTGAATACTTATTAATAATGAGCAAATTATTTTGATCATAATGAATGGTCAAAACAAATACAGTTGAATCTTTCACATTGAAGAGATATATGCTGTTAATTATCTGGATAGGTATCTGTCTTAGTTACTTTTCTATTTCTGTGGTAAGACACTAGGACCAAGGCAGTTTATAAAAGAAAACAGTAACTTGTCCTAAGTTTTCAGAGAATGAGATTCCATGATGATGGAGAAAAGGCATGGAGAAAGCATTAGCTGAGAGCTCATATCTTGATCCATTAATAGGATAGGAGAGAGAAGACTAGGAATGTCATGAGTCTTTTGAAACCTCCAATCCCACAACCAGTGACACATTGCAATAATTACATGAATGCAATCCAGTAAATAACATAACTTGTTTTAATTTCAAGTTTGACAGCTAATTTATGACCCCACATTGACTCCTTTTCTCTCAAATCATTAGGACTTTTAAAAACATTATAAAAATGAAGACTCTGTAATTCCATGAACTTCTATAATGTCTTAGATTATAACATTCTGGAAGGTTGATTGCTAAATGATGAAAGACTAAATGTAAAGTTAAACAAATGATTAATAGCACTCAGGGAACACAGTATATATCAGTCATAGAACTAAATGCTTTGCAGACAAATTCAAATTTGTATAACTAACTTCCATTTTGAAAATTCAAAGAGTATGGGGAAAGGTTACATAAAATGCAAATGAAATCCAGTAAATAACATATCTTGTTTTAATTTCAAGTTTGACAGCTACTTTCTGACCCCACATTGACTCTTTTTCTCTCAAATCATTAAGACTTTTAAAAATGTTAATGACAATGCTTGTTGGAAATAATGTGTTGAGAGATGTTGAGATGAAATAATAACTTAGTTTCAAATAATTGTATAAAGACTAGAAAACTCAGAATCCTCTTATCTGTTAAAGGAGGTAGCCCTCGAGTTTCAATGTTTAGGATTTGCTATTCTAGAAATAGCTCCTGAGCACAAACATGCTCTACTTTCAACATGCAGTACAGCTCACTACTGTCACAGTAAATGTGATCTGAAAAAGGGTAAATATATGACCATGGATGAGAACTCAGGCTACTTAAGAACTCAGGCATGCATTAAGTTATAGGAAAAATTCTAACAATGCCTCCTGAAAAACATGCTATTCCTTTATCTTCTTTATTGTAGAACATACACAGACTTTGCTTATTACTTTTAAACCACTTATATGCAAGAAAGTCTAGTCCTTTTTATGGTGTTTCATATAGAGAAGTGATAAGCAAGTCTTTCACATATATACACATAAACATCTTTTTGTGAATTAGTATCATAAAACATTTATAACATTTCATCTTATTTAGAAAAAAAGGTGTCCATCCTTGAGACAATGTGGTATTAGGATGCTTGTTCTTAGTGGAGTTTGTAAAACCTGAATTGGAATCATAGCAATAGTATGATAAGAGGTACGCAGTACTTCCTTCTGACTCAGTGCTAGTGATCAAATGCAAGACATAATTTATGATCAGGACATGTCCATTACTGAGCATACTAAAACAGATAATAGAACTAATACTGATGTGCGTGTGTGTGTGTGTGTGTGTGTGTGTGTGTTTGTATGCATGTGTGTGTGTGTGTACATGTGCGTGGTATGTATGGACATGTGTGTATGTGCACATGTATGTGGCAGGCAGAGGTCAACTCAAAGAATCCTCCTAAATTGCTCTCTACCTTGTTTTGTTTTTTTTTGTGACAGGATCTCTCAGTAAACTGGTTTGCCAACTTGAAGACCTTTCTTGCCTCAGTTTTCCATGCACTGTGACTACAGGTACCTTAACTTCAGTTTCTGGCTTTTATACATGGGTGCGGGAAATTAAATTCAGACTTTATACTTGGCATAGGATGCACTTTTCTAAGTGAGCTATCTTCCTAGGCACAGAACCCATTCTGTATAATCAAGTCCTCTGATTTTTAGACACAATTAAGAGGTACTTAGTATCTCTATGCCAGTTTTATAAGTGCTACAAATATATTCAAGATTTTTAATTTTTTCTGCATACAGAAATAAAATATTTAATCAATAACATTAATGTCTGCAATTCCAAATAACACAACTTACTTCACTGATAAGTGATGGCAATATCCATGGTTCTTTGGATTGAACATTTTAAGCAAATTGAATCAGTGTCAAATTGGAAAGTAAAGCTTAATTATTTTATTCCCACCCCATAATAATACAGACTACTTGCAAATAACTACAGTGGTAAATATTAAATAAATATGAGAATTTTCTATTGAAAATAATTACAATATTAGACAGATGGATAATACATAGATATGTTATATGTGAATTTTATGATAAAATAAAATGTAACTGGTGACACAGAAAGATTACCACACCATAAACTGCTACAAATATAAAATCATTTTTTTTCATGAGCAAAAGCAATGATATTGTTTGATGCTAAAGCATTCTAAAATTGATTTTTCTTCCATATATTTTTTTTCTAGCAAATGCAAGGAAGATACCACTTATAAAATTTATTCTTGTCTGTACTCAGACAATGAAGATATTATTAATTTTCAGGAGTTAAATGCATCCATCCAAAGGTCCATAAATTCAATTTGAAGCATTCCATTTATGGTAAAGGAGATGGTGATTAGTGGTAGTCACACCATTCTGAAATCACACCTTGACTCTAAAAGCAGTCTTAATTTTTCTGTTTGAGATATTGATCATGGAGGATAAATGACAGAATTATTCCCAAAATACAAATATATGATTAAATTGAAAGTATAAATGACACGTAAAACTCTCTTCAAACTTACAAGGTCAAAGGTTAAGAGTACTGGCTGATGTTCTGGAGGACCTGGGTTCAATTCCCAGGCTGTCAGGTGTCTGATCACACAGAAAGCAGAAAGGAAAACCTCAGGACCCCTCTCTCCTCTCTAGTTAGATTGTTCCACCTAACCTTATTCTGCTTCACCACTGGTCAAACAACTTTATTTATCAACCAGTCAGAGCAAAACCTATTCACAGCATACAGAACGACATCAATATACAAACTAGAACACCATTCATAAAGAAAAATGAAATTAAATTCTCAGGCAAATGAGCGGAACTAGAAAAGGTTATGTTGCAGGAGATAACACAGATTAAGAAAGACAAATGCCAGCATGTTCTCTCCCATCTAGGGTTTCTACCTCCAAATCTTCTGATACACGTGTATCTCTCATCTTTCATCAAGAAGTCTCTTTTTATAGCAAATGGAGACCATCACAGAAATCCAAAACTGGACACAATGAAGAGATCAATGGTTCCTGTGGAGCCAGGTCCCAAGGGACATCTTCAATACAACACCTGCACTTAAGGCTCAGAGAATATCTTGAAGAGGGGACAGGAAGTTTGTAAGAGTTATACTACTTGCTGGGTGGTGGTGGCACACACCTTTAATCCCAGCACTCAGGAGGCAGAGGCAGGCAAATCTCTGTGTTCAAGGCCAGCCTGGGCTACAGAGTGAGTTCCAGGAAAGACTCAAAGCTACACAGAGAAACCCTGTCTCAAAACAAACAAACAAACAAACAAACAACAGTTAGAGGACCAGGAAGTGTATTGTGAAGTGGTTTCTGAAAAATAGCTGCCTCCACAAGACCTGAACAATGATAATATCTACAAACATGTTTTTGAGGAAGTGTGTATGGGGTGATCTTAAGGAGTCCCACTCTTGGACAAATAACCACAGGCAAATAGAGAGGTAGAGTTGTCAGCCTCCTTACCATCAACTACTCTAATTGGTTATCCAATACAAATATCCTATTTGTAGTCAGCCCTGAAATCATCACACACACACACACACACACACACACACACACACACACACACACACGACTCAGCATATTGTATTTGTATATTTTCATATATATATGTAAAATAATCATCAAAGTAAAAGAGAACATCCATTTGACAGGGAGACAAGGGAGAAACATAGGAAGGACTGGAAGGAAGGGACATGGGAGGGGGTGGAGGGGAGGAAATGAAGGGGGAAATAATGTAATTATATATTAAATAAAAATGCTTTTTTAGTAAAAGTATGTAGCAATTAATCTAGCAGGGAATATTGTTTTTATATCAATATTGTTGAAAATTAACTTTTAGTTAATACTCTTTGGAGAATAAAGACCACAAAAGAATACCATCAAGGGCCTACAAAATTCAGACTAGTCTTGGATTTAGGTCTGTTCTTGACACACTTAGTAGTCGACAGAAGAGGCTGGTGCTGAATCTCAGAAACAAAGTCTGACTCCTGGTCCTCATCTGCTGTGACTGAGTCTAACTGGCTTGTTCCTTGTAGTTAAATGAAGAAATACTTCCCTTAGTCAGTTCAATTTTCACTATGTTCCACAAACCCCAAATGTTAATAATCAAAAATATAATGTAATTGGTTTATCACAAGCATGTTTTAATGTCATTAAAACCACAATTGATTGTGGTTAAAATTTGCATAACACTAAAATATTTAATCCAGAAACTAAAACAGTAAATTATTGATATAGTAAAAATCCCTAGCATGTGCAGATTGAGATGCCCAGTATACTCTGTGGTCATTAGGTGAGAATGAAGTGTGTCAGTGATAACAAATGCACTTGGCTGCAGGTTGTAGTTATGGAGAAGAATGTTTATGTTGGGTCCTGGGACACATGTAACCTCTATTTTTCATATAATTGTGCTGTCACTTTAAAACTGATCAAAACAGAAGTCTAAAATAGGCTGTTATGCTTTAGAAAGATAGCAGGTACACATGTTATCGGAGTAACTCTTAGAGTATTGTAAACATACCAACAAGATTTTTTAAAAATGTTATACTTAGTCACATGGCTTAATCATTCTTCTCCTCTCTATCCAGGTGCATTATCAATGAGTAATCTTTTTCTTAATTCTTTTCCCTTTTATTTTATTTTACAATACCATTCAGTTCTACATATCAGCCACGGATTCCCTTGTTCTCCCCACTCCTGCCCCCTTCTCCTTCCCCCCAGCACATCCCCCATTCTCACCTCCTCCAGGGCAAAGCCTCCTCAAGGACTGAGGTCAACCTGGTAGACTCAGTCCAGGCAGGTTCAGTCCCCTCCTCCCAGACTGAGCCAAGTGTCCCTGCATAAGCCCCAGGTTTCAAACAGCCAACTCAGGCAATGAGCACAGGACCCAGTCCCACTGCCTGGATGCCTCCCAAACATATCAAGCCAATCAACTGTCTCACCCATTCAGAGGGCCTGATCCAGCTGGGGGCCCCTCAGCCATTGGTTCATAGTTCATGTGTTTCCATTCCTTTGGCTATTTGTCCCTGTGCTTTATCCAACCTTGGTTTCAACAATTCTCACTCATATAAACCCTCCTCTTTCTCGCTAATTAGACTTCTGGAGCTCCAACCAGGGCCTAGCCGTGGATTTCTGCATCCAGGTCCCTCAGTACTTGGATGGGGTTTCTAGCTCGACAATTAGGGTGTTTGGCCATCCCATCACCAGAGTAGGTCAGTTCGGGCTGTCTCTCGACCATTGCCAGCAGTCTATTGTGGGGGTATCTTTGTGGATTTCTGTGGGCCTCTTTAGCACTTTATTTCTTCCTTTTCTCATGTGGTCTTCATTTACCATGGTCTGCTATTCCTTGTTCTCCCTCTCTGTTCTTGATCTAGCTGGGATCTCCCGCTCCCACAGGCTCTCTTTCCCTTGACCCTCGCCCTTCATTACTCCCACTCATGTCCAGGCTGTTGATGTAGATCTCAGTCATTTCTCTGTCATTGGGCGATCCCCGTGTCTTTCTTGGGGTCCTGTTTTCCAGGTAGCCTCCCTGGTGATGTGAGTAATCTTAAGAAATGTCCATTTCCTTTCCTCTCAGTCAGGACTTCTAATCTCCCAAGAGGCTCTGTCCCCCACTGCCTTGCCTCTGTTTCATGATACCGTCCTCATCTCCTTTTGGAGACTGCTCGAGTAGGGTATACTTGCTGGATCTAACTAAGGGACAGCCTGGTGAGAGCAGCTTCCCAGCTTTGGCCAATCTGAAGAATTGTTGTTTTGTACACTGTTTGGGTGCTTCAGTGCAGGCAGTGCAGGGACTGGGAGGCTGATAGCAAACAGGTAACTATGCTGAGAATTAGACATTTATCTTGATATACCAAGTTTTGCCTAATCTTTCCTTACTAGGAAGTAGGACTGAACTACAATGTTTATAGCATATTTATATTTACTTAGAATGTTGAGTCAGCAATGGGAAAAGTAGGCACATCAGGACTTGCTCAACTACTATTCAGAGAAGTTTGATTCAAATGCCTCTGAAATTCAGATGGTATTCACTCCAGCTTCTTTAGCAAAACACAAAATGACTGGCTACATATGAACATGCTGATATATTATATCCAGCTAATAGTGACTTCAAATTCTGCAATTGTGAAATACAGCAAGAAATAAGTCTACTGGCATTTGTAAAAGCTTTTTATGATATTGATGTGTCTGGGGAGCTGCTGTCACCAACTGTACGATGTGTCCACTAAAGCATCACAGCACAATCAATGCTTCATTGTCTTACAAATGCTGGACAGGAGGACAGAGAGGCATCTGAGTCAGATCACATTATCTAGACTAATAAAATGGTCCAGGGCAATTTTAATTATTTCTGCATACCGCCTCCTTGTCAGCTGTCACTAGTGATTTCATACACTAAGCATGTTGCCCTTATGACATTACCAAATACAATTTAGAGTCATTTAGGATGCTTGTTAGATTGACACAGGGTTTCACCTTTTGCAAGAATATATCCAAGAGAGTCAATGGATTTAGTAAATTAGATGCCAATCATTTTGTCACCTAAAGGTTAGGAACAATACGAATAAGGTAATCAGAAACAAGGAAGTTTTCAACATTAATTGTATGAGCACTACTAATATAATTCAGTCTAAAAATAAATTAGGCAAAGGAAGCAGCCTATTGGCTTCTCAAGGAAGAAGCTGCAGTTAGAGGATTTACAGACTTCACTGACTGTTATTTGTAATGACAATAGCCATGAAGTCACAAAAGTTCTGGATTTCTTGGCCCAGTGAATAAGAAACACTTCCTGGAAGTTGGTTGTGATGAAAAAAGAAGAAAGTAAATTTTTTTATCATGACATAATTCTGTCTCTGAAAATTTGTTCGCTGTTTGATGTGTATAGACCTATCCTCTTCTCTCAGGTAATACAAACAAACAACTAAAGAAACAAAGGAATCTCTTCATATGAGGTTTATGCACAAATCCTTGTCTAGAAACATTAAGTAGGTCTTTTGGGTTAAAAACCCAAACTGAAAGCAAATAAAGACATTTAGTGGCTCCACGGATGGGGGTGGGGGGCTAAAATTTCAGTTCCATTATCAAACTAATGATAGGACACATTTTGATATTAGAGTAAAAATTATATTTAAGTAGAGGAAACAAATAATGGGTTAAAATAAGACTAAACAGTCAAAGTATTAACAGGAAAATGACTTTTTAGATGGTGGTATTTTGAGAGGAAGAAGGCAAAGGGAAATTCTGGGTGTGTGGAGATGACGTAGATATAATTTCTGATTTGGCTGGTAGATATATGAATACATAACTCTACATGTATGAGTTATATTGTTTAGATTCACATATGCTGCTGAATGTAAAGCATACTTCAATAAAAGCACAAGAAATAAAATTATACTGATTAACAATAACATTAATTCGATATTTACATTCATTATTTCATTTCATCTTCACAATAATCTTACAACAACTCTATTATTAGTCACGTTTTTAAAGAAAAAACTGAGGTAAGAAAATATAAACTTTCCAAGGTTATGACCATTATCAGTATTTTTCAGAACGAGGACCAGGATTTAAGCTTCTGTGTTTCCTGAGCCTGCATGCTTTTCTGCCACCCCTGTTATCCCTGCTGATCTGGACTGCACGGCACAGAAAACAATGTTAGGTTTTTGCAGAGAAACAAGTAGAGGCACCAATGCAAAAGAAGTTTAAAATGCTACCAAAGTCAGAGAGTTCCTGGGATTTCAACAAGTTTTAGTTTGTGATTTATGGATGTATAATGCTTTTAACAGTAAATACTGCATTGTTCCCCAAAGTGCTTTCAAGATGAGCCATGTGCCTATTGAGGTTTTTGTAAGATCAATGGGTGTCAAAATGTGTCAGTTGTCATTTCCTGACTCTCTCTCCAATTTAAAAACACTCTATAGTATACTACCAGAATACTAATCCATCCTGAAGACACATCCTGTGGGTGAAAACCAAAGCACAATCCATTATCTTATATGTAATCTCTCAGCATGACTTAAAAGTAATAAAACATGGCATATCTCAAAATAGAAATGGATTCTGTAAGCTGGGCTACTAATTTTATGAATACTCATATGCAGTATTCTAAATAAATATTAGGCTCAAGTGCATTCTTCTAAGTCATCATGAATACCCGTTGGTTATTGGTACTACTTTTAAGATTTTTCAATGCATGTCTTTGAAGTGACTTGCATTTTTTAGGAATTTTGGTGCATTATTTAAATTCCTTTTGAACATCATTTCAGCAACATTTTTGGGAATTCAGCACCCTCATGCCTCTTCTACATGGTGCTTAGTACTTTGACACATCTCATTTCAATCTGTGCTCTGGAGTTCCCTGCATTTTGGTTTATATTTTTATAACAGTCCCTGCATTTTCTCCCAAAGTTGTATCTTCTTTGTTTACTCAGCAGAAAATCTAGTCTCCTTTTTTTTTTCCAAAACATCGAAATGAGAAGCAAATTTAGAGCAAGTGTATTGTTGTTTTGTTTTTTTTAATTTCTTGCCATAACTCCATGGAGGTGTTGGCACCCTCCCCATTGTTTTTCTCCTTTCTCCTCTAAAGTGGGGGTCCATTGGATACAAGATTTATTTCTGTAACTAAAACCCAGACCTCTCTAGTCTCCTCCAGCCTTTTTTTCCTTAATGGATTGGCCTAATTAGGTCTTCTAGAAGCCCCATTTTTCTTCCTTAGCTACTTTGTTCTTATCATTTTATTTTAAAACTTCCCTTTGAGTTCAAATCACTGTGTGGTTCCTGCCTACCTGTCATTCTTTCCATAAAACGATGCTTTTGAAAGAGTAGTAAATATTTCTCTTTCACATCTTCAAACAAGCATATATTTTAGAGGTGGGGCAATTATTGCCCACGCAGAAGACCTACCTGTGTTCAGTTGCCACTCTTCACATGGTGCTTCACTACCATCCCGAACTCTAATCTTTGAGCATCCAATGCCCTTTTCTGACCTCTGAGAGCACCAAGCAGGCATGTGGTGCACACACATACACACAGACAATTACTCTTACACATAAAAATAAATACGTCCCAAAAATCTTTTGAAAACATTATCAATCTATTCTCAATTTTCTTTTCCCTCTTTCTTTCCCCACACAGCCCTTCATTGAAAAGAAACCAAATTTCCTTTGACAAAAACCAAATTTCTTTCTCCTTCCTGCTCCAAGTGAGCACTTTCCATCCAGGCACTTCATGTTTTTCACTAGAGTTGGTGCTATGGGCTATACTGACAGTCTGTCTTCTCTCGGCTGGAGATTCAGTGCTGTCCTGGAGCACCTCATGCACTTCTGGTTGCACCCTCTTCATCCCCTTTGCTCCTTCCTGTTCATATTTGCAATCGCTTGCCTGCCTTTTACAGGTCTCATAACTATTTATTTATCTACCATTGGACAGTCTATCATTGGATTGCACCTCCATTAAAATCATTTCAGCTTGATCTCAGCTTATATACCTTCTAGATGGGTTTCTTTGAGTCTAGAAATTTCTTGAATTTTGTCCCCTGTTAGAATGCTTATCATGTTTTAGGTCCCTGTTTAGCCTTTCTCTGAAATTGTGTATTCCAGCTTTCTAATTTGTTGGGGCAAGGTTGGGGATTATGATGCATGTATGTGAATGTGGTCATGTGTTTCCAGCACAAAGAAAGAAGTCAGAGAATTACTTTAAGAACTGAATTCTCTCCCTCAGTCACAGACTCTGGGGCTCAGCGTCAGGTCATCAGGCTATCACTGCAAGCTCCTTTACCTGCTGAACCTTCTCACCAATCCACAGCTTTCTAAAGTAAAAACCTTGCTTACCTTTTCTTTACAGATGTATCTCACATACATATCACAGAACCATGCACATGAAAGGTACTCAAAATGTCAAAAGAAATTTTACTTCCTTGGTGCCAGTATCATAGTACACATGACAGATTAACAGAGAAGAAAGGGGAGGTAATTATCCATTTTCAACTGAAAAAAATTTTTACTTTCTTATGTGTGTTCCTAGATAGGTCTTAGGAAAGGTTTCCATGTTTAACAAAGTCTGAGATTTTAATTGAAAATCCATTACTTCTATAAACTAAATGTGGAACAACTAACATCTGTAGGACAGTGGTAGTTCATGTCCTCACTGATGATTGTGTCTTTCCAGTGATTTATGGCTCTAGTGTGGAACTTAGTATGACCTCATTTCCCTATATTTTTCTTATTCATTTTTTTAAAAAACACAGTTGCTATAAAGGAGATTTCTTTTTTTCATTATGCTTGAAAGTGAGATGCATTGATTGCGCACAGAAGAGGTGGCTCTGGGTTTACAAAACATGCTTATTAACACTCAGGGATCATTGAGGAAGAAGGTAGAAAGACTATACGATCCAGAGGAAGTGGGTGACTATAAAGAAAGAGCATCATCCAGACATCGCAAGACAGTGGCACCTATGAACCAACAGCAGTAGAAACAGCCTGCTTAAGGGCTGTAAAGTCCAAGCCAGACCAGATCCAAACATGGAGAAGGGAGGTGGATACAAAGTCCTACCTCCTAGCTAAGCAGCAATTACTGACAATTGATAGGGAGGGAGAGTCAATTATGTAAGAGTGTTTGCACTGGTAAGTTGACCATGCTCTGGAAGAAGGCCTCACATCCAAGAGTGTATGGGCAGTAGAAATTAGACTTGATGGATGAAAACCAAAAATCAAACCTATGCAAAAGTAACAACATAAAAAGGACGCAACGTTGTTGTTGTTAGCGGTGGTGGTCCACATCTGGAAGGAATGGGAGATGGAATTGATTATGTTTAAAACTTAACTCATATGAAATTTAAAAAAAAGAAAGAATGAAGCAAATAAATATCCACTAAATAAAGTAAAATATGTGAAATATGTGATTCTTATTGGGAATATGCAAACTCTGGGGAAGTAACAACTCAGGCTTAAAGCCAAACTTAGTGTTAAGTATGAAATCATCTCTTCAAATGCTGTGTGGTGTTAAGCAAAATATTTGATTTTCCTACATCTTACTTCTTCCATGTAAAGCAATATGCAATGTAATATTATCAGAATATATATATACATATATGTGTGTGTGTGTGTGTGTGTGTGTGTACATATTTGTATGTATATACACACACACACACACACACACACACACACACACACACTTAAGCACCAGAAATATAAGGAAGTATTGAAATATGTCAAGAACTGTGAATGCAAAAGTTTCATAGAAATGGGTTAATTTAAGATATAAAAACAGTTCGCAAGAAGTCTGCCACGGCCATACAGTTTGTAAATAATATAAACATATGTGTGTTTATTTTATAAGTTGGCTAAGGGACTGGCGAGACTTGGTGGGAGCTGGAGAGAAATTCTTCAGGCACAAACAGGAAGAGAGTTAACAGGGAGATGATTGTAGTTTAATCTTACTGGAGAAAACCTAGAAGCCAGGGCAGGAAGCCTTACAACTGTTTTACCAGAGAATGGAGAAGCTTGTGTATTTACCCAGTCAGAGGTTTCTGCAGGGGCAGGTGTTCTGATACTAACAGGGCATGAATAGTGGCTGATGGAGTTTCTCACCTGAGGTGTAGCTAGTACTTAATATGTAACTCAGTTACAATAATCTACATGGAGTTTACTCTAACCATACTCAGGAGGTATTCTATCTCTGCATTTTAAACCCTTGGGGGGGGGAACATATCAACTGAGTACTATATGATTTTCCATGTTTATTAAAATGATTAGAAATTTTGTTTGAAAACCTTGTAATGTAGATGTTAGATATTAGATTTGCAATGTAAATATATATATAAAAGTCACCCTGTCTTCTCAGTGCACTATAGCCCTGAAACTATTTTACATTAAAATATCATTTAAGATGGACATAGAATAGACATCATGCATGGAGGGGGGCCTGGGAGAGAAGAGGAAAAGGAGGGATCAAGTTGTGGGAGGATGGAGGGAGAGAGTATTGGGAAAGACAACTGGAGTTGGGGGACATCTTGGGAAATGAGTTAGAAATCTAGTGCACTGGAAAATCTCAAGAATCTATGAGGGTGACCCTGGATGGTCACCTAGCAATGGGAGATATAAAGCCTGAATTTGCCATCTCTTATAAACAGTCAAGACTTCTAAGTGGAGGGGTTGGGACACCAACCTGCTACAAATTGTCCTGCCTACCAGATGTGCTAAGGTAACGGTGGCACAGAAATTGTAGAAGTGGCCAACCAATGATTGGTCTAGCTTGAGACCAATGCCATGAGAGGCAGCTCAACCCTGACACTGCCTGGAGAGCCAGGACCCAGAGTCTAGATAGTCCAGAGATCTAGAATAGAACCAAACACAATTGGCAAAAAAAGAAAGAAAGAAAAAGAAAAAAAAAGAGAAAAAAAAGAAAGTCAATGAAATGATTCCTAGTGATATTCTGCTATACTTGTAGATTGGTGCCTAGCCCAATTGTCGTCAGAGAGGCTTCATCCAGCCACTGATAAATACAGATGTAGAGATCCAGAGCCAAACATTAGGTGGGGCTCAGGGAATCCTGAAGTAGTGGGAGAAAAAGAATTGTAGGAGACAGAGGGTTCAAGGACACCACAAGAAAACCCACAGAATCAACTAACCTGGGCTAGTAAGGGCTCACAGAGACTGAACCGACAGACAGGGAGCCTGCCTAGGACTGACCAAATTCCTCTGCATATATGTTACAGTTGTGTAGCTTGCTCTTCTTGTGGGACACCTAACAGTGGGAGCAGGGGCTGTCTCTAATGCTTTTCCTAGCTTTTGGGATCCTTTCTTCATAGTGGGTACTTTTCCCACCCTTAATTAGAGGGGAAGTGCCTAGTCTTACTGCAACTTGATATGCCATGTTTGGTGATATCCATGGGAGGCCTGCTCCTTTCTGAGGAGAAACCGAGGAGGAGTGGATGAGGCAGGTGACAGGAGGTACAGGGCAGTGACCAGAAGGAGAGGATGGAAGGAAACTACAGCTGGGATGTAAAAATATTAATAATAAAAATGAATAAAAAACAATAATATAAAACAAACAAAAGAGAACATGTAATAAAGTTTGAATGTACTTTATTTAGAATTTTGTATATAATAGCTCAAGTAAAGGTTGTATTTAGCTTAAATCATATTTATTATTACAAAGATAATATAAAATATAGAAAAACAGCTATTGTTCAAAACATTTGCTACTTTGCAGCATTTGCATGCTGGGCCAGTGCAGATGAAACAGTGTCTATATAATGTAGCCAAAGTGTAAATGTGATGTTTGTCTTACAGTAGAAATCTATTTCTATTAGTGAACCATAATGGCACACTCTGTTTTCATGGTTTCCCAAATAACTATTCATTGTACAAACATTAAAAAATTAAAACACTACTGAAATAACCCATTTCAGTGACATTATTTTATGCTTTGTGCTTAATTTGTTCTTATTCTTTACAGTGTGTTATTTCAATACAATTAGATTGTATGTTAATAAATAAAGTTGTCTGGGGGTCAGAGCTATTAGAGCCATAGCAAGAGTGTGGCGGTGGTGGCACACGCCTTTAATCCCATAGATATCTGTGTGTTCAGGGTCAGAGCTATTAGAGCCATAGCAAGAGTGTGGCGGTGGTGGCACACGCCTTTAATCCCATAAGATCTCTGTGTGTTCAGGGATACAGCCAGCATTGGAGACATATGCCTTTAAGACCTAGGGGGCTGTACATTCAGACAGTGACGAGGCAGTCATGTGTTTGGGTTTACAACCAATGAGAAGGCAGAACAACATACTTTAAAAATACGAACGGACAGGAAGTAGGTCTCTTTTGGCGAAGCTGGGACAGCAGGAGGAAGGGTGAGATTTTAGCTCTGAGCTCTGACCTCTCGGCTTTCTCTTTTACATTGTTTCTGTGTTTCTTATTTAATAAGACGGTTGGTTACATCTACATCTGGCATACGTAAAAAATTTCCTAAATCTATAATTTATCATTATATGGACGATATTTTACTAGCTGACTCAAATGCAGATACTTTAGAAATAATGTTTGAAGAAGTAAAGAAAATTTTGCCTCGCTGGGGATTACAAATTGCTCCTGAAAAGATACAAAGAGGAGATTCTATTAATTATTTAGGATATAAAATAGAGCTACAAAAAATTAGACCCCAAAAGGTGCAAATTCGGAGAGATAGACTACAGACTCTTAATGACTTTCAAAGATTATTTGGAGATATTTCTCATCTACGAACTATTGTTGGGGTAAAAAATGATGAACTGACTAATTTGTTCAAAACCTTAGAAGGTGACAAGGACTTAAATAGTCCAAGAGAATTATCACCTGAAGCTGAGAAAGAATTAGCATTGGTAGAAAAGAAAGTGCATGAAGGACACGTGAATCGTATTGATCCAAAGCTGGATTGCATTTTGGTTATCTTACCTTCTAGGCGTTCTCCTACTGGAATATTAATGCAGAGGGAAGATATTATATTGGAATGGATATTTTTACCAAATAAACCAAATAAAAAATTAAAAACTTATGTGGAAAAAATCTCTGACTTGATTTACAAAGGAAAAATGAGACTTCGTCAATTAGCAGGCATAGACCCAGCAGAAATTGTCGTACCATTAACTAAGGAGGACATTGAAAAATTATGGACAGAAAGTGAACCTTGGCAAAGAGCTTGCAGTAATTTTTTGGGAGAAATTAACAGCAAATATCCCAAAAGCAATAGAATTGATCTTATAAAGAGAGCTGAATGGATCTTGCCTCGAATTGTACGGCAAAAACCCATATCTGGAGTTCGTACATTTTATACAGATGCCAACAAAGAAGGAAAGGCAGGTTACAAATCAGAAAATTTAAGTAAAGTGGTTCAAAGTCCGTATAATTCAGTGCAAAAATCAGAATTGTATGCTATTCTGTTGGTATTAATGGATTTTTCAGAACCTCTCAACATAGTAACTGACTCTCAGTATGCTGAAAGAGTGGTGTTACATATTGAGACTGCAGAATTTATCCCTGATGCTTCAGAATTAACTTCACTATTTATTCAATTACAAGATACAATCAGGAAAAGGAATCATCCTTTATATATAACTCACATTCGATCCCATACTGGTCTGCCAGGCCCTCTAGCACAAGGCAATGAAGAGATTGATAAATTATTGATAGGAAATGTGCTGGAGGCCTCAGAATTTCATAAAAAACATCACGTTAATAGTAAAGGTTTAAAAAAGGATTTTTCCATAACCTGGCAACAAGCCAAAGAAATAATAAAGAAATGTCCTACTTGTTCCTTCTACAATCAGACGCCATTACCAGCAGGATGTAACCCAAAGGGTACTCAGAGAAATGAAATCTGGCAGATGGACGTGTTTCACTTTGCAGAATTTGGAAAATTGAAATATGTACACCACACTATCGATACTTATTCAGGATTTCAATGGGCAACTGCTTTGAGTTCTGAAAAAGCTGATTCTGTAATCACTCATTTGCTAGAAGTTATGGCCATCATGGGTATACCTACACAAATCAAAACTGACAATGCTCCATCATATGTCTCTGTTAAAATGAAACAGTTTTTTGCTTATTACAATATAAAGCATATTACAGGCATACCACATAATCCTACAGGTCAAGCAGTTATAGAAAGATCAAACAGAACTCTAAAGGATATGCTAAATAAACAGAAATGGGTAACAAAAACCCCCAGAAATAGACTGCATAATGCTCTTCTAACTTTGAATTTTCTGAATGCCAATGAGAAAGGAACAACAGCTGCAGAGAGACATTGGATAATAGAAAAAACTACAGAATTAAATCAGCCTATATACTTTAAGGATGTGCTGACCTCAGAATGGAAACCAGGGTATGTATTACATTGGGGACGTGGTTTTGCTTTTATTTCTACAGGAGAAGATAAGCTGTGGGTACCATCAAAATTGATAAAGGTTCGATTTGAACAAGAGAGACCTCTTAATTAGAGGAGGTGATAGTTCATCAACCAGCATGAACATCCAATTTAAACTAACTTGTATCAATAACACATGCCTTTTCATTTAATCTGATAATAACTTGTCAAAAGGAAACATCCCCAAAATTAGTCTTGGGGAAAGGTTTTTGTTTTTGTCTTTTAGGAGAATGAAGGTTAAGGAATCTGAAGAACACTGGACAAATGAGACAACTGAAGAAAAGGGACAAATCATCTATCCCAAGAAACAGAGTGAAACGGTGTATGGGTATATATTATCTAAAAAAAATTTTATGTCTTCCTAAATGTTTGTTTCTGCTTTTCTCTAAAGATTTAACACTATTGGTCTTCTAACAGTCCCAGTTCAATTAAAATTTAAAGCTGACTTTGGAGTTGGAGAATGGCTCTCTCCTTCTTTAAAATCAAGCATGTTGTTAAAAGGAAAATGCAAACTCCCTGTATCATGCCAGAATAAGAGCCATTTCTGCTATGGTACAGGACAAAAGCAAAATTAATTAAGGGACTATTCTATTACTAATCTCAACTCTTTGATTCTATTCTGATTCTTTAAATTGTTCTCAAAGTATAAATTTTATATCAAAATTTACAAGATTAATATATATATATACATTTTAAACTTTGTTAAGATATGAATGGTCACATAGAGTACTAACTAATTCTAGAAAAAAGGCTAGCTGCATATATATGTTTTTGTGTTCGAGTCTCTTATCAGTTTTCTGCAGGAAATCATGGCCAGGCCTAACATCAACTGAAGTCTCCAGAAAGAAGATGGGGCCCCACAACAACAACAATTCCACGTGGACAATAATAATATCATTAAGCTGACAAACATCATCCACAGATCAGCTTTGAACTACAAGACATGTCGGCTCCTGGCAGTACCAATCTACTTTAGAGAAAATATGGGCATTGAAGAAACTGCATATGGAGTCAACTTTCATTCTGGCAAAAGTTAGCCACTGGACAACAAAGTATCCTCGAATCAACAGGACAAAATGGACAGACAGATCACGAAACAAGGGACTACTGATTCTTGCCAAAACAAGTGTGGTTATGGCTTTATCAAAAGGCATCTTCTGAGGCCAGGACAATATGGCCCCATCCCTGAAGTGGCCTTCACATCCGGAAAAGGTACGGTGCCCTTTTCTTCGAAGGCAGCTTAACAGGCAGAGGGCCGATGGATTCTGTTGTACAATGGAACAGCAGCTGAAAGCTCATGCCTCTCAAAAGTAGACTGGCATTTAATAGAGGGATGTGGAGAAGAAGGGGATGCTGAGATGAAGCCATATATACACAGCCAAGAAGAATGGACAGCTGAATTAAAAAACTGTCAACAATTTCCAGAATTTAAAATCCTGAATCATGACAGGACACTAGTGGAATTCAGGTGTTTCTGGTACGTGGACTGCTCTCACCCAATGTGAGGTTGAACTGTTGACCTTGTGTACATCCTACTTCACAAATGAGTCTGTCAGATACACTAAGCCTATAGGCTGAAGATGATGCCCCAACACTGCGGAGAAACCTCAGGTGACTGCCCAGGCAGCTGGCTGTTTCTGTCAACTCACAAAATTTTTTGGAAGTTGCTTGCATGCACTTCCTGTTTTTATTTTTGTTAGCTAATATTATTCCCTTCTTGGGTCTCTGAGGGAGTTGAAGATTAGTTAGTTATGGTTGAAGATTAGTTAGTTATAGTTGAAAATTAATTAGGATAGAAAGTACATTAGATACATCTTGGAATTATCAAAATAGGATAGATAATGGAATTATTTTCTCTGATTCGTCAAATACCTGTTTAGGTATTTATTACTTGTATATATTGTATATAGTTATTGTACTTTTGTATATAGTTTTTCTTTTGTTAGTCATAACCTTTTGCTTTTTTTCTTTTTATTAAAATAGAAAAGGGGAAATGTGGTGGTAATCTAATTGTATTGAAATATTATTTTGATTTGTATTGAAATATTAATTTGATTGTATGTTAATAAATAAAGTTGTCTGGGGGTCAGAGCTATTAGAGCCATAGCAAGAGTGTGGCGGTGGTGGCACACGCCTTTAATCCCATAGATATCTGTGTGTTCAGGGTCAGAGCTATTAGAGCCATAGCAAGAGTGTGGCGGTGGTGGCACACGCCTTTAATCCCATAAGATCTCTGTGTGTTCAGGGATACAGCCAGCATTGGAGACATATGCCTTTAAGACCTAGGGGGCTGTACATTCAGACAGTGACGAGGCAGTCATGTGTTTGGGTTTACAACCAATGAGAAGGCAGAACAACATACTTTAAAAATACGAACGGACAGGAAGTAGGTCTCTTTTGGCGAAGCTGGGACAGCAGGAGGAAGGGTGAGATTTTAGCTCTGAGCTCTGACCTCTCGGCTTTCTCTTTTACATTGTTTCTGTGTTTCTTATTTAATAAGACGGTTGGTTACATCTACAGTGTGTGTATAGATTTTCAGGTATCTATTGATTAAAAAAATACATTTTGTCTTCGGGTTTTTTTTTATGTTCAAATTAACTGTTGTAGGAGATGATCTGTACTATGATTCACTATTTGTTATCTAAAGCTAGAATGTTATGTGTGAAATATAGTTTTCTGTGAATTGGAATCAGTCTTTGCCAAAATAGTACTTTATGATAAAATAACACCTGAGCAATTTAGAAGTCCTTTCTCATGAGTCATTTTTCTTTATATAATGTTATCAACATGGACCTCTGATGTAGGTTTTCAACAGTCTACAGGTTGGTTTGATCCACATTTGTTGTAACCTATACCCTGAAGAAGAAATGGAAACAAAAGGACATTCATAATACCTAACTAGATATTTTGAAGTCTGGATCTTTCGGTACTAAGTTAAGTGTGCATCTAACTCTACTCTAATATACTACATACTGTGAGATATGGCTTATCATCATCATCCTTCAGTGGCATAAGGTGCTGACCATGTAGCCCTTTGGAAGTGTCTTTATGACTTAGTGTATTAATGACTTAGGCAACTTCTATGACTCCTGAGAAAAGGTCTAAGATTTTTTTTGAATGTAAGAAGGATGCTAATTTTCCATCTTTGTTTATTTATTTTTTTTTTTTCATTTTTTTTTTATTTTACAACACCATTCAGTTCAACATAATAGCCACAGATTTCCCTGTTCTCCCCCTCTCGCCCCCTCCCCCTCCCCCCAGCTCACCCCCCATTCCCACCTCCTCCAGATCAAGGTCTCCCCCGAGGACCGGGATCGACCTGGTAGACTCAGTCCAGGCAGGTCCATTCCCCCCCTCCCAGACCGAGCCAAGTGTCCCTGCATAAGTCCCAGGATTCAAACAGCCAACTCATGCAACAAGCCCAGGACCCGGCACCAATGCACAGCTGCCTCCCAAACAGTTCAAGCCAAATGACTGTCTCACCCATTCAGGGGGCCTGATTAATGCGCTGTTGGTGGCACACTGCTGCACATGTACCTCCCAAGGGTCCCTTGGTCACAATTGAACCCGTTATTTTGGTATCATACTTTTTGGTATAGGGTCCAAATTCTCCACAATTCTACCTCCCACGGCTTTGATCACGCACAGACTGCCACAAGTCTGATAATGTTGAATGGAAAACACCAGAAATAAACATTCATGTTTTTAAACTGTGATTTCTTTCTTTGGAGTGTGATACAATGTCACACCATCCTGCTCTGCCACACTGGGATGCAAATCATACATTTTTTCCAGAGTTTCTGAGCAGCATACACTGCCTGTTGGCCAGTAATTTATCAGCTGTCTTAGTCACAAGATTAAAATTTTTGGTACTACAGAGTTGGACTCAAACAGCCCTTGTTTTACTCAGTAATGAATTCTGAGTGAAGGGCAGTGGTGCAGGAAGTTCAGAGATGCTGAAGAGACTTACAAAGTGTTCCCATTGAATTAAAGCACAAGCAAAGAGTGTGAAAAACAAGTACATTGTGGTCATTAAAGTATTTTATTATCCTTGTAGTTTACTTCTTATGCCTAATTTGTGATTTAAAGTTTTATCATAGGGATGCATGCATATGAAGAATCATAAGTAGAAATATGTGGGAACTCTATGAGGTTTCCACTTTAGGCATCTGCTGGGGATTTTAGACCATGTCTTTCTTGGACAGGAACATAGCCCTGTATATGAAGAACTATTGGCTGTGGCTTTGCTCTCCATTCAGCAGATTCCGAGAGGCAATGGATAGCATTGCCCCCTCTTCCAAAAGTTCTGACTAGCTTCTTGAGTCCAGTGGGACTATAAAATCCCCAAACTTCAGTGAATTTACAACCTATGATGTGGGGGTTAGAACCACAAAAAGTGGGTTGGTTTTTGTTTGTCCTGGTTAAAATAAACTTGAAGCGGATTCTGAGAAGACAGTGAAAGTAGAAGCCTCAAGAGTTTATCTTGTAATTTTGTAGTCCATTTCAATGTTTGTCATGCCTCTGCTGCTTATCCTCTATGATAGCACTGCTATTGCAAGCAGCTTGGAAAGTTCTCCTTACAACTTGCACATAGCTTGCTTGTTGCAAAAAAGAACCAACCTCTAAATAGCTTAGGTTTTGCTTGGTCTTCTGGTTAATGATTTGACCACGGAAGTATCAAAAAGGAAGGGAAGGGCAGAGTTATTAGGTTCAGAGTCTGTGCCCTGGCATCCCTAACAGGTTACTACTCATCCTCAATAATCTAATTAAAGATAGTGTTAATACTGTAAAAACCAATAAATGAGATACAGCAATTATTTCCACATTGAGAAGAGAGGAAAAGAGATCCAAATGATTGCCCTGTCCACCACCAGTCTTTCTTGGAGGCCATTCCATGAGATTATGATTAAGTAGGTTAGCAGAGGTATGCACAGCTAAGCAGTCCTTTTTGAGGTATGGTCCCACCCATCACTAATTCAACGTTGTCTTGGTTCTATTCTCTCTTGCATGGTGGTCTAAAAATGCAGGAACTGTATGCAATCTCCTTCTTGAAAACATTTTTCTCCTTAGGATGGCACCAGGCTTCAGCCTTTTCCACCATGAGATTCCTGGCAATACTACAATTTATCGTAGACCACTTTTTAATGTATGATAGCCAAGAGAAAGGCAAAAGTGCTGTAACATTTTCATTGCTGCTGAGCCAGTTACAGGTTATAGAGCTACATCTTATGTTCATGAGCTGGAAGAATTGATATTTCTATGAGAATAAGAATACTCAGAGTGAAGTAAAAGACTTGGTGTAATCCCTAGCAAAATCCCAATGACATGATACAGAAATACAAAATCCTATCCTAAAATTATGTGACCACTCAAGGGATCTGGAAGTCTCCTAGCTACCTTGAAGAGGAAGAAAAGCGCAGGAGGAGTCACATCTCCAGATTTCAAAGAAACAAAGGCAGCATAATTCTGGCAAGGAGATAAACATGACCAGAAATAATTTTGATAAGGATGAGAAAACCAGACAATGAAAAAAGGACAGTATGGTGCTGGGGATCTGGATATCCCCATGCAAAACAGATGCTCTCGACCCTAGTTTACAGAAACTCTATGAAGGCTTGCATCTTAGCTGTAAAACTAAAAATTATAAAAGAAAAATGTGGCAAGTGACTCATGGCTTGGGGTTTGTTAATGATTTCTTGGATATAACATCAAAGACGTAGGCATACCTCAGAAAATTAAAAAAAATACATGCACCAAATGATACTATCAACACAGTCAAAAGACAAATGAAAGAATGAGAAAATATTTGTAAAAAAGACCTGTTAAAATTCAACAACAGAAAAAAACACCAAGTAAAAAATGGTCAATGATTTGGGTTCATGGTTCTCTCCGGAAGATCTTCAAATGTCTAATCATATACGAAGATTCTTGACATCACTGAACAGAATACAAATGCAAATCTCAGATGGTGATGATGAGGGAAAACTGGGTACTGACAAACCCAACTACTACTCAGGCTCAGAACCAAAACTAAGGTGTACCTACCCCAACGTCTATCTCATTTATGAGCTGCTGGAACATGTGAAGGTCTGAACCTGTAGATATAAAGCTACAGGATCTCCATGACACAAGACAACAGTACGATATCCAAGAGGAGTCCCACTGAGATCTAGTATCAATAGAGTATCAGAAGCCAGAGACCTTGAACTAGACCAATGACTCATTGCAATGAACACTTATAAATAAAGATATATAGACTAAATGGTATACTGTGTTTCACTGGGCCATACTACACCTTCCACGCCGAGATTTTTTTATTTGCTCATGTTTGTTTTGTTTTACTTTTAAATTTTGTTTTGGGGGAGGTTGCAAGGGCAGAAAGTGGAAGTGAGAAGATGGAGAGATAAGTAGGATTTGGATGCATGAGGTGAAATCCACAAATCAATAAATTCATTTTTTTTTAAAGAATGGGAAAGTAAAGGAGTGCTATTCATCAGAAATTGTGTACAGGAAAATTTGGCTTTAAAGTAGTCACTTTCCTGTAGTGGAAAATCTGTTACAAATAAATATCCCTGAGTTCTAGGTTAACATTAGAATGCGATGAGTGATTATTATAAAAGTAGATGAGTAGAAGATTATGAAGGCACCAAAACCAAGAGAAAAAAAGAAAAATCTATCTATAAGGTACTACATCACAACCATTAGGATATTTTCTGCAATCAAAAAATAACCTAAGTGTTAATGAGGATGTACACAAACTCAGATGCTTTGTATACTGTCAGTGGGAAAGTGGAATGAAGGGTAACTATCACCAGTATATATTTAACAAAGTTCCCAGAAAGATATTTCAATATCCTTGTTCAGAACAGCACACAATAGCTACAATGTAAAGTCACTTTAAGCTTCCACTGTTAGACTAATGGATAGTAAAGTGCAGCATACAGACAAAGTAGCATAGATTAGCAGTGATATTGCTATTCCCAATTAAATAAGGCAGTCTCAAAAAGACAAATGAACTTAATATTTAACCTACTCCTAATTGTAAGCCAGGATACAAGTTTGCAAGCTCTACAGGGTTCACAAGATTAATCTCTTGGACTAACTGTCAAGCTTTTATATGCTTTCTTGACTTCTAGGGGACACAGAGAAAAACAGGACACCCTGAATGTCTCACTGCCTGAGAAAGTGCCCCAGTTTCTCAGGAATTGAAAGACACATAGTGTCCCAGGTGCCATGGACTCTAACCTAAACACACACACACACACACACACACACACACACACACACACACACACACACACACACAACGATGACACATGCCTCTCAAGGCAGCTAGATCAGGCCAACTCTATGATTCCCCACACCTAATGACATTAAGTCCATAAATCAACACCTCTATACCACATCATAGATGTTTCTTTTACAGTAGATAGTGAGTAACACAGAGACCCACAACTGATGAAGACACAGAAATAAGAGTCTACAGAATGTTCAGCTCTAAGTGGAGTATTTATATTATACCCCCTCTTTCCAAGGCTCAGGGATTATTACAAAAGAACGGGTAGAAAGATTGGTAGAACTATAGGCAATAGATGACTCCAAGGAAACAAGTGCTTTCTGGACATAGAAAGACAGCTGCACATATGTAGTCACAATACTGTAACAACCTGCAATATACCTGTGCAAGCCCAAGCCAGAACCAAATCTTAGCATGGAGAGAGGGTTGGAAATCAAGCTACATTCAGAGTAGTACAACAACTGACAATTACTAGCTGCTGGGAGGAGAGTCAGTTTTCTTTAAGAATGTTACCATCAGTAAGTTGATCACATTCCAGTGGGAGGCCACATATCCAAGAATATTTGGGCAGGCCACATTGGTCTTGATGTGAGTTAGACATAAATTTGGGTGCATGGGAAAATGGAAAGACTTGAGGGTGTGAATATGATAAAAAATACAGTGTATGAAATTCTCTAATTAGTAGCTGTTTTTTTTGTTGTTGTTGTTTGTTTTGTTATTTTTCTGAATCCATTGACATCAGGTAGTGAGGTTAAAAACCAGATGCAGAAAGCAGAACTGGTTGCTGAGGACAGGGTAGAGACTTTTAATGGTTTAAGTGGTTTTAGAGCTACACAGTGGTGGTGGTGGTGGTTATAATGCATTAGAAGATATTTAGCAACACTGAAATATCTCCTTATAAAAGTTTCATGTTATGCATACTTTACCACAATGAAATTAAAATTTACCCAGGCAGAATTGATCCATTATAAATTGACTTAGCCCTCTAGTGTCTAGTGTTTGATCTTCTCATTTATTTTCCTAGTGTATGTTTTGGTATGTGGAAGAGTCTGTTTTGAATAGAGTTGACATGGAATTTCTTTTTCATTGATATTTTACAATGGCACACTTGGACATAGCAGCTCATTATCACTACCATCACCATGAACAAGAGTGACATAGATTCATGTCAATGGTTTCATTAAATTTATAATCCTAGTTATTTCAGAACTCAAGTATTCTCTCAAACAAGTATTTTTATTTTAACTGATTTTAGTGGGGACATTCATCCATTTGTATACTCAGAACACAATTGATAGAATTAGCTTTAAATAGGGTAGGAAGAAGAATATTATCTACTTTGTGTGGAGGCAATTGTGATTTTAATGCTTCTATCACCCAAATTTGTAAAACATAACAAGGCACATGGCATGCTTTTAGTATAGCTTACAATTATCACGGTAATGATAAATTCCATTCAAAAGAGGTGGGGTGTGTGGCATAGGAACAGATGAATAGCTCTATATTAGTTTTTCATGTACTATTTTCTTTGCCTCTCAGCCAGTCCTTTCTATATCAGTGTCTTGGTTCCCTTTATTTTTTGGCAATTTAGAAAGTCAATTCTGAATATTTACAGGTATGTTTCAACACTAGTGTTCCAAGTTTCTGTAAAATGAATAATGCACAGTTCGTATTTAAGATAATGGTTCCCTGGTCTGTACATCTGAAGGGATCTCTGTGTTTACTGGGGTTTATGAAGAACCTGGGAGGCAGCTTACTTAGTAAAAGTAGTTTAGTTTTCTAGATATTGCTTTCAGGCAGCGTATGTGTTTGTTCTTAGCTAGTTTAGTATACCGTTTTAAGATTTTTAAATTAAAGAAAGAGGGAACTGCTTAGCAGCACCACGCAGAGGAGAAATGGATATTACTGAAAATCCCCCTGTATTACTCCATCCTGAAAGCAAGTATGATTTTTGACACAGGTGATACATAGAAGAAGTACAGCTTCACAGATATCACTGACACTTAAAGACCCAGAAACATAAAAAAGTAACTCTGTGCTAGAATGTAAATCAATCTTATGAACTTGAAATCCAACTGGGGCTATTGTTTGATCTGGAAAATAATCATATTAGCGCAGGGAATTTTTCTTTCGAGCTGTTCTTCCTCTGTCAGTATACAGTATTTAAGGAGTAATGTATTTTCTCTTATTTTGCCTAACACAGACAATTTTACTGCTATGGGAGGGGGGAGACAGACTGACAAACAGATGCACTCAGAGAGACACACAGAGAAACATTTAACATATGAGGTATGAAAGGAAAATATTTTGAGGTTGCAAAATTATAAATATTTATTGGGACCAATTTTAATATCCTATCAGAGCTGTCACTCAGAAATATTAAGCTGCTGATTTGAGCAATAAGATGTTACACAAACAGAATAATGAGCATGGGCATGCTGAAACATAGTAAATAATTGCAAGTAGGAAGAAGTCTTTGCAGTAAATAAAAAACAATTAGAAAATTGGAACATACCTGAAAAGTACACTTTAAAGTGTCACATATACATATGCATACACATATACCTATAACAAATTATGATCACAGACACTTTTCAGATACATAAATGCTTTTCTTTATGTAGCTTAGTTTTCATTCACTCTTTTTCCTCCTCTAGCAATTGCTTCCTAGGGCTCTAAAGAGTAGATAGTATACTTATTCTTTATGAATTTTGAACATCAATGAATCCCTTTTTAAGGTAAAAAAGTAAGAATTAGGTAACTGGAAGAAAATCCTTGTCTGTTTTCGGTGGTTACTATGGACATTGAGATTCTAGAGGACATCACATCTGTATTACTGTGCCTACAAAATTGAGTGATGCTGTCAAGGCACATGATACCAATTGCCCTCCCCACTTTTTTTTTTTTTAATGACTCAAGACACAGGTTCTCAAAATTGAAGTGATGGGAAAAAGAACAGAAACCATTTTTTATTTGAAAAATGTTGCACTGAGGGTCCGGAGAGATGGCTCAGTACTTGAGTGCTTACTGGTCTTTCAGGGGACCTGGGGTTCAGCCCCAGCAACCACATCAGGTGGCTCACAAACACACGTAATGCCAGTTCTAGGGGGCCCAATGCCCTTCTCTGTTCTCTAGTGACTCCTGTAAGCATGTGGTACATACCAACACTAAGGGAAGTAAACATTAAATAAACATATACACAAATAAAAATGCTAGAAAGAAACTTAGTTCTTTGCATGTTAATAAAAGCTGCTAAAATTTATGTTAACAGTAGTGAGAGACTTAATATCCTATAAGTTGTTTTGGTATTTATTAAAAAGTCACTCTTCTAAGCTTCTTAAATTAGTGACTTTATTCATAGTGAAGCTAAGTTAAAATAACATTCAGTTGTAACTCATTAGCTAATGAGAGTTATGTATGGATGAACAGTATACACAATAGGTACTTATCACAACATCCTGGCTTTTCTCAAAATATAGGATATAGCTTTAACACAGGACTACCGATAGCCCTAACAAACTCTAGTATCTACCACTTGCCAAACCCACATAGTGCTTGGTTTGCTGCTCTTATTTGACACCACCTCATAAATAAAAGACAAGTTATAGCTAAATAATAATAATAAGCTAACAAACAACCATGGAACTTGACCTAGGCTAAGCAGAGTGAGTATTCAGAAGGTGAGAACTGAATGCTAACAACTTCTCTTAGGCTCTCACTTCATTATTAATTCTTAAATGTATTTCATTTTAGAAATATTAAAAAAGTTATTCTTTGTATCATGTTGTAAAAGTGTTTATAAAACTTACGTTTCCTCCTTCTCTATGTTGGTTTTCCACTTTTGATATTTTCTGAAAAGTCTAATTCAGGATCTAGGTTATATTTTTGTTGTTGATGATTCAGAATTATTTTTTGTTTTTGTTTTTTGTTCACTTTTCCCCCTTGGTTTGGGGGAATAGTTTTCACTATATAGCCCGGGGGGGGGGGACTGGGATTTGCTATATAGAACAGGCCAGCCTTTAACTCACAGAGATTTGCCTGCCTTTGCCCCCCAAGTGCTGGGATGAATGACTTGTAATAACAAGCCTGGCTGAGAAGCAGTTTTACAATAAATAAAATTTAAAAAAAAATGTAAGTTTCAAGTTCAATCTGATGAGGGGGGTAGGCCTCTGGTCCACCCCCTGGTGTAAAGTGGAATAAAGCAAAAGCTTTACAATTCAGGTTCTATTGAAAATGCATTCCAAGACCAGAAATTTTGAAAATAAACCAAATTAATGAATTCTAGGTTTTCTTGGGGTTCTTTCTGGGAGAATTTCCCTGACAGAAATGCATCAGGAAAGGGCCAAGAAAGCAGAGCTCTGGACTGACATTCAAATATTGGGGTTTGGTGCTGCTCAGTTGATTAGATTTGAATGGGAAGAGCACTGGATGGAGAGATCTCTGTAGATGGAAGAACTGAAGTTTGTTTATAGGTTTACTGTGGGGCACTGAGCTGCAAGAAGTAGTCACCGTATCTCATGAAATAAATAGAAAAATCTTCCAGAGACTTGAATCTTTAAGAAGAAACTAGAAAGACTGCAGGTGGTAAGTATGTGGGTAAATGCAGAAGAATGATTGCATTCTTTATTTTCTAAGACACAAACTGTTATTTATAGTAAAAATAATAAAATGGCATATGGAGGGTGTTATAATAAATGTGGAATCACATTTGACCACAGTAGAAAGGATGATGGCAAATGTGCTTATTATTCTTTTATGGTACTTAGGCTTTCTGTGAGGTAGCTCAGTGTTAATTCTAAGTATGTACTGATAAGTTGAGGAAATACAGTTTCATCTTGACAGGGCCCATTAACAAAATACAAAAATGCTATGACTAGAAAGCTACTTAGGAAGGAATATGCATTACTAAAAAGTATTCAATTACCGAGCTTACTCCAACAGAAGGAAACACAGCGGTTAGTGACAGCAGAAGAAACTATACCTAGTGAGATGAAAGGCTTAAATGTAACCATCTAAATAATTCCGGAGAACATGAATGGATTAAACATTCTAATGAAATGCCAAAGATTATGAAAACACACAAGACGTATCATTTAAATAAATGTAAAGTGTACCTAGCAAGAGAGGCAGACAGCAAATGATGGCAATTATATGCCATACAGCACTGGACAGAACAAGAAGCAGCTGACTTTAAAACAAAGATGGTTAGAGATAGAAGAAAAACACTTGGATATACAGTAAATCCATCATAAAGGTACTCAGCTGTAATTCTGTAATCTCATAGCTGTATTTCAATACCTAATAACTATTGTCAGATTAAAATGAGAAACAAATAATTCTTCAACAATAGTGAGAAATTTTAAACCTCTTCTTTCAGAGTGAAACAGCTAGACTCAAAGTAATGATTAAACATATAAATTGAATAGCAGTCTAACCACCTTTGTCTAATTGATATATAAAAAATGATGCACTCAACAGCACAAGGAACCCTTTCCAACCGCTTATGACATGTCATCCAAATGACAAAGTAGCAACAACAAAAGGTATACATCTCAGGAAAGACTGAAATTTATGATGCACAGTACAAATAAATAAAAATGAGAATAAGAAAAGATTTAAATATTTGGAGATGAAACAATATGATGCTACATAACAACAAAATATACAGAGAAAGACTTGTAATGATGGTTCTGAAGTAATAATAATCTAGAATTGGTGGTAAGAAAACTTTCTGTATCTATTTACTTGATTTTAAATGTGTGTGTGTGTGTGTGTGTGTGTGTGTGTGTGTGTGTGTGTGTGTAGGTATACACCATACACATATGTGTGTGGAGGACATAGAACAATTTTTACGAGTTGCTTCTCCCTTTTCCACATGTGGCTCCTGGAGATGAACCTACATCTGTGAAACTGGTCATTGCTTTGAACACATGTATCATCCATCCTCAAGGCCACTCTGCTCCCATATACTCTTACTGTCATAAACAATCCTGTCCATCCATCTTGTTATGAATGGCAGCATTTTCTGCTTTTTAAGGCTGAATAATATTCCATCTACATAACTGTATTCCTTTTAGAGTGTTTTCTTTTTATTTTGTTGCGTTTTACTCAGTATGAGTTTGTTATTCTAATCAACTCTAAGAAAGCACACTAAAACATCCTCACAAAGAATTATGTTAGAATGTTTACAGCAACTTCAGTGGAATTAGCACCAAACTATAATCAAACCAAATTTGCACAGGAAAATAATCCCACAACTCAGAGACCACACATACCACTTTGTGAAAGGAGTCAATTACCAGTACTTAGTACCACACACTTCTGCTAAACATTACACTGAAGAAAAGCAGCTACATAAAAAGCAGGCATGCATCATGATTCAATTTCCACAATGTTATTTTTCTCTATATATGTATATATAATATAATATATATATTTGTGTATGTGTGTATAATATATATTATATACTGATATATTTGTAATCTAAGAAATAAAGCTTGCCTAAAGATAAGAAGACAGAGCGAACCACAGAGGTAGCCACAGAGGTCAGGAAGTGGTGGCAAACACCTTTAATCCTACCACACAGGAGGCAGAGATCCCTTTGGATTTCTGTGAGTTTAAGGCCACACTGGGCTATGCAAGATTAATCCAGTCTAAAAGAAAAACAGCTGGGCAGTTTTTTGTGCACACACCTTTAATTCCAGCACTTGGGATCACATGCCTTTAATCCCAGCACTAGGAAGATTGAGACAGGAAGTGATATAGCTGAGCAGGGAAAGGAATATAAGGCAGGAGGGGACAGGAATTAGGCCTTTTCAGCTGAGGACTCAGAGTCATTCAGTCTGAGGATTCGTGAAGACAGGATCTTCTCTTTTCGGGTGAGGAATTAGTGAGAAGTGGCTGTGGCTTGTTTCCTCTGATCTTTCAGCATTTACCCCAATATCTGGCTCCAGGTTTTTATTATAAGACCATTTAGGATTTGTGAAACATATGTACATATCTGTGTGAGTGTGCGATGTGAGTGTATGTGTCCTTTGAGTCCAGAAGACAACACTGGATACCATAGAGATAGAGCTGTAGTCTGTGGTGTGCCACTCATCTTGGGTATTGGGAACCGAACATGGGTCCCTTGAAAGAACAGCAAGTATTTTAAACTACTGAGCCATCTCCCCAGCCCACATATGGCATTTTTCTCATGGTCAAAGCTATAACTAGTAAAAGAACTTAGAACATAAATTCTAATGAGTGTGGGGACTCACTGTAAGAGGATGGGGGAGCTCAATGACAAGAACAACTGTATATGTTTGCTAACATCATCAAAATTGAGTCTGTGGGATTTATCTATCATCTATCTATCTATCTATCTATCTATCTATCTATCTATCTATCTATCTATCTATCTATCATCTATCTACTTCATTGAACTGTTGTTGTCTAAGATTAAAATAAATGCATATATGAGGTAAAAAGAAGGACTTTTGCCACAGTTGTTTTAAACACACCTTGACAGATCTTTCCTTTTCTAAAGGCTAGTTTCATTGTAGTTATATGGACAGTAGCATTGACTTTGAGCTTTGTGTAACTGGTTTCACTTTGTCCTCCTGTACAAAGTATTCCTTTTTCATGCTTTTCTTATTAAAGCTGTTGAAGCACATTACTAAATTCCCATTAGGTATTTGGATTATACTGAGGCAACAGACTGACTAAAATCTTCAATAGTTTAATGAACAAGATTTATATGTTGGTATTTCATATCCCACATGTCAACAGTAGACATTTACTTGGACATGCAGGGTCTGGACTATGAAAACTTCCCTTTGCTGTGGGATTGTCCTGTTTGCTTAGAGAAAGGCAGGAACAAGACAGAGACTTCCTCAGGTGGAGTCTGGAGGTTGCATGACAATTTTCTACTGACAACTCCTGGTTTACAATCAGCTACAAAATCTTAGGAGAACTAAGAATGGCTGAGAAGTAGGCATGACAATTTTTATTGTGTACTTTCTCTTTCTGTTTTTTTTTAAAGGTGTCTTATAATTACTGCAGGCAGAGACCCAGCTAGACCCAATCACAGCCATCTTGAATCATAGCAACCATAAATACTGTTGGACTCTGGAGTGTTTTCTCAACATAGTTTCTCTGCTCACTTTAAACAAATAAAACCCTTTGAGTGGACTATCAAGCTTTATGTCTGGTCCCTGGTACAGATAGTGCCAGGAATATAGCTAACAGGTTTGAGGTCAAGATAACCAGGTACATTCTAGACTGTTGGAAGTTCACTGTTCAAGTAAATCCCATTTCACACAGAGTTGTGCTGTTCTTGTTACTGTTGAGTACTCTTCTGACAATGACTCCCTAACAAGTTGCAGGTGGGACAATCCTGGATCTGTTGAAGTTGTTTGCATGCCTCATAGGATATTGTGACCTTTTGTCATGGCAGGAATTGTTTTTCCTAGAACATATTGTATGATTCAGAGGTGGGCTGGCTGCAAGTACATCAAACATGGAGCTAGGATTATGGGTAGGTAGGTCTAAGACTTGACAAAGTATAAGGTAAAACTATTTTTCCATTTTTTATTTTTGTTTGTTTGCTTTATGTATATGACTACACATATATGTGTTTGAATTCATCTGTGAACCAAATGTGCCTGGTGACCTGGGGCAGAAGAAGGTGGTAGACACTGCAGAAATCGAGTTAACAGACAGTGGTGAGCTTTCATTCAGGTGCTTGAAACTGAACCCTAGTCTTTTGAAGAGCAGAAAACTCACTTAACCTTTGAGCCATTGCTCTAGTCCCAGTAAGGCTCTTTCTTTTTTTATTTTTTGTTTTTTTAATTATGGTTTTCATTTATTTTTGTGTATGAATATTTTGCGTGCATATATGTATGTACACCATACATATGCCTGGTTCCTTTGGAGGCCAGAAGAAGATGTCTGGTCCCTTGGAACTAGTTACAGACAGTTGTGAACTGCCCCTGGGTACTAGGAACTGAACTTGAGTTACCTGCAAGATCAGCAAATACTCTTAATTGTTGAGCCATCTCTCCAGGCTTGAATTTTAATTTTTTTAATTTTATTATTTAATTTAATTTTACATATCAGCCACAGATTCCCCTGTCTTCCCCCCCTCTCCGGCCTCCCCTCAGCCTACCCCCCATTTTCATCTCCTCCAGGGCAAGGAGTCCCCTGGGGATTCAGAGATCCACAGCCAGGCCCCAGGAACTCTGGGAGTCCAATTGGTGAGAAAGAAGAAGGATTGTATGAGCGAGAATTGTTGAGACCATGATTGGAAAAAGCACAGGGACAAATAGTCAAACTAGTGGAAACACATGAACTATGAACCAATAGCTGAGGAGCTCCCAACTGGATCAGGCCCTCTGGATAAGTGAGACAGCTGATTAGCTTGAACTGTTTGGAAGGCCCCCAGGCAGTGGGACCGGGTCCTGTCCTTAGTGAATGAGCTGTCTGTTTGGAACCTGGGGCCTATGCAGGGACACTTTGCTCAGCCTGGGTGAAGAGAGGAGGTGACTGGACCTGCCTCAGCTGAATCTACAAGGCTCTTTCTAATATGTGTGAAAATATATGTTATTGGTCAGATTTCAGTATATAAACTATGAAAAACAGGAAAAAGATTCATTTATGGTCAAGTATTTCAGCAAGTATCATGGAAATGATCATATAAGCAAGAAAGAGAATGAATACATTACTTAGTATTGATCATAGAGGAGAGAGATGCACGTACATGCACACACCACCACCACCACCACCACCACCATTACTGGGAGATTGAGGACACCTTTGTTGATAGAGCACCTAATGACTAGCTCAGCTAACAGTCCAGGGCACTTCCAGTTAACTTTCTAAGCCTCTCTCCCCAGTGCATCTATAGCACATATGGTAGCCATATCTACTGTGCTTTGTTGAATTTTTCTCTGTTTACTTTCCTGACATAGTTCTTCTAATCAAAGCTTTGTAAGTTTAGTCCAGTTTTGTCTAAGCTCATTGCTCATTTCTAAGTGCTTAGAAACAAATAATCAAATTGCTCTTCAATCTGATTGAATTCTGGGCCCTGAAATAAATGCATGCCATATTTAATTATCACAGAAATTTGAAGTCATCCTTGTTATTTAGGCACTCAAACAATCCAACAAATTTCATTTTAGAAATGATTCAAAAGCAAAGGTTTTTTTTTTTTTTTCTTCATCGAGCTAGTGGCTATACAATCCTATGCTGAGTGACAAGGTTCATCCAGGCATGCTTGTTACCACGAGAAAAGTTGGCTGAAAGTTTTTATTGTTCATCTCACTAAATATATATATAGTAAACAAGATTTTTTATGTATGTGTACATGTGTATTCTAGTTTTTTATTAATCATTGAATCATTTTGGAAGAGGGTCTCTCAATTAAAAAATAATGCCTCTACAACACGGTCCTATGGGTAAATTTGTGAGGCATTTTTTTTGACTAATGATTGATGCAGAAGGGTCTGGCCTACTGTGGGTTGTGCCATCCCTGGGAAAATGATCATGAGTTTATAAAAAAACAAGATGAGCGAGTCATGGGGGCAAGTCAGTAATACGTATTTTTTCCATGGCTTCTGCATTAGTTCCTGCTTCCAGGTTCCTATCTTGAGTTCCTGCTCTTACTTCCCTTACAAATAGAGTGTGACTTGAGAGTTAAAAGGTGAAATAAATCCATTCCTCTTCAAAATGCTTTTGGCCATGATGTTTTATCAAAGCAATAGTAACCCTATCTAAGACAGTATGTATGTGCCTGTAGTACGGGTGTTAGTGTGTGTAGCTGAAGAAGTTATAGACAGTCTTGAGCTACCTGACTTGGGTACTGGAAGCCAGACTTGGGTCCTATGCAAGAGCAGAAAGTCTCTTCACCCGAGGAGCCACTGCACTGGTGCAAATTTAAATGGTGTTAAATGGTGCTTTTATTTTTTATTATTTTGTATTCTTTTTGGTAGGCTGTAATTGTGACCATCTCTCAGCATTTCCTTAGAACGTCAAGACAGAATCCATTTTAAAATTAGCTAATATATAAGTTTTTCTTTCTGTCTTTACCAAAAATAACAACAATAACAACAATGCACTATACTAATAGAATAATTAAGAAACAATCAACTCAAATCTAATATATTTTCACATTTCTAAGTAATTAGAGAAAATAATGTAAGAGGCAGTCTTATAATTTAAAATAAAGTCTTATTATTCCAGGTTTATGACATAAGACTTTAAAGAAGCAAAATAAGAAAATAAAAAATGTAATTTGTCTCATAAGTCGAATGTCTATAAATTAATATATACCAAGCTTAGAGTAAGCTATTTTAGTCACACTGTGGTCAAGTATGGCTTGAAGTAATCAAATCACCTATGGTATTCAACAATACAGATTATCAGTCACATAATAATTTTTGTAACTGCCTTTATATTCATAATAAATTATTTTATGCAACATATTTTAAAAGTTTCCTGTTTATAATGATAAGGTTGTTGTGTTGGTTTGAATAAAATTGGCCCCCAAAAGCCTATGAGGATTGGCACTACTAGGAGGTATGGCCTTACTGGAATAGGTATGGCCTTTTTGGAGGAAGTGTGTCACTGTGCATGGCCTTTGGGGTCTCAGGTGCTCAAGCCATGCTAGTGTGGCAGTCATTTCCTGCTGCCTGTGGATCCAGATGTAGAATTCTCAGCTACTTCTCCAGCACCATGTCTGCCTGCATGCCACCATGCTTCCCAACATGACGATAATGGACTAAACTTCTGGACTATAAGCCAGCCCCAATGAAATGTTTTTCTTAGTCAGAGTTGCTGTGGTCATTGTGTCTCTTCACAGCAATAAAACCCTAACTAAGACAGAAGTATTATTTTGTAGAAGGAACACTGAAATCTTTATCTTACAAAAACAAAAACAAAAACAAAAGCAAAACCACCTTAGAGCAGAAAATCTTGTCACACAGTAAAAAAGACTTTTGTGAGAGTCAGACATTTTACTTCTTGGAGATTATTTCCATGAAGATGGGTCACATTAATCCTTATAAGCCCTGCCATTAGGTCTTCCTTCAAGATGTATGGTCTTAACATTCTGTCTCCTATTGTTTTTTTAATGTGGAAGAAATGGTACAATTTTTATGTTGACAATGTCTAAAGATACCAAAAATGGTCGAGAAATGACTGCATTAAATTGTCCCTTGCATGTCCATTTTCAGTATATTCCTTTAAAGAAAATATTACCCTTACCCTTGGAATGTTCAACTGTAGATGACTTTCACTGACCTAGTCAGAAGAAGAAGAAATCCATAAATCATCTGGAATAATGAAAGACAAAATTTCTTGTGTTCTCTTCTACAGGAAGGTCTGGCAAGTATTTCTCAGCTGAGAATTCAGCAACCCTTTGACAGTCAAGGCACAGAAACTATATGAACTGAAATGAAAACTGCCAAATAAAAGTAAGATTTGAATCATGGGTGATGCTTATTGTAGTAGTTTGAATGTAATTGGCTCCCATAATCTCATAGGGAGTGACACTATTAGGAGGTGTAACTTTGTTAGAGTAGGTATGGTCTTAGAGGAAGTATGTCACTGTGGAGGCAGGAATTGAGGTCTTATATATGCTCAAGATACTGAACAGTGTCTTAGACCATTTCCTGTTGTCTACAAGTCGATATGTAGGCCACCCAGCTACATGTCTGCCTGCATGCCACCATGTTGCACCATGATGATATTGGACTAAAACTCTGAAAATGTTAGTCACCCCAATTAAATGTTTTTCCTTTATAAAATTGCTATGATTATGGTGTCTCTTCACAGCAATAGAAACCCCAACTGTGACACTTATCTATACAGAAAGGTAGGCCACCCTTTGAACAAATACCCTTGCTATTTGTGGAAGTTGGTCTTAGCTCACTCCTATCTCTAAATACATATGGAAATCTATGGAAGATCAAGTTCCTTATATAACATAGTCAAGCTTTTGGAGACCATACTTGCAATCCTCCTGCATCTGTAGTTGTCATGCTATATAACAGGAAAAATCAATAAGAAAAAAAAGGGATACATATTTTTAGTGTAGAACCAATTTTATGAATATTTCAATTTGTTATTGGTGGTATTAATGGGTGTAGGATTTGAAGATGTGAATTTCATTGTTAGAAGTTAACTTGAGGGACTTACTGAAGTCTTCCAGGTAGCAGTATGTAGTGGGTGGCTGCTTGAGCCATTCCTTGGAGCACTGTCCCTTGAAGTGAGGTAGCAGGTAACTGTCACACCTGCCTATGAACTTTAGGTACCTGGGCATGGCCACTGGGAGATCCTTAAGACCTGGGATACAGACTAGAGCAGATCTCTCAGGAAAATAGTATTGGACTGTGCTTTACCTTTCCAAGGTTCTGTGACAAATTCCTTTATTCTGTCTTCTGAGTTAAACCCCAAATAAATTCCTTTTCTTATTAAATAAACTCTGTGGAATGGAGTTATAATCCCAATAGCAGTGCCTGTTTTCATTCCTGCTATGTAACAATCTCCCAAATGAAACACTATGCATGCCAAACAACCAAGAAATAAAGAACTCAATTGTGGTCTAGCCAGATGACTGAATTTTAGAAAATTATTTTTAAAAAGTATTTAAAAATGACAAGTAGGACTGGAAAGGTAGCTCAGCAGTTAAGAGCAATGGCTGATATTTCAGAGCACCTGGGTGCAATTTCCAGTACCAACGTGATGGTTGTGACTATCTGCCACTCAACTTCCAAGGGATCTGACATCTTGTGACCACGCTGGATATCAGAAACACTTGTGCACAGATATAAATGTGGGGGAAATACACATAAATAAAAAATAATAAAATAAAAAAGCTAAAAACATTGATAAGAAAATAATTTCTATATAGTATTATCTGGTTCAAAGCAGAGTAACAAGCACTCTGATTTTAAAATTCCAATTTTGTGCAAGGAAAAATAACAATCAGTGCACACCCATTTCTCTGTGCACATGCATAAACATACATAATATAGAACCTGGCATTAAATTTACCATACACATAAGAGTGCTGTCTGACCAGTAGGATGTTTAGTACTTTTATTATATTATATTTAATATTTAATATAAATATTAAAGTATTTTATATACTTTCTCATATTATCTAAATTATGTACAATAAATATAAAGATTTATTACAAAAGAATAGGCAATGATTTCATAAAAAGATACTTAGCTAAAAAAGATCTGTAAAAAAAATCAAGATTTTGTGAATTATAAATGAATTAGATCGTCTTCCCCAAGGAAAGAGTGATTAGGAGTAAAACTGAGATGATGAAAAAGGAGAGAATTCATGTCTTATATTTCACAGGAATTTATTGTGGTCTTATAATTCTAGAGCTGTGGGTTTAGCAGAAGAAAATCTATCATTAGAAATGACAAATGGGTCACTTGTGCTTCAACAATGAACAACGAGCGGTTGTAATATAAATAACCTTAGTATATATACCTGTAAGTGGTCCAGATGTAGATAAATGCTGTAAAAGGATTTTAGATATAGATTCATTGCTCAGGTTGCTATGGTAACTATAATCCCAATCATGCCTTCATAAACCAAAGTCTATTTGATTTTTGTCATTCTCGTCTAGGGGATTTCTGTATTCTAAGAATATTTAAAGCTCATTTGGGAAAAGAAGCTAAGCTCTCAAAATCTAGATCCTTTATTGTTTTATCTATGGCCCAAAGCCTCTGCACTAGCACAATGCAATCCTTAACGTATACGTGGTGACTCACTCTTGTACTTTAATTTGTATGGTAATTTAATCATTTATAAGGAGTACCCATTCTGGTTTGTTTACTTGGTCTCTGGCTCTTGCTCTTTCTTTCAGATATATGTGTTTGTTCACTTAGAAAAACAGGACTGAGAAGCCAGCTGTGCTTGTGAAGGCGACTTTCATGTCTGGTTTACAGCACTCTATGCTTTCCTCGGCTAGCAATGCTGCCCTGGCATCAAACGCTGATGGCCAAGAGGCAGGCATCAAAACAAAACAAAACACCAGGAGATAACATAATTCTTCCCAATGCCCCATTTCTTTTGCTTCCCACTCTCAGCAAATACCTTTTTGGGGAATAAAAATTACACAGCTTTTAAAAGTAATGAAATGGAATGAAGTTCGATTTATGTGTATTTTTGAGAAAACTATAACCATTTAAATCGACTTCCCTCTATAGTCACCCAATCATACTTGTCGTCTTGGGGATCTCTGACATTGGCATGTGACTTCTCTGGATTTTCAGGATTTGCTGCAGCTTACTGGTTAAAGAGCTAACCTTATGAGCTATGACTCGACCCTGTTACATTTCTGACCACGTTTTTCCGACCTTTTCCGAATCCCACCCCCCACTCCCCCAAATAATTTCATGTTGTTGTTTTCAAGTGAGGATTTCATGGCTGCTTTTTCCTATAAGAACTTTGCCTGTTTCATCACTTTGTTGTGCCCTCTCCTTGCTGTTTCCAGGATTCCATAGGAAGGAAGCACTTTTGTGAACCTTCCCTGTGACCCTCAGGGACCAACCATGGAGACCAAACCTATGGAACCTCATGCCTCCCTCTTGTTTGCCACCCCCCCCATTTGGCTTGCTTTATTATTGTGTTAAATATGGCTAGACTTAAACAACTAATTGAAGCTGCCTTTCAAAATAAACTGCCTTTAAATAAAATGTAACTTTCTGTCCTACTCAGTGACTCCCAGAGACGCTGCCCCTACTCTCTCTGCTCTGTACCAGGGAGAAATATATTTTCCTGGGTTTTGAAACTAAGTGACTTCTTGATGGGTAAGTACTTCAAAGCAAGATCAGTGGGAAACTAAAATACTCCATCTTATAAGCTTTGCTGGTCATTGCTGCATTTCCTATGTCCTATTTTCTCTTTCCATGTCTGCCCCGATGGCCTTGCCTCCTTGTTGTTCAATCAAGTTTTTCTTTAAAAAAAAATGTTATTTTATAAGACCTGTTGGAGGCAATACAGTGCACAATATTTCTGCCAAATTTAATAAAGTGGAACAAAACATCCAACCAAAATAAGGCCTTTATGTAAAAGAAGCTCTGAACACAGGCCACAGAAAATACTTTGCAAGGAGAATATGTGTGCTCTAGAGATGCTTTTCATTGGGGGCTCACCAGGGTTCACTAGGTTACATCCTGAAAACTATTATTGACTGTAGAACAGATGGGGCCATTTTTAAATACTGCCACCCACAACAGTATTAGTGGCCAAGTTGATCACTGCACAGGTCCTACAAAATCAGTAAATTGCAAAGCAAAGCTGTTGGTGTGGGAGGGAATACAGGACAGAGATCCAGTGTGGCTGTTATCTGGAAGCACAGTGATGTCAGATAAAAATTACTAAGCCAATTTTTTACCTGCAAATACAAGACTGTTATCTATTTAATGAATAACTAACAGAATGGCAATTTATTTTCTATCCAGAAAAGAAAATCAAGTAGGCATTACTAATAGATATTCAAAAGAAAGGAAATTTTTTTTAAAAGTCACAAGCATCAAAAATCAAATGAATAAGTAAAACTGAATAAATATAGCAACATCAGCAATAGATCTTTGCATTGCTTTATTTAATTCACTATGGGGTGAATTCTCTCAGGGAAAACCATGCATTATATTTTGATGTATTAAGAATTTCCACAAATATTTATTCATTAAATACTTTGAGATGTGACTGATGTAATTATATTTAATAGAAAAGATTAATTCCATTATTTCAGACATCTCTGTAATGGAGATCAAATCTCAATAACATTAGAAAAGCCAGTGTTTACCATTTCCAATAACTGTCAATTTTCTGCCAGTGAATAGCAATCAAATTTGTCCTGGAGGACATCACAGGTCCTGTCTGTTTCTTGCTTTGGATACCCCTCTGTGTAAATAAAATGCTGATTGGCCAGTGGCCAGGCTGGAAGTATAGGCAGGACAAGCAGAGAAGAGAATTCTGGGAAGTGGAAGGGTAAGTCAGAGAGACTCTGCCAGCCGCTGCCATGAAAAACGAGATGTAAGGAACCTGTAAGCCATGAGCCACGTGACAATTTATAGATTAATAGAAATGGGTTAATTTAATATAGAAGATCTAGATAACAAGAAGCCTACCACGGCCATACAGGTTGTAAGCAATATAAGTCTCTTGTGTGTTTACTTGGTTTGGTTTGAGCAGCTGCGCGACTGGTAGGTGAGAGAGATTTGTCCTGACTGTGGGCCAGGCAGGACTGGAGAAAACTCTAGCTACGATTTCTCCCACCCATGTTTTACTTTCAAGAATGTGGTGTACAGTCTGAGTAAAAGTGTGACCTACAAGAAACCCTTGTCTAGGAGAGCAGCTTTTGACACATTTTGAAGCAACTCTTGGTCTAGTTTGTATGGAGCCGGAGCTGCCTCCTCCTACCCTTGCATTTTACTCTAAGTTTAACAAGAGAAGCTGCTAAGAACTTATTGAACTCATGATCACTCTTATTCAAATAGACCCAACAGTGTCTAGGCAAGACATAATTACATGATTAGCTATTGAAAACACAAAAGCCATCCCTTCAATTAGTATGCAAGCATTCTTCTGACAGAATAAATGCAGAAATCAAAGATGATTGAGCAGGTGATTATTTCTATTTTTCTAGGCACATGGATGAGGGGGTAAAAGGTTATTTTTAAAAGGCTTTTTAGTATGAAAAAATATAATTTTTTAAAGAGATAAACTGCCACCCTGAAAAGATACAGGGGTTATTCTCATATAAAGTTATAGTCTTTTAATCAAGACGTATATTTTAAAATAAAACACCACCATTTCTTTTAGTGCATAGAGAATACCTAAAACTTTTCTCTGATAAAAGTGCAATTTCACCACCAATCAAAACAGTTTATAACTACCTTTGATTATCCCATGAGCATCCTTTTTGGCAAATGTATACAGTAACAGTAAAAAATCACAGTACCTTGAATCAAAGGCAAGTCTTTCTTAAAGTCTCAAATTTTAGGAGATGTATCAACTTTTATTGTTTCAATTCCCCTGAGACCAGACACTACTGGATTTAAGTCCACAGAAACAACTCAATGGACTTGTCAGCAGTTCCAAAGTATACAAGCTAAACATAAGCCTTGGTTTCTGGGCTCTTATGCTTTTTTTTTTTTTCTTTTCAGAGCAAAGATCTCTTGTCTTCCACAGTGAAGATACAAAATTTGGTAACAACAGTAAACAATAATAATAATAATAATAACAACAACAACAATAATAACTACAAATGGTCTTAGGGCATTCCTTCAATAGTTGTCACAATTTAGGAAATGACTTCTTTTTGGCAAATCTTAATCATTTTGAAACATAAGGTTGCTACAAACCAAGACATAAACTGCTTACCTTTAATTGGTGGTCCTATAAATGTTATCAAGTGGACTGCTTATAAATGTTATCAAGTGGACTGACCTCCTAACCCACTGACATTAACAAGATAGTATATATCTGATTTAAATCCTAGGAGACAGTATCAGTGATTGACACACACACACATACACACACACACACATACACACACACACACACACTTTATATATATATATATATATATATATATATATATATATATATATATATATATATACATAAAGTCCAACAAAAGGTTCAAAATAGTATAAAACAAAGTAATACCATCCACAAGTAAAATACGGAAGTGCTAAAGTATCTTAAAAATTGGTTCAATTCCTTCACTTCTTTCTCCTCCCATGTGTGCCTGAATTTGTTATTTTTGTAAGAATAGTCTGATTATGTTGAAGCCACTTAAAGAAAGTGGATTCCACTCTCAATGTTGAGTAAGAGCAGCACCTTAAAATGTTTGTCATATATCACTTCCTGTTATATACTGACGTTTTGCTTTTCCTTAGAGATATATTTCACCTTCAATCAGTCACTCATAATCTAATAAACACATAAACAAAAAGCTGAAGCTAGAATAAACCAAAGAACTCACTGTCTTACTTCGAGAATATTTGATTTTCCTGAATAACATCACCTCATTTCTTCTCCCAATTTTGTAGTGAAATTTCAGACATATGGACTTACAGCAATAAAAGTTTTAGCTAATAAATAATAAAATAAACCTATAAAAATGACATCCACAGTAAAAGTAAATAAAATAATAACATCGGGACATCTGTGGTATTTAGAACAAAATACAAAAATGGTTGTGGGTTTTAGGAATTAAACTTCACCTGTTATTTTCGCTAGTTTGTGCCACCCAAAATAAAAGGGGAGTTGGATAAGTGTCAGCAGCAAAAGAGAATAGAAAGATCTTGTTGATAAAACCTGAGAGATGTGGATAAGCTGGTACCAACTGCTGGGTATAATGAGGCCATATCCATTAAATAATGCTTAATACAGCTGCCTTCTGGAGAGATGCTCTCTCTACAAGAACAAATCTATGATGAGAAATCCCAAGATATTGTCCCAAATGTCTGTTGGCTACATTCACTAAGTAATTGAAACTGAGACTTAATTTTTGAATTCAGAGGGAAACTTCATCTCCTGGTATACAAATCTCCTCCAGGTGAGGGTCCCAAGGAAATGTGGCTGACTTTTTACTTTGATGGCTTGTAGTGGAGAGATACAGAACTGAGATGTTTGCTGGCACACAGGGATCCCTGAAGCATAGAGCCTGTGGAGAGTCCCCAGAAGGCGTGGGCTGGAAGCTGTCAGCTAGCAGCTAGTGTCTGAACTACGGACAGGAAGATGGAGACAGAAGCAAACTGCCTCCCATTCTACATGCTCATTAAACTGTTCTTCTGGAAGTAGATAAATGAGGTTAAAGTCACCATGGAACATGTCCTATGATCTGGGGACACTAGGTGATAAATGTGAGATCAAGACTGCTAAGTTTCTATCAATTTCCTTATATTCTACTTTTAGAAGATGCTGCCATATTATATAGTCATAAAAAAGAATTGCTATATAATTAGCTCTTTCAATTTCCATTTTTTTCAACTGACACTGACAAATTAAAAAGTTAAATCCCTCTTCACAACTTTCTAGAAAGTCTCTGAGCACTTCCCTTCTCTATACTCCCATAGAAGCCCACATTCTGGGGCCTCAAGCCCTTTGCATTACCACATAACATGGATCTCCACTGATCTGTAGAAAAGGCATGTTCTCTCCCTTTCCTGGCGTCAAAGCAAACGATATTGACTCAAATGTAATCAAATATTTGGTTTATAATTTGTCTGTCCAGGGCCTGATTTGGGAACATTTTATCTGCCAGACCTTCGTCAATTCAAGTGGTCATAAATTATTTTATCATTTTGGAGACTTCATGCCAACACTGCATTTATGTAGTGTGCGAACACCGAAGACAGTGTTTAATTTCTCTTTCAGTCATTCTGAGAAATTCCCAATTGTCTCCTTCCCTTGTTCTCACTGAACCAACCAATACAGCTATTTGTTAGGGGATGAAGCAGTTGGGACAGAAGTCTTTGCTGAATTCTATAGCCTAACACTCCTCAGAGCTTTTATAATGAGGATTTGTCACATCAAACCTCCTAATTAGTATTTGCCTCCTCTCTTTGTGTTTAATATAAGGCCAACACTTTTATTGCTTAGATTTTGTGTTGTTAAGCATCTACAAGATTTTAAAACACCTACCAGATTCTTTATAACTCAATTTGATTTAATGTTCAAGGGCATAATGCCACATGCAGAGAAAAAGGCAAATTATTTTTACTTCTAGGCTCTTTTGTCTTCATGGATCTACATTTAAATATATCATGGGGAGGGAAAACAAAACAGAAATGATCCCAGAATTATGAAGATGGAAGACAAAATTTTGAAGTGGTTGAAAAAGTGGTTAAATAATGTAAACTCTAAAATTCTATTGAGAAGATAGAGAACAGTAAGAGGAACTAAGCAATTCAGGTGTAAATCATCTTTAAGTAGCCTTGGGTTTGCCCTCTGCCCACATGTCTAGCAGGGACTCTCTATGTACCAGGCTGGTATGCATCCCATAACCAGCTAATAACTGTGCATCATGGAATTTAAATAAATAAATTATATCTCTGCTCTATTAATAGTTGGCACACATGTTTATCAAGGATTTCAAGGAAATGTGAGGAAAATGCTTGAAGTTCTAAGGTGGAAACTGAATGATTGCTTTCTTTTCTTGTTTCCTTTATTTTGTGAAGATGCTTTTAAAGGGGCAGTTGAGAGTTAAAGAAAAAAAAAAAAACAGTTATCACAGACACTGTTATAACGCCAAGTCCTTATACACTGTTATAAATGTGTCCTTCAGACCACTCTCAGTGGAAGTTATACAGAACTTCATTTCATACCAGGAAAAGCAAATTTCAGGTAAGTAGTTGAAGGCTTCTCTTGTAACTACATACTTCAGCTTCTGTGCTGCCCAGCATTTAAGCTCGGCTTGGACTTAGATGTTCCTTGGATAATCCCAGTGATGTTCCACCTCCATATATAATCATAAAATTAAATGGGAGTTTTCTTCTCAGTCACCTGGACAAACAGCATTTGATCATGTCATTTACACCAGTGTAAACAAAAGGGAGGGTAATTCAGGGTCAGCTACATAACCACACACTCCACACTAACACTCATTTAGCTCAAATTCTTCATTGTAACTACAGCAGTGACATCACTCAACTGTGTCCCACTTTAAGAAACTGACCAATAACTCTTAGAAGACAGACAGTTGCAAACGTCTCCATCAAAGTTGATGAGACATGGAAAATACCTCCCAGAAACCATTCTAATCACGTTAGCAGAAGCTGACTACAAGATCTCGGAAAATGAAATTCGAGTTCATTTCATCTATACTAAAATAAAAAAAAAAACATAGCTAGAGACTCACACTAACCCAGAGAAACAAATTACCAAATTATCCCATCAATGTGATGGACAAAAGTAATTAAAAAAATAAATAGTGTAAAAATAAATAAATTTAGCCCAACTCAAGACTAATTTCAATAAAGTTAAATTATATTCAACAGACAGTCAGGAACCAAAAATTTTTATAGATTAAAAATGTTAGTTCAATAACTAGATATGGTAATAATGTTCATTAAGAATTAATTTATGCAACTTATATTACCCCCAAATACTTGTTTTCAAAATACATGGGAACCGCTAGGTGAGTGAAGAAAAGACTGCTAATCCCTACCCAAATCACTGTTCAGTTGAGAAAGGAGAGATAATAAAATACAATTAGGTCATGATTCAGTACATTCAGGGGGAGACAAGTGTACAATTAATGCCAGCTGTAAAGCTTCATAGAGGAATAGTTCCTGGGATGACAGGAACAGGAGGCAGACATTTCAGGCAGAATAAGTAGTCTATGCAGAGTCACTGAGATGAGGAAAGGCTGACTGAGTTGAAATGAGCTGTTGATATTTATGCCTTTAGCTTTTACAATACCCACACTTATTAAAGAGCATGATAGCATTTCTTCCTATAAAAACAGTAACACTGAAAACAAGTTGAATATTACAGTAACACACAGCTTCCAATTTCCACTGAGCTATTAGATGCCATTTCCAAAATTGATCAAAAATTACAATGAAATTGAGAAGGGAGAGGCCATTGAGATTATCATCATGTATTATCCCTCAAGTGATATATCAAGAAGATCCAAAATTTTTCAAATTACTGGTACATACTATTTTGTAATTTCAATGTTCCAAACAGGGGCTCCTAATTTTGACAGTAATTCAAAGCACCTGAAAACACCAGCTATAATTATACTATGGATTGAAAGATCAGCTGATAAGCATCTCATCAAATTCCCTTGATTATGAAATTCTTAACCTTTTATATATGCAGAATATACTGTAAAATCTATAAAATTCTATTTGTTTAATATTTCATAAATCACTACTTTTATTCAATACATAAAATCTATACCTGTATACATTTGTGTTCTTATTTTATAAAGCTTGACACTTTTATAATTATGAGGTATATGTTAGAGAAGGGAACTTCAACAATGATTTTGTTCTGAAAACATCAATGTTTTTACTAAAGGGTTTGATAAAAGTTTTTACCTTATTCCAGCAAGTTAGATTATAGTTGTGGCCTAACTGCTATAGTTCTGAATTATGAAGTACATCACAGAGAGAGAGAGAGCAATTAAAAACTTAACTTTCAAAATCAAGCTAAAAATAATGTTTTCTGTTTACACTTTAAATATTTCCTACATTCATACAATATATTTTGATCATATGTATTCACCACCCTCCAACTCTGACTAGTGTTCCTACCCCCTTCAACTTCATGCACATTCTTTTGTTTGATGGTTTGTTTTTTGTTTTGCTCTTAATAAACAGCTGAGTCCAATTAGTTCTGCTGATATGCAAGTGAGTGTGGAGCCATCCACTGGGGCCTAGCTGCCATTTCCCTAAAGGAGACTGATTCCTCTTCCCTCTGTAGCCATGATCTGCTAATAGTTCCTCTGCTTAGAGTGGGGTTTCAGTGGCTCCTCCCCTATAGATGTTTTTATTTAATGTTAAGATTAAATATTGTCATTAGCATGATGAAGAAAATATTTTCTTGTAGCACAGATAACACTATTAATAGGATGTGGTCTGTTCCACCTGCAGGGCTACAATGGGTTCTCAACCACCCTAAGGAGGGAATGTAAGGACAGGAGATACAAAGGAAAACACACCAAGTCTAGATTCTGATCAAGGTGCAACTTTATTTCCTTCCACAAGGGTTTATATAGTTCCTGCAGGGTGGGAGAGCAAGAAGCTGTCATCTGCATAAGGTGGGGCAAGCTAAAAGGATGTTTGTATAGGATGTTTACAGGGTGAAAGGGTCAAGGGCTCTAACTCAATGTCCTGTTGCTAGGCAACCTGACTGTAAGCTGATCTAGTTCCCTGTCTTATGGGGGTCTGTATTTTTCCACTAACTTGAGATTCTGTCCTTGTCCCTGACAGTGGTCAAATTCTATTTATACTAGGGAAATCACAGAAGCATTGTAAAGATCTGTTAAGTGAATGCATGGGTATAAGAAGATAAGAATAGATGCTTCACAATTTTAGTTAAGTAACAAAATACAGAATGTGTTTATAGAGTAACTTTGATACTTAAGATGTCAATATTCTGGCCACACAGCTACTGGGGAGAATATTTCAATGTTGATTCTCTTCTCCTGGGCCCTATGTAATGGAATAGTGAAAATTAGAAAGTGAGAGGGGCATTAAATATTTTCTTTAGGAAATATTTTCTTGGTTATTTTAAATAAGGCCATTTGTATAAAAACTTTACCATGCTGCCTGCCACTTTAACAGCATACTGCTTTGACAACACAGACCACTCAGGAGGAAGCAAAGCATATACAATTACTTGCTTTAATGTGGTCATATAAGATTGACACCGTAGTCAGGTAGTACCCTCCAATGATCTCCCCATGCCTTTATGTGACTGCTAAAATAATCTTCATAAAATTTATCTCCTTTATTCAGTTTGCCATATTGTCTCCATGCTTAATGTAAATATGTATTTTCTCATAATATTCTTTGTATACACTAGTTATTTTAAAATAAAAATTAAAAGACCAATATCACATAAGTTAACAAGGTTAGTCTAATGAAACGTAAGTCCAAAATAGTCAGAATGGGTTGCAAATTAGCACATCCCTGTCTTATCCCCAACTTCAAGAGAGAACCACAATCATAATGAAATAGTAGTTATTACGTTAAATGGCATGAACTCCTATTTACTGGGTATATTGGAGCTTTAAAATACACATTAAAAATAAGGAAATCTCAAAACTAACAATATTAGCAGCTTTCAGAAGAAAACATAATATAATCAGAATAATCTTGGAGAAGGCCTAAAAAAGACAGGAAAGATGAAATTAGATGTAAATGAAAAAAGAAGTTGAGGTAGAAGAAGAAAGTTACAGACTTTTTTTTTGGGGGGGGTTTCGAGACAGGGTTTCTCTGTGTAGCTTTGTGCCTTTCCTGGGACTCACTTGGTAGCCCAGGCTGGCCTCGAACTCACAGAGATCTGCCTGCCTCTGCCTCCTGAGTGCTGGGATTAAAGGCGTGCGCCACCACCGCCCGGCAGACTTTTTTATAGAATATATTGTAAGACTTATAAAGCCCTGTGAATTCTATCAGCATATACAAACAGTAAATGTTCATTTAATCAGTAGCAGGAATATGAAGTAGTCAGAGCTGTTGAGAATATAGACAGACATCAAGAAGAGCACCAGTGGAGTCTATGGTCAATAGCATGCAAAGAAATTTGAGAACTTATATAAAGTAATTTCTTAGAAAAATGTAAAACACCAAATGTAAGAATACCTAAGAATAAGTATGTACACAATTACAGAAATAAACATATAAATATTGAGAAGAATCCATGAACATATATTAAGTGGAATTATATAGGATGGTTCATGGATTGACAGAATTACTACAATTATGACTGATTTCAAACTGATTGGCAGATTCAATAAATAATCCAACTCCTAAAAAAATACCTTATGAACCTGGACAAGTTGATTCTTTAACCTATCAGGAAATAGAAAGGGCTATAATAAGTCTTGCAGTAATGATGATTGTATCTTATGAAGGTGTAATTAATATAATGTGGTATTGGCCTAAGCACAGAGCCTGAATATGAGCTTATTGTCTATAGAGTTAGAATAAAATTGGCACTAAGGAACAGTGGCGGGGTACAGTTCTTGATCACATGTCTATCTGAATTAGAGAAAAGAGAACAAACCAGTGTCCACAGTATCACAGATGATAGAGTTCTAAATTAGAGGCCAATCAAAAAGCCTTCAAAGCTGTCACAAGGACAATGGCTTTAGAACTCAGGATTTTAGCAACAGATTATTAAACAGAACACAATATGACATGAGAAATGGAACAACTATAAAATTTAATATAGTAAAATGAAAATGTTCTTTATTTAGAAGACACAATAATAAATGTAGAAAGCTGAAAATATTTTCAACTATGATCATAAAATAGGTTGGAATTAACTACAAATCAATAGACATTCTAATTTTACTTATTTGTATTTTTATTTATTTGTATGAATGTGTGTGTGTGTGTGTGTGTGTGTGTGTGTGTGTGTGTGTGTGTACATGAGTGCATATATGTACTACGTGTGAACTTGTGCCCAAGGATGCCAGCCAAGTGTATAATGTCCTCTGGAACCAGAGTTACTGGAAGTTGTGAGAAGCTCACTGTGGGTGCTAGGGAATAAAAAGAAACCAACAACTCAAGTCTTCTGGAAGAGTACCAAGTGCTTTTAACTGATGAACCATTCCAATAAGCCCAGGAAGACAAATATTTAAGAAATAAGGATATCAAATGTTCAAGAAATAAATTTAAAGGGGGTTAATACTATTAGAAATAAGAAAATAACCAACTATAAAACATATATGCATGAGCAACACTAAATAGACTCACCAGGTTACACTTATATATCTATATATACATGTAACAATAATAATTAAAGAAAAAAGAAAAGAATAGAGATAAGACATGTAAGTAAAAGGAAGGCTTTGGGGTAGCAGAAGTGGGAGAGTGGGTGAGCAGGAGAAAGTAATGAGGGGTTGAAGGTAATCAAAGTATACTATATACATGCATAAAATATCATAATGAAACCCACTAGCTTGTACAATTAATTCATTAATAAAAATGATAAAAAGTATCTAGCTGTAAAGTGGTTTGTCTAGAAAAGTAAAACACTGGAGACTTATAAAGAGATCACTGTCTTTGCCAGAAGTCATTATGATATATTTAGCACTCAGAATATTTATAGGTAGTTCAATTGATAATGGACATATACTTCACCATGCCCAAAATAACTCTAGACATGAATACTTAAAATCCTCAGGCTATGAAGAAGACTTTCCCTAGATTATAATATGCTCATATCACTGCAGAGATCATTGGATGCAATGGAGAAAAAAAGTGGGAAAGAGCTGTCTCTCTAGAGAGCAGCAGCTATCACAGGTAGCAAGGTCAAGACTGTCACAAAACCTGATTGTTAATAACATAAGGACATCCATGTTCAACCTATGACCCTTGAGGGTATTTGTCCTTCTTAATTCTTTGAAATTTCATAATGATCCTCAGTAAGTCAGTGCCATGGGGTTGAGACTTTTTAACTTCCATAGTACGTGACAGTGATAGTTTTAGTTGCCAATTCAACATAATCCAGCATCTGGGAAGAGAGACTCCATGAAGGAATGCACAGACGGGGTTGGCCTGTGGGTAAGGCTATGAGGATTTTCTTACTTGGGTTAATTGAGGTGGGTAGACCCACCCTGAATGTGGGCTGCACAGTTTCATAGCCTGGGCCCTGGATGAGAAGGAGGGAGTCAGCTAAGCAGTGGCATGAACACGTTTTTGTCCAGTTTATGATGGATGCAGTGTGTCAAGCTTCCTGGAATTTTGGCTACAGGGGCTTTTCTGCTATTATGGACTGTAACCTAGAATTGTGTGCTGAAGTAAACCCTTGGAAACAAATCAGATGTTTTGTCACAGCAACTGGACACACACCTAAGACAATAACTTAAATCTCTGTTGGCTTGAGGAAGCAGGTACTGTATGATGTTACTGGTGGAGTCTGAATGAAAGCTCCAGTGTCCTGGATTTTCAGTTAAAATATAAATAAGGAAACTGCAAATTAAGACCACTTCAAACATGACTATAAGAATGGCAAAAATATTTAAATATGTTTAGGATTGGCCATTTGTAGTTGGATACCTCACCAAAGATATTGACTCTGGAGATAACATATTCTCTTTTTCTCAGAAGCAATTGCTTGACTGCAGTTCTTCCTATCGTGTTTGTGCTTTGTTAAAAAGCTCCCCATTCACATTGTCATGTTGACTTGTATGGTTATCCCACAACCCTAATACATAGGTTTCATGGGTTTAGCTTCTCTGCTATGTCTAGAAGACACTATCTTACAGCAGCAACCTGGTCCTCTGGCATTTATGATCTTCCAATCCCTCTTATACCATGTTTTCTAAGCACTAAAATGTAATAAAACTCATGTTCTTATCTATGAGAAAACATGAAAATCATAAAACACTCCCCACACCCGATTTAGTCATTCTGTTAATTATGTAACGTCATGTGCTCGTGTGAACATTTGTATGCCCTGAGAGTCAGTAAACCCTCTCCAAACAATTCTCATAAGCTTGAGATTATTAAATGTATGCAAATGTGTTCAAGGTTAAACTAAAAAGTATCAATACTTTGAACACAGGACTCGGAGGATTCTAGTTGGCTAGTCCTCCATGAGGACTAGTTTTCATAATATTCAAAGGTGCTCTTCATGCTACCATGAGGGAGTATTAACAATCCAAACCAGCTGTGATGCCATTGAACTATAACAATGACTAGTATAGCAAGATACCCAAGAAGTGACACTAACATCTTGGCACTAATCAACAGCTGCCCAATTGTACTTAAACCCACTAACAGGAGGAAAATCATGTGTTGTGCTGGAAACTCAGCCAGCTACCTACCTATAGTGAGGTCATGGACCTTAGAGGAGAACCTAGACCAGCATAATTTCTAGGTGCCTTCTAAATGGTTACCCTTAATACCAACAGATAAGTGTCAGCTCTAACTCTCACCAAAGAAGTTTATCTTTACAACAAACAGACCATTACAGAAAACAACTGATTAAAGTGTAGAGAACAATTAGTCATGGTATGACCAGTCCCAGTGTATATATGAACAGTGCAACTAATGCAGCTGATGCTCAGAGAACATCATGGGTGGTGTGTATGTGAAAGATTATAAGCCAGAGCATCAGGAGATCTACTGTGAGTTTGTGTCTCCTAGATGTGAAAGGAAAGCTTCAACCATGATACCTTAAAAACATGGCTTCCTAAAAAGACCTGAAGAAGGAGAACATCAATAAACCTGCTAATATGGAAGGGGAAAAACTCATAAGACATTACCCCTAGACAAATAAGTATAGGCAGATAAGGGATGCTGAGAGTGGGAAAAGTAGCCTCTTCCCAGGAAGGAGAACTCTATTCGGCTGTGTAATACCAAGTGGTTAGCCGAAAATCATGTAGTACAACACTGAAGAGACTTAGGTTATAACTATAAATTTATTAATTCAACAATATATGGATTCAATGTAATTATATACATTGTAATTTTGAATTTATGAATTCAATATATATATATATGCATATATGTAACAATTAGAAGGAACAAGCAGGGTGGGCATGGGAGGAATTGGAGGGAAGAAAATGAAAGGAATGAAATGGGGGAAGTTTGCAATCATATTTTAATGAAAATTGTACATAAGCAATTCAAAAATATTGGTGGCATACTGTATCATTAGGAGTAAGAATTATGTGAGTTTCAATTTTGCATTGATTCTTCTTAGTCATATGACTTTGGGTTACTTACTCAAGGTTTCTCATTTTACTAAGAGTAGTAAAATAAAATCAACAAGTGGGTGAGGGAATGACACCATTTCAGAGTAGGCATGTAGGTACAAGAAAGAATAGGAAGATAAAGTACATGCTACAGAAATAGGTACATTGGCACATTTTCAAATGTGGTAGCAACATTTTTTGGCAGAAGTTTTGAGTTTTGTACGTGTCCCATTTCCTAAACGTAACTGATTTCTCCTCATTCATGATGCTCGTCATTTACCACATTATTTCAAGTATTTCTTGGTTTGTGACTCACTATAAAAGAGATAAAAGTGAAGGACGGTTGCTTTTTCTCACCTCAATCCACCTTATAAGACAGTTATGGTTTTTGTTGAAACTTAATGTTTCACATTTATTTTAAATACAATGCTCTTTACCCCAGAGAACAGAGCTGTTTTACATCTAAGAGTAAAAGTAAATCTGTAAGTATGATATAGAGGGTATAACAAAATTTATCAATATGGGAATAAATTCTTGGTCCTTGCAAATGTGGTGCTTGTTAAACCTTTAAACCTGTGCAGACAAGGAATGCAAACAGTTAACGTGGGGACAACGGGTTCCCATCAAGTTAAGGGACAGATTTAAAGTCAATGCATGAATCACCATACATCCTGTGTTTTGTTGTATTTCATAGCTGCAAAAAATAGTGTGTTTTCCTTTCCACTCTGCTGTTTAACATTTCCTGCTTGTTTGCTTGCTACATAAAAACTTTCAAAGGCACAGACTAATTTTGAAGAAATCTGGTCAACAAACAGTTATCAAGATGAAAAATATTTTCCATTTTTGGTGTAGTCTACTATTTTGAAAGTAATTGGCAGCTGGAAAAATCTTTTATAAGCAAACATGTTCTCTCATTTTAATTAAATGTCAATAAAAATTCAATGTCAGCATGGTTACAGAAATATAGGATTTCATTAAGCCAATCACAAGTGATAAAACCAAGAGTTTATCACCATTTAAACCAATCTCAGCAGGAGCTAGCAGTGTCATGACCTGAGTCAGGGCATCTTAAAATTCAGCAGTGGTAAGTGCAGTCCCATGCTGGCTTGCCAGATTCTCCAAGGAAGGCTGTGCAACTGTAGATTGGCAGCTGCTGTTGGAATCAGAAGGATTCTAGAATCTACAATTAAGTAAGCTTCCCAGCTCATATTTATGCAGATTAATCTCTCATTCAGAGTCACCTCATCCTTGTACAGTCTGAGTCCTGGAACCCTGACTAAGGGAATGGAGAAATAACACACACGTGCACATGGGTACACACACACACACACACACACACACACACACACACACACACACACACAGCTAAACAAGAAGGTGGGGTTTTTACATGTAGAAAAATAAGGAGGCAGGGTTATTATATACAGATGAACAAAGAGATAGATTTATTTAAACTTAGTAGAAGCAATCTCTGTAGTGCCATAAACTTCTGAGGCAAGGAGAACACTACTGTGGACATTCTCTATACACACTGTCAAAATTTGCACTCAGACCCTAAGGAGGATTTGTTATCCCTTTGAACCTCATCAGGAAAAGGCTTTGCCATTTCAATGGGCCTGAGGCATTGAGGTCCTTTAATGGCTGTGCCCATACCAAACAATACAAATTCACTGAGAACTTGAGAGGAGGACTATGGAGAGATTTATTAAGCAATTAACAACTGTTTAAAACTAGAAAGCCCCAAACCTGCTCTTTAGTTGTCTGAGAATTGTTCCTGAGTCAAGTTGTGTTATACCCCCATCCCTGAGCCCCAATGAATATTCTAAACAACTAAGCCTACTTAAGTCAAAATGCTTGGCTGAGCATCATTTCCCATTTGTCAGTCCTGCTGAATTTCATGCTTCAAACCCTGTCTCTCACTTGCTCTTCTACTTCTCCCTATAGTGTTAGCCTGTAACTGTTATGTATAACCCAATCATCCTTCTTTTAGTCATTGTGTATAAACTAAACCCTCAGTGATAAAAGTCCCTGAAAAGCAGAGGAAAATGAATCTGGGGTCATTGTCACTTCATAATTTCCCCATCTTTTGTTCCACATCTGAAAGTGGAAGCACTGAATGTTAGTCCCAAGGGTGTACTGGAAAGTACTGCTTCTAGAAAATACTTTACCCCAAACCTAGGTACTAAGTATGAAATTGCCATTTATATGAAAGGAAGAAAAGCTGTATAGCACAAAGAAGACTTTTCCTCTCAGAAATGAGAGCACTATGTCTCAAACCTGTCACGCACAGGCATGGGGAGGAAAGGGACAGCACATTGAACAAAACTAATCTAAAGATCATGCCTGAGTCTGTGGAAAACCAACTGTGGCAGTCTTGCTTAGAGTACCATGAGGCTTATAGCAACTATTTTAAAAATAAACCTGTCCAGTGTAGTTAATTATCTCTATTAAGACAACATTGAGAATTGTTGGTAGGCCCTTCTGGTCAGAGGTAGCAGTCTATCATAGCCTGGCAGCTTTCTCTAGGATCCACAATACTGATGATTCCCTCCCTCCCTAGTAAAGGCTTCCTGCTCTCTGTCTGCCCTTATTTGGAAGCTGGATGCCTGACTTATCTCTAGCATGACCTTTGACATAGTTTCCTGCTAGAAGCCTTCCCTCTGTGGTGCATATGGTAACTAAGACTTATGCTAGGAACTTTCCTATAGGACCTTACTGCCACATATGAAGCCTTATGATAGGAGTGTGGCATTTAATGTAAATTAGGGATTGTCTCCAGCTTTCCCAATCTTATATAGTTCCTATACTCTGGAACAAAGCTGAACTGATTCACTGAAGTAATCTCCAGAAGGGCCATCTCTGTCACATCCACAGCTATCTGAATCCTGTTCCCCACTTTAACTCTTTTCCACCTCATGGATTGGCAGCCGACAATCCCAACGAAGAAGGAGAACCACAAAGGACCTTCAAGTCAAATTTGATAATGTCACTTCAAATACATGTTTGTCAATTTGCTGTTTCACTAGACTACATATGTGCTAAAGAAAAAATTTAGTATGAAGCTGGAACCTGTCATGGGTGGGAAGGGAAAAGAATTCTAAAGCAAAATGGGCATGATGGCCATTATGAAACCATGACCTATTTTATCAAAAGAAAGAAACACAGGTAAGTTCAACTGCAGTGAGTACATGAAAAAACACCCCCGAAGTGTTGCCAGGCAACCCCACAAAATGTTTAAATCTCACCATCAAACAACATAGGTTCTGCAAAGGTCTTAGAAAATGAAGGAATTTGAATGCTATGCCAATCCCTAAGCAAGAAAGAGAAGCCAAGGGAATCCATTCTCCCTGTTTATGCAATCCCTGCCCTCTTCTCTGATGATGACAGCAGTAATAATAAAAAGAATGTCCAGTCAATAGCAAATTGCTTAAAGTGAAACTAAAATAATGATCTATTCTGAACCTTGAAGATTTTCAGACATAGGAAAAAACCAAAGTAAGCAGCAGAAAATAACAGTGAAGAGATTTCCCTAGCTGTGCATGTCCTTAAAGATCTGTAGCCTGATGACATAGCTCCTGTGCAAACAAATCTTCAGTAGGGAACACAGATCTTATGGGTACAATACTCTACCTATGGAGCAAGGCAGGTATATGGTAGAAAACACAATTATTCACTGTGTTTTAAGAGTGAACTAAATTAGCCACATTCTACCTTGTTGTTGAGCCCAGACCTTCACAACTCCCCTTCTATACCTAAAACACATGGAAAAAATATTTTTAAAAAGCTGTAGTTTTTAAAAACTATTTTAGAGAAGCATTTTTGGAGAACATTCTATTGTTGTAGAATAATGTGTCTGTAGGTAATTATTACTTTAGGCAAAGATTATATTTCATTACTGCAGATTTTTCTGAACATCTTCTGATATCTGTCTATATATCAAACACAGCAGTTACTGTACACATCAGAAGAATCATAAATATCTATGAATTCAATTTGCTAAGTGCAGTTTGGTAACTAGTAAATAAATGTAGATCATGGCAAGCTGAACTGTTCTGAGTCCTATTTGATCCATCTTTGTTTTTCTCTAACTCTCCAGGTAACTTCCCTGTCTTCATTTTTCTCAGAATTCTGGCTTCTGCCTTCACTGAAACTGGCCTTGTGAGAGCAATTGACTCTCTGAAGCAAACCTGGAGGATTGTTTTCAGACACATTTCCTCCAGGTACTTGATACTCCTGACGCCACCCTTCTTAGATTTTCTTTCACTCTGAGACAACATTTTCTCCCGCCTTCCCCCATTTCTCTCATGTCTGCTTTGGGTTTTCCTGGTTTGTTTATTTCTGGTTTTGTGTTTTACTTTGATGGTAATCTCTCAAATCTTGCTACTTCTTGTCTGTCTTGCTGCTTAGAATCATGTATTTGTGCTTCATACCCCAATCTGAATCATGCACCTCACATGAGGTCAGGAGTAGGCAGTTGACCCATGGTGGGCCAGCTAGAGCACTAAACCTACTGTAATCAATCATACACAGATGGACAAATAACTCAGGACAGTCAAGAAACAAATAGGATGAGAACCTTTCTCACAGTTTTGGTTTTGTAAGCCTTGAGAAGTTTTTTACAGGGAAAAAAAAAAAGGAGATATCTTAAAATGGAACCAGGGAAGGGAGAGGTCCTGCTGAGCAATAGGAAGGAATTCATTTCTCAGGTCCATAGAGGTACCCACAGACATTATGGTCTACAATGTTCCAGGGCTTCTGAAGTCCCATAGCACCAGCCCCCACCTTTTCTCAATTGGTTCAGTCTCAAAAACTAAAAGCCTATAGCAAATATGTCTTGTGTTATCATTAATCACTTCTTTCTCAAGATCTATTTTGTTTATTTAAATGTTCTCATACCTATTTGCATTTTGGAATATGTTCTTGCCCAAAGGAAATCTCCAGCAGATTTTTACACATCTTGGAAAACTATATATTCCAAATTGATGTTAATTTTTTTCTTTACAACATGCTTGTGTTCTACGCACTATTTTCCTTGACAGTACTATCTACCCAGTTTTCTGGCTGAAAATATTCTTGTAAGCATGGACCTTACTTATCAGTGTACTTTTTTCTAGTATTTATTCAGATTAAATAAATCCAAATAATATTACAAAATATAATGGTACATATGAATACCAATAAATTTCAGTAAGCTCAAAGTTATATAACTGCTTGTGTTAACTACATTAATTTTAGCTTGTTTTATGATTGAAAGGTTACTTCATAAGTTAAATCTTTTAAATTTCACAAAAGACTGGTCACTTTACATTTATTCAAATTGAGCTGAACTACATTGTTCATCAATCAGAGATGTCTGACTATTTCATACTGTGCCTTCAGATTCCTAGAGAATAAATGCCAAATCTGTGTTGTGTGTGGGGACAGCTACTCTACTGTTTTAACAGTCACTTTGTCTTCATTGAATGGGCTTTGATACTGTGCTGCTACTTTAATAGTTTTCTGTTTATAGTGATCTGTAGCTTGTACAGGCTCACAGAAGAACATCAGTCATCTCAATCACTTACCAGTTGTTCAACTTTACATTTGTCTCTGACCTCCAGAAACTTTTACTCCAGAAGTCCAACTATTAAATGTATGTCTCCAGCATGACTGCCAGGAGATTATGGAATATATTTGGTAGTTGGTGGCCAAATTTGGGGGCGGGGATTGTCTTGAAGGGCATTGTGGAATCCATTTATTCTTTCCTTTTCTTATGTAAATTATCTTCACTGGGTATGCTCATTGGTCTACGAAATTCTAGAAATTTTGTGACACTACATGCCTAGAGCCACTGGGCAACTGAGTCATGAACCTAGGTTTTATGAATATAGAGCCAAAATAAACTCCTTTGACTAATTTAAAGAGTAAAGAAAAGTAAATTAAGACAAGTACTTGACTGACCAGAATTGACAGTGTGCTTAAGTATTATACACAGACTGTATTGTCATTGGCCTTTTAAGAAGTAAGTTTCTGTTTCTTTCTGACAATTATCTTCAATTATTTCATACTTATGGATTGCCTGTCATTCTTCTGTGGATCTATATAATTCTTGTATTTGATTATATAAAATGCAAGAATCTCATCTATAGAATTATATTTCAATAAAAATTATTAGTCACATCATATATTAACTTCAGTAGAACTGGTCTAGTCACTCTTTTCATAAGATAAACATAGATTACAGATAAATAAGAAAATATAAACCTCCAACATGTAGAGTGATTTTCATGTATTAAATGAAAAATGTACCATTAATAAGGACCATATTTTGGCCCCATTATTTTTAAAATGAAAAATTATTCATAGCACGATATAAAAATAACAAGTGGGGTAAACTGATACAGCTGTGTTCTTAAAACAGATTTTGTTTAAATAAAAGGAATTAAATAGAAGATGAATCTGTTCAGAATGTAAAGAGAAATGTTTAACATGTGTGAAGCCAATTATAGAAACGAAGTGGAAAAGTCCAAGTACATATAAACCTATGAACAAGAACTTGAAAGGGTATTATAGACATTTAATATTGTTAGCTCATTGATTTCTAAAACTTTATCAACTGTAAACATTTTGTTATTTCAGAAAGCATGACTACAGACAAGTGTATCCAAAACAATGTAATTTTTTATGAATAATTAGGAGTATGTGTCCATGTAAGCACCAGGTGGTTGTGACCTTGTAGGAGCTTCTGCTTTGCTGTAGAAGCTCTCAGGTGGCCCTGTCAAACATCCCTTTTATCATTATCAGAGAATCCATCTTATTGATGCATGATGTCTTATTTATGTTGTCTTATTTATGTTGATACACTTTTGAAAGAATGAAGATTTCCATACTGTAAACTTTACAAAATAAATGATATTATACTTATGTCTTGCTGCTTTAGTCCAAATTATATTTGTAAGACACAATTATAATACTGTGGTCTATATTGCTTTATATGGTTTTAACAGCAATAATATAATAAGTTATATATTAGATAGGTGATGAACATTTGTCTTTTTCTCCAAATTTAAATTCACAAATTGTAATTGTTTGTCTGTTTATTGTGACAATTTTTTCTCTATGTAGCCTTGATCTCACAAACCCTAGTTCTTGTCTCCAGAATCTTCTGATTATAGATGTGTAACCTTGTGAAGAATGCTTGCTGCTTTTGAAGACGAACAGAGCTTTGTTCCCAGCAACCATAGTGGGTAGCTCACAATCATCTGTACTTCCTATTAGACACAATATATCTAACACATTCTTCTGGCACCTGTACACACATGCATATAACACGCAAAGTCACTTAAAATGAAAGTAAATCTTAAAATAAGATCTAATTAATTACTCAAACTATTTGATAATTCACAGTGTGACTTTTCCAAATTATTTAAAATGGAATAGTAGTTACAGAATAATATTTTCAGTTTTATATGACATTTGATCATTTAAAGACCAACAATTTAATGCTCCCCAAACCAATAGTTTTCAGTATAATTCAGATGGTAAAATTTATGTTTATCATAAAATTGCCTCATCAAATGAACTGTCAGTCAAAGTTAGGTCAGGAATGTATTTTATAATGTAGAAGAATAATTTTGACTTTGACATTTGCAGTTTTTCTTTGATAACTGCCATGTAATATTTAATAGAATTATACTTTGAAATATTTGATGCCTTGATAGCTGATTTAATTTAGCATTAATTCTTCCATTTTATTTATGAATGTATGAATACATGAAAATGGTGAAATTATCATTCAACATTTTGTTTATGATTCTACAAAGAATGTAGAGGACCTATGAGTACTGGTATCACAGTTGAACAATATCACACTGGGATAATTAAACTCTTAATTTCTGTATCTGTGGTTAGTTAATGAACAAATGGAAATGTCCCTCATGGCCAGTACAAAGGTAAAATGTCATTGTCATGCTGAAAACAAAACTATTTACAATTTGACATACATGTCCATATAACTAATTTATTTTTCAATCTATGTTTATGCAGTTGAATCAAAACTATATATCCTAGTTTGCTTTCTGTTTTTGTAACAAAACACAATGACCAAAAACAAATATGGGAGGAAAGGATTCATTTGATTTAAACTTCCCAATTATAATACAAGACTGAGAGAAGTCAGGGCAGGAAGACAAGCAGGAGAAGTAGTACGAACCATGGAGGAAGGCTTCTAACTGGCTTGCTTCTTTTCTTGTACTCAGCCAATTAATTTTCTTATCTTAGCCAGTACCTCCAGCCCAGAAGTTATACTGTCCACAGTGTGCTGCCCCCATACAATTCGTTAATCAAAAGAATGCCACACAGACATGCCCACAGACCAATCAAATGGAGGAAATTGCTCTAGGTGTTTCACTTTTACCCCCTTGTGTCTCTACTTTGTGACAAATTACCAAAGGAAAAATAAAACATGTTCACATGTTTATGTAGCTAATTTAATACAATGGCTATATTTAGTCATATACAATTTAAAACTAAACAAGAAATAGTTCTATATACATACTATGTAATTGTACTGGATACTCACTAAGTAACACATAATCACGTGTAAGAAAACAGGATACATTTGAAGATGGCAGTGATGCATTCATTTACTTTGCTAAACAACCTGTTGATGGGAATGGAGGGATGATGAGTGGAACAGAACAGTTGTCAGTGACGGTAAAAATACTTGTTCCCCTGATGTATGAAATTTTCTTTCATTGGGGAGCCATTGGAAATAATCGTGTGATTCAGTTTGATTTTCCTAAATTTGAAGGGGCGGTTATTTCACAGGTCACCAAGTCTTGTAGAATGATTGTGATGATGAAGCATTTTCTTACATCATATGTGCTTCAAACAATACTTGGAACAGTGTACTGCCCTAGCACAATTCTTCATATTGTCACAAGAAAGCTGAAAATATTTGTCTTCTAGACAGAACCTTCAACCCAGAGTTTGAAGATGGGTGAGTGGGTACAATTACCTATCGCAAGACACCTGCAGGCTTTGTCAACCATTCCAAAAGATAGAATTTTCACCTTGCCTGGGTGCCTAGAAAGCTTGCCATCCCTTCCAAACTTCTTGTGCTCTGAGAACTTTGTCAGGTGTTCTAGGCCCATGTCTAAATTTTGGTAAGATCTGCAGGACTCAGCAGACTCCGTGGCTCACTCACAGCATTTCTTTGCTCTTTTCTTTGTGGTATTCATGAATCTTTCATACACATCATTAGTTTACACCAATACAGTCTCTTTAGTGGCATACGTTTGCATAGCACTCATGTTAACTCATAAAAAGTGCAATGATAAAAAACACTCTATTTATATTGTTTGTTATCATAAAGTTAACTTTTTCAAAGAAATGTTGAATTTCTCATATTTTGTTAAAAAATCCTTTCTAGTTAATACAAAAAATGAGGGATTGCATAAACTGTGGATGACAGCAAATTACATTTGACTAGCAGAAAAATTGATTTTGTTTTCATTAATGTATATCATTCAACTATTTCCTTGAGAATTTGATTTAATAAAGCAAGTCACCAATATGCAACTGGTTACTGTGGAATAATCCTTTTGTACACAGTGAAGATTTGCCACTGTGATTGGTTTAATATAGAAGCTGACTGGCCAATAGCTGAACAAGATAAAGTTAGGCAGGAGACTCAAACTATGAGAATGTTGGGAGGAAGAAGGGCAGAGTCAGGAGATACCAGCCAGCTTCTGAGGATGCAGGTCATGTAGAAAATGAGGGGAAAAGACAGGAGCCACATGACAGAGAGTAAATAAGAAATGTGGGTTAATTTAAGTGTAAGAGCTAGCTAGTAACAAGTCTGAACTATTGACCAAGCATTTACAATTAATATAATCCTCTGAGTGATTATTTGGAAGTGGCTTCCAGGATGGATAAACTCTGCCTGTAACTAATAAATGTCACTACACAATGTAATCTGAGTTTTAAATCTTGCATCTATAAAATCTATGTTTTAAAGATATAACTGTGGTATACATATTATGTTGAGGTAAAACATAACTAACCAAGAATTTACCACATCAATCATTTTATAGTGCACAACGAGGTAATATTTAGTGAACTTACAATCCTCTAAAGCCATTACTTCCAGCTCTCAAATATAGTCATTGTTCCCAAAGCAATTCTCCCATGCAACAATTGCCAATTCTCTAAAAAATTGCAAGAATTTTTCTCTCTTTGTACAACTTGTATTGCATTATAGGTGACATTTATATGTGCTTCTCTTATCTTTATTTTTAAACATGTGTGTATATATATTTCTTTTTTTAATAAAAATTTATTGGGTCATTTTGTCTCTCATCTCTTTGACCCCCAAGTACTACACCACACCCAGTATTCCAAGATCCACTTTTTATGTTGGTATTTACATGTTTTCATGTGTGTGTGTGTGTGTGTGTGTGTGTGTGTGTGTGTGTGTGTGTGTGAACTAGGGGTTGGAGGGATGGTTCCATTAGTTAACTGCTCTCTAATGGACCCAAGCTCATTTCATAACCTCCTGTTGCTCCAGTTTTAGAGGATCCCAAGGATCTTTTGTCCTCCAAGGGCATCTGCACACACACACACACACACACACACACACACACACACACACACACACACTGCTTACATGAGTTCTTGCCTGAGTACCTGTATTTTCAAGAGGAAAAGGAGAGGGGTCACGTGAGTCCTTCTATTTTTCAGACAGTGGATGGCCTTGGAATTGAACCTGAGTACTCTGGAACATCAGTCAGTGATCTTAACCACTGAGCCATCTCTCTTCCCCTCGCCCCTTTCCTTTTATGAGGTCAGGTACCCAGGCAAGAAGTCATGTATGCAGGCAAGAAGTACCACCTCTTTCAGGCTGGATAGTGCCAGGTCATGGGCAGAGCAAATACCACTATGCTTAAATAAAAAGGAATATCACAGATACATTTGGAAGCTATGAGGTGTTTGGGTTTCTGATCCTGAATTATCTCAATATAATATTTCCCATTCCATCAATTTTTCTGCAAATTTCATAAGTTCATCTTTTCTTCACAGCTGAATAGCATCCCATTATACATATGAACCACATTTCATTATCTGTTTCCTTAATCATTATTCTGTCAGTCGATGGACATTTGACCACTTTCATTTCTTGGGTATTGTGACTACAACAGCAATGAACATGGACAAGAAGTATCTAGTACTTTGGGAATATGCCCAAGAGTGGTGTAGCTGTTCTATGGTAGATCTGTTTTTATGTTTTTGAGAATTCCTCCCATTGATTTCCACAGCGTCTTCAGCAGTTTGCGTCCCCATCTGTATTGAATTAGGGTTCCCCCTGACATTATCAACAGCATTTTTTTCTCAATGACAGTCATTCACAGTGGAGTGAGATAGAATCTAAAAGTGCTTTTAATTTACATTTACCTGGTGGCTAAGGATGGTGAGTATTTCTAAAGATAATTATTGGCCCCATTTATTTCTTATTGTAAGAATTGTCTGATCAGTTCATTGGTCCAATTATTGGTTGACAGGATCTTTTTCTTTGTATTCCCCAATATTAGTTCATTGTGTGAAGTATAAGAAACAGAGACTTCTTTCCATTCTGTATGCTGTGTTCATTTACATAACGAACTATGTATGTATATTTCATGATTTTTATAAATGAATAATATCACCTACAAATGATGTTACATTTAGTTAGCAGTTGGCTAAAAAAAAGGAGCTGTGTTCTTCTTTTTGGTTATTTTGAAATGGCTGCTATAAAGGTTTGTGTTCAAATTGCTTGTAAATATTTGTTTTTAATATTATTTCTTTGTTTTGTTTTCAGACAGAGTCTCCTCTAGACACAGCCTTGGCTATCCTGGAACTCACAATGTAAACATGCTAGATTCAAACTCACAAAGATCCTTCTGTCTCTGCTTCCTGAGTACTGGGATTAAGGGCATGCACTACCATACTCAGCCATTTTTAATCTTTGACTATGCACCTAGCAGAATAATTACTGGCTGTTTAACTAAGTAGAAATTTTTGTAAATAAGCCCTAATTTTGTTGTATTATTATTTAAATAAAGTGATTTAATATTTTATGTGTATACAGTCATGCTGACATTAATATATAATTACAAATCTATTATTGCTACTTACAAATGTATATGGAAACATTTATATCATAGATATAGGAAAATATATCAAAATGATTTTCCAATACTATGGATGATTATTGTTAATTATTGCTAGAGTCCAGACCCTACACTGAACACAGATCACATGTTGGCATGAATATAGAAAAATCTTGTATACATTTTCTAACCTTGAAAACCTGACCTGCACAAGTGAATGTGGATCATATACAGTAGGGCTAGGTGGAAATATAGTTATTGTTAATCTGAATATACATAGGCCATGGGTTTTTATGTGATTGAATTCATAAAATAAATCTATGTGATTGACAAAAATCTGAAGATACTATTCATATGGAGGTAAAGGCTGTATATTGACCACTTAGTCTACACAGTCCAAAATGTCCAGATCTGAGGACAATGAAAGTTGGAATGCTTCAGAGCCTGAAATGAAGTGCTCACAGCTTGTCCTTAGTAGTCCAAATTGGCAGCTTGCCATAACCTCCCTGCAGTTTAGAACTGGTTTTTGTGCCTGCTAGTTTCCAGCACAGAGCCATGGTTTGCATAAATCCCACACAGCTGCAAGCACAGATGTGGCAAAGGCTAAAAATTTCTAAGGAAGCTTCCTGGAAAATTCAGAAAGGCTAGATAAAGGCTTCCTAAGTCTTCATACCTTTTGTCTGTAATGCTGGTCCCTATAAGACCCTTGGAGCCAATATATCTGCTAATCATTGGTTCAGTTGACTTTGAAGATTGGTAGATTTTTGAAATTTACAATGAAAAATAGTTTTATTTCTTAAAAAAAATAAAAAGCCTTCCGTGTTGATTTCAATATCAGTTTCCCATCTCAGAAGTCCACATCAGTTTCTTTGGCACTCACAGCATTGCAAAGTGCCTAACCTCTCATTATCAGCTACAAAATGACAGGCAAAGGGTTTGTAACTTGATGTTTATAAACAAGGGAAATATCTATGGAAATGTCCATTGGCTGAAAACTTGAATGTGGGATTCTCACAATCTCCCTTCGGTTGCTTAAATGCCTTCAAATAAAAATAATGAAAATAATGCTGAAAGTTCTATAAGTAGTGATGCAGATAGAAAATTCTGAAATATATACATATTAAATAGAACTTATAGGCATCTTTTATGAGTAGATGGAATTAAAATCACTTATGTTTTTATTCTTCTAAAGAGGGTAAGAAATACTTTGAAGGGATTGTCATCATTATCTTTTAATCCCAAAGAATTCATACAGATTAAACCCTCCACAACGCACATGGAGTGAGAGAAGATGTGATTTCTAGGGTTCTGGTGGCTCTTTAATTTCTATAGGGCACACTGGGCATAAGAAGCTTATTCCTACTACATTGCTATTTGGTTTCTGTCAGAAGGATCAAAGGGATCACGGTTCTCCTGGTTGATATTCTTTTTTTCTTTTCCCTAGTCTGTCTTAATTTGTTCTCTAATTATTGTTGCCCTGTTTTCATTTGGGTTGTTTTTCCCTTTTACAAATGAATAATGTGTGATGTGACCTTTTAATTTTATGGAAAGATACACTTTAAACAACATTTAATTCTATACAAAATGCCATATTTAATTCAAATTTCTTTTGACTCCTTGCATTTATAAATATAGGGTAACATTGATGATAAAGTTGTTTGCCTGTCCCACATTAACTTTTGGAGATCATGTCGGAACTTTGAGCAAATGATATTTTCATTTTTTTAATAATTATGTATACGTGTGTGTTTTTCTGTGGCCAAAGGAAGGTAGTTGGAAGAAGACAACCAGATACAGCATTTTCTTTCTTAATTAGTATATCATGAAAAATAAAATGGCCTTTTTTTTATTACTGTTTCTACTTAATCTAAATCTTGATTCAAAATCAATAATCTTTCTATAATGTATTCAAAATCATTTTCCTTAAAAATTTGACTTAATTTTTAAATAAACTCATCATGTAGTCAGAATGCAAACTGAACCAGGCGTATACATTCACACACTTTAAATTACTGCAAACCATAGTTCAAACCACCAGAGAATTTAAAAATAGAATAAAAGGCAATTGCTTATAAATTGCTGATCTCTTCATCTATCTTGCTGCTGTGTTCCTTATTCTGTCTCATAAGGTGGATCATTATGACAGCTACAACTTGTTAAAGTTTCTTCATGAAATGGGAACGGAAATATTATGGGATATTTTACAGATCTGTTTGCCATTCTAAGGGTACTGTTTATAAAATCTTGAAAGAATGAGGACAGTAGTCACATCCCCTTTATTCACTAAAATTTGTCAACTTTGTTTCTCTTCTTGGTAGCAGCCAGGCAGGCCCTCACTTGGCCTTAAAGAAACAATAGCATTCACTGCTTTACCACCAAGTGCCTGGAAATACAGCTGGCAATTATAGGTGTAAGAGAAATCAGGTAAGAAAATTTGCTGCTTGTGAGATGGTAGCCATGTCAAAGAGTTATTACTTACAAAATACATGACTGTGTTGATATGTGCAGTTAAGGACAGGTGCTCCAATATAAAAGCCAGGTTCCAAATGATGCTGTAAGGCAGCATTGTGATCAGGATGAGGGACCATTCTTTTAAAAGACCATAGCTGCAGGGTATGGGGGCACATGCTTTTAATCACAGAAGAAGGCAGGTGCAATAGGATTTCTATGAGTTTGAGGCCAGCTTGGTCAGCCAGGACTACATAGAGAGACCAGCCCCCTTGTCTCACAAAACAATAGTTCACGGCTTAAAGTAAAGGCTGTAACATCCATGATGAGCTTAATGGCAGTTAATAATCATGGTAAAGCAAGAACTGTTATGCCTTCTTGGAAACATTTCGATTTCTCACTCAGAAGTCAGATTTGTAGTTACTATATCCTCTTTATGTACTTGCTTTTTCTTCAATGTACAAAACTTTGCTGTACTTGAAGCCTGACTGTGTTTCTGCTCAACTCCCTCCTCACAATCTAAAAACAGAATTTATTTGTCAGAAATACATATGTGTTTATTTATTTATCATATATATTTATCAGGAATATATATGCATACATATTTTTCCCAGTACAAAGATGTAACTGTAAATGCGATGATCAAGTTCTCACTCTCACGATCTTAGTAGAATGAGGGCAGACAAGTTTGCTACAAAAGAGAATGTCAATGAGCACACTGTAAACATGCAGAACAGATTCACTTTCCTTGGTGTTATTGTGCACATGTATTTGGACTGAGGCACATCTGCCTTGTGGATTTCAGCCACCAAGGAGAGATTCACTGATGATATGATTTCAAAGAGATGGCACCCAAACATTTGATTGATCCATTTTTAAAACTTACCATGAAATGCAAATAATTCTTCCTCTTTTACTTTTAAGTAAAAGTTGAATATTCAGAGTTTTAATGTAGAGAAACCAAGTTAATTGATCAAATATTCTGAAAAGATTGTTTAATATAGGGAAGTCAAATGAAATATTATTAAGCCCATTACCATTTTCAATTGATTCTTTAAAACATATTTCTTTAATTTTGAGATTATACTATCTTTTTCTTCTTTTCTAAACTTTCCATATACCCATTCTTGAGCTATCTCAAATTCATTGTATCCTTTTTCATTAATTGTTATCCTGTTATTTTTCTTCATGTTAATATTAACTTTTGGTTTCAAATTAATATAAAAAATTCTGATTAAAACTCAGAGCAATCCTGTTATGTTGCATGAATACTGACTGAGAGAGGAGTAAGCTTTGGAAACATCTATAAAGGCTAAGAACATAGCTATAAATTATAAGCAGCAAGTGTGATAGAAATATCATGATTGTTTTCATAACACATGTTGTTTTAAACTCTCTTCAGTTATCTGTTACAATATTGATTACAGTTTAACATCTAAAATAGGCTGAAAAAGAAAATAAGAACATATTGAAGGTGCTTTCTATCTTTCTATGCAGTAAGGATAAGCTAATGAGAACATGTCTGTCTAGGCAAAGATAGTGTGTGTGTGTGTGTGTGTGTGTGTGTGTGTGTGTGTGTGTGTGTGTGTGTGTGTGGTGTATGCAGGAAGAGTCTCTCTCTATATATGAGTATGTGTGTTGTGTATAAATGTGTATTTGCATATGTGTGTATCTGTGTAGTATGTGTGAGTATGTGGCCAGCTAAGGTCAAGGTGAGGGGGTACAGCAGGGCTGAAAAATTACTAATCATAGGAATTTTCTCTGAGGATTATTTAAAAATGACTATTCAACTGTTCTGCAAGAAGCCATATTTCTTCCCTAGAGAAGTAATATCATGCCAACATGAGTACTGTCATATGTGGGTTTTGCAGATCTAGAAGTAGATAATGTCTGGACATGTACTGTTTCTGAAGATCTCTGCCTATAAGATATCATGGCTCTTGTATCCTGTGCTTCAGTAATATTCTATACTTGCTGTTCTTCTTGATATTTTATTTTAGAGTCACTACTTCCTCACACAGTTCTCTGCTAGACATGGACTCTTAGTCTCTCTTTCCATTTCCAGCATTGAACTCAAAGCTTGGCAGCAAATTGGCATAGGAAAGACTGTATAAATGACTATGCTTATTAACAGTTAAGTCTCTCTGAGTACCTTCCTGTTAAAATATTCTTTCTTTAAATGTTTTCCTCAACAGTAGTTTCACATTAAAAAGCTAAAATAATTATTATATTAGAGTGTTAATTATTTGACTAGATAATAAGCACTTTGGATGGTATGCTCCTAATAAAATCACAACTATCCATGCTTTCATTGGTATCCAATCAACTCTATGAAGACTCCAAATCACCATCTTAATTGTTAAAGTGACTGTAGATTTTCCAGGCTACTGGGCTGCTCAGGGCATGAGGTCATCACCATTGTGCTTGTCCCCAGCCTGCAGTTTTGAAGGTAGGCAGCGCCTTCATCATTCTGGCACTCTGTTTCAGTCTAAGTTTCCATCAGAAGCCTGCCATGGCTCAGTGCTGATAACGAAGCACCATTGCTTCTCAAAGTGACAGAGCACTGTGACATATCAACACGAGGACTTAAACGAAAAGCCCCTTCTAATTTAACGGGAATCTGCTGAAGCCATGTTCAGCCCAGCACTCTTGTTTTCAATTAAAACTTTTTTTTTTTTTTGGTGGCCGAAGAAAAGTTAGGCATTCCCTTTCTTTTTTTCAGAAGCAGAAATGGAATGTGGTGGAAGGACACAGTAGACAGTAGAATGGACCAAGAACACCTGCTTTCACCCCAGCCTCTCCACGTACTAATTGTAGCTCCTGTGATTCACAGAAAGCTTGCCCCATGCTTCAAGTTGGTGGAAGAGTCCTTCTCATTATCATGCTACCAATGTTCTTTGGGGAGTATTTCCTCCCACCCCTTTAGATACATTGCAGGAAGCCGTAAAGGAGACAAGCTTCCTAAGTTACTGAGGACTTACTATATGCTGGGTACTATTGGTATGGGAAGTAAACAGCTCTTGTCTGTACAAACTCATTAATTCCTATTCACATGTATTATTATAGAGGTAGGGTTATTTTTTATTGATATAGAAAAATATATGAACAAAGTAATTAAGCAAATTCTATGTAGTTGCACCAAGTAAGTGGTGAACATATGATATACAATATGAACTCAGTTCATAGCAGTCAAGCTTGACTATTAGTTTCAGCACTGCTAAATTACTGTAGTGTAAGTTGATGCCTTACTCACATATAGCCTGCTACCAGGACTTTACATCCATAGTAAGTGTTGTTAAAATTTTAGTGTAAACATTGTGTGTGACATTAGCAACCCATATAAATATATAGGCTTATGAAAACCTAAATGATACTTGTAATATTACACTGACCTTATCATGGAATTCCTCAAGCATGCTCATCACATGGTCTTTCTTTTCTGCTTAAGATCATTCCACAATCCACAGAAAACCAAACTTGGAAATCAAATCTATGGCTTCCTTTGGAATGTGCTCTATAGAATTTCATTGTGTTGCATACTCTTTCTCTGAAGCATTGTTTCTGATACTAACACATGCTCATTGCTGAGCTAGACTAAGAAAGAGTTCAGCGAGGATGTGTCATGTTTATGAAGCCCTTCAGATTTTATGAATTCTTAGTGTCACAATGTTGTATTTTTATTATTGTTAGATACTTTATGTGTTTAAGTGTTCTTCCTGTACTGTGTATGTATACTTTGTGAGTGCATGTTGTCTTCTGAGGTCAGAAGAGGGTATCACATGTCCTGGAACTAGAGTTACAGATGGTTGTGAATGGCCATATAGGTACTGAGAACTAAGCTCTAACTAAGTCTTCTGAAAGACTACATTCTCTCAACATTTCTACAGCCCCAATATTGTGTTTAAAATGTAATTTGCTTCCATTTATTATTACTGTATATATCTGCCTGTCTCTGTCTTTGTCTCTTTCCCTCCCTCTCTTCTCTGAGTGACTGTGTGTGTGTGTGTGTGTGTGTGTGTGTGTGTGTGTGTGTGTTATAAATACATGTGTGAGTATAGGCACGCATGTGCCACAATATGTGCGAGAAATCAGTATGTAACTATTTAGTAGTCAATACTCTCCTTCCTCCCTGGGTTCTGAATCAGACTCTGGTTGGCAGGCTCACAGGGTAAGTACATTTTCCTGCTGAGCCATGCACAGGGCCAAGAGTAGAACTACTTTAATGATGACTAATAAGAACTATGTATCTCATAGGTGATGTAAACTTATGACCAAACTTGCATGCTTTTTTGTTAGGAACCAGCAATTTGAGATAGGCCTAGTCATCATTTCCTGGCCTCCTGGTTTGCTTTCCTGGGTTAACTTTGTATTAATTTTAGTATCTTCTATTTATTGCTCTGTACCTTCTCTCTTCTACCTTCCTTTCTTCCATGTAATTTTGCATATTTTCCCAGTGGCCTCTGTTGCTTTGGGAAACCGTGTAAGCTATGCATAACTGAGTAGTTTGGACTAAAGTCATAGACAAGGCACAGGCCAGAGTTCTTTGCACACTTTCCAGATGCTGAGATTAGGATCAGAGCATCTTTCACAGCATTTGAGAACATTTTAGAGTCATTTACACATTGCTAAAACACAACAGGACCAGCTTTCTCTCCCCTTTCCCTTGTTGGTGTAAACACAGGCTGTGCTGCTACAGGGCATAAAAGCTTTTGCTCCTGGGGATGGAGACTAATTTCAGTCCCACACATCAGCACGCTCCAGTTGAAAATTTAGAAAAAGTGTTTTCATGTAGGCATAAAACAAATTTTGCAATTTATCTCTGAGATGTCTCTGAGAAAATCACTAAGTATAAAACTTTGTTTTGGGGTGTGTTGTTTTTGTTTGTTTGAGACAGGGTCTCACCAAGTAGCCCTGACTGACCTGGAATTCCATCTGTATACCAGACTGGCTTCCAACACATAGAGCTTGGCCTGCCTCTGCTTCCTGAGGAATTAGATTAAAGGCATATGCAGCTATGACCAGTCCCCAAAGTACATTTTTATGTAGTTCTGTATTTGGTAAAGCTTAATTCACACCTTTCTTTAAGAAAACATTTCAGTAGATTGGCTCTGTATCAAACCTTTTCCTTCTTTAGAAGGCCATGAGTCAGTCTGGCATCATTTGATTGATCAAATCTTGGAACAAAGAAATGCGGCCATATGGCAGCCAAGTCAGTGATGCTGTACTCCAAACTGGCGAATCTTGAACCAGCAGATGCCAAGAAGCAAGTGCATAGTAATGTATGAATTAATACAGACAGACAGGGGTGGAAATATTGATGTATTCCTTAACTGACACTGATACATGGTGTCAGTGAATACTTACAGGTTTATGTTAGTTTTTCAGTGAATGGCCTAATATCTAAATAAAGATTATAAAATGTCTTTGGTTAAAAATAGCCATGTGACATGAATTAAGTGCTTAGATACAGAATTAACATTTGATGAAGTACTCTAAGTTTCATTCCTTCATTCTGAAAATAAAATCTGATGAAAATAGCCATGTACAATTGGATATGTATTTAAAATCATACTTTTGACATTTTCTTTTGTAACCTAATAAGTCTGGTATCAGAAATGTTTTATTCACATTATTACTGAGTTCTTCCTAGGGCCATGTACTTGTCTGAGGTATAATGGCACACAGAATGTATGATGCAGCATAAAATAAACATAGAACATAAAGCAAAGGGAAACACAAGAAAACACAGGTAAGTATAGTGTGACAAAATAATGGTTGTGATCTAGAGAATGAGTTATCACATCTGGCCCTTTCTTGAAGATCTGGATGCTAGAAGTTATGAATATAAGAGGTGAAAATACTATGCAGGAGTGCCAGTGGGTACCCAAGTCCCTAAGAGAGAGCAAATTAGAATGTTTGGACAGGAGAACTTCTGTGGTTGTAGCATCCTGCGTGAACAGAAGTGTGCATATAAACCAGAAAACTACCCTTGGACAAAAGAGCAGGTGACTGTTGCAAAAACCGTTAACTCTTAATCAAGAAGATTGACCTTTCTTAGCTATATATTTTCAATCATAAGCCAATATTCACCATTCCTCCAGCTCTAAAAAAATTAAAATAATTCTTTGAGTTCTAATTAATTTTTGGTAATTCACTCAAAAATGACCCCTCTAATGGTCCTGGAATACTGTGTAAGCTGGAACAGAAAGAATCTAAGAAGCAGAATATTGGGAGACAGGCTGAGAAATTCTATCTTTAGGGCATGACATATCCATTGAGAAAATGATCTCAGAGCAGCTGTTGTTGCCTGAACTGGGCTTGCATAAGAATGGATCTGTCAGCAGTTAATCAGGGGACAGGGAGGTTCATGGATCCTTACACTTCTGCTCACTACTGATGGAGTCTAAACAGAGGAAACCATATCTTTAGTTGTGTACCCATTTGTGAGTCCACCAGACTCCAGTATATATTTCCAAACCATGGTCATACAGACTATCCTAGTTAAAGGCCATGAGTCACAAAATCGAAGGACAGAATGCATAAAGGGATTTGCAGGGAGGAGGGGCCATGACAGAGATGAGAGAGAGACAAGAGCTGTGGAGAAAATAACTAGAATGCATTATAAACATTTATGAAATTGTCAAAGGACAAATTTAATAAAGTATTTTTGGCCTCTCGAACACATAGTTCTTGACTAAAAGAGTTAAGTCAGTTATGTGTGTTAATGTACTTCATTTTTAAAGCACTAGACAAAAATGTACTTGTAGAGTCAGTTTTCCCAAAGTGCTCATTGCTATTAGCTCAGAGTGTTTGCCATATTTAGAAACTGCATTAAATTCTTGTAGGATGTTAGGATGCTATTCAGTAAACTGCTGTTTTGGTTCAGTGTGTAGGGAGAGCTAAGTATTCTTCTAGCCTGCTGGACTCTAAGCACATGTAAGTGACTATTTAATACTCAAAATCCTATGTTTGTAAATCTGTGGATTCACTCACCTTCCCACTACCAACACTGTTCTCATATACTCCTCATTAGTGACACCCCTCAAGGTGGAACCCATTGTCCTACCAGAGCATTTGCATAATTTGTTCTTTCCTTTTATGGAAGTAATATTTCTCTTCTAATTTTGTCTACCGAAAGTCACTCTTCTAATATTATAAATTGTACAAATGAATCCACTGCATTAACAAATGCCTTATTTCCTATTGCAGCCCACATAGTTTTGTTCTTGAAACTTTGGCGACTTAACATTTTTCTTGTTTAGTGCTTGTCAAATATCTTCCAGGCAGTGTTCTGTGACATGCTGGTATAACAAGATCAGATGAAAATGCATTATTCAGAAAGCCACTTAATTTAATATACACATAGTGTGTGTGTGTGTGTGTGTGTGTGTGTGTGTGTGTGTGTGTGTGTGTAAGTGTGTGTACACTGAGTATTGGGTATGGGCATGGTGCTGAGGATAGATATGTAAGATAAAGATATGTGATTTTTGTCTCACAGATTCACAGTCTATTATGTGCTTGTATGTTGAGATATCAGAGGTACTTGTAGAGGTGTTTAAAAGGTGGATGTGATCCACAAAGGAAATGTCTCTGACAGTAAAACAACTGAATGAAATAGTATTATCAAGAATGGTACTTTACATGGGTTTAAGTAAACAGGGAAGTTCATCCAGACAGAAATGGAGGGAAAGTATCAATAGAGCAGATAGAGTAAAAATAATAGGCTTTACAAAGAAAATGTTAATGAAGGCATATTGGTAAGAAAGCACTTATACAAGTTAACCCAGATTAGACTGTCAGATTAGATTGTAATGGGTATAAAACTGGAAAAACTATATGCATAGATAAGCATCTACTTATCTATTCATGGTTGATGTTACTGGACTAGGCACTGTACCATAAAGTAAAGGTAAAAAATATTAACTATAAGTACTATACATTGATTCTGTTGGGAGTTATACATGCAAGTTGCAGCAGAGATTTTTGTTCCTGTACTAATCCTATGACCAATATAGACCATTTTTATATGATAAGATAGCTAAAACTGCAGTGGAACATAAAGACTAAATGGGGAAATAAATATCCCTCTATAGGGTTCAATAATCTAGTTTTCCATATTACGTGCTGTCATAGAAGGAGGAATTTGTCATAACCAGGAAAGATTAAGAGCACCTTGGTACCCAAAAGTAAATCTATGTGCCTATGTTAGACTGTGACAGGTATGGTCTAGGTGATTTAAAAGTGTAGGTTAAGAAGAGTCTGAAATGTGCTTGTGGACTCCTTTCTCATTATACTGCCTATTAGTGTATAGCTGCTAGTACACAAGGAAATTGAAGTTTTACTTCTAAATTGAACAGTCAGATTGAAGCCATCATGAGGCATATATATATATATATATATATTTGAAAATTATGTATTAATGATATAATATATATTTAATATTATTTTCCTAATATTTTATGACATCTGTATTCATGATGTATATATACATAACTTATATACATCATGAATATAGAGGTCACATTAATATTCAGAAAATAATATTAAAGCTTAAGAAATTGAAAAGAGGCTTCTGTGCTGCCAGATGTACTCAGCCATATGGTGACCTTAGCCAATATTATATGGAGCAATTCTGCCTCAAACAGCAGAATCCTGATAAGTATCAAAGTTTAAGGAACTGTTTAGGGCAGTTGCATTACAATAGAAAGTAGATAATCTGAACTCAGAAAACCATTTTAATTACATATCCAGTTTCATGTTGCATTCAAATCTAGGGAAGTTTGGCTTTCTAACAAATCTAAATCCATCCACAATTTTCCTCACATTCACCTAGCACACAGAAATAGTTTTCCAGTGTGGAGGTTAGGCAATGAGAGTAGAGGAAATTCCTAAAGGGAATTCTTCAGTTAAGTCCAGTGGCCTCTCTGAGGAGTCGTGAGCAGAGAGGAACAGATAATGACTGGTATTGTGCTAGACTTTACTGGAGTTTCCAGCAGAGGCAACATTTTGCAAAAGAAGAAAAATCCCAAATGTATTCTGTATGGAAAGTACCTGAAATAGTAAGGTAAGTAAGTCCAGGAGTGAAAGAACTTGAATACTGATGAAGATAAACACAGGAACCACCCAGGGGAGAGAAAACAAAGCCAGAAGTGGGCTCTTGGGAAAGGTCAGGAGAATGATTAAGTGTGCTTTCTAATCAAGAGAAAGAACACAAAGAAGAAATCAAAACTATAAAGAAAACAGATGAATGTAATGTACCACTATCAGGGAGGAAAGAGGACATCAATGTAAACCCTACAGATATTAAAAGATTATGAGATCATACCATGACAGTAAATTGTCCAACCATGAAATCACAAATGTTTTTCAAAACACAACCAACTTCTGCCTTGCTTTACAGGAAACATTAATTTGAGGTAGATCATTGACCTCAATGAATAAGTTAGAAATAAATAGAATATCTTTACCTCTTGTAGTCTAATGTTTCTCAGAAATCTTATAAGACACTGGATATAAAAGAAATGCTGCCCATAAAAATGCTAAGTTAAATACTAAAGAAAAATTGACAAAATTAGTAGCTTGATTACCAAGATGTCATTAAAGTGAAAGAACAAATATAGATATTGTGAAAGTGAATTCAGCAAATGAAAGAATAGACAGAGAATATATTTGTAGCATTTTTTCACACATGGAAGTTTTGTAGAGAAAAGACAAAGAGCTTTGGCAGACCAATAATGAATAAACAAAACGTGAAGGAAAATGGACACTTTAGAAATAAGACACTGGAATAGACATCAATCAAATGAAAAAAAATCTACACTTTAAATCATTAGAAAATGCAAATTAACCATACTAGGATGCTATTTGAATTTTTAAATTAAAAACAGATTTTTAAAAATATACAATACATACTGATGTTGGTTGCCCCTCTCACAAATCCTCCCAGGTCTTCCCTACATCCATGCCCCAAGTGCTAAAACTCACACTAGAATATCTTTTTTTTTTCATTTTTCTTTATTAAGAAATTTTCTACTCACTCTACATACCACCCACAGATCCCCCCTCCTCCCTCCTCCCACTCTCCAGCCCTCTGTCCCTAGCCACCCCACATCCCCACATCCCCCAAATCAAGGTCTCCCATGGGGAGTCATGACAACAAGGATGAGAAGCAATTGAAACTCTAGGACAACGATTTAGTTGTGATTTCCAAAACCACCTGACAATGTCTGATACTGCCTTATTCAGAAAATTTTAGCACTTTTAGCAATTCCATGATAACCATTTCTCCCTATAAGTGAAAAATATACATTTAAAATTGTTTGTGCTAATATTAATAGCTACTGAAAATACTTCAAATGTATAAAGGGAAATAGAAAAACAAATATTGGACCTTTATAACATAAGAATTCCATGTAGTGATAAAATGAAGTAGGACCACTGACAAACAAAATATGAAAAAATTTAAAAAAACACTGTGTGGATCTAAAGGGATCACAAAGGAAATAAAGCATAATTTTTACTCAGAACTTGATAGAAAAGAAAGTAGGAAGTAGCCTTGAACAAATTGGCACCTGAGATCACTTCCTAAAATATAACACCAGTAGCACAGACACTGAGAGCAATAATTAATAAATGGGTAAGGCAATAAAACAAAAACAACAGCCTACAGAATGGGAAAAGATCTTTATCAACCACATATCTGACAGAAGGCTGATCTCTAAAATATATAAAGAACTCAAGAAACTAGACATCAAAAAACCAAATAATCCAGTTAAAAATAGGCTACATATCTAAACAGAATTCTCAACAGAAGAATCTCAAATGGTTGAAAGACATTTAAGGAAGTGCTCAACATCCTTAGTCACCAGGGAAATTCAAATCAAAATGACTCTGAGATACCATCTTACACATGTCAGAATGACTAAGATTAAAAACACTGATGACAGCTTATGTAGGAGAGGATGTGGAGAAGGGGGAACACTCTTCCACTGCTGGTGGGAATGCAATCTTGTACAGCTACTCTAGAATACATCATGATGGTATCTCAGAAAATTAGGAATCATCAAATGGTTTATATAAATTTGTGTAAATTGGTATATACCCTAAGATCTTAACCACATCACAAGGACACTTGCTAAACTATGTTCATGGCAGCATTATTTGTAATAGCCAGAACCTGGAAAAAACCTGGATGCCCCTAAAAGAAAGAATGGATAAAGAAAACGTGTTATATTTACACAATGGAGTATTAAACAACGGTAAAACATTAATGACATCATGAAATTTGTAGGCAAATGGATAGAACTAGAAAAATCATCCTGAGTGAGGTAACACAAACCCAGAAAGACAAACACAATATATACTCACTCATAAGTGATTCCCAGAAAGACAAACACAGTATATACTCACTCATAAATGATTATCAGATGCAAAATGAAGGTTAACCAGGCTACAATCCACAACCCTAGAGAAGCTAGGTAAAGAGGAGGACATTAAGAGGGACATGCATGAATCGCCCCAGGAAGTGGAAAGGGTTAAGATCTTCTGGGTAAACTAGGAGCAGGGGAGTATAGGGATGGAGATGGGGGGTGAGAACAGGAGGGATGGAGATGGCCAAGTTTGGGGAAGGGATGGAGAGGGAGAGCAATGAAGGAGATATCTTGACAGAGCAAGCCAGTATGGGGTTATGGAAAAATTCCCAGGAGCCAACAAAGATGTACCCAGCAATGACTCCTAGCAATAGTGGAAAAGGTGCTAGAACTAGCCTTCCCCTGTACTCAGATTGGTGAGTACTCACTCTGTCATCATAAAACCTACATCCAGTAACTGATGCAAGTAGATGAAGAGACCCACATCCAAGTGCTTGACTGAGCTCCTGGAGTTCAGTTGAAGAGAGGGAGGAGGGATTGATTATAAGAGCAAGAGGCGGGGGGTGGGGGGGTGTCAAGATCATCATGGGAAAAAACACAGAATCACCTAAACTAAGCTAGTGGAAGCTCACAGACTCTTAACTGACAGCTTGAGAGCCTGCATGGGACTGAACTGGGCCCTCTGAATGTGGGTGGCAGTTGTGTGGCTTGATCTCTCTGTGGGGCCCATGGCAATGGGACCAGGACCTATTTCGGTTACATGAACTGGATTTTTAGAGCTCATTGCCTATGGTGGGATGTCTTACTCAGCCTTGATGCAGCGGGGGAGTCTAAGCCCCACCCCAACTTGGTATGCCAGATTGTATTGACTACTCAAGGGAGGCCCTACCCACTATGAGGATTGAATGGGAGGGGGAGGTAAGGGGTATGGGAGAAGAGGAGGGAGGGGCAACTGTGGTTAGGATGTAAAATGAAAAAGAATTTAATTTAAAAAAGACTCCATGTATATGAATGATAAGAACAGACAAAATTATGGGATTAGTAATGAAAAATCACGTCTGTTGAGGAGTGAACTTAGAGAATTTATTGAAAGGTTGCACAAGAAAACTTTACTGAGGATATAAATATTCACACACTTTTAGAGATGATTCTGTGTCTACTACCAACAAATAACTAAATCTAATAACTTTGTGCTACAACAATGTAACACATATTGTCACTACATTCAGGCTTATTTGATGTATCAGATATCATAATAGAATTACTCAAATCTCAAATAAGTTTAGTTGGAGACATGATTTGCTTGTTTTTTTTTTTAACTAAAGTAGGTTTAATATATAAAAGTTGAACTGTATGAATCATGCAGGTTGCAGACACCACCTGAAATAACAGGTTCAAGATGAAAACCACTGACCATGAGAACCATGGGAAACAAGCAACAATGAAAATCGGAGTAAAGTAATTAGGCTTTTCCTTTTTAATCCAGTTCCTAATTTTCTAAAAGCATAGTGCTTAAAACATTAAAATAAATGTTTCAGTTGGGTCAGAAATAGTACACACGATTTTAAAATTTGCTTGTGTTTATTAAATGTATATTATTGGAAACTATCATTTTTCTGAACTTTTAATACAAAATTCTCCTTGAGTTCATATTTTATCAGACAACTGTCAGATTAAAATACTTCCACTTTCAATTTTTTAAGCTTTTCCAAATTTCACTACACTAGACTTAATCTGTTCTCTTGTAGGAAATATATCTAAGTCACTGCACATATCTATGATATAGTTTAATACGACCTTGTCTTGACTTATGCTTAAGGATAAATGGCAAGTCTTTAGAAAACTGGCTTTAGGCCAGACTTCTCCCTACAAACACATTCAACCTACTGGTGTGTGTATATTTTACTGCTTTTATGGAAATATTTTATTACCCTGAATCAAATTTAAGAAAAGCAAGTGTCATTAACCATACTTAATATAAATGTCTCTGACACTTTAATCAGTTGAAAATGAATAGTTAAGTTCCTTCATCTGAAAATAATCAACAAATGTTTAAAAGTGATTACTTTATGCAAATATACTAAATCAAACATCATTTTAATGTTTGTTCCAATTTCTTAATTTTGTTAAGAAATACACACACACACATATGTATTTAGAAAATATTTCTTTTTTTCAATCAATATATATATATATATATATATATATGTTTTTATTTATAAAAAATTCTTAATTAAAAATGCCTTAATCAAATTTTGGGATAAAGGAAATATTTCTTATCAATATTCTCCTTTAAAGGGAGATATCCTTAGCCAATTATATTGAATCCTTCTGAGAACTTCTTTTGATATATCTTCAGATCTGTTTTGAAGAACAAACATGTCAGTCACCAGTCACTTAAAGTTGAAATAAATTGTCATATTCAAAGTATAGCCATAATATCAATATTACTTTTTGTGTCCCTTTTCAGCCATACAAATAAATATTGCCTTGGGTCACACTATAAGCCTTTTTTAGATTTTTTAAAAGGAGCTGTGTAAGCCACTAAATATTATACACATTATTATAACTATCTTATACTTTTATCATAGGTATTTAATTTGTAATTTAATTATATTTAGAAAATTTAAACTACCTTCAGTGAATTGCAGCCAAAAGCTCATATTTCTAGAAAATATCTGAGTATGTTTAAAAGTTGAAGCTAACCTCTCTTTCATGTTAGTTATTAATAGATTGAATTTGATGAGTAGTTTTAGGTTCACAGAACATGTGTAAGAAATAAAAAGTGCTTAGGGTGCACTGTCTCACACACATAGACCCGCATCAGAACATCTTCCACAAAGAGGCACATTTGCTATAACTGATGAAAATGCTACAATGCCCAGGGCTGTTAGTTTGCATGAGTAATGTACATTGTACAGGTTTGACCAAATGTACACTATCATATCTGCTAGGATAACATCATACAGAACAGTTTCACTGTATCTCTACCCACTACCCTGTCTATGCATCCATCCTTACTCCGCTCTCATTTGTACTACAGATTTTTTTTCTGTTTCTATAATTTCCCTTCATATAGGTTGGGTTGTATGGCTGGGAACTGCTACAGATTGCCATTTTTCACTTACCCGTGTACATTTAAGTTTCCTCCATGCTAGCATTTCACTGTACAGATGGCTCAAACTTGGTTCATCCACCTGCTGACTCACATCTTGAATGCTTTCAAGGTTGGGCAATTATAGACAGGAATGTTTTGAACAACTGTGTATAAGTTATCTTGTGAACAAAAGTTTTAGTGGGTAACTATCAAAACTGAGATTATAGGCTCACATAGCAAGGATATGTTTAGTTTTGTCAGACCCTACCAGTGTTCTCCTGGCACAATACATTCCTGCCAGTAAGAATTCCCACAGGTCCACATCTGTCCAGCATTTTTCAGTGATAGTATTTGAGATGCTGGTGTTTGTCTCATTATTTTTGTTTTTGAAAAAGATATTTATTTTTGGTATTATAACAGAATTGCATCATTTCCCTCTTCCCTCTCCTTCTCCAAATCTTCCTAGATATCCCTCCTTGCTCTGTTTCCAATTAATAGCTGCTTTTTTCATTAATTTTTGTTACATGAATATATATTATATGTGTGTGTGATATGTGCATATGTCTGTGTGCATATACATTCCTAAATATAACCTGCTCAGTCTGTATAATGTTGCTTTCCTGTATAATTTCAGGCCTGACCTGTTTATTTTATATTCTTTTGTTTGTTTTATTTGATACCTGCTGCTCTAAAACCCAAGATCCTCTTGCTTTAGTTCCCAAGTGTTGGCATTACAGTGGTGCCAACACACCCACGCTACTTTTGAACTAATTTGTATTTTGATGACAACATACTGAGGACCATACTGTCACACGATAATTTATAGTATGCATTTTGATGTGGTACCAAAATATTTAATATGGTGGTATTTTATTTGTACTGAAATGTGATTTTAATTGTATGTTAGTAAATAAAGTTGCCTGGGGGTCAGAGCTATTAGAGCCATAGTAAGAGCATGTCGGAGGTGGCGCACGGCTTTAATCCCAGAACTTGGTAGACAGAGCTAGGTAGATCTCTGTGTGTTCAAGGATACAGCCAGCATTGGAGACACATACCTTTAATCTCAATACCAACTATAGAAGACCTGGAAGTCTCTACAGACAGGCAGTGATGAGGCAGTCATGTGTTTGGGTTTACAACCAATGAGAAGGCAGAACAGAAAGACTATATAAAGACAACCACACAGGAAGTAGGTCCTTTTCGGAGAAGTCTCTTGGCTAGCTGCAGCAGGCAGGTAAGGCTCTTAGCTCTGATCTCTTGGCTTTCTTCTTTGCATTGGTTCTGTGTTTCTTATTTAATAAGACGGTTGATTACATCTACAATTTAATCTATATTTTGTTTGGGTTGCTTATCTTCAGTTGAAATTTAAGAGCTCTTGGTATATTTTGGATAATGGTCTTTTGCATATGTGACTTAATTTATTATGTATTTATTAATATTCTGTGTGTGTGCATGAGGCATGCAGGGGAAGCACACATGCAACAGTGAACATGTGGAGGTCAGAGGACAATGTTTTAGAGTGGGTTTTCTCCATCCTTCTTGGTGTAGGTGCCAGCAATGGAACTCAGATCCTCAGGCTAGTGCCGCAAGCACTTTTACCTATGATGCCATCTCATAGGCTCCAGATACGTCTTTTGCAAATGTTTTCTCATAGGATTTGGTTTCTGTTTTCATTTTCTTGATGTAATCTTTCACTATTTATGAATTTGTTATTCTTTTTACTTCTAAGGGAGCTGTTCAGGCTACTTTTTATGCCAATTTGACATAAACTACAGTCATTTTGAATGAAAAAAAAATCCCAATTGAGAAAATGCCCCCACCAGATTATCCTTTGGAGAACCTGAAGTGCATTTTCTTGACTGATGATTGGTGTGGGAAAAGCTTAGCTTCCTGTGCGTGGAAAACCCTGGGCTGGTGATTCTGAGAACTATAAGAAAGCAAATTGTGTAAGGAATCAGAACAAGCCAGTATGACACACTCCTTCTTTGCTCCTACATCAGTTCATTTCTATAGGTTCTTACCCTGAATTCCTACACTGACCTCCTTTAATAATGGACTGTGAAGTGGAAATGTTAGCTGAAATGTACCCTTTCCTCCCAAGTCTTGTTTGTATATTATTTTATTACAGTGTAGAAACACTAACTAAGAAGGAGCCCAGCTTACTCATTAATTCCTTCATACTGGACCTTTGAAATAGCATTTACAAAGTTGCTCTTTACCCAAGGTTATCCTTATTTTCTTCTGTGTGGTCTTCTAGTAGTCCAGGAGTTTTGTGTTTCACATTTATGTCTATCATTTATTTGAGATGCTTTTCATGAAGGCTGAAAGCTGTGTGTCAGGATTAATATTTTGTATCTGGATATTCTACTGTTTCAGTACTCTTCGTTGGATTTTGCCTCTGATCAGTTGATCTTTTTGAAAAATATTTACTGACTACATTTGCAAGGCATGTCTTTGGATTCTTCTCTTGCACTGACATTTTTTACTCTTTTATTTCTGTCCCACTATCTTGATTCCTAACTGGGCTCAGTCAGGTAGTCCTGGTTCTTCATGCCTCTTTTCTGGGCCTTGGCTTCTAAAATAAGCTTGAGAATAAGTTCAACGTCTTCATGGTAACTCTGAGATTCTGACTGGGACTGCATTGAGCTGATAGGTTAATTTGGAAAGAATAGACACGCTGTTATTACCATCATCCTATCAATTCATATAGAATGCTCCCATTTAGTTCTCTTTCATTTCCTTCATTACAATTTTGAGATTTTCTTTGTATATCTATATATTGTGTTAACTATCTCTGAATATCTCATTGTCTTAGTTTAGAATATTGTTTCAAGTTTAAGCTTTCATGTTTTTTTTTTTTTTTAGAAAGTAGAACAACTAATAATCTTTTGATACCTTACATCCTGTAGGCCTGATATAATTTACTTCCAGGAGGGTTTCTATAGCCTCTTTATGATGTGTTTATATAGATTATGTTATGTCAAACAAGTGCAGTTTTATTTCTTTCTACGTAGTCTGTGTAACTTGTATTTCTTTTTGTTTCTTCTAGTATTTGTTAGGATTTTACGTGTTATTTATTGAGCAAAATAGAATCCTACCTCTTTTATTAGCCGAAGAGTTTATTCTAATTTATTTTATTTTATTTAATCACATATCCATTGGTCAAATTAATGTCTTTGGTGGGGAAAAATATGTGCATGTTCGTGTGTGTATAGGTGGACTCTACTATGCAGGTACATGTGGAGACCTGAGGTTGATATTGCAAGGTCTTCCTCAATGCTCAACTGCTATGGATGATTGATTGGTAAATAAAACGTTGATTGGCCAGTAGCCAGGCAGGAATTATAGGTGGGTCCAAGAGAGAGGAGAATTCTGGGAACAGGAGGGCTGAGGAGGAGACGCTGTCAGTTGCCACCATGAGGAGCAGGATGTAAAGTACTGGTAAGCCAGGAGCCACGTGGCAAGATATAGATTTATAGAAATGAGTTAATTTAAGATATAGTAACTAGATAGCAAGTCGCCTGCCATGGCCATACAGTTTATAAGTAATGTAAGTCTCTGTGTGTTTACTTGGCTGCGGGACTGGCGGGTGAGAGAGATTTGTCCTGACCTTGGGCCAGGCAGGACCAGGAAAACTTCAGCTACATTTGACTAATTTTTTGAGACAGAGCCTCCCACTTAGGCTAATAGTCTGCAGCATCACAGTTTCTACGGATTGGCTGGCCGGTGAGTCTCTGAGATTTCCACATCTACATTTCTACCACCCCCAACCTCTCACTTTTTAAAAATATCCTAATGATTCAAACTTAGATTCTCATGCTTGTACAGCAAGCATTACACAGAAAGTTTCTCTGGAGCCATAACATAAAGAGAAAAATACATTTATAGTTTTTCACTTAGATTATTCTAACAAACTCTATATTTTTCCTTAGTTTCATGGTTTGCCATTCTTTATATCTTACGCTGATTTTTAGTATTATCTATTTAGCTCATTGAGAGTATAAATACTCTATTTCTCAGTAGTTGTAAGTTTATGGTATATTATACAAATTGCCTCTTTTATTTTTGAACTATTTGCAACAACATACAAATTTAAAATGTACCTATTTTTACTAATAGAGTCCATGTTGAATGTAATAGTAACCCTAATAATCCCCTTATTGGCTATTTGTAATGTAATAAGTTCAAGACAAAAATTAAAAACAAACCTGGGGAGTAATATAATATTTATAACCAAAATAAATATGACTGAGATACTTGATAATAATTCTTCCTACTTAAGAACATTAAAAGTACAGGAGGACTATGTGACCTTATTGCAAGAGCAGTGAGGCTGGAACCTCCAACATAAATGTAGTAAATTTTCTACTTGGGTTCCTAGGCCAGAAGGTAGTGAACAAGTTACTAAGCCTGTAAAACTTTGGTTAGAACAGGATCTTTGTTAGACTGCTTTGTGTATAGAAGTAAATGCCAGTTGTCTACTTCAGATTGGGTACTCTGAACCAAAGACTGAATAGGTCATAGTTGTCAACATCTTGCACTGGAACATGTATGTGTCTAGCATGTGATACAGATGAACCTACATATAGTAAGGTACTTTGTCCTCAGTATGATTAATATGCCTGAGGATCCAAAGCAACATCACACTGTAGAGAAGTATGCCCTTCAATTAATATATGGATTTGATAGAATATTAATTTTAATTTCACTGAGAAACACAGAACTATGGGATGATTTGTTTCTTTGTATCTCCTATTTTTACCTTGTTTTGTTATTTACCTAGATATTTAGTTTCCCTAATATCCATTAACACATATCAAGAGATTCAGATATGGTATAAGGAAAAACGTGGGTTTGCTATCAGTCTGGGCTACACAGAAAAGTCAAGGCCAACTTGGACAATACAGCAAGATGCTGCCTTAAACAAGCAAACAAAAGACAAGTGTCAAGAGACAGATCTGATTAATGTGGTTTTTTTTCAGTCTCACGTGAAATAAATTAATATCTATAGGAAATAAATACATCTAGATACTGAAAAAATGCTATAACTGATAAGCAGACTTTATAGAGCTTATATAGAATTTTACTTATTTACATGATATATCTGAAAAATGACCAAGACTTAAAATCTAAGAAAAAGTAGAACATAAATGAATAACACCATGTTTGGGGTGGGAGAAGACAGAAGACATGTGGAGGTGGAGGCAGCCGACACAGGAAGGAGAGGAATTGAAGTCTTCATCATCAATGGTGCAGACTATTTTGTGAATAGACTTTGAAGACATTCCAAAAAGGCAAGAAGTTGGGAGTAAGGATTTTTCTGTTATTATAGAGTGAGTTACTCTACACCTATCCAAATAAATTCACTACCTTAGGCTCATAGAATCATGCTAGTTACTCAAAAATTAACTGGCAACAAAAGTAATTAATCATTAAAAGTGGATGACATATACCATTTTCTTCAGATCATAGCATTCATGCTAAAAGAAACATCACTAGACCTACATCAAAGCAGAAAACCATAGGTTGCATCCAGAAGAAATGAGCAATTCATGGGAACAGGCACCCCAGCACAGTGAACAGAGTACTTTAACACAGACCTAACAGACATGTTCAGTGATTTCAAACACATATTGAGCATACAGATAGGCACAGTTAGCAACAAAATGACGGCAAAAGCAAGGGAAAAGTTAAGATTAAATATTATAATTCAGTGTGAAAAATATTCCAAAGACTCAGTGTTTTATAGGAGGAATTAAATGGCATGCATATAGGCAGGGTAGTAGAAAATTCCTGATATGAATGACACAGGGAGACAATGGTCACAAGTGTCCCAAACACATTCATTGACAACTTTGGAGCCTAATAAATATTTGCCTGAAGTGTAAGGGGAAAAGACAAGACAGTGTTTAGGACAAAATTAAGTACTTGGTGGATATCGAACAAACTTTCTTATTATTTTCCCAATTTGCTACAAGTAAAAAACTAAACATCTACAAATGCTCAATAACCTTCTGCATCAAACACACACCAAAATATTAGGCAAAATATCAAGTCAGACTACAGCAAATGGTTAAAAATGGATGATAATGGGAAGATTTTCAAAGGAGCCAAAGAAAAAGCTATTGAATTAAAAACAATGTTGATTTTTTTCCTGACTGTTTTAAGAAACACAATACCAGAAAAAGGAAACTGAATCTCTCAAGGTCTTGTCCAGTAAACACAATTTGCCACTAATGGACGTGCACTTCAGGGAAAGATAAAGGACGGTCTTTAGATCGAATGGAAAAGATAGCAGACAGAAGTACAATGCACACAGACCAAGAATACTACAAATGTGGCCAATATCCAGCAGGTCCAATCAAAATGAGTATCAAGGATACAGACCCTTCCACATGCATCTGCAGCTATACTGCAAGAAATCAAATAAAAATCTAAGCTGATCATTCACTTAAATGAGCAACATTGCCTGGGCATATTGCAAAACCACATCCCAACTATATACTAGCTATGTAAAATAATAGAAAGCTGAAAATATGGTAGAAATTGAAGATAATAAGCACTGTTCATAAAAATAGAGAGTATTATGTTGAAGTTGTCTTTAAGATAAATGTTATCAGAGATATAGGAGGATTTTACTAATTATAAAATAAAGTATTCAAGTAGATATAAATAATCCTAAATGCATATTATATAGAGAAACATTTACAAACAGTTAATGAAAAGATTCAAAAATAAATGAAGCAAATATTAACATTAAAAATTTTTAAGTGCCATAATTATAATAGGCTATTTTTGTACTTCTCTTCAATATGTCAGGAAATAATTCAAAACCAAAAGAGCATGAAGAATGTGGTTCTGCATCCAGAATGAAACCAGAAGGCTGATGCTGCAGACCCCAGCAGACATGCTCCCTTTCCTTTCATGTAATTCAACAATGCCCATGACCTAGCAATTCCACTCTTTGTTGTTTACTCTGAAAATTAAAATATAACAAAACACCTAAAATAGACTCCCACAAATCTTTGCATTGATTTTTTTTTATGAAAATGCAAGACAAATACCAAAGAGAGTTGGGATGATGGACATGCAGTAGGTTATAAACTTTATTCTGCAAACCTAACTATGTCAGTCATGCATGACCCTCCAATTGCACCCAATCTGCAGTCTGTAGTTTACTCCAAAGAAATAAAAACTTATATCCACTCAAAATCTGCATATGAATGCTTCATTGAGCTGGAGCAGAGTGTAAAGGCTCATTTGTAATCATAATCAACATGACCTTTAATAATATTTACAAAATTATTAAGGAAGAATCAGTAAATGTTTAATTGGCAAATCATATACAGCTGCTAAATTGAGGTCAAACCCTTTTAGCATTAGCATATATTATTTAAGGTAAAGGTCTGTTATTATCCATTTAGTATCAATGGCTTCAGTTAGTGGTCTAGTCTCCACTTTCCAGGACTAACTCTGTGTGATCTTGATTACATTTAACCTTCAAAGATATTTGTGTTTTCTTCCATATATAGTAACACATTAAAGGAACAGCATGAGAAAAACAGTGATTATGTACTCTACAGGGTTTTATTATTTGTTTTTTTTTGTTTGTTCACTTTGCACACTTAAGAATCAAACCCAGGGTTTTGCACAGATGAGTTAAGCTCCCCACAACTGACCTGTACCTGGAGGCCAACATAGGGCCTTACTATATATATATATATATATGATATACTATATCATATATATGAGATATCTGTTGAATGTTGATGTAGTCATGGTGTTATAAATGCATAGTAGGCCATAAAATGTATCTTGTATCAATCATCAGAATTGTGAGAAGTGTTTCCATGGCAGCAAATGTGACCTTCAAGAGCAAGAACTATATTGCATTCATCTTTGGCCGAAACTGGTCTCATTCTGTCTTCTGCTTTTCCCTTTCTCTTCTACCCCTTTCTCCCCTTCTTGTCCTCTCTTCTCCTCCTTTGCATTTCATTCCCATCTTCCCTTTCCTTCCCCTTTCTCTTTCTTCCTTATTCTTTCTTCTTGCCTTGCCTTCTAATTCCTTCCCTTTCTTTCCTTACCATTTCTAGTTTTCCACTCACAACACTTACTATTTTATTTCCTGCTTGCCTTCTTTCCTTTCCTGAAGAAGACTGAATACAAGTTCCTGTACACACTAGTCTTGTACTCAATGAGTTATATGCCAACAGTACCTTCTGTTCTTCTTTCTTTAGTTTAGTTTGATTTGATTTATTCATTTTATAGTTTCGAGTATATTTTTTTCAGATGAGAGCTCAATACATAGCTCAGGCTGACCTCAAACCTGCTATCTTCCTAACTTGGCTTCCCAAGTACTAGAATTAGAGGCATGTGCTGTCACACTTGGGCCTAGACTCCTCATTCTAATATGGAAGGAGAATATGCCAGCTCTGCTGCATAGAGACAATGATAAATGTAAGCTATATAACCCCAGAGATCAAGTGAATTGAACTGGATCAATATATACATCTGCTAGTGAGCTATAAATTAGTGTACTGTAATCTAGCACCCAAGAGATAAATAGTGACAAATGGAATGATATAATCATCACCTAGAAATTTGATTTAATATATGAATGAAGGAAAATACCAGAGAAACGGGGAGGAGGGGAAAAGGAAGACAGGGAGGGAGAAGAAGGAAGACAGGGAAGGGAGAAAGAGGAGACCAGACACATGAAACTGAAATAACCAAAGTACAGGAAGTATAGAGATTCACAGCTGACTGTATTGTAGTCAGATGGTTTGTCCATCCTTCATTGGTCCCACCAGGCCCCACATTCCTCTGGCTTGGCAGTCCCCCAGAAACTTATAAAAACAATTGCTCAGAAGCTTATATTAATTAAAACTGCTGGCCATTAGCTCAGGCTTACTACTGACTAAACTCAGCCCACTTCTGTTGATCTATATGCTGCCACATGTTCTGTGGCTTTACCTGTGTGCCATTACATGCTGCTCCCTGGACTACAGGCTGGCATCTCCTGACTCAGCCTTTCCCTTCCCAGAATTTTCCTTGTCTGTTTATCCTGCCTTTACTTCCTGCCTGAATATCGGCCAATCAGTGTTTTATTTATTAACTAATCAGAGCAAAACATACACAGCATACAGAGTAACATCCACAACACTGTATCACCATCCTTCAGGGCTCAGTAGCTGTATAGACCCTAAGCCAACTTCAGTATATCTTAATCTTGAGAATAATTAACATCCAGATTTTTTTGCCCCTCAGATTATGTGAGTAACACCATCTCACTTTACAAATGAAAATCCTGAGGATTAGAGAGAATAATATGGTCAGAATCTGTGACCTTAAACAAACTTTTCCACTGTCTCATTTGATCCCTTAAACAAAAATGAAATGAAGTGAAACAATGTTCAGGGAAAATGCAAAAAAGAAGAGTTTACAATACAGTCATAGTAATCACGGTTTACGCTTATGTTATTATTTTAGTTAACACCCCCTTTTCAAATTTGGTTATGTTTTTAGTTATCTCTAAGTTTTGAAAATCTCGAAAATTTCATTACTTAGATTAAAGAATCTTCCAGTAAGGTCCTTAAAGACATTGGCTTTAAATAATTTTGCTTAAGTAAGTTGTTATGTTTCATCTAGTTCTGCTTAGAAAGTGAATTTGTAATAATGCACACAGCAGTGTGTTAATTGTGGCTCTAACAATTGAGAATATAGCAAGTCAAAACACTCAGTTAAATGAGCTACCTGTTGGTATTTAGACATTGCTTCTTGGAATCAGACTTAGTACTGGAGAGGAGGAAGAAGAACCAGGTTCAAGGTTAGCACCTAAGAAGGCTATTATGTTTTTATGAAGCAAATCACAATGCAACATGGGTTCTTTTCAAAGGTGAATGCTCCATTGGACAGTGTGCTTCAGTTCCTAATACAATTGAAAAGTCATTTGCTGACAGTAAACCAGTGGCAGGTGTGCTTTCGTGTTGACAGCTGGGGCTCGGACATGGATCACAGACAAACTCTGTCGGCAGGGTTAGAACATCTGGAGCATTTGGTCAGCTTTCAAAAGCTAATTTGAGTGGACTGCCTACTTCCATTTCAGAAAATAAAAAGAACCATGAATACTGGGACCATATTTACATTATGATGATTCAACATTGTATTTATTTCTTATTTTTTAAATATGTAGGCAAAGGCAGAAAAGAATATCAACAACTCAAAGTCTAGAAATACAGTTACTCAGACAGTTTGTTGCAATTTCTTCCTGGGATTAGGATTTCTTTTGATATTTTAAAAGCAATTGATTGATAGAAAATAAATTAAAATTTAATCCTTATTAATTTGTTCCTGAGAAGCTGTGGTACTGATTTATACAGAGAAAACATTTATTACTGACTGAATAAGCTAATGCATTAGGTGTGGTTTTTCTAATTTTGTATTGGGAATATATCTGGCTGGTGCTTATTAGATAACATTTCTTCCAACCCTGTACAAAACAATATCACTTAATCTTCAGAAATACTCCATGAAGTGATAGCACATGACATCATCCTACTCATAGACAAGGATACTCAGAGCCTAAATCCAGATGATTTCCCAAGCTCCATGATAAAAACAAAACATAACAAAAAATCCAAGAGCAAAACATTTTCCCTCAGGTTAGGATTAAAAAGATCTGACTCTCTACTAATGTTGCCATCTGACAAGTGGATGCTTAGCTTTTCCAATGTGTGAGGTTGGTAAAGACATCAGACAGCTTGGTCTTCCCATCAATCTAATCCTCACACACTGGGCCGAGTTATGGATGTTACAAGAATTTTCTCCAATACAAACATATGAGATATTGGAATCTGCAAATATTTTGAAAAACTGAAACAGAAAGTTTAATTGTGTCTCCAAATACAAACTGTCCATATCTAGATATCAGATTTAATAACAGTTATAATGTTTCAACATCTATCAGTCTTATGAGTATTACTTATTATGAGGAATGAAAGTAGCAGACTGTAGGCAAGCAGTCTGTTAGTGCAGCTCATATACAAGAATTCTGCCTGCTACAGATTCCAGAACATCTTAAGGAAATGAGTGACTTGTTGGGAGCCTGACGTCTTAGAATTGATGCTGCTTTTGAACAACTGTTTTGGATAAGTTGGGAAAGTTTAATTCAAACTTCACCTTTCAGCTTTTCAAATTATCCCAAAGAGATAGTGGGCAAGAATCCAGAAATATTAATTGCAAACTCAATCACTCTACTCATGTGGGCTATGAAACAGAGGAAAAACTACCAAGCAATTTGTCTTCAAAGCTGTGCCAATAAGGACATGGCTTCTTCCAGTACATGTGCTGGAGGATGTCCATTCAAATGAGATTTGAATATTTTATGGATGAACGTGTGACTAATGGCTAGAGACTAATATATTCTCCTGCCCTCTCATTATGGGACCAGAGTATTTATTTACCAGTGCACACTATGACAAATGGTTCCACCTAAAATTTTTTCTTTTGATCCCACTAAATCATTTTTAGATTATACTGGTAGCTGTTTAAAAAATGACATTATTTTGGGAGTAGCTTTTCAAAAAAACAGTATAGTGTTAAATATCTTGAGAGCAATGCATGTTTGCACCACACATGACAAAATGAACAATCATACCCACTCTGGAACCTGAAAATGTTGGTTGATGTTTGGCACCTGAAGAAATTGCCCATGAAATGAACACTTAGGACTGACTCATTAGAATTCAGTTTTAGTGTTTCAAATGAATAAGAATCTCTATATAGGTACTGAGTAATAGAGAAAAAATGTACAGGAGAATGTCAATACCTTCAACTACACAAGAAATGTAGATTTTTCAGCAATCTGCTTCTTAACACACACAGTATCAAGGCAGGACCACGGGTCAATATGGTTATTAATTCCAAGCCCAGACAACTATCCAGTCACTCAGTAAAATAAAAGCTATTGGCAAAATAAAGCTTTGCATTTAATTTGCTTTCTTATAGCTATACATATTTTACATTATACCAGCTTTATTTTATAACTCAGTCAAACATGGGATAAAATTTTATCATGCAAAGAAGATAACAATTCTAAACACATAGAATATTAAGACTCTGTTCTAAAATTAGTTTTTTTTGAAAAGACATAAGCTATAATGATACATATTTTAATTTTTGATTTTTTTTAGGAAAAGGCACTGAAATATTGTCAAAATTTATCTTCTATAAATATGATATATCCTTTTTCTGTCAATGATTCAACATATGGCATTATATATTTCTGATGTTTCTAGAACATTTGCTAACACATTTAACATTTTTTTCTAGGGAAAATAAAGGGCACTATTACTCTTTAATATTTATTTTTATTATTTTAAAATTATATATATATTATTTAAAATTATATATATATATATAATTATATATATGTGTGTGTGTGTGTATGTGTGTGTGTGTGTGTATCTGTACAGAACTGAACACATGAACCATCTCTCCAATCCCAACGCTGTATACTTTACATTGATTACCTATGTAACCCAGTATATCCTCCATACTTATTGACCCAGTAAATTTTTCAATAGCATTATATATTAATAAAATGAGAAACAAAGTTAATAGATATGGAATCTAAATGTGATGGTTTGATGGTGTGGTCAAATGTACATGTGTGAGACATCCAATTCTTAGTACGGTGGTACCAGCAGGGGTATTAACTTTACTAAAAGGAGCATGGTACAAGGTAAGGACATTATTTAAGACATAATCCTTGGAAAAGGTGACAATACCACTTTTACAGTGCAAGAGCTGAACCCCATGCTGGAGAAAAGCTCTGCCACTCAGCTGCAGGACAAGCCCTAATCAAGATAATTCTAGCAGTACCTCAGTCAGTTTCTACGAGTGGTAGTTTTAAAGAGAACTACCTCTTTTGTAGTACTGCCCTCTTCTATTTGGGTTTCTAGCTCATTCTATGATTCATTTTGCATGTGCTATCGCCAGGATGCCATGTGATTCTCATCAGTGGCTGAATCAATGTTGCCACCTAATCTTGAACTTCTACACCACAACACTATATATTAAATAGGCTTTTTCATGTTAAAGAGCTGGATTTGGTTCATACTGTTAGTAACAACCACAGTTTTCCTGAGCATGCAAAGCTTGCTTTCATTTAATCTTCTAAAATTATACCTCTGCTGTCTTCCCATATAGCTTAGCACAATTGTTTCCAAATGAATTGGACATAAGACACTTGCTATGTATTCATTCACTTACTCATTTAATCAAGTACTGTGGACTGAACCTAGGGATTCACCCATTCCTACAAGTGCTCTGCTAAAAGTGAGCTACATACCAGCCCACAGTTCTTTTTTTTATGTTCTAAGAGATAAACCAAGGGTCTTATGCCTTGGTATCTACTGCTGTCCCATGCAACCAGCATAGTAGCCACTTGAAGACATAGTAAGTGACATGGACAGACTGTGGCACAGTTAGGAAGGGGAAAGTTTGAGATATTAATGCTTAATAAGTATTTTTGAGTAATTTTAATACTTAAGGAAGATTGTGAGCCATAGAACACTATGTCTACCTATAACTCACCTGCGAAGAGGATACATACTGAGTAACAGTTTTCTGTCTTACCATAATCCTCTATCAAGTCTTTTAAACTTTAATTAGGCCACACTCCCATACTCCTAATTAAGTGTCCAAGATCTTGGTGGACTCTGCTAAGTCTTATCAGCCCAGAAGGTTGTTTATTCTGCAATCCTTTCAACAGATGGGTGAGAAGGTTGGCAATGTTGATGGGGACTCTTGTTTAAAATTCAGAATTTCCGACTCCAGCTTAGAGCAGATGAATACATAGACTGAGGGCCACACATCCATATTTTCTATTAGGTTTGGCGGAAGTTTCTCTTGAGCACTTCTAGTTTTCAATGTAATCTTGCTTTAAATAATTTTAAACTTATTTTACTAATATCTCTGGAGTGCACACTAGGATTCATATTTATAAAAACTTTCTCAGTATATTTTCAGAAGTCATTATAATTAAGAACCTTTTATTAATATGCAACTCTATGTCTCTGTTTCTTTTCAGCATGACATTCCCCATAATCACAGAACAGCACCTCTCTTTGGACTTACCAGCACTTAAAAATAAAGACTTGCAGTTAAAAATGTGAATTTTAATTTCCAAGGTATTTTTTTCTTCTTCTAGGAATCCAGACTAAGAAAAATGAAAACATGTCTTTGAGTTATTTAACATGTATCTCCTGAAAGTATGGCCAGCATTTTCTTCCATCAGCATGATGTAGTACAAATTCTTATCCTAATAGTGAAAGGTTTCACTTCAAGCTTGCCCAGTGATGGGGTAAAAACAAAACGTATTATAGGCCACAATCATCCTAGGGTCTCCAAACATTAACATGTATCTAATGCAAGTTTTTATGGAGTATGCTGTATTGCTTAAGAACAAATCGATTGAGATTCCATTTAAATTGCAAATGTTGCAAAACCTGTTGTGTCCTATTAACTGTCTTAATAATACATAATTTCTAGTAAATTAAACATAAAGGTAATAAAATATTCTATTAAAACTTAATATTAATAAAAGCTTTAAAATAAAATGTAAAGTATATTCTATTGGTAAATATATTTTAAAAGATACTTAATTTCATTCTAGCACTTAAAACAAACATTTGAGCTGGGCAGGAAGAGGAAGTGTACATCACTGGATAGTGAGAGCAAATCAGATGGCCAAACAGCAAGGCATATAGTTGTGGGTAGACAGGAAGTCACTCGCATTTGGAAACTACAGAGTTGATGAGGTGAAGTTAGCTGTGGCTGTTCCTATTCCTCTGATCTCTCTCAGGCTTTAACCCCTATATCTGGCTCCATGTTTTTATTATTTATTTTTTTAATAATTTTTTTATTAAGAGATTTTCTATTCATTTGCATACCAACCACAGATTCCCCTGTCCTCCCTCCTTCTGCCCCCCAGCACTCTCCCCCAACCTACCCCTCATTCCCACCTCCTCTAAGACAAGGTCTCCCATGGGGAGTCACAGATCTCTATGGTTAACTAGTGTTGGAATTTAAGGTGTGTGTCACTACACCTGACTCTGTTTCCAATGTGGCCTTGAACTCACAGAGAACCAGACAGATCCCTGCCTGCCAAGTGATAGGATTAAACGCATGTGCTATGAGTTGCCTGGATTTTTTGTTTACTTATAATGGCTTGTTTTTTGTTTTTTGTTTTCTCTGATCTCCAGGCAAGCTTTATTTTGTAAAGCACAAATAAAATATCAAAAAACAAACAAACAAACAAAAAACACTTGAGGGTTGAGCTATAGCTCAGTAGTAGAACACATGCTTAACATACAGAAGGCTGTGTTCAGTCATCAGTACTGAAATAAATAAAAAGCAATCAGTTTTTTCTTGTTTTAATTTATTTTTATTTTTTATATTTTTATTATTAAAAATTTTCTATTCATTTTACATATCAACCACAGAACCCCCAGCCTCCCTCCTCCCACCCTCCAGCCTTCCCCCACATTGTGCCCCCCATTCCCACCTCCTCCAAGGCAAGGCCTCCCATGAGGAGTTAGCAGAGCCTGATACACTCAGTTGAGGCAGGTCCAAGCACCTTCCCCTGCACCAAGGCTGTGAACGGTTTCCCACCATAGGTAATGGTCTCCAAAAAGCCTGCTCATGCTCTAGGAGTGGGTCTTGATCCCACTACCAGGGGGCCCCTTAAGCAGATCAAGCTACATAACTGTCTAGCCTATACAGAAGACATAGTCCAGTCCCATGGATGCTCCACAGCTCATGAATCCACAGTTCATGAGTTACCACTATTTTGGGTTGGTTGTCTCTTTATGTTTCCCCATCATGGTCTTGATGTCCTTTGCTCATAGAATCCTTCTTTCTCTTCGACTGAACTCCTGGAGCTTGGCCTGGTGCTTGGCTGTGGATCTCTGTATCTGCTTCTATCAGTTCCTGAATGAAAGCTCTATTGTGACAGTTATGGTATTCACTAATCTGATTGCCTGGGTAGGCTAGGTCAGGTACCCTCTCCGCTATTGCCCTGACCTTAAGCTCTACTATTGAGCTATAGAAATAAAAACAGCTTGGTATTGGCAGAAAAACTGAAATGTGGACCAATGGAATCGAACTGAAGATCCTGACACTAATCCACATACCTATGATTTTTGACAAAGAAGCAAAAACTGTACAATGGAAAAAAGAAAGCATCTTCAACAAATGGTGATGGCATAATAGGATATCTGCATGTAGAAGAATGCAAATAGATCCAGATCTATTGCCACACACAACTCAAGTGCAAATGGATCAACAACCTCAACATAAATCCAGTTACACTGAACTTGATAGAAGAGAAAGTAGGAAGTAGTCTTGAATGCGTTGGCACAGGAGACCACTTCCTAAATATAACACCAGTAGCAAAGGCACTGAGAGCAACAATTAATAAATGGGATCTCCTGAAACTGAGAAGCTTTTGTAAGGCAAAGGACATGGTCAATGAGATAAAACAACATCCTACAGAATGGTAAAAGATCTTCACCAATTCCACATCTGACAGAGGGCTGATCTCCAAAATATATAAAGAACTCAAGAAACTAGACATCAACATACTGGACAATCCAATTAAAAAATGGGCTACAGAGCTTAACAGAGAATTCTCAACAGAAGCATCTCAAAGGGCTAAAAGATATTTAAGGTAGTGCTCAACATCCTTAGTCATCAGGGAAATAATAATCAAAAAGACACTGAAATACCATCTTACACCTGTCAGAATGGCTATGATCAAAACACTGATAAGGTACAGAGTGGGAGAGCAAGGAAAGAGATATCATGATAAATTAAGACATCATGAGAATAGGGAGAAACAGAGTGCTAGGGAAGTTCCCAGGAATCCACAATGATGACTCCACCTGGGACTACTGGCAACAGTCAAGAGTGTGCCTGAACTGGCCTACTCCGGTGATCACATGGCTAAATACCCTAACTGTCATCATAGAGCCCTTATCCAGTAACTGATGGAAACAGATGCAGAGTTCTGTGGCCAGGCACCAGACTGATCTCCAGGAGTCCAATCGATGAGACAGAGGAAGAAGTCTATGAGCATGGGACATCAAGATCATGATGGGAAAACATACAGAGATGGCCAGCTAAACTAGTGGAAACACATGAACTGTGGACCAATAGCTGAGGAGCTCCCATGGTACTGGACTAGGCCCTGTGGATACTCGAGGCAGTTGTTTAGGTTGAACTGTTTAGGGAGCCCCCAGGCAGTGGGATAGGGACCTGTCCCTGGTACATGAGCCAGGGTTTTGGAGCCTAGTGCCTATGGTGGGACACTTTGCACAGCCTTGGTGCAGGGAGGAGGGGCTTGGACCTGCCTCAACTGAATGTACCAGGCTCTGCTGATTCCCCACAGGAGACCTTACCTTGGAGGAGGTGGGAATGGGGGGTGAGTTGAGGGAGAATGCTGGGGGGCAGGAGAAGGGAGGAGAGAAGAATCTGTGGTTGGTATGCAAAATGAATAGAAAATCTCTTAATATTAATAAAAAGAAAGAAAGAAAAACAAAAACACTGGTAACAGCTTTTGTTGGAGAGGATGTGGAGCAAGAGGAACACTCACTTCTCCACTGTTGGGAATGCAAACTTGTACAGCCACTTTGGAAATCAGTATGGTGGTTTCTCAGAAAATTGAAAATCAATCTACTGCAGGACCAAGCAATACCACCCTTGGGCATACACCCAAGGAATGCTCAATCATTCCACAATGATGCATGCTCAGCTATGCTCATAGCTGCATTGTTTGTAATAGCCAGTACTTGGAAGCTACCTAGATGCCCTTCAATGGAAGAATGGATAAAGAAAATGTGGCATGTATACACAATGGAATACTATTCAGCAGTAGAAAAGAATGACATCATAAAATTTGCAACCAAATGGATGGAACTAGAATATATCATCATGAATGAGATAACTCAGACTCAGAAGGACAAACATGGTATGTACTCACTCATAAGCAGATACTAGATGAAAGATAAAGGATAACCAGACTACATCTGAAAGCTCCACAGAGGCTAGTTAACAAGGAGAACCCCAAGAGGGACATATGGATCGCCCTGGGAATGGAAAATATATGAGACCTCAATGAGTAGTCTGCGGGTAAGGAGGTACAATGGAGAGTAGGGGATGTGGGAAGAGAACATAAGGGAATGGGATGGTCGAGCTGGAACAGGGACAGAGTGGAAGAGCAGTGAAAGAGATACCATTATAGAGGGAGACATCATGGGGATAGGGGGAAACCTATTGCCAGGGAAGTTCCCAGGAATCCATAATAATGACTCTATCTTAGACTACTAGCAGTTTTGTCTTAAAATTGAAGATTACACACAAAAGGATATACTATTATTGTGAATATAATAAATTTGATAATTTAAAATGAGAAAAAACAGCCGGGCAGTGGTGGCACACGCCTTTAATCCCAGCACTTCGTAGGCAGAGCCAGGCGGATCTCTGTGAGTTCAAGGCCAGCCTGGTCTACAAAGTGAGTTTCAGGAAAGGCACAAAACTACACAGAGAAACCCTGTCTCGAGAAACCAATAAAATAAAATAAAATGAGAAAAAGCTTACATGTCATGAATATCCATGATTTCAAAGAAATCTTCAAAAGAACTGGCCATTTCCAGATGCTTAAACATATGCACACAAGAATGGGTTTGTATGTACAAAGTGTGAATTTTTCTTTGATTTGACTATTTTCTTTTTAATTCCATTATTAATACTGGCTATGCTTATTATTAGTATATAAAAGATATTTTAAAGTAATGAAAGTGCTTCTGACACAAATGTCAAAAATAAGCTGCAAGTCTGTTTTAAAAAAAATCGCTTTTCACTTTTTTGTAATATATTCCCAGAAATTATACTCTACTATTCATTTTTATGCAATTATGAAAACAATCATATGCCCTTGATGAAAAGGAAACAGAACATTAAACTTTAACCCTGCTCCTTGGGATTCTGAAGACCTTATATGTTAAGCTGACAAGGATGGAATGGAAACACATTAGATAAATGAACATGGCCAAATAACCTTCTCTAAGCCCTCAGTTGATGGTGTCACTGATGGTAGGAAATCTATAATTTCATTTTTCTTCCCCCTGATAGACCAGAATGTCAGATGGATTTATAAATATGCTCTGATGAACATAGAAGGAAGCATTTAAATTCAGCCTGACAATCCAAATACTGTACTCTCTGCACTTAGGTTTGATTTGCTTCCTCCAAGATTCTATCATCTGGTGACTACATCTTGTGTATGTTTTGCCTTCCAGTGCTTACCTGGAACTCTTAGTGCATTGATTAAGTTTATATGTGGACAGCACAAATAATGGCCAGTGTAAAATATACAGAGGACAATGAATACTGTTTTTTGAAATGTTAAACATACATATATATCTTATATAATTTTACTTATATACACATATGCATATAATGTGTATTTAGATGTTGAGTATATAATGAGATGTTATTAACCTGTAAAGAAAAATGAAGTCATGACATTTTCAGGTAATGCATGAGAGATTAAAATGTCCTACTTCAGTTTTTAAGAATATTATGTGGTGTTTGAATAAATTCATTCTACAGAGTGGATATTGTAATAACTTCATGATAAGGCAATGCTGTTAAACATGAGAAACATATTTCCAGCTTTCTCCAACTATAAGCAGTTTTGTCATCTGTTTATCTATGCCAATGAGGAAAATTTTCTACTCACAACTAAATTGTGAGGCATATCTCCATGAATTTCGAAGTTTTCACACACTGTACTTCTTGTGATACTGGGCACACATTCCTTACCATAAACATGTATCATGTCTTATCCTATTAACCGAAAGTTAATGAAATGTATTATTTTTCTTTCCTCTTGTGGATAGTAGACATTTTGATGGGTGACAAGGACACATACATACACATAAAGATGCATAGGTGATAGACACTCAGTAGCTGGGGGATGATATTAGAATTGGTAAGCACTCCAAAACCATAAGAACCCTATAGGACTCTTTCTCAACCAAGAATGTCACCTAGCATGTACAATTTCTTAGCGTGCCCCTTTAAATAGGAGAATGCATGCTTAGTAGATAATGAGTATCCATGACAGAGAGTGTGAACAGAAGAGACGAAAAGGTCAGGACACTTGGGAAAAATAATGGAGAAAATGGATTTTCCAGTTTTATTTAGTCAGGTAAGGAAAGCATTTCAAGTAAATCACTTTTTGTTAATGTTTACTCTGCCCCATCTTCATCTTTATAAAATAAGAACAATAATCAGATATCAATGTCTAACATTCTCTCTGAACTCATTCAGTGATCTAGTGACATTTGAACATCAGCATTATAAGAAGAAACACATAATTAATAGCAAAATAGTTTTTATAGGGCATAAAGTATTTAGGAGAATAAAAGTAGTTCACAAACTTGAGATTTCTTTAAAGAATACGTTTTGAGTCTCAAGTTTAAAAAAAGTCACTTCCAAAGATTGGTATCAGGTGATCCCAGTGGCAGTTTATTAATAATCTGTCATGAGAAACTGACACATCGGGAGCTGAATTCTGCTCAGCTTTACAATGAATTTCTCCTTTTTTTTTTTTTTTTTGCTATCAGAATTAAATACATTCTACAGAAAGGCTTTAGGAAGCTTTAATATACTTTAAAACCTTTTCCTGTCACCACATTTACTGCCTTTCCTAATACCTTGTTATCAACAAGTCAAATCAGCAAGTCTAATCTTGATTCTCTCAGATACCCATGGTATACCAAACAGAAGAAAGATAACAAACACAGTTTTGTAAAAGTTGATATGTTTGCTTCAGACAAATGGAAAGGCCTTACCAACTAAATTACTTGTTCCTGAAATGGTAGGTGCAGAGGAAAAGCTAGATAGTGTATGGAAATCATAAAGAGTGAGTATTAAAGTTAAGCCATGGGGATTCACAGGTGGATGATTTACTTAATCAGAATTATGTTTAAGCTAGTCAGACAGGAACAATCTGCCCAAAGGTGTGAAAAACAGATAATCCATATGTATCCATACTGAATAGTTTATATTACAGACTCTAATATAAGGAAACACCATTTAATCAGTCTTTTATAAATACCAGTTAAATGTTCTGATCAGAAAAAGAATTGTTTTCTCTATATATCAAATATTATGCTACCATCTATCATCTAAAATAATTTGCATGACCTGTATCAATTCCAGGATTTCTAAAGCATATTAGGCATATGAGACATTAGGGGCAGTGAGGAAAAAGGTATATTTAGCAACAAGAAGTTGAATTTTAAGGTATGATTGTAGAATTGGATAAAGTTCAGAGAGTTTGATTTAGGTTTTCTACAGCAATTAGTGTAACACGTAATAAATTCTCCTATGGACATGCTTAGAGTACTAGTTTCTGAACATCAGAAAGACAAAAATATGTTTATTTATATAGCTCAGATCTATAATATCAGATTTAGTTTTTCTTATTCCATGATTGAGTTATTAATCAAATGACAATCAAAATAGTTTTTCACTTTATGATTAAATTCTCTATGTTCCTTATAAGACTATGAAGGCTTTCATGTTATACCTAGCTCACATCCCCCAGATCCTGTGTCTGAAGCATGTAGTTGGTAAATAACTTAGGGCAATGGCAATAATTCATATTGTTTTGGGAATCTCTTGGATCATTCTCTACTTTCAACCATAAGCTCAAAAGGATGTTTTACTTACCTGGAATGATACTGTGGTTTTTGCTAGATAGTCTGTTGGTCTGTGGCTCTTGGGTAACCTCATGTGGTACTCTGTTACATTGTATGCATACATATCTCTCTGTATGTGTGTGTGTGTGTGTGTGTGTGTGTGTGTGTGTGTGTGTGCTTCTTTGTATCTCTCTCTGTGTGTGTACACATGTATTTTTACTTGAGTCTATAAAATTATGTTTCCCTATGGCTTTTTCAAACATTCTTAATATGATCTGCCTCTCCTTCTCTTTTCCTCTTTATTGTCCTCTCTCCCTCTCCACTTTATACCCATTTCCCCCCTTCCCCCTCTTTCTCCCATTATAGCACCTGTTTACTATTCTCATAGTATTGAAGAGTTCTATTAAGTTGCAAAGTGGCGGGGGGAGGGGGAGGGAGCCATCAATACTCCTACTTAGTTGTAAAGCATGCAAACTACAACAATGACCAATATGGTAAAATGTTTACAAAGGTGCAATAGTGGCCCTTCAATCTTGTGGAAAACAACCAGTGACTGATTAGACTTGTTCAATAATTGGGAGTTGATGTCTTATAGTATATATCTAGCTAACTACCCATGGCAGGAGAGGTTACCATTCCTAGAGGATAACACACTGCTATCGTTTAACTAAATCAATAAAGTTTCTAACTCTATTTCAAATTATTCTTCTTCTTCTTCTTCTTCTTCTTCTTCTTCTTCTTCTTCTTCTTCTTCTTCTTCTTCTTCTTCTTCTTCTTCTTCTTCTTCTTCTTTGAGACAGGGTTTCTCTGTGTAGCTTTAGAGCCTTACCTGGAACTCACTCTATAGCCCAGGCTGGCCTCGAACTCATAGAGTCAATACTTGTTCTTATAACATCAGATATTCTCAACTCTATGGAAGATTTTTTTTTTGCTTTTTGTTGTTGTTTTATTGTTTGTTTTTCAGCAAATGGAGATTATTACAGATATCCTCAGTTAAGGAACATCAGGAAAGTTAGTGGAAAGTCTGATAAAGCATATAATGAGAAAACTAGATGTAAGAAAGTGTCTTATAAATATGATAGAGATTCTGATCCTTGCTTAAACATGAACAGGAAAATAGCAATACCAGTTAACATGCCAGCATTGATAAGGAAAATTTCAAAAGCCCTCATCTATAGATGTAGAAATATAAGTAGTCAATAGTTACTAAGAGAAGGGGTATTCAGCTTTCACTACGGACAAGCTACCTGATAGGTTATCCAGGCACAATTAGTCAGTCCTAAACACATGTATGCACACACAATACGCCAAGTTCATTTAATGTTGTTAGTATATACATATGCATATAATAATAATAACTAAGAAAGTAGTTATGAATTCAAGAGTTATTGGAGAGGACACAGGAAGTTTTGGAAGAAGAGGGGGAGAGGTGGCAATAAAATGAATATAGTATTAGTATTCATGTAGGAAATTCTCAAAATGGAAACTTAAATGATCATAAAAATCCTACATCTAATATTTTTTATTTAAAATAATCTTTCCTGTAAAAAGTTAGATGTTTGATGAAATTTCAGTAACTTCTGGCAGCTAATAGCTCATAAGAATTGGGTGGGGATGGGGTCAACAGGTGGTAAACACACACAAGGAAAAGAATTATTGTGGAAAGTAGAGTGCTCTCTCTCTCTCTCTCTCTGTGTCTTTCATAATGTAAATGAACTTTTATTAAAAACAAAAGCCAGTTTTGTGAAGAGGAAAGCACTCAGCTGAGATGGCTCAATTGTGGGTCTTCTGGTTCTGTGATTCCTTCAAAGTAATAAAGCATTCCTTGGAAACCATACAAGGGGTTTCAACTTTTGTCACTTTCTTTTTTTTTTATAAGTTAGCTTTTAAAAAGACACTTTCTTTAACATGCATGGTACAACTCTTAACGCTGGGTACAACTGGGCCTCCTTCCTATCACCCATGTCATCCCAAAAGTCAACAACTCACCCCTACAGTGTATGGAACTGCCTGCTAAGCTGTAGTGGCCCATTTGACATTTGACCTATACTTTTGATTCTTTTATTCGTTGTCACTCCATGTTAAAGAAATATTTTAATCTTCCTGATTTTCTTCTCATATTAAATCCTAATAAAAAAGGAAAAATTTTTGCATTGTACAAATTTGTACTAGAAGTCTGGTTGAGAGGATGTTTTTTTTTAGAGTTTTCTGAAAGTACGATCATTTAAATTGACAAGCAACAGAGTAAAATACTTTTCATATTTGCTTGAATTGATAAAGATTCATTCTAAATATCTCTCTTTACCTGTTGTCAAAAAAAACTAAAATTCCTGTATATAGCAGAATTAATATAGGACTCATTTCAAACTACACAGTCTAATAGGTATATAAACACACACACACACACACACACACACACACACACACACACACAGGAATTCACGCAACACACTGCATCTAGCTCCAAAAGGATGTGTTATTTAATGATGTTCTTAGGACCGTATCTTAGTCTTTGGTACATGATTATTTCCTCTAGGAAATGCACAGAGCTTTGAATGAATGAGTAAAAAATTGTTTGCAAAGTAGATTTTCATACCAGTTTTGTTTTAGCTACATTCATTGAGGCTCTACCAAAGACAATGTATTATCTTTATTTTTCCGTTTTTCTATTGTTAGAAAACAGGTTTCATTCAATTTTTATTTTGATCAGCAGATTGCAATGCAATATTTAAGAATAAGAAAATGTAATTATTATTTCTTTCCAAGGTAGTTGTGCCAAGTAGCAGTTATTACATTAAGCAGCTCATTCTTGAATTAAAGTGGAAGGTCAGGAAAGACCATCAAATGAGCTCTGTGGCCTCATTATTATTCTACTGTTGCATTTGGCAAATGTACTGGCCACTACTAAAGATGTGCTTTGTGTTAGAAAGATTGTCTGTCAGCCTCAAGTGACTAATCCAATAGCACTATAAAATGAACAGACCACCGTTCTCCTTCCATTTTTATTTCCTTTTCATTCTTAGATGAATCTTGTTTCATGTGTAATTGTTCTGTTGAATAGTTTGTATTTAGTTCCTTTATATAAAAAAGTCTTTGGTGTATGACTGAAAATGTTATCATATTTGTTTTCTGTTATAACTGTATTATTTCTAATCCAAATTTAAAGACTATGCTATCTGTCAAGTCTGTCATAAAACTTAAAAATAAAAAGATCCACTAGTCATGAAATGATTCATGTTTGCCAGATCATTTCCATTATTTCCTCTATCTGTTACAAAAACATGTGGATATATTTTCTTTGATAATTATTTTGTTTTCTGTGAAAAATTCCAATAATTACTCTTATATGTTATCATCATCAAAGAGCTAGATTTATTTGTACATATATTCATGTAATCTCTACAAATATGCCAAAGTATTCATTCTGGCAAAAAAAAAAAAACCTCCATATGGTAAATAAGTTGTGTAGATTTCAGTCCCTCTATTAGGAAACCAACATCTTCTTGCTACTACTATCAGTATTATTTTTGGTAACCTAGTTGTATGGATTACTACTCTACAGATGAATCTGATTATTTATACACTGGAGTGCATATGTAACCTTTACTACATGTGAAACTTTGTACTAAGTGCCTTACACATGTGAACATGGGAATAATTAGGAACCATTTTCCCTTAAGAAAAAAAGCTAGCCAAGCTACAGAGAGGAAATGCCTTGCTGAGAAGCAAATGGCCAGGATGTAATATGACCAGAAAGGCTCTGGCTTAAGACATATTTTTTCTTTCACCATTTTCCTTCCTTTTATCTTGTTTTTTTTTCTTTTTGAGGCAAAGTCTCATGCAGCCAATACTAGCTTTGAACGCACTAAATAGCTGAGGATGACCTGGTCTTGTCCTCCACCAGCCTTGAGTTCCAAAGTGTTGGGATCACAAGTATGCAACACCAGACCTGGAGAATGATAATTTGTTTCTACTTTAATTCCTAGATGTTGCAGTCTTCTATCCTACAGTTTGGATGTCCCTGTAACACTTGTTCCTCTCATGGAAGCTGTTCATGAACATCAATTCCATTTCTCCACTTAGAGTTATCTAGCATTAGGTCTGTGGTCACAGGTGTCCCCTTTCATTGTCCTTTGATCCTCATAGGCATTCTCAACACAGAACACTGTCATTCAGTTAATTATATGATTAATTGCCCTAACATCTGGGATTTTAACTGTTTTTTTTTTTTTCAAGGCAGGGTTTCTCTCTTTAGCTTTGGAGCCTGGAACCTGTACTGGAACTCGCTCTGTAGACCAGGCTGGCCTTGAACTCAAAGAGATCCACCTGCCTCTGCCTCCTGAGTGCTGTGATTAAAGGCCTGTGCCACCACAGCCCAGCTTTAACTATTTTGAACTTAAAAACATATCTACTTTCATACATTGTGCTATTCTATATGAATCAATCTATAGTTACATAGGCCCTAAGAGCTCAGATCCACCCTTCTAACTTCTTCTTTCAGCCTTTTTTTGGTCAAAATTCTTCTAAAAGTGAAAAAGTAAATTTTCCAGTTTTAAAAATCCCTTGGCATAAATGTTGCTTACATTTTATAAACACAGGTAACATTATGTAACCTTTAAAAGGCCTCCATTAGTAACACATGATGATTCTACTTACTCTGTGGCAAATAATGCAAAGCCCAAGGGAATGTTCACTGTGTACTCTGTTTGTTTCTTTTGCAGTCTTCTCCATCCCATGGGCTTTTTCTGGGAGGTAAGAAATTCGCTCAAGGCCACATAACCAGGCAGAGGTATATCAGAAAGGAGAGAAGCTTTGAAAAGAGCCTGGAAGACTAGAAAGGAGAATGTGAGATAACATTATCTCACAGCACTGCACACCACCTTTCAGGACTAAAATATCCTAGCTTCTCTTGACTGTGAAAATCCCTCCAGCAACAACTTGAAATTTTCCCAAGTAACTAGAAAAAATGTTTAGAGAAAAAGAAAGCAAATAAATTCTCCATCTATTACCATCAAAGTTTCCTCAAACTGTCTTTTAAAGGAGGATGACATGTGCTAGTCCTCTTTGAAGAAAATGTGCAGTTGTATTCTTGTGCAGTCTCATGGCAAGTTTGTTCTCTGTGGTATGAACAATGTCTCCTCAGAAGGCTCAGGGTATCTATTTCTCTTAAAAGTGCATCTGTAATCACTGGTAAGTGGGTGAAGAAACATAAAACTTTGAAGCTACAAAACATTCTTCATCATTGCCTATAAATATGTATAGATATAAACCTGGGGCCAGTGGCTTGTACTCCGAGATAGATATCTTATTCTTTTATCTGCACTGCCAATCAAATCTCGTATTCTTTCTTGAGTACTAGCATGAATTTACAACATTGTCTTCACACGCTATAGCATTTTTATCAGCCTTTCTTCTTTCTGTTCTTCCAGGCTCTTCTCAAAAGTCCTATCCTTTTTGATATACCTCTTCTTAGTTATGTGGCCTTGAGCAAATTTCTTCCCTCAGTAGCAAGTCTCTCCTTTACTTGCCTTACTTTTGAGTGTTCCTAGGCTGACTTATATATTATTTGCTCATGTGTCCTCCTCCTCACTGCTCAGTGTTTCAGTCCACAGCCCAGTACAGAGGATACTGCAGGACCTACAATCTGCATTCAGTTTGCTATGGGTGGCAGACCCTAGGAACTGCATGTTCTCACAGGAATGGTGACAACTCCCCTTGTACCTCTATGTCCCTGTATGAAGTCTTTGAATTCTTGATGCACTAACTTTTTTTCCTTTTTCTATTCATTCTTCTCTCATACTACACATCTGAACTACAGCTTTCCCTCCCTTCACTCCTCTCACTCCTCTCCCTTCCCTCTCCCTAGATCCACTGCTTCTATGTTTCCCTTCAGAAAAGAGCAGACCTCCCAGGAATAGCAACCAGCATGACATTACAGGATGCAATAAGACTGGGCACAAAGCCTCATATTAAGGATGGATGAGGCAATCTTGTAGGAAGAAAAAAGTCAGAGACACCCCTACTCCCATTGTTTGGAGTTCAACAAAACCAAACAACAACAACAAAAAATTAGCTCGAAAATCACAGCATTATGCAGAGGACACAGCACAGGCCAGTGCAAGCTCTGTGACTGCTGTTTCAGTCTCTGTGATCCTCTATGAGCATCATCTGTGCACTCACTTTTAACCAAAACTTTCCAAAGTGAAAATGAAGTACTGAACAAGCCAGTTATCTGGTTATGTGTGCCCTTTGCAAAGTCTAAGTGATTACTGGTTTTGCATTAGAGATTGTATTCCTTTCTTGTACTGTAGAGATTGTATTCATTCCTTTCTTGTGAGAAAATAAAACCACGCTAACCATATCAGATTTTATCTAGCATGCAGATTTAACCTTTTCCTGACTCAATGATTTGATATAAAGATTTCCTAGTCATATTTCTACCTCACTTGTAGCCTTTAAAACCATCTGACGGATAGCTGTGCATTACACAGTGTGAATTGGGCTTGAAATCTACATTAGGAGGGAATCTGCCTCTGCAAATTAATGATATTCCTTTGAGCTATGGAAGTCCAAAAATAACAGTATGAATGATTTGAAAATAAGAATCATGCTGCAAACATTAGATTAAGAAATTTATTTAAACATGTAAGCAATATATATACATATATATGTATATGTATAATTATTTGCAATCTTAAAAATTAAGTTTTAGAAATGAAAGAGAAATCACTGTGTATAACAAAAAAAATCACCTTTCTGTGCTATTTGAATCATAGTCACTCCAGAATTATGCCACCCTACCATATTTTAGTAAGTTCTGTATCCTGGTTGGTGTATATATCCTGTGAATTCAGAAACTAATCAACAATACACTAAACCTTTAGAATAGACAATTCAGGCAATGTCACATGGGATTGTTTCCATGTGTTATTTTTATTCATTTTTACTTCACATGTATGATTGTTTTGCCTATATGTATGTGCATCATGTGTATGCCTGATGCCTTCAGAAATCACAAGAGGCCATCAGAATCTCTGGAACTTAAGTAACTGATGGTTGTGAGCTACCAAGTGGGTGCTGAGAAGGGATCTTGTCTACCCTGCAAGAACAGTAACTACTTTTATCAACCCAGCCCTTCATGTTATACTTATTGGTATAAACATGAACAATCACTTCATCTCCCCTTGTAGTATTTATTAGTATAGACATCCCCAGTTTTTGGTTTCACAAACATCACAATAAGAAATTCCTCATGGTTAGCATTTACTGTATTTAATATTTTCAGGGATTCAACCTTAAGTCAATTCATCTCACAGATACCATATATGGGACAGAAATCTATGCTTTTAGAAAGAGAACTGTCATCGTATCCAGATGATAGACACTCAGAGCATTCAAGGTTTGCTGCATGCTACAACTTTCTCTGTCCCCACATGCCCAAACAGTCAAACACACATCCCACTTCTGTACCTCCTAAAAATATTCAACAGAATGGAATTATCAATAGAGAAGTTATTAATGGACCTCTTCAAAGTGCCTAGCCTTTGGGTGTAATAACATACTTCCCTTAACTTCCTGGGTTTTCGCCACCATTTGTACTACTCCAGCAACTTTTAAAACAATGCCAACAACTGACTACACCCAGCATACCTGCCAAGATCAATTGGGACTCAATTGATGTCTAAGCCATTTAAAAGACACCATTCTAATCTCTTATGAAATGTGCTTATCAGCTAAGATATGCATGAGCTTACTTTCAGCAGAGAGCAGAGACCTCTCAACTGAGTCTAAAATATATTTACCTTTTTTGAACAATATGCTTACCCTTTTGAATAAGAAAGGCATTTATCTCTAGAATATCAAAATAAATAAAAAGACTTATACTCTTGAATTTATTATAATATAATAAGGTATTCACTGTTGTATTATGTTTTCTCTTAACCCACCAGTTTGGAATAACAGGCAAGAATTTAAATGAATTCATATCCTAGATTTGTCTATGTCAAAGACAAAATGTTAGCATTTTTCAACAATATATATCAAAATAAACTCACAGAGAATGTGATCATAAAACATAGCAATAGATTTCAAATGGCATACTTTATCTTATTTATTTGAATTTTAGATTAAGTGTTCAATTTTATAATATAGAGAAGTTGTAATAAAAGCTGTGCTTTTTTGTTTTCATTATATATTTTTTTGCTGTAACTGGCACATATTTTATTTTTATCCTAGACAAAGAAGAGTCTCTTGAATAATATGCTAAATAATAGCAACCTTTTCCACATCATCTTCCCATGACTGGATGACACATGTAGTGTGCTCAGCCACAGTTAAGATCTGCTAGAGAAGTGCACCAGTGGTCGTATTCAACTTATTTTATTCTGGGACAATAAAATGTCCTTCATTTAGGAAAAAGATGACTTGAATTGCATGGGAAAATTTAAAGATCATATTTTTTGGGTTAATTGTATCAGAAACCATGTGAAACATGATACTGCAGAGGGAGGGAAACAACAGGCTCATTTTCATTTTGTTCTCCTATATAAATTAAAATAGAGAGATAGGCAGGTGCATCTGTGAAGGCAGCCATGCATCCATTAGCAGCTCACCTTCATAGAGGAACAGGGGAAAACAGGACAGACAGTTTGCTCAAGAAAGAAAGTGCTACTGTATAGAATCCCTGTGGAAAGGTAAATAAATGCAGGCAGTATGCTTTCATTTCCTCTCTTCTAGTGACCCTCAAGTTGAGAGATGGTATTTGCCAGAGAAAGTCAAGATGCTTCCAGTGCATGGAGGTTTTTTTCCCATTTTTTCCAGCTTAGTGACCTCTGTCCTCACTTATTTCCCCCTTGACCCTGTAAGTGGCAGCGGGAATAACTCACATTAATGTTTCAGATTCTTTGTGTGCTCAAACGAATGTTTTTAATTGTTTCTGTAAGAGGGATCACCCTTGGCCACCTCTCCTCCAGAAGCTGCCCAGGTTTCACTACAGATTTGCTTTAAAATCCCAAGAATTATGGATATCCATGCTATTAAAATATATATTTAATGATGATCTTTTCCATAGAATACTGATGTTCTAATAATTGTCACGTATTTTATAACTTAAATTAAAATCTCCATCCATATGCACAGACTACAAAGCAGGAAGTGAGCCACCACAGAGAATTCTCCCAGGTTGTCTGCAATTAGTCTTAAGGACCCTGCGAATATCCACTCTCAAACCCTTTTCTCTGTTCCCAATCTGCTGTTCATCTAAAGTAAGAACTGTAAACCACATGATGACCAGAAAGAGATAAAAGGGATTATCTTGACAGCTCGTGTTTCCCAGTAAAGCTAGGTATGGTCCTGTAGGCTAGACTGTCAAGTGCTGGGCTTAGAACCTATGTAAGCTGTCTCTTTCCTCTCTTACTTCCCATATCTGGGCAATTACTGCCTTTTTGGTGCTTTGGCCAAGCAGACTGTCAATTTGGTACAGCAATTCCACTCTAGACCAGGCAGCTGACAACTGCATTCTTCTAGAGACCTTCCTGCTTGCTTCTTGCTTCCCACTAAACCATTTTCCATGTAGTGTCTTAATAAATAAAATAAGGTAATTACATACTTGTGTATAAAAGTACCCATGGTTCCTTGTGGCATTTGTAATTCAATCTGACATATTTAGCATGGTTTACACGATTCACTTTTCCTATTTTCTTTCAGGATTTCTGACTAGATTTCCTATAACAAAACCCCCAAAAGAATAGGAATACTATACAAATTGTTAGGATCTTTACATAAACACCAGCCCTCCTGAAAAGAAACAATGTAAAGAAATAGCTAATTGTGAATGGTTGTATGTCAGCTTCTCTGAAGCATGAGAAACATTCAAGTTTGGCCTACTGTAGAATTGGTCATTCCCTTCCCTTGTCTCATACTGGCACAATCCATCCTGTCTTCTGGTGACAGGAAGGTCAGCCCTCCAATGCTCTCTAGGACTTGTTTTGGGGACAGGTCTTAGGGCCCTTCTACATGCTGCTTCTCAAGTCCCTTCAGCTCAAATAGTCAGCCTGTCATGGGGCCATATGTTGGGTGGTCTGGCTTGAAGCTCATCAAAGGCCTGCTGCATGCCCAGCACATCTTTTTACACACAACTGCTCAGCTTCTTTAAGTTTTCCCTTTTCCCAGACTGGACATCTTGGCACATCCCTCTTTGTTCACTCATATAGTGAACTCTATCGGCCCTCTAGTGTAGAGTCGCAGTTTGAATATCTTCTCCTCAGGGACCTTTCCTGAAGCTAAAAATCCCAACACTTTAGGGTATATTTCTTCATAACTTTTTATCAAAACTGAGATCTACTTTGTATATATGAGCATAATATTTTAAATATTTCTCTGATTAGACTGAAATTAATAAAGATGTAAATGTTATCTATCCTACCCTCATGTCCACTGTTTTTCCCTTCATACACTAAACACTTCACAAAACAACAAATTTCACTATTAAATACTTTCAATTAATTAGTTTTTCCCAGCCCAATCACAGTTTCCCCTCCCTCCCTCCTTCCCTCCAAGTCCCTCCCCCACAACTTTCCCTCCACCCATTCACTCCTCCTTCTTTCTCTTCAGAAAATGGCAGGCTGCCCATGGATATCAACCAGCCATGGCATATCAAGTTGCAGTAAGACTAGGTATCTCTTCCCCTATTAAGGCTTCCAAAAGAAACCCTTAGGAGGGAAGGGTCCGAATAGCTGGTAACAGAATCAGAGACAGTCCTTGTTTCTACTGTTAGGAGTCCCACAAGATAACCAAACTACACAACTGCAACATATATGCAGAGGACCTAGGTCAGTCCCATGCAAAGACTCTGCTTGTCAGCTCAGTCTCTGTGAGCCCCTATGGGTGCAGGTTAGTGATTCTGTGTGTTTCCTTGGTGTATTATTGGCTCCTCAGATGCCACAATCCTTCCTCCACTTCTTCCACAGGATTCTCTAATGTCCACCTAATGTTTGGCTGTAGGTCTCTGTATCTGTTTCCATTAGTCACTAGGTGAACCCTCTAAGATAACAATTTGGTTAGGTAACAATCTATGAGTAGAGCAGAATATCATTATGAATCATTTCATTGACTTTTTTAAAATTGCCAGTCATGTTTTGTTCTATTCTAGGTATCTGGGCTGTCTAACTTCTGGGTCCTGGCCCTCTAGGCAATGTCAGGGGTGGGGTTCCTCTTATGGTATGGATCTCAAGCTGGACCAGTCATTGGTTGGGTACTCCCATAATTGCTGTGCCACCTTTACATAGCTCATCTTGTAGGTAGGGTAAATTGTAGGTCAAAGGTTATGTGGCTGGGTTGAGGTCCCATTCCCTCCACTGGAAGCCTTGCCTGGTTTGAGAAGGTGGCTAGTTCAGGCACTGTGTCCCCCGTTACTCGGAGTCTTAGCTAGAGTTACCGTCAGGAATTCCCAAGAGTTTTTGTTGCACTATTTATTAAATATCTTGATGTCATGAAGATTTGAAATATAACTATCATTAAAACAAAAAAATTATTTGGTTTTTTGTTGTACATCCATTGTTTTGTACTTTGAATTATTTTGAAGTTATGACAGCAATTGTCTTGAGGAAAAGTCATGGAAAATAAACTGTTTAAATGTAAATATTTTATAATAAAACTGTTGTGGAATATTAGTTGAAGATGTGCTACATTTGTTTAACAATACTATGGAATATTTGTTTAATGATGCCAAAGATATGTTGTATTCTTTTGTGTTGCATTTGTTTAACTCTGTGGAGCTGTCTTACTTTGCCTGTCTAAAACACCTGGCTGATCTAATAAACAGCTGAATGGCAAAGAGCTAGGCAGGAGTCAGGATAGTTTGGACTGGCAGGCAAAGAGAATAAATAGGAGAAATCTGGAAAGAGAAGATCAGGGAGCAAAAGGAGAAAGAGAAGAGAACTCTAGAGACCATCCATCCAGTTACACCAGAAGTCATGGATTAAGAAGTAAAGAAAGGTATATAAAAGGTAAAAGGTAAAAGCCCAGAGGCAAAAGAAAGAATAATTTAAGAAAAGCTTGCCAGAGATAAGCCAAGCTAAGGCCAGGATTTCATAAGAAAGAATAAGACTCCATGTGTTTATTTGGGAGCTGGGTGGTGGGTCCCCAAAGAGTGAAGAGAAAAGAGTAAACAAAACAACATAAAACCAATGCAATTTCTAGGAAAGCAATAATATGATACCACTACATTTTATTATATCTCTCAAAAATTTTAGTTAATATAGATTCTATCTGAATGTTTAAATAAAACTGTTATAGAAGAAAATCACCTGCAATTCAAATAACATGTATAACAGGTCATTTCAACCTATGGCAAATTTTTGTATAATTGGCTCAAAGTTTTAATAATTAAATAACAGATTTTGATAATATCCTTCTTATAAGTCACAAAGAAAGTGTATGATTAACTACTGTGTTTATCATGGGACGTAATCTGCATATCTAATGAGCATAAAATATTTGCTCTCTATAAATTTTTGTTTGTTTTTGAAGCAGGGTTACACTGTATATCCTTGGCTGGATTGGAACTCACTATGCAGACCACACTGCCCTTGAACTCATAGATATCTGGCTACCTCTGTTTCCCAAAAGTTATAATTAAAGGCATGTGCCACCATGTCTAGCATTAAATATAAATTTTAATCATTTTAGTATAAATGAATATATAAGTCAGAAGATATGTAAATTTATTGTACCCATGAAAATTAGCAAGTAGAAATATTCTGCTAAATTAATGAACATAGTTCTGCAAAGCCCATTCTAAACTCTGCACACTTAAATGATTCATCTCTACTAGCTAGCTTTCATTGTACCAGAAGGTTTTACTTATTCTATTAAGGAAAAAAGAATTCAACAGTCTTATCCAGCTATAAACTCTGTTAGCCACACTAGTGACTGTACTAGCAAGATATTTACACCAATGCATAGTGCCATGAATGCTATGATGTGATGGGAGCAACCAACTACTTTCTGGATAGATTTAAAGCCTGCTTCACAAGACAGAAATCATGTCTGATACAGCAAACTAGACACAAATTCATTACTTGCTAGGTCATAGGTACCATGAGTGAAGCTAATATTATTATTCTGATAAATGGACCTAATATTAATCTGTCTTATACTTTTATATTACAATTTGTTCTTATCGTTATACTCACATATTAATACATCTCTCATCTTTCATCAGATAAGTTTATTTTTTCAGTAGATGTTAGTAGTATAGAAACAAATCACTAATCACTGGGCAAAGAATTAGTGGCTGTGGAGTACCCAACTCTATATGAGATATCATTTCCTCCAAAACTTCAGGGATCGACACAGAAAGTGAATCAGAAAGAGAGATAGGTAGCAGACATGTGCAGAGAACATTATTATATGGAAATGATAGGGTGGTTGCACACACTCACTCATAGCAGCTATGTCTGCATGCACCAGATCAAGCCAATCAAAATTCCAGGATTGACAGAGGGAAGGCTAATGAAGTGCCATCTCTATTGGAGAAGCTATTTGTACCTGATGGCTACTGGGCAGGAAGAGTCCATTTTCTTCAGGGATATGACCACAGAGAGGCCACCTGTGTTAGGGTAAACAGTTTCACACCCTTGTACACACAGGCAGCACTGAGAGTAGTCAATGGGTTTGAGAGAGAGAGAGAGAGAGAGAGAGAGAGAGAGAGAGAGAGAGAGAGAGAGAGAGAGAGAGAACATGATTTTGGGAGGGCAAATGTAAGGGTAAGTGAGGAATTGGAAGGGAGGGAGTGGGGTGTATTTGATTAAAATACATCATATGCATGTATGGATTTTCAATTAAAAATCTACAATGTTATTAAAACAAAACATAAAACTAAATAATTATTAATCAAAAATATATTTAATGAATTTCATAAATATATTATATATGATAAATGCAGTTTAAAGAGCTATCCTTTTAAAAATCTTTTTGTGTATATGTCTGTGTGTATGGTATGTGTGGTGTGTATGGGTGTGCTTGTACTTTTTGGAAGAATACCCCAAGAATATCTAAATAACTTATCACAATTCCTCCCATTATTGTAAAATTCTCTTTGGGGCTAAGGTGGGCATCTGTGTTTCTATAATAATCACTTTTAAATATCCCATGTGAAGTGTTTCTTTAAAAATGTAACTAAAAGTGCAAGTTAGATGCGTAAAAGCAGGGGGATTCTACGTCATTTGAGAAACTTTCAAGGTATGCTTTAATAATGAAACACACCCAGACATACAGTATTATTAAATTGCTTCTGTATATTAAGGCTTTAATTCCCCATAAATATAAAAGTTTATGATACTGGATGCTAACAGTCTGTATTTTACATGATGATTATAAGCTGACCATGCTTGTGTTCATTATGAAGGTATAGATGAACAGAAAGTTGCCTTGCTAAAAGTCAACTTAATTTTCATAGCACAATCATACACTTGCATATTTTATATCATCAATTATTAGTACATTAAAGAACCACATTTACCAAGTGTTACTGAATGTAATCAGCTAATGCAATTTATAAATAAATACGGTCTTTTATTTTTTCTTAGAAAGCATGTATTTTCATATTTTACTTCCATGTCACATACTTTACTTTCAACTTTCTGAAGCTCAAACATTAAGCCTTCATAGAAAAACCCAGTTTGATAAATCTTGACAGGTGATAAAATAAGTTTTACTTTAAATAACTCACTGCCTCTATTCATTGGTATCAAATAGACTTCACTACAAAATTCCTAATATACAAAATTGTCACTCATGTCCAAAGAACTTTCTCCTGTTATCTAAATCTTTTTCTTCACCATATTCTTAAATTCATTGAGAGCCATATATGAAACTGTATCAAATGGCTCTCTTTGTATAACCCATCCAGAATTAACTTTTTGATGGAAAATATTGCTTATTTTCCTCAAAATTTATGGTAAAATATCCAGTAATTTATCCCAATTTCTTGTTTTAAAATCTACACACTAGCAAACAATGAAACAAAAGTAACTAGCTGGAAGTTTTCCTGTGTCCTGCCCAGTCCTGCAGCCACTCAGACCCAAGTAAACACACAGAGGCTTATATTATTTTAACTGCTCAGCCTTTAACTCAGGCTTATTACTGACTAGCTCTTACACTTAAATTAATCCATAATTCTTATCTATGTTTAGCCACATGTCTTGGTACATTTTCTCAGTTCTGCCTTGTCATCTTGCTTCCTCTGTGTCTGACTGGTGACTCCTGACTCAGCCTTCCTCTTCCCAGAATTCTCCTTGTCTGCTTATCCAGCCTATACTTCCTGCCTGGCTACTGGCCTCCCAGCATTTTACTAAACCAGTGTACAAGGGCATTATTCCACAGCAAGTAACATTATTATTATTATTATTATTATTATTATTATTATTATTATTGTTGTTGTTGTTATTATTTGCTTTGATTAAAAGGGGACAAAACTTTATTGGATAACTGCTGCAGACACTTTTATATAACTTTAAGCTACCTATTAAGGGAGACATAAACATGCAGCATTTAATCTTTCAAGAACAAAATGGTGGGACGGTACAAATCTTTCAGATCTTTAAATATGTACAAAGTGGACTTTGAATAATTTTTCATTCAGCTGCAGTATCCCATGTTGAGACATACTTGGCTACCTTGGACACAGCTCAAAGGTGACAATGGTCAGTTTAATGAACATCATCAGCTTTTGGCCTCAGTGTAGAAGTGAGATTTTCATAGAGTACAGAATTTAAGAGGGACAAAATACTTTGATGTTTTATATGCTGAGAATCTGATTATTAGTACCTTTATTGAAAAGATGTGTCTAAGAAGTAATCCATCCAATTCCATTTGGATGGCCAGCTCCTCTCACCTGTCTGTCTTAACCAAACCCTACCCTCCAACCCCCAGGTATCTCTCAATACTTTATGTCTGAGGCTAGATCACCAAACAGACATTATGAAAACATCAGTTTTACAAACTTAATTTTGCTGTTGTTTTAAGTCAATTAATAAAAATGAAATCAAGTCTTTAATTCATGAGGATCTTTCATATTAATATTTAAACTTAAGATTCAACCACCACATGTTTTCAAAGGAAAGGTTTCTAGAGACATCTTAGCTCAGTTTTACATGGTGGCACCGATTGCCATTAACAGTTTTTTAGATCTTAAAAAAATTATTCTTTTATTATGCTACATATATACATTACATTCCTACTACAGTTTCCCCTACAGCCATTTCTGACAGTCCCCTCATCTTCCCTCTTCTCAAGGTCCATACCTCCTCCATTTTTCCTTTTTCCAGAGAGAGAGAGAGAGAGAGAGAGAGAGAGAGAGAGAGAGAGAGAGAGAGAGAGAGAGAGAGCGAGCCTGCCAGGGACATTAACTGAACATGGCATAACAAGTTATAATACGACTAGGCACAAACTCTCATAGCAAGTCTGGACAAGGTGGTCCAGCAGGAAGAACTGAGTCCCAAGTGCTGGCAAAAGTGTTAGCAATAGCCCACTCCCACAGTTAGGACTCCCACAATAACACAAAGCTATACAACCATAACACATATGCAGAGGACCTAGCTCAGACCCACACAGGACCTGTGATTGTTGCTTCAGTCTCTGTGAGCCCCTATAAAAATCCCACAGAAACGGGGAAAGGATTCTAGGAATCAGAGGGGTCAAGAAAACCACATGACTTTAGACTTCAAGTAGCCTCGAAGTTTGAAAAGTAGCCTACTTTCCCATTCTGCAGCTGAATTGACAGGGTTGCCTCAAATCAAAACTAAGGAAAAGTCAACAAGCCTTTATTTCAGAATCTTTAGGCAAGCCACACAATTTTTGAAACTAACATTTTTTTTTGCTCAACCTCTTTTGTTATTATAAAGATACACTTTACATTGAAACAACAAAGGAAAAAATGAGCAAAGTTGTTATTGAATTCTTGTATCCTAGGATTCCTACTGCTTTATCCACACCAGACAAGTTATTGTCTAAGTGTTTTTTCTTTGCAGTCCCTTTCTTTTCCCCACTTTCCTCCATCGTTAACTCTGGCCTCTGGCGTCTGTGTATAATTTTAAAATGAGTTAAGATAGATTTAGGAATAAAAAGGACATTCTAAATCTATATGTGTAGTAATTATAATCTTACCATCAACTCACAGGTTGGGAGTTCAAATGCAAGTTCACCACCCTGAGACCTAGAGAAATACAATACAAACCTTGCTGTTAGTATTGACATTTGATTTTCAATAAACAAAAATCATATTACTGATCCAATAATAAGTGTAATTTTATGAAATATTAATGTACATTTAACTTAATGGTTTTAACTATACTTTTGTCAGAACTAGCATCACTCTACTCACATGAAATTATTGATATTTAACAATCATTCCTTTAATTTGAACTGTTTCAGGCAGAGATTATAGATAAGCAGAACACCTGTACAGTCTTTCTTCTCATGGGCCTGGGAGAGATGGATACATTTGTACACATAATGCACTCTTGCAGATGGAATTCTAGGGGGTAAACAGCACTCATTCTTTACCAATGCCAATACATATGTTTATATAGAGATTCATAGAAAATATGGCATGCACACCATCAATGTGATTGCAATAATGTAATCCTATTCTACACTTTCTGTTTTAACTGCTGGAGAATATAGAATTCCACATGAAAATAAATGTATAGTTATAAAATTGCAATCCTATTCTACATTTGCTGTTTTTTGTCTTGTTTTAGTTTCACTTTTTGTTTGTTTTGTTTTGTTTTGTTTTTAGTGAGATGGGGTTTCTCTGCGTAACAGCCTTGAGTATCCTGGAACTCACAGAAATCTACCTGCTTATCTCCCACGTGCTAGGATAAGTGCCATGCACCACCACCTCCAGAGTTACACAGAGAATATAGAACTCCACATGACTACCAACGTTTCATATCATATTTTGAAGTCTGTGTCATATTTCATAGTGTAGAAGCTATTTGAAGTCTGTGGGAGCCCGTTCTGGGGTTCCTCGTGGCTTTACTCAGCAGGTCCGAATAGAGGATGATCAGGACCACGGGCCTGAGTGCAGGTGTCTGAGATGGTCTGCACTTGGCTGTGCTGGGGGAGGAGGTCTTTTGCTCCACCCCTTGGCATCTCTATAAAAACCCTGGACCAGAGACAGTCCGGCCCCGTTGGAATAGGTTCCAGGCCCTCTCGAGGCTATCCTTTATTTTCTATCTGTTTATCTCCACAAGATTCTCCGCTATAAATCCTTCTATCTAATATTTCCTGCTGATCGCACTCAAGAAAACTCTGGGAAGCTGTGGGGGTGGTGGGTAAACGCCCCACAGAAGTCATAGAAATGTATGACCCTATCTAATTTTATTGTCTTTAAATCTCTTGGCTATGATCACTCATGGCATTATTTGATAGATGATACAGCCTTTGTAAATGCTTTATTATTTTAATGTAGCATATTAACTGACAATCATTATTAATCTTTAAAGTTTACTTCCAGGTTGATGCTTTTTGATGAGAATAAAAATAAAAGGGAAAATTCAATCTCTTCTCAATGAGGAAATGTGTAGTGTTTACAAACCCTTCAGAAATTCAACAATGTGCTATAGCACGTGTCTAGTTAAACTACAATAAAAGTTGGTAAAAATAGAAACAGTAAAAGAAGCACTGCCATGTTGGCTGCTTAATGGTTAGTATTAGTTTGGAGAATATATTTTCCCCAGGTACTAATGTACTAAGGTGCTAAAGCACAGTACTATAAATGGAACCATTGACTATGACAAATGAGTATTTAGCACATTAGCAAGGGTTGTCATATGTGAAAATGAGGGTTTCGTTGAAAAGAATAATGGGGAAATATAATAAAATGCCACTGCCATGTAGATAAAAATCAACACATCAAAACTTGATTTCTTCTGTATGTGTGTTTTGGTGTGTGTGTGTGTGTGTGTGTGTGTGTGTGTGTGTGTGTGTGTACAAATGAATGCACTCAAATGTATATATGTGTGGGAAGATTAGAAGTGAACCTGGGGTTCCTCAGTGGCCAGACCCCTCTGTTTTGTTGTTGGTGGTGGTGGTTTTCTATGACAAGGTCTCACAATTGACTGGAACTTGCTTCTTAGTGAGCCTCAGGGGTACACCTGTCCCTCCTTTCCCGGTGCTGGGATTATAAGTGTGTGCCAGCACATTGACCATTTTTATGTGAGTTCTGAGGATCAAACTCGGGTCCTCATACTGGCATAGGAACCATTTTTTCCTACTAAATAACCTACCTAGATGGCAGTCTTGCTTTCTTATTTTGTAATGTGAAATGCATACATGGAGTGCAATCCTTAATAACAAATGCTCAGAAAAATCTCAGCTGAGGTCACTGGATAAATTGGTGGCAGAGATAGGAAGTATTCAAAATTTTTGATTCTTGATGTACTGTGTTGAACTTCAGTCTCTGGCCTTTGCTACTGGCCTCCTTATTGCCAAATTGGTAAGCTCTGTTCACCAGCATCCCATAGATGCTTCCACCATTCTTTCTCTTTACAAGCCACAAAGCAAATTAATCTTTTAAATACTACAGACTCATCTTTCAAGTATGACCCCATTGCCACTGTCACTGCAGGAGGAAGAAGCAAGAAAAGCATTGTTGACATATACTTACTATTGACATTTGTTAAGGAAAATCTTCTCCTGCACAAAAATTCACCTAATAGGACTCAAAGTACTTAACCTCCAAAAGTCAACTGTCAGTGGCCTTGTTTCTTGCTCTTCATTTTTATTAGCAGATATAATAAGTTAAATTTTGGGAACACAATGTCTTCAATTTGGGTTTCAGGGTTTCTATTACTCTGATGGAACATCATGACCATAAAGCAACTTTGGGGAGGGAGGGATTTATTAAGCTTACACTTCTACACTGATGTTCACCACTGAAGGAAGTCAGGATAGGGACTCAAACAGGTCAGGATCCTGGAGGCAGGAGCTGATGCAGAAGTCATGGAGGGGTGCTGTTTACTGGCTTGCTTCCCCTGGCTTGCTCAACCTGCTTTCTTATAGAACCCAGGACCATCAGCCCAGGGATAGTACCACCATAATGGGCTGGGACCTCCCCCACTGATGACTAATTGAGAAAATGCCTTACAGCAGGATCTTATGGAGGTATTCCCACAAATGAGGCTTTTTCCTCTCTGATGACTCTAGCTTGTGTCAAGTCTAGCTTGTGTCAAGTTGACCCACAGAACTAGTCAGTATACACAATAACCCATTGAGGTGGCAGAATAAACATTTAGCTAAAACCAAATATGATCATGCCTGAATAAGCTGAATGATTATACAAATAAAAATATTGTTATTACTATTTTATTTGTATAAACTGAATGTCAAGCTTTAATATTTGGCATTATAATTAAGAAATAATAATTCCTTTTTAATGTCATTTAGCAGTATCATATGCTAGATTCCTCTTTCAGGCACTGTGTTACATATTTTCAATTTTAAATGGAAGCTTTTAACTGAATAACTGAATTTAAATATAAAATTCACATGAGATTTATGATCTCTAGCTACATCTAGAATGTGTATTTGAGTTTGAGACACTAATAAAAATCCAAAGGCCATCTTTGTCTGTATTACTGACATTATTATATTGATTAGATATCACAGGGATGTGCATTGTAAATCACTACTCAGATTTACATTTAGAGATTCAGAAATAATATCAAAAGCATCTGATAAATTTGTCTTCCAAGGTTAAATCCAAGCCAAAAGAATGATTTCAAGCATGTACGACATCTAATGTCAAAGTGTGGCTCTCTCCAAACTTAATTTATATTTTTTAATGATTTGTAGGGTTAGACTCTGGCAAAGATATGAAATGCTGTGATGTATTTAAACAGGAAAGAGACAATCTAACACAACATGAATAAATAATTATGTTTAAAAGAGGTATTTGTGAATAAGGACCAGTTATTAAACTAATAGTGCCATTTGCAGAGTTTTATCCTTGATGCACTTTAGGAAATTTCATTTCACATAATATTCTAACAATATGACCTTATCATGCACCACTCTCCTTTGAGCTACTTACATTTGGAAGTTCAAGCACTGCACAGAGCACTATGCTAAAAAATGATTGTCAACTTAAATATATTACTGGAAATTTTATAAATCTAATAACCAAAATCTATCAGGTTAAAGAAGGAATATTTTAGTGTTACACTGTGACCAAGTAATACAGCCCAGCACTTTAGTTAGCTATTCTAGATAATATAAACTTTCAGAGAACACATGAAATTCCCCCAGAAGCATGTATAATGTTCTATTCGTTTCATCTTATCTCCACATAATCTTGCTATTTTTAACATCATATGAATAGAAAGGCTAAAGAGGCTAACAAATGTATCCAAGGGCACACAGCCAATAAGTGATAGAGATGAGTTTCAATCAGAATCTCTCTTAGTCCATAATGAGATACAACATTCAGATTTTAAAAAAGTGTGTGTGTGTGTGTGTGTGTGTGTGTGTGTGTGTGTGTGTGTGTGTGTGTGAATGTGGGTGCCTACCATTGTCAGAAGAGGCCATCAGATTCCCTGCAGTTGTAGTTAAAGGTAGTAACTAAACTGTGGTCCTCTGGAGGTGGAGAACATGCTAAAACACCTCTCTAGCACTCGATTCTTTTAATGAGGAAGTATGCAATAAAACACAGCTTCCATTTTAATCTCTTTAAGAAGAACTGCTGTGGATATCATTCTATATAAATAAATCACTGATGGCCAGTGACCAGGCAGGAAGTAGGTGGCCAGGCAGGAAGTAGGTGGGACAAGGAGAGAGGAGAATTCTGGGAAGCAGAAGGCTGAGGGGGAGACACTGCAGCCACCTCCAGGACAAGCAACATGTAAAGACTCTGGTAAGCCACCAGCCACATGGCAAGGTATAGATTTATAAAAATGGGTTAATTTAAGATAAAAAAAACAGTTAGCAAGAAGCCTGCCATGGCCATACAGTTTATAAGTGTCTGAGTGATTATTTTATATGTGGATTGTGGGACTGCGGGGCTTGGGGAACCTGGAGAGAAGCCCTCCAGCAACAAATGGCGCCCAACGGCTCGAGTTTCCACCTTAAACCTGAGAATATTTAATAACCAATTCTAAACAGAGCCAAAACCAGGTTCCTGCTTCTTGTCTCATATGGGCAGCTAGACGCTGCAAAACGCAGGTTTGAACACTGGCGGGTTCCTGGTGTGTTTGACTGGCAGTATGGTAGGAATGAGGCGTCTGCAAGCGGCACATTAAGCTGTGTGGTAGATTTAGTCTTTGTTAGTATTTTTTAAAAAATAAAAAAGGTTTCTGGGCTACACACTGCTTTGATAAAAGCTTAGACCCACTATTTCTGAGAATTGATGGCTCCCAGAGCTGGCAGAAAACATACCACTGCCATGTTGGGAAGCTGAAGTGGGCGGAGCCAGCAGCCACAGCGCCTTTTCAGTCTTAGAATGGTGCAGTTTAAAGCAATAGGCTCAAGTTAATATAAAACATAAGCCTCGTAAAGATGGCTACCACACAGAGAATCTGGATTATGTTGTCTTTGATATTTGTAACTGAAGAAAAACATTTGATTCCAAAAGCTGTTGAGTTATGCCAAAATGTATATTTTAAAGATACCTTGACTTCAAAATTTGGATTTAAGGATATGTTGCTTTGGAAAAGAGGTTCTGCTTTTGTTTCCACAGAAAGCCAGAGGCTGTGGATTTGTTCCAGATTAAGATACATCAGGTTTGACCAGCCAAGACCCCCTGAAAGGTCTCCGATGACACCATGGCCCAGATTATCCAACATCCAAAATGGTTTGAAGGCAGCTGGCTCAGACAATACAGCCTCACGGACTATTCCATAATCCTAAAATTTTCTTTGTATCCCCATAAGATACAGCGCCCCCCTCCAGCAGGAAGTAGTAAGAGATGCTACGCCCAAATTCCCAAATATACCAAGCTGGCTTTAGAGGTGGAATTGGCTCACTCCCCCTCTAAACCCAGACATATTGCTTTAAAAAAAATGGTTAAGAGATTCTTGTGTCCCAAATCAGAAGAGCCCTCTGGTGTGGGACAGAGAAAAACAAATATTTTTATTTAAAACAGGTTGATTATAAATGTGATCTCTTTCTAAAAAAGAAAAGGGGATATGATATAGATATATAGGAGGATATGGAGATGATAAGATAAAAGGGTAGATTAATGAACCTACTTTTAAAGAACAACTTGTTTAAAATATTTTACATTGGTATAAATTTTAGTTTATTGATACAAACTTGAAGTTAATTTTGTTATACTGTATATATATATATTTCTATTCTTGTTTGAGGTATTATGTTTATGTAACTCATTTAAAATTGTAATGGATAATTAAAAATAGATTAATAATTAGTCATCTATGATAATCATATTTGTAGCCACGTTAGTTAAGTCTTCTAGGTATACGTAAATATATTTCAGATAGATAGGTAATCTTCAAACACTTCATAGACCTAGAGAATATGGCATTTAAATAACTTAGAATTCTGTTGACGTGAGACACAATTGCTCCTGGCTGCACCAATTTGATCCCGAGAGAATGTTGGGCTTCTAAGACATTTCCATTTGGAAGTTTGTCTTTTTGGCACAAAATGGCCTACTGGACAAAGAACTGCCCTTGCCTTGATGGCTGACAGTACAAATATAATGCTGTCCTTTCTGGACAAGCGGGACACACGGAAAGCGACCACTGTACTCTGCCAAGACAGGGTAAGATGGTCTCTCAGAATTTCTGCTTCTAAAAATGGTCTGTCAGATACTCTAGGCCTGTAGCCAATTTGAATGCACCAACAATGCTGAGAAACATTAGGTGACTGTCCAGGCTGCCAGCTGTCTTGGTCTACTTTTGCAAGATTCCTGAAAGTTGCTTGCATCCATCTACCATTTCTCAGATACCATTATGTTCCTTCTCAGGTCTTTGATGTGGTTGAAAACTAGATAGTTGTAATTTCCTCAGTTATGACAAAAGATAAGTTAGATATAAAACCTTAAACTCACAAATATAAGATAGATAGGACATCTTCTTTAATTTGTAACTGTAATTCTTGCTCGATAATTGTTTTGTTATATGTAATTTTACCATGTTAAAGTTAAAACCTTACTTTTTAAAAAAAGAAAAAAAGGGGAAATTCTGTGGATATCATTCTATATAAATAAAACACTGATGGCCAGTGACCAGGCAGGAAGTAGGTGGCCAGGCAGGAGGTAGGTAGGACAAGGAGAGAGGAGAATTCTGGGAAACGGAAGGCTGAGGGGGAGACACTGCAGCCACCTCCAGGACAAGCAACATGTAAAGATTCTGGTAAGCCACCAGCCACATGGCAAGGTATAGATTTATAAAAATGGGTTAATTTAAGATAAAAGAACAGTTAGCAAGAAGTCTGCCACGGCCATACAGTTTATAAGTGATATAAGCATCTGAGTGATTATTTTATATGTGGATTGTGGGACTGCGGGGCTTGGGGAACCTGGAGTGAAGCCCGAACCTGGAGAGAAGCCCTCCAGCAACAAAGAACTTAAGTTAACAACTTCAAGAGGCATAGACGCAATGAAATACTGTCAAGAAAAAAATGTAATCACAACCTTTTCAGGTAAGTTGATGGTAGTAGGAAAAATTATATTGAGAGAGATAATCCAGAGCCAGGAAGACAAACATACCATGCTCTCCCCAGTCTGTACTTCCTAGGCTTTCGATGTGTTTATTGTAACCTGGAATAACTGTAGCATCAAGGGAAGTAAAGGGGACCAAGAAGAAGGAGCAATAGATAGGGGAAAAGCAGGGTATAATTATTTGAAGGAGAAAATAGGGAAAAGAGTGAGGGGGATTTACTTAGGTATGGGGAAGGAAATAAACAAAGGAGAAAGATGGAAGAGAGTAAACTGACAGCAATAAAATCTGTAATATCTATAAGATACAATATCATTATATATTTCCCTAAAATTACATTATAATACATATACCTCTCTATATGCATATACATATATAGTTTTAAGAAATTTTTTTATCTGGGCTAACATTGTTCCCTCCAAGAAAAATAAACTATCTAACAAAATCCCACCATCAGGCACAACAAGTCCCCTTTGAGTTATTGATCAAGGTTCTCCAAGAGACTCTCAAAACACAGTCTATTACTATTACCTTTGCTTGCCTCCCAGAACTGGAAGGTATGGCCTATGCACTCAGACACTGGGCCTAGAGGATATGAACTGGAACTGACCTGAAAACCTTCTTCCTAAGGACTAGCTTTCATGATATCAGGGAATGGAAACAAATAATAGTCCTACCCAGCTATAGTCTCCATGGACCTCATTTACCATGGTCTCCTATTCCTTGTTCTCCCTCTCTTTTCTTGATCCAGCTAGGATCTCCTACTCTCTTTCCCTCGACCCTCGCCCTTCATTGGTCCCACTCATGTCCAGGCTGTTCATGTAGATCTCATCCATTTCTCCATGTCTTTCTTGGAGTCCCGTTTTTCAGATAGCCTCACTGGTGGTGTGAGTAGCAGTCCAGTCATCCTTGTTCCACATCTAGCATCTTCCTATGAGTGAGTACATACCATATTTGTCTTTCTGAGTCTGGGTTACCTCACTCAGGATGATTTTTTCTAGATCCATCCATTTGCCTGCAAACCTCATGATATCATTGTTTTTCTCTGCTGAGTAGTATTCCATTGTGTATATGTGCCACAATTTATTTATCCATTTTTCAGTTGAAGGGAATCTAGCAGAGAGCTAGGGAGGCCCACGGAGATCCACAAAGATACCCCCGCAAAAGACTGCTGGCAATGGTCGAGAGACAGCTGGAACTGACCTACTCTGGTGATGGGATGGCCAAACACCCTGATAGTTGTGCCATAAACCCCATCCAAGGACTGAGGAATCTGGATGCAGACATCCATGGCTGGGCCCCTGGTGGAGCACTGGGAGTCTAATTAGTGAGAAAGAGGAGAGTTTATATGAGCAAGAATTGTTGAAGCCAAGGTTGGATAAAGCACAGGGACAAATAACCAAATGAATGGAAGCACATGAACTATGAACCATAGGCTGAGGGGTCCCCAACTGGATCAGGCCCTCTGAATGGGTGAGACAGTCATGTGGCTTGATCTGTTTGGGAGGCAGCTGGGCGGTGGTGCCGGGTCCTGGGCACTTTGCATGAGTTGGCTGAATCCTGGGACTTATGCAGGGACGCTTGGCTTGGTCTGGGAGGGGGGGACTGGACCTGCCTGGACTGAGTCTATCAGGTCGATCCCGGTCCTCGGAGGAGACCTTGATCTGGAGGAGGTGGGAATGGGGGGTGGGTTAGGGGGAGGGGGCAGGGGGCGGGGAGGGAGAGCATGGGAATCGGTGGCTATTATGTGGAACTGAATGGTGTTGTAAAATAAAAAATAAATAAATTAATTAATTAAAAAAAATAATCTCCATGGACCACATCACCAACCAGCATGACACAATAACCCTAAGGGTGCAATAGTGCCAACCACACTTGGTGGTAACCAAGAGCTCTCTATTCTGACCTAGGGCCTGACCAACAGGAGTGAAATAAGGCCTGGTAATGGAACCCTAGCCAACTGCTCAGCACAAGTGAAATCATGTATCTTGGAGGAGCACCTACAATGGCCACTTGTTAAACCAGCATAATTCCTAACTACATACTGAATTTTTATCTCTATATCCACAATAGAAGTAGCGGTCATCAAAGAAGTTTCTCTTTGAAACAGAAGGAGACCATTACAGAAAACCACAGTCAATCAAAATATAGAGAACAAGACATTCTATGGTTCCCAGTCTCCAATGATCCACCTACAGCACACTTCCTGAATTTAGGACTCAGGGACACTTGCAGAAGAGGGAGTGCAAAGATTGTAAGTAAGAGTCTAAGAAACAGGAAGTTTGGTATGAGATTGTGTTGACTAGAAATGTCAAGAGGCTACACCCAAAAAGTCTCATTAACATGGCTACCTAAACAAGAATTTAACAATATTGACACCAGTGGACATATGAATAAGGAAAGGGGAAAGCTCACAGAGCCTCAACTCTAGACAATGAAATACAGGCAACTGGGGAATGAGGAGAACAGGAGTAATCATCTTCTCCAGGGAAAAACTCTCCACTTGGTTATCTAATATAAAGTGTTCAGTCCTGAGATGGTATACATTCAAGTAACATTACATACCCTGAGCAGGCTGTATTTATATCTTTAGGAATATGTGTATATGTAACAATAAGTTTTTTATTGTTTTTATTTTTTACTAAGAAAATTATTATTCAATTTACATACCAATCACAGATTCCCTACCTCCTCCCACATCTCCAGCCTCCCCGCCCCCTCCCTCGCTGCAACCTCCCCCCCCCCATTCCCTTCTACAAGAAGGTAAGGCCTCCCATGGAGAGTCAGCAAAGCTTGGTACATTCAGTAGAGGCAAGTCCAAGCCCCTTCCCCTGCCTCAAGGCTGTGTTATATGTGCCACCATAGAGAGAGAGCAAGCAGGATACAGGTAAGAAGGAGAGAAATCATCTTTTGCAAAAACAAACAAATAAAACAAATCAAAAATCAAGTCGAGACATGACTAAACCCCCAATTTCAAAGTAAACCATCAGAAACTGTGGATGAGTTCTAAAGTTTCCAGTTCAAAGTGCTAATACATGATGATAAACTTTAAGGTACACTGCCCTGTAGTGTCTGACTGGTCAAATGCAGAATGTAAACTATGCATTATTTATCAGACATGTATTATTTTTTAGATTCTGACAATAAAAATTTTTATAATGCCTAATATTTTATAAAAGATGTAAATTTTATATATGAATTATTTTGACATGGGTTATCAAAACACTTTCTAAAAATATAAATAATGACTTTAAAATGAAAAACTTTGAAATCTTACTTTCTTCAAGACTGTCAAGCTTATCTCAGAAGCACAGCTCTTTTTATCTTTACAGGCAATGTGTTTGAGAGGAAAGTCAAATGCTGCTCTGAAATTCCGCATGTTGTAAGTTCTCATTAAATCGCTAATAAATACCTAAATGCTACAATTGGAACAATCACTGGATGCAGTCCAAACAGGACAGATGTCCTCCTTCGGGTGCAAGATTTTACCTGTGTCCACACTGCCTCAATGTCTTTCCAGAGCACATCATTTTGTTTTACAAATCAGGTTTTAGATACAGGAAAAATTGGAGTGCTAGGCAATCTACCAAGTCATTTTGTTGTTAATCAGTGTAAATCTGGCATGGATCTTTCAAATGATATAGAATGACAATTCAGTAATTATTCAATTACTCAATGAATACTGACTGATTATTTCCTGCTATTAGTACAATATTAGTAAACGTGAGCCTGAAATGTGGATTACACAAGGTACGGTTTGATAGATTTAAAGTTTTGCGATTGATATGTTTAAAGATTTGTGTCCTGATTGCCACCATCAAAAGCTACTAGAATTCTCTTTGCAAAGTGTTTAATATCCCCCCCCCATTGATATCAATCTGTCAGGTGTTGTAGAGCCTGGTTTAATTCATCTTTGCAGTAAGACAACACCTGATTTTAACAAGCTTTATAGGGTACTGAAATAATAGAGTGATCCATAGTCTTGTTTTGTGAGATTAGGTTCTGGCAATGGCATTAATGTGGAAGTAAACTGTCATAGAATGTGGGAAGTGCTGTTCTTATAATCCCTCCTCTGAATGTCTGGCCAGGTTCTAGGTCCTGCTGCCCCTCTATAACATTGTGACATTTCAGTCTTGCATAGTTTTTTTTTCCCCTTCAGGGAAAAAGAGGATTGAGTATAAAAACAGAAAGTACATTGTTTTCATATCCTTTCTTTTTTCTTTTTAGTTTTCAGGACATACAGGGTGACTGACTAGACCAGGATTTCTTGTGTACTCTCTATATTCTTACTCTCTCTCCTTTTCCTTCCCTCTTTCTCTTCCACCTTTCTCTGTGTTTGCTTCTCTCTCTTCCACAGTGCCAAGGATAGAACTCAAGGCCATTGACAGACTCCACAGTTGTCTATTAGTAAGCTCCAGGGTGTCTTTCTCAAACATAAAAAAATGTTATAAAATTGGGAGATGGCAAGGACTGTACAAGGTTCTGAAAATACAGAGTTGAATGTTTTACCAGTAGCACAAAGGGATGAGTTATATAATATGGGGATTATATTTCAGTAACAGCATGTTTTTAAAGTGTCTCTATTCACTCTGCTAGTTTGATTTTATTTCTGAAGTAATTTAAGTAAAATTTATTGTTCTAAAAATTAATTGTGATATATATTCTTTAGAAGACTGAAAGTTGAATAGGTTAACATCTTACTATAGAGTCACATATTGATACTCATTTAGAGAAATATAGATAAATAATAAAATGACAGTCTTTTCTATTTTTTAAAATCTACAAGTAAAGTGATGCAAATCACAAATCTCTTCAGGCTTTTGGAAGGATTTTAGAAATTAAAAACTCTTCATAAAAGACTATACCTAAAATACAAGATATAAACTTTCAGGTGTTTTCTATAAAGGTGATAGGCGAATGTTTATATATTAGCTAATTGCCCATTTGGTGCCTTTGCTGTCCTGACAAGATATCCAATTTTTAACGATGCTCACAAAATTGAAAATGTCAGAACTTCTAAATAACATTTATTTTCATTAACATTATATAAAATGATATACTAACTAAAAGATTATTGGTGTCAAGATCATACAAAAATAATGAACAATATAGTTTTGTTATGGAGAGTTAATGTCTCAATACAAAATATATACATCCTTTTATGAACAGCTTTTCAATTTTTTTGTTGTTGTTTTCTTGGAGATTTTAAGCAGCTTGCTGGAGATATAGCTCTGTGATTAAGAGCATATCTATGCTGCTCTGTCTGAGGACCCATTTTGGTTCCCAGGACATTTATCAGGCAGCTCACAACCTCTCTAATCCAAATCCATGGAACCTGATGTTCTCCTCTGGACCTTTTAGATAGCAGCACACAAGGTACTGCAAACATAAATACAGTAAATAGCTATTTTTTAAATTTACCATTATTTTGCTAAGAAATGGTTGTCCTAGGGAGTTGTCTTACACATCCCATTTCGGTGGATCCTCTGTCCCTCTCACTTCCCTGCCTCCCTTGCACCTCTTTCATCCACAGTGTTAACATTTTGAATTTTGTTCTGTTGACTTTCCCATTTCTCTCTTTTAAAGCTCCCTATCCCAGTACTTTACTCTAGGCACAAGGTGCCTTTCTAGTTTTCTGTCCTTTAGCAATATTTACTCCAACCTTGGATATGCATATTAACACTTGGAGGCAAAGATATGCAAATGACATGGAACATACAATTTTTTTTTTACTGAGGCAGCATTACCTAGCTTACTATATTTTTTTTTCCAGTTACATCAATGTCTTGCATATTTCATAATGTATTTTCATCATGTTCTATGTTTTCATTATCTATTTATTTGTTAATGAACATCTAGGTTGATTCTATTTCCTTACTGCTGTGAAAAGAACAGTGATGAACATAGATAAGCATGTATCCTTGTAAATTTATTATTTTTTTTCAAGACAGATTCACTGTGTAACAACAGCTCTGGCTATTCTGGAACTTGCTTTGTAGACCAGGCTGGCCTAGAACTCACAGAGATCCACGTGTTTTTGTTTGTTTGTTGTTTTGTTTGTTTTTTTTGCTATTCCTATCATTGGCTGTTGTTGCTGTTATATATAAAAACTAGTGTATTGTTTTTAATCATTCTGCTACTTGTTGGAAATACTGATTGAATCAAGATATTTTTCATACAAGTTATGGAGTCCTTTAATAAAAGAATCACAGCATCTACAAATAGGAATAGTTTAATTTCTTCTCTTTTGATATATAATTTTTCTATACCTCTTCCTTGTCCTTTTTTTGTCTAGTAAGTTGTTGAGTATTGTATTGAATAAAAATGAAGAGAGTGATCATCTTTTTCTTATGCCAGATTCCAGAAAAAAATATTTTGAGATTTCCTTATTTAATATGTTGTAGATGATAAGTTTCTATATTGAGGTATATTCTGCCTAGTCTACTTTCTTTGTGAAGAAATTATCTTGACAGTGTGTTGAATTTTGTCAAATGCCTATTTTTTAATCTCTCACAATGATATGAGATTTCTGTCCAAATTTCAAAACATTCTTCCCAGAAACAGAAAAAAAAAAAAAAAAAAAGAAATGTATTTGAAGGCAGAAAGACCCTTGATAACCAGAGAAATCGTGAGAAAAAAAATCCTGCCGGGCGGTGGAGGCACACGCCTTTAATCCCAGCACTAGGAAGGCAGAGCAAGATGGATCTTTGTGAGTTCGAGGCCAGCCTGGTCTACAGAGTGAGATCCAGGAAAGGTGCAAAGCTACACAGAGAAACCCTGTCTCGAAAAACAAACAAACAAACAAAAAATCTTAATGAGGTACAATCACTTCTGATTATAAATATGCTAAAGATTCACAACAAGAGGAACATAATACTGGCAGAAGAACAGATGCACAGACCAACGGAATGAACCAGAAGTTCCAGATATAAATGAACAGTTACAGACATCTTTTTATGACAAGGATACTAATAGCACAAACCAGAGAAAAAACAGCCTTTTAACAAATGATACTGTCAAACTGTCGGAGAATAAAACTCAGTCCATGTTTCTCACTCTGAACAAAAAATCAAATTCAGATGCATCAAATCTCTCTCTCTCTCTCTCTCTCTCTCTCTCTCTCTCTCTCTCTCTCTCTCTCTCTCTCTCTCTCTCTCTCTCTCCCTCTCTCTCTCCCTCTCTCTCTCTCTCTCTCTGGTTTCTCTGTGTTGTTTTGGTGCCTGTCCTGGATCTGGCTCTGTAGTCCAGGCTGGCCTCGAACTCATAGAGATCTGCCTGGCTCTGCCTCCCTAGTACTGGGATTAAAGGTGTCTGCCACCATTGCCTATCTTGCATCAAATATCTTAACGTTAATACCTGAATCCTGGAAGTGCTTGAAGATCACAGAAGCCAAACACTTGAAGATCCAGAAATATATGCAAAAGCCTTTCTGAAATGGACTTTAGTAGCTTAGAAAATAAGGCCAACATTCAACTAAGGTGATCTTATGAATTAAAAAATCTTCCATATGGTAAAGGAAACAGAAATTACAGTGAAGTGATAGCCTGCTGAATAGGAGAAACGCTTTACTCGATACATATCTGATAGAGGATTAATATCTAGAATATCTACAAACAACTAAAAATTAAACAACAATATAACCGAAGTTTTAATTATTTTATCTTCTTGCTAATAGCATAAAGGTGCACAAACCACAGGAAATGATGATAGACAAAAAGGAACCAACTCTTTGTACTACTGGAAGGAAGGCAAAACAGTCCAGGGTCTGTGGAAATTAATGGAGGTTTCTCCAAAAACTAAAAATAGATATGCTCTATAAATACCTATCATGCCCCTGGGTATTTACCTGAATGACTTCATGTAAGCACTTCACAGACACACTTGCACATCTGTTTATGCAGCACTAGTCACCACAGCTAGGTTTTGGAGTCCAGCCAGGTCCCAGAACAGAGGAGTAGTTAAAGTAAAGGTGACATGTCTATGCAGTGGAGCTGTGTTTTCATCAGTAAAGATAAGTCATCCAGCTACAGGAAAATGGGTGCAACTACAGATAATCATACTAAGTGAATCACACCAATTTCAGAATGACAAATATTGTATACATTCTCCATTTGTGGTTCCTACATTTTATGTAGTTCCATACAGTCATTTATGTACGTATTTAATAAAAGTATAATAAAAGTAAAAGTATTTAGAGGAATGAAGTTGGAATGAATGTGGGAGGAGGGAGGAAGAGAGAGAGCAAGTGGATATATGGAGTATGAACAATGTACAATATACAACTATATGAAAACTTTAAAATTTAATTAATATTTTAAAAATTGATGTTGTATAGACTTTATATGGTTGACAAGAGTAACTTCAATTCCAAATGGACAAATTAAAAGGATCCTCCAAAATGATGTAGGTCAAATAATGACACTATCATAATTTTCCTGAGCTGATGTTGTTTCACATCAAATTGTAGAGCTTAAACACAAACAATATTCATCCCCAAAGCTGCCAAGTTATGGATGGCTACTTATTTGATATGAAATTAAGGCAGTATACTGTAACTGTCAGCATTAATGCCTTGCTTGTTTAATTACTGGAAATTGTCATTTTTGGAAAGCCTGAAGAAGGTGGACAAGTTCACACAATTGGTTGAACCTGTATGTAAATTAATAATTGGTAACCATGGCAACATTCATCTTCCTCTCCTTTCCAGAACTGCACCAGCTGAGCTAAGTGGGGAGACTGCCTTTCCGTCACAACCTTAGCTGTAACCCCTCCTTGCCTAAATATAAGGAGCTACCTATGATTGACAGTGTTGCCTACACATTGCTTTATTTTCGGTGATTGGCTACCTCAGTAAAGCCCTGAAAAGTGACTTCTGTCTGTTCTCTGATGTCTTTGTATCCACCTTACTTTCTTTTTTTTTTTTTTTTTTTTTTTTTCCGAGACAGGGTTTTTCAATGTAGCTTTGCACCTTTCCTGGAATTCCCTTGGTAGCCCAGGCTGGCCTTGAATTCACAGAGATTCTCCTGGCTCTGCCTCCCGAGTGCTGGGATTAAAGGCGTGTGCCACCACTGCCCGGCACACCTTACTTTCTTATCAACTGTTAAATCATAGGTAAGAGCAAGATGCACCTTAATACCTTTTGCACTTAAATACATACACAGATAAAATTTTTGCTTTGTTCAAAATACAAATAAAAGTACCATATAGAAGTTTATTTAAATGTTTAGAGTTTGGTCCTGGGCAAGTGTTTGTTTGACTAATTTGCTAATTTAGTGGTGAAATGTTTTCATTTGAGAATTCACTACACTAAAATAATCCTTCTATTTAAAAAAAAAAATGGATTCCCAGTTTTAGTCTTACAGAGATGCAGGTTCTAAGAGACTATCCCAGAACGTGGCTGAGAATCATTACTTTAACCATATTGGCAAGTTACACAAGTTCTCTCCCTGTGTCATCATCCCTAAAATGAGAACATCTCAGGTCATGGGGGTCAAGTACCTCCTCGTTTTGTCTCTTCTTCTGTCTCCCTTTCACTCAATTGCACCTCATCTCAACCAGAAGATGGTTCATAAAATCCATTTTGAGATGTAAAGTTTGGAAATGAAAGATGTTACTTTGTACAATTTATTAGTTCTAATTTTCTACCATGTTTCAGCAGATGTGAAGTACCCTTGCATCCTCAGGATTTCTTCACAATTGTCCAATATGTTCCTGGTGGCACTCAAGTCAAAAGTTTCTGACTCCATGTCACTCTAGACCTTGTTACTAGTATATTCTTCTTTAAAAAATATTTTATGTGTCTGGGTGTTTTACCTGCATGTGTGCCTGATACCCACCAGAGGTCAGAAGGGGGCACTGGAACCCCTGGAAATTGAGTGAAAATTAGTTGTGACTCTGCATGTGGGTGTGGGAATTGAACTTGTTCTTCTGGAAGAGCAGTAACTGCTCTGAGATCTCACATCTCTCTAGCCTCTATCTTACACATTTTTTAAAATTTTGTTTTCATTAATTGATTTGTGTGTTTGTTTGTTTACTTATTTACTGCCTTGCCATGGTGTACACATATGGAGGTCTGCGGACAACTTGAGAGAGTTCCTTCTTTCCTTATGCCCTGGCCATCTGAGTCCTGTCATTAGGCTTGATGGCTTGTCACACACTCTTATGTGGACAAAAGTTATGAATGGAAATAATTTCAGTTTTCATAGTCTCCATTTCTAAAGTACCTGTGCAGCATAATCTATTCTTTTTAACTCTTTGTGTATCTTTTCTTCTTGGATTCTTTCTTTCATCCCTTACTTTTTCTTTTCTTTTCTTTTTTTCCTGAGATCTTTTTCTTTTCTTATACAAATCTATTTCTATTACTTCATTTGGAATATTTGAAAAATAATTTTAAGCCTCATTTTCCTGCAAAAATCTTTCCTTTGCCATCCCAACTGCTCAAGCTATCTTCCTTTTTCTTATATTTTTGGTTGTATACCTAGCCTTAATGGCTGAGCCATCTTTCCAGGCCTAAGCCATCTCTCCAGCCCCCATTTTATTGTTAGATAATCACCCTATTTTTATATTTTCTATGTGGAAGAATTTTCCTCACTAAATAATTTCTAATGATACTCTACTGAAAACCCGCAATGATGCTGACATCAAAATTCATGCCCTCTCTAGACATAATCTCCCTGGAACATTCAGTATACACAGACAGTTCTGCAGCCCAGCAGTCCTCAGTAGTAGGTAAAGTGTCCACAGATAAAGCAGTGTTTAGGGATTTGGAGATGATTACAAGAATCAATGTAAGGATGTACCTTAGAATACTACCATCTTTTCACATATTCTTACTGGAATAAAGCTTTATGTATTTGTTTTCAATTACCATTTTGACAAGGAATTATATCCAAATACCTGTTTTTAGATCTCAGTTTAATTCTTGGTTTCAATGTTTCTTTCAAAATGTATTGTTTGTTATCTTTACTTACATGTTTCAAACTATTTTGAGCTCAAAATATTCTAATGAAATTGTATATATACATAGTCAAAATTTATTTTGCTATCTGGATTCTTCATTCTGTTACTGACATTTCTCTCAATGTTTAAAAGTTGTATTTTACCTGTGTAGGTATTTAACCTGGAAGCATGTCTGTGCATCACACATGTGCATTGCTGGTAAAGGTCAGAGAACATCAGATCCCCTGCTACTGTAGTTATAGAAGGTTGTGGTCTACTATGTGGGTGATGGGAATCAAACTCTAGTCGCCTGGAAGAGAAGCCAGTGGTCTCAATTGCTCAACCATTTCTTCAGTCCCAAAGTTAAGAGACTCTGGAAGTTTATAGTCATTTGTATATTTTAGAGATTGTAGATATTTTTGAGAGGATTGTTTTTTAATGTTTTAAAGAGATAAGATTTTATGCAGGGACACTTGGCTCGGTCTGGGAGGGGGGGAATGGACCTGCCTGGACTGAGTCTACCAGGTCGATCCCGGTCCTCGGGGGAGACCTTGATCTGGAGGAGGTGGGAATGGGGGGTGGGCTGGGGGGAGGGGGGGCGAGAGGGGGAGAACAGAGGAATCTGTGGCTATTATGTTGAACTGAATGGTGTTGTAAAATAATAAAAAAAAAGCAAAAAAAAAGATTTTAAATTGTTTTAATTTGTAAAGATTGTAAAATGTTTTATATTGTCATGGTAATATTAGCAAGACAGTGTGGAGATAAACAGGACAGAAAAGTTGTGATTTAATTGTCATGTATGTGTATGTCAATATGGCAAGGATTTAGTTGTTCTTGCTATCTTTTTTGTGAACTTAACACAAGCTAGAGTCATTTGGGAAGAGGGAACCTTACTTGAGAAAGTACCTCTTAACATATTAGCTAATGGACAAAGCTTGTGGTGCATTTTTTATTGATGTCTGTTGAGAGAAAGCCCAGCTCATTTTGGGTGGTGCCAACTCTTGGCTTCTAGCCTTGGGAGCTATAAGAAAGCAAGATGAGCAAGCCACAGAGAGCAAGTCACTAAGGAGCATTCTTTCATGGACTCTGCATCATTCAGTTCCTGCCTCTAGGTTCCTATCTTACATTCCTGCCCTGGTGTCTTTACATGATGGACTGTGATGTGGTAGTATAAGTGAAATAAACCTTTTCCTCCCAAAGTAGCTTTTGGCCATTGTATTTTGTCACAGCAATAGAAACTGAAACTGAGACACACAGAGAAGACAAAGGTGAGGTAAATCGAAATTGTGACATATATGAGGTCATTTAGAAGAGCATGCTTAGGTTTATTTATTTACTTATAAATTGAAGGTGGGAGAAAAATAAGAGAAATCATTGTTCACTGATCTGAAAAATGGCCAATTGTAAAGTCATTTCCCCAAAATGTTAGTTTTCCATCTTACAGGGATGAAGGGCCCTCCTAGGACTCAAGATGCTAAAGACTTCACAAGGTTCGGGAAATTAAGAGAGTTTTAAGACTTGCAAGGCTCCTCCTCAAGGTTGTAAATTCAGTAAATTGACTTGGAACGGGGTAATGTCTTCATGCAACTTCTTGGCTATAGTGAAGGAAGATTTCCAGGGATAAGATTTTGTGAGTTGTCACTCATGTTGGAAGTGGTATGTTGTGGAGATGCAGCTGACTTTGAGTCCTCCATGGTCTTCTAAGAAACATCAATGCTCTCACTGGTTCACCAACCTATAATTATCTGGAATCTTTTATTATTATTATTATTACTTTTATTATTATTATTATTATTATTATATTACTATTATTATTATTGTTGTTGGTTTGTCATTATGCTTTGTTTGTGGTCAATAGATGTTTGTTCACAAATCTTCAGGAAGTCACAGTCACTCTCACCTGCATGACTTGAACATCCTGAGCTTATTTTTGCTAAAGCTATGTTTTTGTTTCCTGGATGGTTGCTGTACATTTTTTTCAGATGAAGATTGTCAAATATGTCCTAGTTTTATTTGCTCACAAAATCAGTATTATTCTTCCTACAATAACAGAGCCATTCCTCAGCTTAGCCAGTAGTCACATTCAACACTATATTATTTAGTTACTGAGAAAAAAAATTCTTATCTTCTACTCAACCTAAATAATGGTAAAAGCACATAGTTGCAGTGAATATTTGTTAATAAAAATATAGCCGGGCGGTGGTGGCGCACGCCTTTAATCCCAGCACTCGGGAGGCAGAGTCAGGTGGATCTCTGTGAGTTCAAGGCCAGCCTGGGCTACCAAGTGAGTTCCAGGAAAGGCGCAAAGCTACACAGAGAAACCCTGTCTCGGAAAAAAAAAAATATGGCTGTTATATACAAAGATGGCGTTAAGATTTATCTATTTCTCTCTCTCTCTCTCTCTCTCTCTCTCTCTCTCTCTCTCTCTCTCTCTCTCTCTCTCTCTCTCTCTCTCTCTCTGTGTGTGTGTGTGCATGCACTATATTCTTATTTCCCAGAAAGGAAGATTACAAAATTTCCCAAAGCAGCAATCAGAGAGTACATCAGGTATAATGGATATACATTAATTAAAGGACAAATATTTCATCCATTCTTTACCATGGAGAATCCAAGACAACTGACTTCAAGTAAGTATTATGGGGTGTTTCATAACTATGTGGCATGGAACCAACATTCCTATTTATTGAAAACCTATGAAAAGGAGGAGTACACTTCATCTTGTGCATGTGAACTCCTTTCAAAACTATAATTGCTGTCTAGGGCATTAATAATTCTTCGAGTAAATCTGTTACTTAAAGAGCAATCCAATTTGGTGGTGTCTGTCTCGAACCTGAAACCTTACAAAGATTTACTAACATCTGGATGGGTGTAATTGAATCACTGCAAAACTTATAGAGGAAAGGAGTCTTCTAGCTACATTAGATGGGGCAGAAGACTGAGAGAGATTTAGAGTGAGAGGAGTTACTTGCCATTTGTAGGAGGAAGTACATGGAAGGACTAGAAGGAAGGTAGCAGCATTGATGAGCAAGGACAACTTCAGATGGTAGCCTGCAAAGAATATAGACCCCCTGCTCACAGAGACAAGGAAGCGATTAGACCTGAGAGGTTAGATAAGCTTAGAAGCTGCTCCATTGCTCTGGGTTCTAGAAAGGAACACAGCACAGACTAATACCCAGTGTTTGGCTCATAAGACTATACACAGAACACATTCGATCTGAGCTGTATTCTGACATCTGACATGCAGAATGAGATCAGGCACAATGGTGGTTTTACTTAATTTTTAAGATTATTATTTTAAGTGTATGGGGACTCTGACTTCAAGTATGTGTGACATATGTGTGCAGTTTCTGTGGAAGCCAGAAGAGAGCATAGGATACCCCAGAACTGGAGTTACAAAGGGCTGTGAGTCACCACAGGACCGGGAATAGAAATCCTGTCTTCCGGAAGAGCAGCCAGTATTCTTACCTGCCAAGCCAGCTCTCCAGTCGAGGAGGGTTTTCAAAAATGTTTTTTATTTCATGTGAATGTATGCTCCTAAATATATGTATGTGCACCACATACAAAGGTCAGTAGAGAGCCTAGGATACCCTGGGGCTGAAGTTGCAGGAGTTTGTGAGTCACCCAATGTGGGGGCTGGGAACCTAGCCCACATCCCTTATAAAGGCAGAAATTATTCTTCATGGCTGAACTGTCTCTTGAACCCCAAAGGGGGTTTTGAATCACTAAATCTGGCACAATTTGTTTGGACAACATTTAAACAAAAACATTAACACATCTCCATTAAACTAAATTTATAACATTGTATTGTGTTTTGTCTATATTTTTTGTACTAAATATCTAGTGTTTGAAATTAAGTACATTTTAAAGTCATTTTCAATAAGGACTTAAAATATTTTTTTTTTCTCAGAATTAGTCACTCTTATAGCACCACTCATAATATAGTTGGAGAATCCTTTTCATAACTGACTTCAAATGCACCTTAAATTACACAAAATATAAAATCTAATTGTGGCATTTTGAATATAGTATTCTGCTCCATGTCTATGCTATGTGCTTGTAGAAATGAGATATACTAAACAACATATACTAAACAAAGGCCTGACATTATGAGTAAAGAAATATGTGTTTTTGATAGCAAAATGTCTCTCATTTAGTATGAGAATTTAGGTATGTATCAATGGTTTGAAATTGTTTTGTTCAGGTCAGTATTTATGACATTGATATTTCCTTTTCCAGCTACTTCTTCTGCATATATATTCCTACAGACATGAATATGCACTAATAATTTATCTTTGCCTATCTTCCTCTGCCAGGGTTGTCATACTGAGCAATCTTTATCCTTGGAGAGCAACAGCCGTTGATGCTGTGGCTTTGGTTTCCTGAGAGGAGATAATGGGTGTGGGGTTGAAGGAAAGATACAGCTCCTTTGAGGAAAATGATGATAGTGCAAGAGGGAATTTGAAGATTGTAAAAAACCTGGATGACAAATAACCAGTCACTGTGAGTTTGAAGTCATTTCCACACAGCATTCTAAGAGCTGCAGAACCTGCCAGAGAAGGGAGATAGGAGAGGACTCTACTTTATATGGTAGAACTGGGAGAGGGCCAAAATGAAGGTCACTGATAATATTAATCATTCATCTTACCCAGATTCTTAATTTTCATTAGAATTAAGAATATGCATTCCTCCAAATGTCACCTAGAGGATTCATAACTTCTTCAACATGCTGTTCTACCCACTGTCTCTACAGGCGTTGTGGCCCACTTTCTGATTTGCTTTGGTACTCTTTTATTATATAAGGCAAACACAGTGCTTCCAGAAGACTTCAGGTGAATGTGATCAGAAGAAAAGTGGTTAGAGCCTTGGTTACCAAAGGTGTAGCATAGGACAGCACTCAGTCAGTACTTCTCCCAAGAGAAGATACTGTGGCAGATAATGCCATTTTTACAATTCTATAGTGTCTGTGGCATTGACACTGCCAATTCCATATGAATCATTTTGAAATATACAACAAAGGGCTTGATAATGTAGAACAAGAAGTTATTTTCAATTGAGTATATATAGATACAGTTAGAGATATTTTCTCATATACATGTCAAACTGTTTTGTCCGTCCTCACGAGGGGCTGATGAAAAGCTAGTAAAAAACAAACTCCTATTTGCATCATCACAAAGAATTTTGCTCTTTTCTCTGAGTGAATAATTAGGTAAAATATTCACTCAGATAAAACCAAATTCTCAACCATGCATATGTAAAGGAAAACAGTACACTGAATACTTCTTCTTACATTAAAAAGATAATATTTCATGCATCATATTAATGAGACATGTGGGCCAAATGTCAAGTTAATATTTAAAGTATGTTTAGTGAATATTTTGAATTCAAGAAGGCAGATAATATAGAGAGCATGCAAATGACTAATTTCTCGATAAGTATGTACCTTGCCTGTGTGATCTGCATGCTACTCACATACTTCATATAAATATTGTTTATGTTCAACAGAATACTCAGAGGTTCCTGATAATTTCTTAAGGTTCCTGAGGGAAAATTTCACTGAGTTATTTTTCATTGCTTGCTGTATAGAAAATCATATTATTTTCATTAGAGAGGTCAATTGACATTTCCAATACACAAATATTTTTAAATAGGACTCTCATTTTATAAATCATTTGGGATAATAATTTCATTTGTCTAAGACTAGACAAATGTATAAGAAATTGATTGTCAGTGTTCTTTCAGATGACATGGTGATAAAAGGGCAGAAATCATATAGTCGAAGAAGTGAATAAATGTGAATGACAGGGTGGCTTACTTGTTCGAATACTTATGGATTCTTAGAAAGCATAGATGATCAGTTCCCAGAACCCACATTCGGTGGTTTGTAACCACCTGATCACCAGTTACAGTAGATCTGACATCCTATTCTGCCCTCCATGATTTCCTACAAAAATGTAGCATTCATTCACACAATGTCCTAATTTGCTTCTATGCTCTGATATGACATTCTGAGCCAAAGAAATTTGGGGAGTATTCTAGGTTTGGGGCTTTATAATTGTTTTATTTTTGTCAATTTTACTCAAACTAGAAACCTTAACTGAGAAAATGCCCCTGAAGTATTGGCTATAGTCCACTCTATCGGGACATTTTCTTGATTAATTGTTGGTATGGGATGGCCCAGCCCACTGTGGTCAAAACTGCCCTTGGACAGGTGGTTTCTGTGTGAATGTGAATTGTGTATATGAAAGCAAACTAGGCAATCTGGTAAACAGTGTTTCTCTATGCCCTCAATTCAATTCCTACTTCCAGGTCCCTACCTTGAGTTTCTGACCTGAATTCCCTTAGTGATAGAGTGTGACTTAAGATTTGGATGCTGACATAAACATTTTACTCCTTAACCTGCTTTTGGTCATGGGATTTTGTCACAATAGCAGAAACCTAAGACAGGGAGGAAAGGGTTTATTAGGCTTATACTTCCTGATCACAGTCCATCATTGAGGATGTATCACAAATACATTCAGGACCGGAGCTTAAGGAAGAATCTGTGGGCAGGAACTGAAACAGGGTTGACTGTGGAGTACACTGCTTCCTGGCCTGCTCAGCGTAACCTGCTTTATAATGCAATGTCCAGAGGTGGTATCATCCACAGTGGAATGGGCTTTCCCACATTAATCATTAATTACAAAAATGCCTTGTGGATTTACCTACAGGCCGACATGAAGGAGGCATTATCTCAATAGAGCCCCATCTTCTAACATGACCTGAGTTTGTATCAAGTTAACAAACAAACAAACAAACAAAAAACAAACAATGACAACAACAACAAACCCCACAAAGCTAACAAGCATGCACAGACATAAACTCATACACAAAAATACAAATAATTAATTGTTGTGGGACGGTCTATATGTCAAATTGCTCTGATTGGTCAATAAATAAAACACTGGTTGGCCAGTGGCCAGGCAGGAAGTAGGTGGGACAAGGAGAGAGGAGAATTCTGGGAAGCAGAAGGCTGAGGCAGAGAGACTGCAGCCGCCGCCATGACCAGCAGCATGTGAAGATGCCGGTAAGCCACCAGCCACGTGGCAAGGTATAGATTTATGGAAATGGATTAATTTAAGCTATAAGAACAGTTAGCAAGAAGCCTGCCACGGCCATACAGTTTGTATGCAATATAAGTCTCTGTGTTTACTTGGTTGGGTCTGAGCGGCTGTGGGACTGGCAGGTGACAAAGATTTGTGCTGACTGTGGGCAAGGCAGGAAAACTCTAGCAACAATTAATATACACTTAAATGTGAAAATTTTAGTGTATGAGCTTGGCCGTAATCTTCTAAATGGTTTTTAGGGAATCTAATAGGTTTATATGCATATATAAAGAGCCATGCTGAACTGCAGTTAGCTTAACATTTCTCTAAATATTTGGTTGTAAAAATATATAAAACATGCTCTTCCTTTAATTTGAAATGTCTTAATGACTATAAACTAGTCTATATTATATTTATAAATCTGATGGTAGAAGCCTGAAGGTGATCACTAATGATATTAAGATCCACTGTTGGAACAACATTATTCTACTTGGAAATTACTAAATGGATCAGAAGGAGTGTGGGTGGGGCAGAGAGGGAAAGAATCCCTCAGTACTAAGGAAGTCATAATTAGTGGGAGTGGGGAACATCAAGTATAGGGAAACTTTAAGTGGGTAAGTCCTGGTAAGTCTCTGAGAAAGTCATGGACAGAACTACTGAGATGGGATAGTTTCATTTGTCTACTCTTTTTCTAACACTGGGATTAATTCATAATCAAAAGAAAAAATGTAGGCAAAAAAATAAGAGGACAAACATGTAACATTCTCATTAGAATATAAGCCAATCCAGGTGAAAAAATAAAAGCAACTTTACCTCAGAACAAAGATGGAAATCTTAGCTCTATTGATGAGAGAATATTAATTTCACTGAATGAATTATATTTTAATTGAAGATTTATATACATGTGCATACAGAAATCTTCTAAACCAATGAACTATTACATTAAGGCTCTTCAAAGTCTTGTGTCTTCAGGGTCTGGGTTACCTTACTCAGAAAGCTTTTTTATACTTGTATCCATTATCAACAAATTTCATGGTGTCAATTATTTTTAACAGCTGAGTAATACTCCATTGTAGAAAAGTACTACATTTTCTCTATCCATTCTTCAGTTGAGGAACATCTAGGTTGTTTCTGGTTTCTAACTATTATGAATAAAGCTACAATGAACATAGTTGAGCAAGTGTCCTTTTGGTGAGATGGAGCATCCTTTGGGTATATGCCCAAGAGTAGTATAGCTTTGTACTGAGGTAGATTGTTTCCCAGTTTTCTGAGGAACCATTATAGTGATTTCTTAGTAGCCACACAAGTTTGCACTCTCAACAGCAATGGAGGAGCAGTGGAACCCCTTGATACATATTCCCTTGCCAGCATGAACTATCACTTGTGGTTTTGATCTTAGCCATTCTTGCAGGTGTAAGATGGAATCTCAAAGTAATTTTGATTTGCATTTCCCTAATGGCTGAGGATGTTGAACATTTCTTAGTGTTTCTTAGACATTTAAGAGTCCTTTATTGAGAATTCAATGCTTAGATCTGTACTCCATTTTTAAATTGTATTGTTTAGTTTTTGATATCTAGTTCCTTGGGTTCTTTATATATTTTGGATATTAGCCCTCTATTGGATGTAGATTAGGGAAAATTCTTTCCTATTATGTAGGCTGCTGTTTTGTCCTATTGACAGTGTCCTTTGCCTTAAAGAAGCTTGTCAGTTTCATAAGATCCCATTTATTAATTGTTGATCTTAGTGCCTGAGTTATTCGTGTTCTGTTTGGGAAACTTTCTTCTGTGTCAATGCATTCAGGGTTATTCCCCACTTTCTCTTCTATCAGGTTCAATTTATTTGGTTTTATGTTGAGGTCTTTGATCCATTTGGCCTTGAGTTTTGTGAAAGGTGTTAAATATGTGTCTATTTGCATTCTTCTTTATTCAGACATCCAGTTTGATCAGTACCCTCTGTTGAAGATGCTTTCATTTTTCCAGTGTTTATTCCTGGCTTCTTTATCAAAACTCAGGTGTTTATAGCTGTGCAGATTTACATCTGGATCTTCAATTCAATTCCATTGATCAACTTATCTGTTTTTATGCCAATACCATGCAGTTCTTATTACTATAGCTCTGTAGTACAACTTGAAATCAGGGATGGTGATACTTCTAGTTCTTTTATTCTTTGGGATTGTTGTAGTTACCCTGGTATTTTGTTTTTCCATACGAAATTGAAAATTGTCCTTTCAAGTTCTGTAAATTTTGTTGGAATTTTCACAGGGTTTGCACTAAATCTGTAGGTTTGCACTAAATAATAATAATAAATGGTCATTTTACTATTTTAAACCTACCAATCCATGACGATGTGAGATCTTTCCATTGATATCTTATTCAATTTCTTTCTTCAAAGATTTGAGATTTTTATCACGCAAGTCTTGCTTGACTAGAGTTACCCTAAGATATATTATATTATTTGTTGCTATTGTGAAGGGTTCATTCTAATTCCATTTGTCATTTGTATATAGGAGGACTACTGAATTTTTTTTTAGTTAATCCTGTATCTAGTCACCTTGCTGAAAGTGTTTATCAATTTTAAGAGTTCCTTGGTGGAATCTTTAGGGTCACTTATATATACTATCATATCATCTGCAATAACAATAATTTAACTTTTTTTGTTTCCAATTTGTATCCTCTGACCTCCTTCAGTTGCTTTATTGCTCTATCTAAAACTTCAAGTACTCTATTGAATATATATGCAGAGTGGACAACATGTCTTGGCCCTGATTTAATGGTATCACTTTGAGTTTCTTTCCATTTAATTTGATATTGCATCTAGGCTTGCTGTAAATTGCCTTTACTGTGTTTAGGTATGTCCCTTATATCCTTAACCTTTTCAGGGCTTTTATGATGAAGGGGTATTAGGTTTTGTTAAAGACCTTCTTAGCATCTATGGGATGATTTTTTTTCTTTCAGTTTGTTCATATGGTAGATAGCTTTAACTTATTTTCATATGTTCAACTATCCTTACATCTCTGGAATGAAACCCACTTGGTCATGGTGGATGATCTTTTGATGTGTTCTTGGATTCAGTTTGCAAGTATTGTACTGAGTATTTTTGCATCTATATTCATATGTGAAATTAGTCTGTAATTCTCTTTCTTTTTTGAGTCTTTCTGTGGTTTGGGTATCAGGGTAACTGTGATCTCATAAAATGAATTGGGTGCTGGGAGGTGGTGGTGCACGCCTTTAATCCCAGCACTCTGGAGGCAGAGGCAGGCAGTTCTCTGTGAGTTCAAGGCCAACATGGACTACAAAGTGAGTTCCAGGAAAGGCACAAAGCTACACAGAGAAACCCTGTCTCGAAGGAAACAAAAAAAGAATTGGGTAATGTTCCTTCTGTTTCTACTTTTTAAAATAATTTGAGAAGCATTGGCATTAACTTTTCCAAAATGAAGTTTTTTTTTAAAAACAAAAACAAAAACAAAAACAGGGATTCTTAAGTACTAATTTATCATAATATTTATCTTAATGTTTCATAAACCATATTAGAAATGCTCCTTCCTTAAGATGATAGTACCTATAGTCTGATATAGCTCTCATTTTTTCATAAAAGAATAATGATCCCAATTGTTATTGATTTATTATCTCTCCCCATGAAGAATTCAGAAGTTTAAAAATGACAGTTTTAAATAATTTCAATTAGAAAGTCTCTTCCACTCCTGGAGAAAATAACAAGAGTAAGGAAGAGAAGTAGGCTAGGGAGATGACCCAGCATCTCCTGCTGGGCAAACGTGAACTTGAGTTCAAATTCTCAGCAACATGAAAAGTAACAGTGAAGGCCCACATACACTTGTAACCCCAGTCCTGTGGAGAGTGAAGGCAGGAGGAGGAACACTTGAGGCTTGCTGGCTGCCAGCCTAACTCCAGGTTCAGTGAGAGACCCTGCATCATGTGAATACTGTGGAGAGTGGTAGCAAGCAGTGCCTCCTCTGACTTTTACACACAAGCATGTTGAGAACAACCCTCTCCAGAAATCTGGTTAACACAAAAATACATACAACCCCACACACACACACATATGGGGTGGGCTTTGTGAGGGAGAGGGGAGATGGGAGAGACAACAAGAAGGATGAAATATTAGAACGAACTTCGAAACTTTTAAAGGAAAAAAAGTTGGGGGAAACTTGTCAAGATTTCTACACAGACAAATTCTAGAATTAGGTTCTGACTCAGAAAATAATGGTAACCTTTGAGAAGTGGCATTTCATGAAATTAAAAGGTTTGAGGGCCAACAAAATGGCTCAGCAGGTGAAGATGATTACTGTCAAGTTGGAAGACTGTGTTCAATCTCCAAAACCCACATGGCAGAAGGAGAGAAAAGATTGCTGAAAATTGTGACTTCCTTGTGCATTCTTTGGGATACACTCATCACCACCATTCCCCCATACACAAATAAATAAACTGTAACAACCTTAAAACTTTTACATAGCAAGGGAAATATTTGCTCAAGTAAAAAGATAGCCTACAGAATGAGAGAAAATTTTGATGAATATTAATCTGCTAAAAAATTAATATGCACAAATTATATATAATTAAAGAATAAACTAAAAAGTAAGAAATAAAACAATGAATATATGACAATGCTAGACAATGCCACTTCCACAAGACATAGGAGGTCACTAAACAAAATCACAAGTGCCAGATGTGGGATATCTCCTTATAAGTTGTTGGCCAAGGACATCTTAGAGATCTCTAAAATAATGTAGGCGCTTGCCATTCTTCTTGATTTCTCAAAAAATTTAAATGATATGACTCTGTTACTGAAGACTTCATATTCATCATGTGCAAGATACAGATAAATCAAGCATAGTGTCCAGTCATGCTGTTTAGGCTGCTGAGGGAGTAATGCCTTTGGTTTTACCTCCCTGCTAACCCTATGAATTACAATACTAACCTTCCAGGCAAAGTGCTACCATTGGTACATTGGTGACATGATTATTATGGAGATCACCAACTATTGCCTATTTGAGTTAGAGGCCTATACTACAAAAGGAAATCCATACCTTGTACTGTAAATCCATCCTAAATCTTGGAACCTAAGGGGGAATGTAACACTGCTGCTTAGCTAAATTGAAAGTGCACCAATTTTCCTTTTATATATTGATGTATACCTGAAAACAAAGGCTACTCTCAGCCTTTATCAGAGAAATCTTTTTTAAGTGAATAGAATTAAATAAAGATATAGGGACCCATGACCACATAAGATACTGAGAACGAAGGATGGTTGATGGTTAAGCCCTAAATTAGGCATTTACACAATCCCCTTAATTCTCAGGTAACATGCTTAGAGGATGCAAGAATCAGAAGGTAAGGAGAAAGGCTAGAAAATATCATCTTCTCAGCATGCCATAGCCATGGCAACCATGAACTCAGTGCCTACTGACACTGCGGCTGTAGAAATCAGCTATAGCTGTGTACAGACTCACGAGGTACTATCACTTAGTATTGATAATGGGCAGGTTCATGGAGACATGCCTTACTTCCAGTTGTGTATCCACAAGTGGTCCGATCAGGCTCTAATGGTTATTTCTAAACTCATTATCAACCCAATGACCCTAGTTAAACTCGGTGGGACACAAAATGAGTCATGAATATGGGAAAAAGATTTGAAAGGGTAAAGGTGAGCTGAGAGGCATGGGAAGGAGAAAGAAGATGGGTAATAGTAGTGCAAACAATATACTCATGTGTATAATTGTCAGAGAACAAAATTAACTAGTAAAAAAAATAAATAATCTAAGGAAATGATTGGAGTTCAAAAACAAGTAATAAAAATGGCAAGCGAGCATTTGTAAATATGTTCAACATCCTTTGCTCTCAGAAAAAATGCAACTAAAAACTATATTGAGATTTCATCTCATCCCAGTCAAAAAGGCAGTCATGAAACAAGCAAAGGACAAAGGGTCCCTTGTGCACTTCTGGTGGGGACTTAAAACTGTCCAGTTTCAAAAATCTACATACTATATGATTGTTGTTACACTTCTTGGTAATTATACAAAAGACTACAAGTTAATGTATCACAGCAATACTTACAGGCCAATGTAAGCACTTTTTATAGTACCTGAGCTATGAGCCAACCTCTCTGTCTATCACTAAAAAAAGGGTAAGGATTTATCATACACACAGCAGATATTTTTCACCCATCCAGAAGAAGAAACCTATTTTTTTTTTTACAGGAAAATGGATGTATAATCTGAGATAGCAAGTGAATTAAGTCAGTTTCTGAAGCACAAATACTATATGTCACTTTCATTTGCAGGTCTAGATTTTATATAGATATATAAAATGGCACATTTACAGACAGCTTGAAAGGAGAAATGAAAATGTCTGCAGGACAGGTGACTAATTTTGGGCTTGGTGCAAGAGAAAGAAGGGAGATGGGTATGGGAGATTGTGCCCAAAGCCCATGAGATACTTGGATTAAATGGCCCTATGTAATCCAATATAATAACAAAATAGAAATATTTTTTTAAAAGAGTAAAGGAGGTAGAAGGATTAGTTTCTCAAAGAAATAAATCATGGTGTAGATTAGCCTGTGAGTATAATGATTAAGGTAAAATGAATAAAATTATGGTGAAGGAATTTAAAGAGACAATGTCTACATGAGACAAAATCCTTAAGCTGAATGCTTCTGCATGACTAAATGTGGGGACCAAATATCTGTTAATATTATTAACTCAATATATTTGTGCTGTTCCTTTCAGGTAAGGAGTGGTCAAGGAGCTGAGTTCCTCTGCGTTCTTCATGGTCATGCGTAGCTTAAATATGGCCAAGACAATTTAAGCGCAATAAAACCTAAACAAATGGAACACTAAGTGATTCCACCATAGTGTATACAGGTTCTGTAGCCCTGTTTGAAAGCACTAAGATAGAGTCTCTAGTAGATGCTGGAGTGTAGGGTGTTCCCTGAGCCTTTGGTTCATTGGTCATTTTACAACACACAAATTGTAATATATAGCAAAGAAGACAGGTGAGTTATTGATATATGGCCACATTTAGTTTTGTAAGTATCAGAGGGTCATAGACTTTTAGCATTTTATCAAATTTGTTTACATGTTTTAAAATAAAATTTTCTGTTCCAGAAAGTTTTCACATTTTGGCATCCAATTCATTTCGTCTAAAAAGAACACACTGAAAATACTATCTTGCATTTTTAACGGGCAATTTTTCACTTGTTCTTTCAATAGCTACCATTGCTACCACAGTTTACATTGCTGACGTATCATTTATTTAATACCTGCTTTAGAAATGGAAGCAATCTCCATAAGCGTAGGGGTAAACTCTTTAAAAGCCTATTTTGACAAGGTCATGAAAGATTAATTTCCATGATGTAACACTTCCATTCTGATTTTACTGTGTCCTGGTGGTGTATTTCACATAGGGCTACAGTGTTTGGTGTGATGGTTAGTCTACTTTGTTACTATAGAATTTAGAATCCCTGGAAACCAGCCTCCAGGGTTGTCTGTGAGGACAACTTCAGGATGGTTTATGGAGACAAAAAGATGGGAAGCCCCATTTAGGCTGTGGGCAGCACCGTTCTGCGGGCTATAGTTTTGGACTGAATTTAACAGTGCACCGAGCACCAGTGTTTAGCTCTCAGCTTTCCTTTGGGCAATGCAATGCGCCAGCTTTTTCTTAGGCGCCTCCTGTCATTCCTTTCCTTCCAAAATAAATCTTCCTCCCTCAGCTGTTTCTTGTGAGACATTCTGTTACAGCAACAGGAAAAGTAACTAACATACTTATCAGCAAGGAAGTCTCATATCTTATTGAAGGAAAAAAAGAGACTATGACTAAAAGTGAAATCTGTAAGAAAACACAGATAAAGGCCTCTACTTGTAAACTTTACAGTTTGGATTCAGCTGTGTAGTCTCTGATACAAGATCAAATTTTAATGAGCCATAGTTTATCCTCAATTGTGAGATAACTGTTCTTTAGCTTAGATTGTTCCTTTTTTCTTAAGCTCTTTGAAAGAATTCTTTTATCTTTTGACTAGTATTTTTACACAGCTCACACACTGTAATGATTACAGCATCACTTGCTGGGTCTATGTAGTTTGATATTGCACGTTAGTCTTTTTTTCTGAAAAGAATGTGTGTGTGTGTGTGTGTGTGTGTGTGTGTGTGTGTGTGTGTGTGTGTGTGTTGGTATTGTGTTCCACAAAATATTGTAATAAACTTATCTTGAATATATATATATACATACATATACATACACACACACATATATATATATATATATATATATATTCATATTCACACACAATGATTGTGGAAACCTGATTACGTATAAAGGACTATTCTATAGAAGAGAAAAGTATCCAGAATAACTTCTCATAAATTTTTTCTCAGCTATGTCCATTCTTTGACATTTGGCATCTGTATATTTGAAAGCTATAAATGTGTGTGTGTGTGTGTGTGTGTGTGTGTGTGTGTGTGTGTGTGTGTGTGTTTGGCAAGAGGTTAAGCATGGCTATTGTTCCTTAGATCCTGCCCACTTGCTTCTTGAAACAGGATCTCTTATTGATGTAGAACTTGGCAAATTTGACAGGCTAGCTGACCAGGATTTGTCTGTCCCAACCTAGGATTACCTAGGTGCTAGGATTACAAAAGCATCACTGTACCTTACACTTTGAGGCAGCTTCTGGAGCATTGAATTATAGTCTTCAAATTTACATGGCATGTACTTCAATGATTGAGCTGTATCCTTAGCTTGACATTCGCTTTTTAAATGAAAAAGATGTAATAATAAGATCTTGCAAAGAATGAAAGCATTGTTTGCTATCTTGATTGTTACAATGTTTAAAATAAAGTTTTGGTTCAGTTGCATATACATATATATTTTGAAAAACAATATGCCTTCCTCACCTCTATAGTTGCTACTAATCTATACATCACCAAGTAGGCAATGAAGCCCCTTGGCGGTGTACTTACCCAAACTACAGCATGAAGTTTGTGTTAAACTATCAGTCTAGAGAATAGCTGACAGCAGAATGGAATCAGGAAAACTGATTTAAAAGTTATGACAAGAGTGCAAGATCAACTCTTCAAGAATGTGCTATTGTTACTGAGGTTAAGGCTTCAGGCAATTAAACCTCCTTGGATTAGTTGAAAAAGGAACAGTATAAGATTTCCTACCACAATGGGGTTTGTCATAATCAGAGTTCTTTTGTGCTAGAAGTAAAGGCCAAAGTGCAGAGCTAAGCGGCCGCCTGGCTATTTTGCAGTACAATGAGCCTGCTGTCTATTCGAATAATTCTATGCTTAAAATATATTATTATATCAAATTCCTTTAGTGCTACAGAAAACCATCTAAAACTGTTCTCCAATAAGTGTCTTATAAGAGAGGCTTTTCCATGCCAACCAGGATGGATTTTCCTGGATGTAACCTAATTTAAATGCATAAGAATCTCCAACTTGCCATTTGCTGTGTAGATAATAGCTCTAATACAAAAACGTAGATACCATTACCCTTGGTCAAGTTTACTGTTAAGCAACTGACTAATAATGTTGGGGAAATTCAGACCGTTTGTCACTGCAGATATTATTACAGATAGCCCCTGGAGCGATTTTCAGAATTTCTTCCTGAAAATCAAATATAATATCATTATCTGGTTCTATCACATCATAATTAGTTTTGTCTCAATGCAGGAGCAATTTTGTTAAAGCTTCTGGTACATTCAAATAGAATCTTTGAGATTAAGAAAACTACACATAACTTTCAGGTATTTACTATCTGTCCCCATCTATGTGCTTTCAACTACTAAATCATTTTTCATGTCTAGAGAGATTTCCTTTTATGTGAGACAATGTTTCTGATACTGACAATTGAGGACTTGGGGGTGACATTACTCCACATGTTAAATACAAAGAGTCTTTGATCATAAAAATGGTATGAAAAATGCGCTAAAACTCCTGATTTTTATGCTGTTTAAATTATGTCCTACCTAGGAAAATCCATCATGGTTGGCATGGAAAGGGTACTACCAAAAATCACTCACTGGGGCACAGTTTCAGATGGTTTTCTGTAATACTAAAAGATGTTCATGTAATAATACTTTATTTATTTTTCTTTTTTTTTTTTGATTTTTTCGAGACAGGGTTTCTCTGTGTAGCTTTGTGCCTTTCCTGGGACTCACTTGGTAGCCCAGGCTGGCCTCGAACTCACAGAGATCCGCCTGGCTCTGCCTCCCGAGTGCTGGGATTAAAGGCGTGCGCCACCACCGCCCGGCATAATAATACTTTAATGTATAATAATTATACATACTATGTGAGAGAAGACAATGCTCTGAAAAGGACGGCATCTAACTTCAGAGAAACTCCTGGTCTTTTATTTTGTAAATTTCATTGCATATATTCATTTTTCATGGTACAGTGCTATGTAAAGACATTGTATGTAAATGCATCCTCAATATTGACCTTATTCTGCCTATACACATCAACCCTGCTCTTTCTTATCCTTCCCACTTCCCCTCAGCCCTTTTTAGCCCTCTACTCTCATGTAATTTACATATGTTTCATTTTATACAGCTCTATAAAATCTAGGAATCACATAGGAGAGAAACCATAGTATTTGTCTTTCTGACATTGGCTTGATATGCTTATCTTCGGTTGGACCAACTTCCTGCACATGACATAACTTCATTTTTATGACTGAAAAGTAATCCACTGCCCATACTCATTGCATTTTCATTATTCATTTGTCTGATTCCTTAACTATTGTGGACAGTGTTGCAGTCAACACCAAAGTGTGGGTATGTCTAGTAGGTCTTGATCTGGAGGCCTTCTGGCAAACACCTAAGAGTAGTATAGATGGGTTTTAGAGCATACCTATGTTTAGTTGTTTATGAACCCTGAATACTGATTTCTGTATTATTGAGACTGTATTACACTCACAATAGTGACTTCTAAGTGTTCTCTTTATGCCCTCACCTGTATTTGTCATTCACTTTTTGACTATTGCTATTCTGACTGGAGTGTGTGGATAATCTCTGAGATTGAAGACATTTTCACACATGTATTGATAATATATGCTTAATCTTTTGAAATCTCTCTATTTTATTGGCCCACTTATTTGATTTGTTTTAAGTTTATAAGTTCCTTATGTGAATGTGTGTGTGTGTGTGTGTGTGTGTGTGTGTGTGTATGTGTCTGTGTGTGTGTGTGTGTGTGTGTATGTGTACATGGGTGCAAGTGCCTGCAGAAACCAGAGACATCAGATTCCCTGAAGCTACAGTTATAGGTGGTTGTGAGCCACCAATGGGGTGCAGAGAAAAGTACTCAGATCCTCTGAAAGAGTTTCTTTGAGAATTTTTATTCTCTGACCCATTTCTCCAGTCTTTGATTTGCCATTATTATTTGCTTTTTACTGATAACTTTATATCGACCTTCAGTAGGAAGATTGATCAATACATTCCCTTTGAATTGTATTTTTTTTTCTGTGTTTGGCACCGTATTAGCACTGGTTTCATGGAATAATTTTTTGGTTTCCTTCTGTTTGCATTATATGGACCAGTTTGAGAGGGATCCATGTTAGTTTATTTTTTCAAAAGTTGCTGGAATCAGCAGTTAATCCATCTAGGCCTAAATGCATTATAGCTGGGAGATTTATTTTGTTACTGCCTTTTATCAGTGCTTGCTGCAATCTGTTTTAAACTATTCATTTCATCTCAGATTAATTTTGGTAGATCATTTATGTTTACAAACTTATCTATTACATCTGCATTTTTTCAGTTTAATGAAATAAGTTTATAAGTTATGTCTGAGTGGATTTCAAATTTCAATTTTTGGAATGCTTCTCTTTTTGCCTCTAAGCTTACTAATTTTGGTTGTGTTTGTCTTTAGTTTGACTAAGTGTTTGTCAATCTGGTTTATCTTTTCAAAGAATCATCCCTGTTTTTTGATTGTTCATGTTGGCTTTTTAGTGATTTCTGTTTCATTTATTTTCTAACCTGCTCTTAATTCTTTCTTTTTGTCTTTAGTTTGATATTTGCCTAGTTCTTTTTTTCAACAGGCCTAAAGTACCTCTCCCAGATTTTTTTTTGTGGACAAATGTAGCTGTACACTTCCTTTGTAGAAGCGTTTTTGTTACATTCCACGGGTTTTAGTATTTTGTGTTTTTGTTTTCATTCAGTGCTAGGATTTTGATTTATTTCATTCTTGAATTTTTTCAAAGATTTATTCATCATTCAGACATGTTGGTTGATCTCTGTGAGTTCATAAATGTCTTATAAATTCTTCTTATATTGATTTTAAATTTTTATTATTAGGTAGGTACAAATGTAACTTCAGTTTTAGATTAATAAATTTTGTAATTTGAAACTATAACACATTTTATATAAATAACATTACAATATCCATCATTTTAATGCAAGTGCCACTTATTTTTTTGCTAAAGAACCACCATTTGCTGTTATTGCTGTATTTGTCTTATACTATGAAAATGATGCTAGAAAAATGCTAATTTAAGCAACTTTTTCATTCAACTTCAAAATAAGTTGTAAAGTAGTAAGGACAACATGCAACATTAGAAATGCATTTATATACAGCAGTGGCAGCTAGGGAAGCTTCATAAAGGAGAAGAAAGTACTGCAGATGAAGAACACAGTAGCCAGCTACTGGAAATTGACAATGACCAGCGGAGAGCAATCACATATAGTCCTCTTATGACTACATGAGAAGTTGCCAAATATCTAACAAGAGACCATTCATGTGTAGTATGGCATTTGAAGAAAATTGGAAGAATGAAAAGCTATGGAGTGAGTGCCTCATATGCTGACAGAGAAACAAAATATTCTCAATTTGAATTTTAGATTTTTCTTATGCTACACAACAATAATGAAACCTATATTGATTATATTGTGATATGCCATGACAAGAGGATTTTTTAGTGTCAAATGGTGACTGACACAGTGGTTGGACACAGGAAAAGCTCCAGAGCACTTCTCAAAGTCAAACTTGCACCAAAAATTGTCATAGCAGAAGTCTACTGGTTTCTTGCTGGTCTGTTCCACTACAGCTTTTTGGATGTGATCAACAGTGTTTTATTTGAGAAATATTCTTTGTAAGTGATGGGCTACACCAAGAAAGAATTGGCCAACATATAGGGCCCAACTCATCTTCATCATGACAAGGTATGTCCACATGTTGAATAAGAAACACTTCAAACGTTGAGTGGATTGGGCTGTGAAGTTTCAGTTGTTCCATTTACGTTCATGTGGTGTCTAGCAAACTAATTATGACTGCTTCATGACTCTTGATAACCATTTCGGAGGAAAACACACATCATGAAGGAGGCAGAAAATGTTTTCCAAAGTTTGTTGCGTCTTGAAGCACAGGATTTTATGCTTCAGGATTATAATAATATTTCTCATTGGCTAAAAAGAGCTGACTACAGTGGTGCTTATTTTGAATTATAAAGTGTTTGAACCTAGTTATAATGAGTTAAAATTAGCTATGCAAAACCATAATTTCCATTGCACCAACATAATACATTATGGAAAGATAGAATTCAAGAAAATATTTCAATGTTCCTATATTTAAGACTTGCTTTATTTCCTATGATATTATATATTTTAGAGAAAATTATATGGACTGTTAATGAGAATGCATATTCTACAGTGTTTGGACATTTGCTAGTTTAATGTGATCTCTGATGACATTTGACTCAAATACTTTTCTGTTTACTTTTTGTGACTATAGTGTGGCTATATGGTGACTTTGGGGTATAAACTTGTACAACATCATAGTGTTGGAGTTAACCTGTGTATTTATATCTAGCACCCCCTCTTTTAACAATATGGAGTATTCCTGGGTTCTTTATGTATATGCTAAAATTATATTTCTTAAAGATTGTTATCCTAATTAATATGAAGTGATCTTTGTGTCTTTGAATAATTTTGATTTGAATGTTATTTCTATTTTAAAAAAGTAGAGCAACATCTGCTTGTTTCCTAGCTCTATTTGCTCAGAATAAACTTTTCTCTTATTGTTGATTCTGTCTTCAATGGTAAAATATACTTCTTTAAGGCAAAATTTAGTTATACTATGTTTTAATCCAATATGCTAGTCTGCTAATTTTTTTTTTACATTTCTTTTTTTTTTTTTGTTTTTGTGTATGGGCATGTATGTGTGTCATGGTTGACATATGGAGGCCAGAAAACAAGTTATGGGAAACAGTCCTTTCCTTCCATCATGTCTGGTTAGGGAGGGAGTTGAATGAAGGTTATCAAGTGTGGTGACAAGCATTCTTACCAACTAGGCCATTTCCTTGTCTTTGTCTTTTTGTTAAGGAATTTAGAATTTAATTTTTAGAGTTGTTGTTGAAATAATAATTATCCACCCCTTAATCTCTGATTATTTTTTGGAAGTATAAGAACACTAGTAGCATAGTACATTAAGATCACTAAGAAAAACGCAGTGTCAGACAATGTTGGATTAGTAGCAAAAATGGTAATAATAGAAAAGTAAATAAAAAACAGAGAACAGAGAACACTAGTGGAATGAGACAGGTTTGGCTTAAGCTAAAAGAAACTCACAACTCAGAAGTTTGTGTGTCCTTATTAACAGCAAAAAATCTCTATTAAATACACAAACATAAATATTATAGGATTTGTTACTGAATGATTAATGTGTCAAAGAAGAAATCAAGAAAGAAATAAAAAACTTCCTGGAACTAAATGAAACTGAAAATACAACACAACAAAGTCTCTGAAACACACTGAAAGCATTCCTGTAAGGGAACTTCATTGTCCAGTTCCCTACAAAAAAAGGCCAGAAAGAGCATAATGACTTAAAGTGCAACTCAAAAAGCTGCAAAAACAAGAAAAAGCACATCTAAGCCTTGTCGATGGCAATAAATAATTTAAATCGGGGCAGAAGTCAATGAAATTGAAACAAAGAAAAAATTGAAAGAATCAATGGATCTAAGAGGTAGTTCTTTGAGAAGAAAATAAGATTGAGAAACCCTTGCCCAAACTAAGCAAAAGAAATAGAGTACCCAAACAAACAGAATCAGAAACAAACCAAGAAACATTATAACAGAAACAAAAGAAATCCAGACTGTAATAAAGGAATACTTTAAAAACCTGTACATCATTAAGTAAGAAAACCTATAAGACAAAAAAAAAGAATTTCTATATCCAACTGAACCACCAAAATTGAACCAAGAAGGCAACAACATAAACTGACAAAGATATTAAAAATGTAATTAAAAATCCTTCCAACTAAACAAATTTGAGAACTATGTGGATTCACATGAGAATTCTATCAGACTTTCAAAGAAGATCTATAGCCAATCCTTTAATTATTCAAAACATAAGAAACATAAGAAGCACCCTGAACCTTCTTTTATGATATCAGGATCAAGGTAATACCAAAATCAAATAAAGACATAGCAAAAATATAATAGAAAGAAAGGAAGGCAGGAAGGCAGGAAGGAAGGAAGAAAGAAAGAAAGAAAGAAAGAAAGAAAGAAAGAAAGAAAGAAAGAAAGAAGAAAGCTACAGACTAATATCCATGATGAACATAAATTCAAAATTCTCAATAAAATTATTACAAATCCAATACAGAACTACATTAAAAAGAATATCTACCATGACAAAATTGGCTTTATCCCTGAAATGTAGACCTGGTTCAGAAGAAAAAGTCATTAAATATATAAACTACATAGGTGCACTTCAGTCAAAAGTGCAATAATCATTGCAATAGATGCAGGAAAAAGCCTTGACAGAACTCAACATGCCTTCAAAATAAAAGCATTTGAGAGAATGGGACTAGATGGAGCATACCTTGACACAATAAAAGCTATATATGATAAACCCACAGATAACATCTTTTTAAATGGAGAAAAACTTGAAGAAATTCCACTGAAGTCAGAAAGGGGACATAACTGCCCATTATACCCCTTCCTTTTTCATTTTTGTTTATTTATTTATTTGTTTGTTTGTTTGTTTTTTTGAGACAAGGTTTCTCTGTGTAACAGTCCTGGCTGTCCTGGAACTCATTTTGTAGACCAGGCTAACCTTGAACTCACAGAGATCCACCTGGCTCTGCCTCCCAAGTGCTGGAATTAAAGGCATAAGGCACCACCACCTGGCACCCCATCCTTTTTCAATATTGTATTCAAGAGCCTAGCTGGACTAATAAAGCAAGAGAAGGAAATTAAAGGACTACAAATAGGAAAAGAAATCCAATTATCCCTATTTGCAGATGACATAACATTATACATTAGATATCCCAAAAATTCTATGAGAAAATTACTATAAGTGATAAATAAAGCAATGTGGTGGTATACAGAATCAACATGTACAGATGAATAGCATTTCTATATGCCAATAAAAGCATACATTGAGATAATGGACACATTCCTTTCACAAGAGAGTCAAATAAAAATGAAATATATAGCAATAAATCTAATTAAAGAGGTGAAATATCTTTACAATGGAAACTTAGAGCTTCTGAAGAAAGGGGTAGAGAAAGATACAAGAAATGAGAAAGACGTGCCATGTTTATGGATTAGTATAAATAATATTGTGAGAAATGGTTATTTTACCAAAGCCATTTATATTTCAATGGAATCATAATCAAAATCCCATTTCATTTTTACAGAAATAAAGAAAGCATCCTAAAATTTATATGGAACCCAAAATGACCCTCTATAGCCAAAAGAACATAGTTGAAGGGATTATAATTCCAGAACATAAGGTATTTTATAGAGTCAAAATAATAAAAATAGTATGGTACTTGCACAAAATCAGACATACAGAAAATAGAACAAAATGAAAGAAACAAACAATGGGTATTCATAATATGGTCATCTGATATTTGACAAAGTTGCTGAAAACATACAAAGACAAAAGAGCATTTTCAACAAATGGTACTGGGAAAACTGGATGTATACATGCAAAAGAGTGATATTAGAACTGTGTCTGTCACCTTGGACAAAAACTAACCAAGTGGATCAAATACCTGAAATGCTGAATCTGATGGAAGAAAATACATGACATATAGTTTCATATCATATACTGATATGATAGGGATAGGGAAAGACTTTCCAAATAGGACTCCATCTGCCAAATAAGTAAGGCAAAATAAGACTTCATTAACATATAAAGCTAAAGAAACCATCAACCAGATAAACAGTAGGCCCACAGACTGAAAGAAAATCCTATCCAGCTTTTCATCTGACATAGGAATTATGTCCAGAATATATAAAGAACACAGAAACAAAGTCAAAAAACAAAACAAATACAACAACAATAAAGACCTAATCAAAAAAAAAATGGACCTGGGACATGAACAGAATGCTCTCAAGGGAAATAATAGAAATTTCCAAGAAATACTTCAAAAATATTCATCATTCCTAGCAATTAGGGAAGTCCAAATCAAAACAACTTTGAGATTTCCTTTTATCCCAGTCAGAATGGCAAAGATCACGATCAATGGAACAACTAACAGCAACTGCTGGAGAGGATGCAAGGAAAGATGTAATTGGTTTTTATTTACTCTTTTACTCTTTGAGAGGCCTAACACCCAGCTCCCAAGTAAACCACATGGAGGCTTATTCTTATTTATAAAAGCCTGTCCTTAGCTTGGCTTGTTTCTTGCCATCTTTTCCTAACTTAAATTATCCCATCTTTTGCCTCTGGGCTTTTACTTTTCTCTATTTCTGTATATTTTTTCTTTCTTCTCACTCTGTGGCTGGCTGTGGTTGCTGGGTGGCTGACCCTGTGAATCCTCCCCTCTTCCTTTTCTCATTCCTTGTTCTTCCCTTCCCAGATTTCTTCTATTTATTCTCTCTGCCTGCCAGCCCTGCCTATACTTTCTCCTGCCTGGCTATTGGCTGCTTAGCTCTTTATTAGAGCAATCAAGTGTTTCAGACAGGCAAAGTAACACAGACTTACAGAGTTAAACAAATGCAACATAAAAGAATGCAGCACATCTTTGCACCATTAAACAAATGTTCCACAGCTTTAAAAAATGTAAAAAAAAATCTTATATTAATATTCCACAATAGGAAGGAAATCATCATCCACTATTGGTGTGATTGCAATATTGTCTAGCCACTATGGAATCAGTGTGAAGAAGTCTCAATAAGCTACAAATGAATATACTATATAGCCCATCCCTTCTACTCCTTAACATTCGCCCAAAGGACACAAAGTTTTATTTCACAGATACTTGTTCAGCCATGTTTATCACTGCTGATTCACAAGTCTAAGAAATGGAAACAACTTATGTCCTCAACTGACAAATAGATGTGTGTGGGAGCCCAAAGATGCCTCCTAGTGAGAATTTACTCAGGATCAGAGAATCTGAGCATACTTTACCCAGCAGAACTGTATAATGAGATGATTTGGCTATGGGAGTGTTTACCAAGTGTTTGGAAGGATCTACACTTAGCTTTACAGTATGCTATGATCTTGCTAGGGGGATGTCTTTTGCCTCTCCCCTTAGCATATTATAAAAAGCTCTTTTCAAGCCAGGTGGCTGTGGTGGTGCATGTCTTTAGTCCCAGCACTCAGGAGGCAGAGGCGGGCAGATCTTGGTGAGTTCAAGGCCAGCCTGGTCTACAGAGTGAGGTCCAGGACAGCCTCCAAAGCTACACAGAGAAATCCTATTACAAACAAACAAACAAACAAAAAACCCTTTTCAATAAAGGATGAGGCTGGTGGGCATTGACCCAGGTTCCCACGAAGCTATCCTTTATTTCTGTCTTTCTTCTCTATTTTCTTAAGTCCTCTTTCCTCCACCTAAGAATCCTTCAGGTGGGAGCTGGTCTCCCACGGACCCCCAGATATGGCAGATATATACTGTGGAATACTTCATTTGAAAGAAAAAAAAAGGAAATTTGCAGTAGACAGATGGAAATAGAAAAGAACATATTAATTGAAGTAACCCAAACTGACAAAGACAAACATCTCATGTTCCTCTCATCTGTGAGTGCTAGCTCCAAATCTCTAGATATGAGTACATAACTTAGAGATACTAGAGAAACCAGGACAGTAAAAAGGGGTCATATTATCTGTGGTGAGTTTGGGAAACAATAAAGAGTTAAATAGCATATTATAATAGATTTAAGTTCCAAATGGGAAAAATGGAGGTATTCCAATTAGGAAGTGGGGAGGGAGCTTAAATACAGTGAAAGTAGGAGGGTGAAATAACAGTAAGCATGCCTGAAAAAAGTCGCAAAGGATCTTACTATCAAGTGTCTACCCCAAAATGCCTATAATAAATGTAAGTTCAAACACACATACACACTCACACATATATATGTGTATACATTAGTATATACATATGCTTATCATACATATATACATATTATACATATGTGTTATACTTATATAAAACACATATAATATACATAATATATAATGTATATAAAACATATTTATTTATATATTTCTCTCCATCTGGGCTGACAATGCTCCCTTCAAGAGCAAAACACTGTCTAACAAGAACCCAGCATTCATATATGAATTGGACTTTATTGCTGAAAAGACTGTGCACTTCAAACACAGGTCCCAGTAGCATCTGAACTGGAACTCACCTGAACACTTCCTCCCCAAAGACTAGCTTTCATGGTACTAGAAGTTTTCATGAAGCTTCTTAGGGAGGGAAGCAAACAACAATTCTACCTAGCTATGATGTCTATGAACTACAATGAGAAGTATGGCATGCTGACCCTAACTGTATTCTTAACATTTGTCCTAATATCCACAGAAAAGTGTAGTTCTAATCCGCTCATCACTGAAGCTTCTCTTTGTAACAGACCAAGATCTGTACAGAAGACACAGCAAATCAAAATGCAGAGTGGTGGGACAGCGCATGAGTGCTCAACCCTACACAAAGAACTACTGCTAAGTCTGAATAATCTCTCTCTGTGTCTGTGTCTGTGTCTGTGTCTGTGTCTGTGTCTGTGTCTGTCTGTGTCTGTGTCTGTGTCTGTCTCTCTCTCTCTCTCTCTCTCTCTCTCTCTCTCTCTCTCTCTCTCTCTCTCTATCTCTATCTCTATCTCTCTATCTCTCTCAAGTCCTGACCATTTGGTATGAACTAACTAGTTGGTGTGCTCTTGTCCAGCTCTCATCATTATTTAGTTGTCTGAAGTTCATTGTGCAATGGATACATTTACAAAATAACTCCTATACCTAAGAGTCAGGGATCATTGTGGAAGAGGAGAAAAAAGACTGTAAGATTCAGAGTTTCCAGAAGTTGATTGTGAGCTTGTGCCTCCTATGAATATAAAAAGCTACACCTACAAAATCTTCCCCACATGACTTCATAAACATGAGCTGAACAAGGATGTTTCCCATAGACATTCAAATGTGAATGGGGAACAGTTCCTGATGCCTCAGTCCTACACAGAGAACTTCAGGCAGCTAAGGAATGCTGAGAACTGGAGAAGAGCATGCCAACTGGTTATTTCACACCAAATGCTCATTATTTAAACATATAGATACATGAGACATTATTCAGACTCCTCAGGTTGTAAGTTTGTTTTGAGAAATACATATACATATTTAAGTATGTAACAATGGTAAGTGAAAAAAAAAGAACATCAATTTAACAGCAAGGAATGTATATGGATGGCAGTGTTTGAAGGGAGTATAGGGAAGGAGAAATTATGTAATCACATTATAATATCTAAGCATAAGTGATTTTCAAAAGAGGAAGACAGAAATACAGAGAAAACAGAAAGAGAGAGGGGGAGAAGAAGACAGAATATGACAGATCTGGTCAGCTAAGTTGACATTGGATATTAAACAGTGAAGGAATGGATGTGAAGAAGAGAGAGCTGGATGGAGGGTAGAGTCTGAATGTGGTTCCTTGCTTGTTTGCTCATTGAAGCCTTGCCACTTTCTGCATTTTTTCCTAGGTTCCCAGATACTTGTCTTACTCCTTGTACATGACTTTGCAAGATCCCAGTCCTATAAATGGATACTCCTTCATGCCTGTGGTCACAGGTAGTGGTCACATATCTGGACAGTCTGTTCTTGCCTTTGCCAGATCATGTTACAGTCAATATTCCCGTCAGTGGGAATTCCTCAGTATGTCATGTTGCAGACACTGATCTGGGCAGTATTCAAGAAAATGGCTGCAAGTGCTGGTCCCATATCTGGGCTGCCATTTGGAATCAATTATCTGTTTACCTGAAGTCTGTTTCTGAACAGGCTTACATCTCACTGATTACTCCACAGTTTAATTTATTTGAAGTGCATAACAGCAAATTTAGTTGGGCCCTGACTTCATAAATTTCCCAGAGAGCTAAATTCTTTCTTCAGGTCAAGGGGCTAGAATCTATAGTGGTGGGGAAGTCTTGGTGGCAGGAACAAGAAAGAGGTAATGGTCAAACTACAAGCACAGCAGAGAAGCAGAAATTCTAACTTGGGTCCAAACAGCAGCATATCATCTCTTGATATGGTTTTGCCACTGATGAACTGACACTGTAATCAAGAAACAATAGCAGAGAGATAATTAATAGCAAAAAATAAAGCTGAGGGGCTTCAGATCCTATATTTGTAGAGAGTTCAGATGAGTGGAGATTCTGGAATTTTAACAGTACTGAATTTGGATTAGGGAACGTGATTCTAACACTACTCTTTCCCAAGCAAAACACCTATACTTAATCATAATGAAATCTGTAGATGTCAGGCTTCCTGACTCCACCAGGAGGTGATTAATGTCAAGTATCTACCAGGACATTTGCTCTTGATTTCCATATCCTAAAGTTGTAGGTAATATAGGTTCTGTGTAAGTTCATTAAAGATTAAGTGAAACATGCTGTATGGCTACAAAATAGACGTGTTGATTATGTTTCTCATGAGACTTAGGTACTTTCACCTTTACAATATTGTCATACATTAAACTTATAAAACTCTTTGATGGTCTACATTAAAGGCATCTGGGACTTGGGATTTGTGCTTTCTTGATATTCTGTCTTCATTAAAACTGTATCCAAAAACATTGGACGGAAAGTCTTGCATCAGGCTTCTCAGTTTGGTGGGTTTTCTAATTGTAATGCTGGTGTGTACAAGTTCAGCATTTTTGCTTTAAACACTTCCTTTCCTTATAGCATACCCAATGATCCACCATGCCAGGAAACATCCCTACTAGAAGACTAAGTAGTATTTTTAACTTACTTTATAATTTTATGAATGAAACATGGACAAGTGGAAGAGTAATATGTCATACCTGAGGTTGTTGAAATGAGCAAACATAGCTTCATTCAGACATGAGAATTTTCCAGTTTATCTTTTTGCCTTTCCACCTACTAGAATGGAAACCCTATCCTCAGGTGACAGCTGTCACACTCACACTGACAGGAATTTCTTGCTCTGATTTCTTGTCCAGGGCTTTATTAAGAGTTTTAGATTATATCTACTAGAGTTCTTTTGATGCTTTGCTAGACAATCCTATATATCACTCCTTAAGAATTACTCTTTCCTACCCAGCTGCCTTACTGTCACCAAGATTTACCTTACTGCTCATTCTTGGCTTAATAAATAGTTTCCCTTTGCTATGACTATTTCCAATTTACTTACAGAATCTTACAACATTGTGGTTATACCTAGGTTTTCAAATTCAAATTTATTATGCATTGCATTTTCTTTAAAAAATCCAGTTACAGATTGATGAGCATTCAGTCCTTAAGAAGCCAGGGGAGAGAGTGCATGATTGGTGCACATTTACTTAATTTGCCTATATTCTCAACCATGATTATCCATGCCTTTTATGGACCCACAGTAATTCATTATGAAATGAAAGTTTTAAAAGCTCAACGATTTTAAAAGCTAGCATGTACTTAAAATAATGAGCTTAAAATGAAATGATACGATTTAGCATCAATAAGCCTGACAATAATTCAGGCTGAGGGCATTTCTGTATACATATTGAATATTAAGAATCTTAAAAAAATGTTTCCCCATATAATCAGAAATCCAAAACAAATGGATGTTTCCAGAGGAGTAAAATAAGTGGTGAAGTGCAAGCTTCATAAGCTTGAACTCTCCCTGTAGGAAGGTCAAGTCCATTTTTCTGCCTTGTTATGCTGTTTAGTTCACTGTTTAAAAATAATGAGAAAATGTACAGTTAAAAATTAGGTTTCTGATTCTTCAAACAATTACAAAGCTCAGGCTAATCATTCCAATATGCAAACTTAGCAAATGAACATTGGCAGTCTCTTGTTCTCACAGACTACATTACTATCACACCTGTAGGTCACTACTCAACTCTCTGTACTGTCTTTTATATCAGTCCATTAGGTACTTGTGTTAGGGCCACAGACATAAAGATGAAGGGGTGCCAAACACTTATCATCACTCAGGGTGCAAATCTACAAGTTCAGACAGGATCATTCAAGAGGCTTTATACTCTACACTGTTGCAATATAAGCTATGATGCAAATGAGCATAATTACCCACTTAGCACTTGAACAACTGCAACATTATGCAGCCATTAAATATATTTTCAAAAAGCATCATATGCAAATATAAAAATGATTTAGTTAAATAACAAAATCAGATATATCACACTGTTGTGGGTAAATGAGGATTGACTTATATTGCAAAGAGAATTTAACTGTAAATGCACGCACTATCAAGGCAGTACTGTCAATGGATAGATAATCACTCAGAAGTACTATACTAAATTTTGCCAGGGCATGCAATACCAGAACCAAAGATCAATGTTTGCACATTAATTATAATTAATTATGTAGTCATTAAAATATTTTCAGAACAAATTAGAGAGACTAGCATGTTTCTTTGGAATAGAGGAGGAAATAATTATTATGAGTGTCATCTGAAGTTGAGGACTAGAAAAAATGGTTGAATACTTAAATAGAATTGAAGTTAGTTATGAGACTTGTAAATATTTTATCGATTAAGAACCATTTTGGATAACACAATTACTTTTTTTCATCACACTTAATTCTCATTGTAAGTGATTAGATGATAAAGATACACAGAATTTATTTCTGTCTCATGATGCTACTTTTTACATTTACCAGTATTATCCCTGTGTACTTTCATAGCATTCTAGCACACAGAGAAACACAGATTTTGACTTTGGAGAATAAGTAAGCTTTAATGATTACATTTATGGAAATTTAGCAAACTTTAAAAATAACTAACAAAAATTGATGAAATATATCAAATGTTCTGAAACAACAAATGAAAAATAATCCTTTGTAAACTTATTTTAACACTTAGTTCTGAGGTACAAGTCTATCTATCCTATATTGTTAACTATAAATTACATGATGATAAACATGTGAATATGCATACAAAAGTATGCAAGAAAGTTGTACATGTATTCCAAGTTCTTTATTTTTTTTTTTAGTTTGTTGTTTATTCACTGTGCAGTGCTTCACTGTACCTCATTCTAAAGTGGAAGGAAAACGCTATTTAAGCTTGTGAAATAAAATTGAAAAACTAGTCTTGATTGAGTACTCAGATGGCAATGGCCCAGCCTGTCACCACCCTCCCTGTTCAAAGAAGCCCTCTGCCCTGACACCCCACGACACAAATCTGGTTGCTGCTGGACATCTTTCAAATTCCGACTCAAGTAAGCAGTGGCAGATGTGTCTGTCTGCAGCTGAGATAGGATCCATCTGGAGCTCGCACCTGTTGTTTTGCTGAGGCCAGAGTGCAGGTGTGAATATAAAAATGGAAAGGGCAAGTCTGCTGCAAAACTCAAAAAGTGTTTTTCCCCCTCTCTTATGATCTGTTTTGTGTTTCTCTTCCTTTTCTTCTACCTCAAGAGTCATCATGCTGATGTGATAACAACCCAAGGCTAGCTTCAAGCAATTACCCTAAGACAGTAATTATCATAATTTTTATAACTATATTTGAAAATTGGAATATGAGGAAAACATATTTGAAAGCTGAAAGGGAAAAACAAGGAGATAAATTATCCTCCAGGGTGGCCTCTGCCTGGACTCCATTGATTCATGTTGGTATAAGAAACGTTTTGCTAGCAGTACAAACTATGGGACTCTCTGATTACATATGCAGCATTTGTTTTTTTTTTTTTAAGCATTCAATTAAATATACTTTCAAAATACTCAATGCTGAGATATATATCTTCCTGGGTCTTTGAATGGATAATTGCAACTTAAAAAGCAAGCCTTCTGGAAATCAGTGGTTCTCACATTAACCTGCAACTAGGAGTACTATTGGTATTGCTACATTTACACACCAAGCATCGTCTGGGCCTGAGTCTTGAACTGATAACATTTCCCATAATACTTGTTCAGGGAATACTATTTGGTAGAAAGTTGGATATTATACATGTAGTATAATTACGGTAAATATATGAAATTATTGTGTAAACTAAGAAAGAGAAATTTGGCAAATAAAACTAGGTGTTGAGATGGTTAGGGTTAGATTTTCATAGACAATAATTGTAGCAAGTTATATCAGTGACAAATAAAATATAACAAATGATTTTCATCCATTTCTAATAGTTTGTATTTGTTTTCCATGTTCCTAATTAGAGAAGAAAATTGTCCTGTGCTGTGTAAATACTGCCTTCATGACCTTGATGCCAGCTGTGGTGGATGTGAGAGCACCCTTTTCTTTTTAAAAACTATTCCTTGCTTGTGTTGCCCTTCCTGTGAGGCACATGTGTATGGGAAGGTCTTCTGTTTCCTTTTGCTTTTCAAGAATAGATATTGTAGTACATCTTTGAGTCTAGTGTCTTTAATTTGCCTATTATGACAATTAATGGGCTGCTATTGAAAACTCAATTTTTTCCATTTTTCTTTATTAAGAAATTTTCTACTCATTCCACATATTACCCCCAGATCCCACCTCCTCCCTTCTCCCACCCCCAGACCTCCCTCCCAAGCTACCCCATATCCCCATGTCCCCCAAATCAAGGTCTCCCATGGGGAGTCAGAAGAGCCTGGCACACTGAGCCTAGGCATGTCCAAGCACTTCCCTACTGCACCAAGACTTTGCAAGGTGTCACATCACAGGCACTGGGCTCCCAAAAACCTGCCCATGCACCAGGAATGGATCCTGATCCCCATGCCTGGGTACCCCCGAAACAGTTCGAGCCAAACAACTGTCTTCCATATCCAGACGGCATGCTTTTCAAAAAAGAAGCCAAAACTGTACCATGGAAAAAATAAAGCATATTCAACAAATGGTGCTGGCATAACTGGATGTCAACATACAGAAGATTACAAATAGAGCCATATCTGTCACCATGCTCAAAACTCAAGTCCAAGTGGAACAAAGATCTCAGCATAAATCCAGTTACACTGAACTTGATAGAAGAGAAAGTAGTAGTCTTGAATGCATTGGCACAGGAGACCACTTCCTAAATATAACACCAGTAGCACAGACACTGAGAGCAACAATTAATAAATGGGACCTCCTGAAACTGAGAAGCTTTTTTAAGGCAAAGTACATGGTCAATGAGATAAAACAACAGCCTACAGAATGGGAACAGATCTTCACCAACTCCACATCCAACAGAGGGCTGATCTCCAAAATATATAAAGAACACAAAAAGCTAGACTTCAAAATATTGAACAATCCAATTAAAAAATGGGCTACAGAGCTTAACAGAGAATTCTCACCAGAAGAATCCCAAAGGACTGAAAGACATTTAAGGAAGTGCTCAACATTCTTAGTCATCAGGAAAATGCAAATCAAAACAACTCTAAGAGAGAATCTTACACCTGTCAGAATGGCTAAGACCAAAAACACCGAAGACAGCTTATGTTAGAGAGGATGTGAAGCGAGGGGAACACTCCTCCACTGCTGTTGTGTATGCACACTTGTACAGCCACTCTGGAAGTCAGAATGGCAGTTTCTCAGAAAATTGGAATCAATTTTCCTCAAGACCCAACCATACCATCCTTGGGCATATACCCAAGGAATGCTCAATCTTACCACAGGGACACATGCTCAACTATGTTCATATCAGCATTATTCATAATAGCAAGAACCTGGAAACAACCTAGATGCTCCTCAACTGAAGAATGGATGAAGAAAATATGGCACATATACACAATGGAGTACTGCTCAGCAGTAAAAAATAATGATACCATGAAATTTCTAGGGAAATGGATGGAACTAGAAAATATCATCCTGAGTGAGGTAATCCAGACTCAGAAGGACAAACATAGTATGTACTCACTCATAAGTAGACATTAGATGTGAGGGAAGGGATATCCAGACTGCAACCCACAGCTCCAGAGAGGGTAGTCAACACGAAAGACCCTAGGAGAGACACATGGATGGCCCAGCGAAGAAGTGGATGAGATCTACATGAGTAGACTGGGAGTGGGTGGGTGGCAGAGGGCAAGGAGTGGGGGATAAGAGTATAGGGAAATGGGAGGGTTGAGGTGGAACAGGGACAGAGTGGGAGGGTAGGGAAGCAGATACCATGATAGATGGGGACATCAGGGGAATAGGAAGAGGCAGGGTGCTAGGGAAGCTCTCAGGAATCCACAAGGATGACTTCACCTTGGACTGTTGGCAGTTGTCGAGAGGGTGACTGGACTGGTCTACTCTGGTGACCGGTCTAGTGAATACCCTAACTATCATCATAGAGCCTTTGCTCAGTGACAGATGGAGGCAGATGCAGAGATCCAAGGCCAGGCACCAGTCTGAGCTCTGGGACTTCAATCGATGAGAGAGAGGAGGGATTATGCAGGTGGGGGATGTGGAGATCATGATGGGAAGATGAGCAGAGATGACTGGCCACACTAGTGGAAGCCCATGAACTGTGGACTAGTGGCTGTGAAGCCCCAGTGGGACTGTTGAAAACTCTTTAGGGAGAATATAGTATCTTTGTCTTTTCCAAGCACATTTTCTTCTTATCCCTTTGTTTCGTAGACTTGTAGTATTGGCACCACAGTGAGAATCCTGGGCTCCTCCCTGGTATGCTAAGCTAAGTTAGAGCCAATATTTTATACAGATCTTCAAGTGTTTTGTATGCACAGAGAGAATTAGCTGCAGACCTCTGGATCAATGCAGATATGATAATAAAGGGTCAGGCTCTATTTTATCCTTGACTTATAATCATGTCTTAAATTGGTGGGAGCTTTGCAGATAGATATTTACCACTTCAAATCAAAGCCATTTAGATTTGTGATGATTTTTTTTGAATGGGTAATTCAATAATTCTTCTCACTTTCTTCATTTTTGAAATGCTGAGAATGCTATCTCCATTTCAGACTGTAAGATGGAAATACAACAAGTACTGTGCACTGAATCTAGCTTAGAGTGAGGGATAGAAACTAGACAAATAAGAGGGAGTAGTCATAAAAAGTCATGAAACTGTAAAAATTGTAGATATGTTTTGCTCACTTGATGACTTAATGACTATTGGGACACATTTTAAAACCATGTCATTTGCCACAATAAAGTAATTCTTAGCAGTTCAAGTAATTTTTATCAGCAAGGATTTCTATTTCCCCCATGCCCTGCATCAGAATCAGCATAATATTACTTCTATTTTCTCCAAGAAGTATTTTTAGGAAATGGTGGGGAAAATGAGTCCTCTCTTATCATATATCAAAGTTTTATAAAAGACCATTTAAAATACATTTCTTTGCAAAACCTATTAGATGAATCATTATTTACATGAGGATTTTAGAAGTCATTATGGACTATTGTGTAAATTTTAAACTGACACTTAATAGGTACATTATGTTTAGGGAATTTTCAAGCTTGATTTCTGATGCAATACATCACATCACCTCTTTGATGGGCTATTTTGTAATTCATCAAATTATTTTCAGCATATGCACAGCCATCATGATGCTAATGGATATTCACATTTAAATTATAAATCAAAATTACCTTATACCTAAGTAAGCTGATTTTCATATCAAAAACATAAAACTGAATAAGCTATAAAAAACTCAACATTTGAATGTTGCTCTATGGTAGTGTGATTTTTAGGTCACCATATGCTACTGTTACCATCAACTTGTGGGTTCTTACATCCCAACACCATTTCAGAGAGACAAAAGTAAGACTATTAGTCTGAGTATCTTTCCTATCTTGTTTCATAGTGTGTTGAGAAACATTCCCAGTAAGGATGGTAGAGGGAAACCATAGGAGACAGAAGCTTCTTGTAATCTTCTGCTGAGACTGGACAACCAGTGGTGTGGGGACTTCCATGTTATGACCAAGAATTCTGGAAGGTGGCCTGTTCCATAAGTGGTAGTATCAGATCTGCCCTCCATGGGCCAAATCACATTTCTTTAAGGAAATTCTTGGTCTCTTTCAACTTTTGTCCTTATTTTCATCAGATTTAATTATGTTGCTACATAGAACTTGCTCATGATTATAGTTTCAAAAATAAACACTCTATAAACAACAGAGTAATTTCTGTCTCTTGACTGGATGCAGTATACTCCACAGACTTCCTACAGTAAGAAGTAAAATTTATCCTAGATAGTATTTTTTTGTTGTTGTTAAGGGAATGTACTTATTGTACGCTAACTAAGAGCCTGGTTTTTTATATATACATTACCTATTTAATCCAAACAAGTGTCCTACCAAATACATATGATCAACCCAATGTTACAGACAATAATCAGAGATTTAAATCTGAAGCAGTTTACTGAGGACAAATGATAAACTGGATTCAAAGCATTACTCTTCCACTGCAATCTGTTTATAGCTATATTCTTATTTTGTGAATGTCTAAAAGAATTTACCTTAAAAAAGAATACATCAGACTTTTTTTCTAAAATAATTGATAAATATCATAGTTCATATGTTTATTATCTCAACAAAAACTAAAGTATTTGGTGGCTTTTTAACATAATATTTACAGGTCTTCATGCTTTTCCCAAATTGATACCATGTAGCACTATTTTTAGCACAGTCTATAAGATTCAGGGGATTGAATGGGTGCCAAGTAATAAATAACATGTGCGTTAATATTAATGTTAGAAAAATAATGATTACTTATAAAAAACGTTGCATATGACATAATTACAGAGAAGATGCCCTTTGTTACTGTGCCTGTAACTCCCTGCAACCTATGATTTTATTTTATTATTGAAGTGCGAGGGGTGCATGTGCATGTAAACAAACATATTCCTACAATATCTAGCACATAGAGTTTAAAGGACAAATTTGTGGACTTGGTACTTTCCTTCCACCTTTACGTGGGTTCTGAGGATCAAACTCAGGTTGTTAGGCTTATATGATAACTGGTTTTACCATGGAGGCATCTCACTAGCTCTGCAACCACATCTAGACTGGATTGAGCTGCAAGCAAGATATTACATCTACTATATCACTCTACAAAGAACATTCTTATGCTCTAAGAAGTCTGTATCTGGGCTAGATATATAGTTCAGTGGTAGAATACTTGCTTATTCTACATGGACCCTGATGCAGTACAGAGTGAGAGAAGCAGAGTTAACTAAGAATTCACTCCCAGTCTTCTTTTGTTTCTAGGTATTACATTTTGCTCAGGACAGTGTAATGGAAGGGACCTGAAGAGAAAAAAAGATGCTCTTAGTTGTTGCCTTCCTCTCCCTGGATGGTATGAAAGACCACAACTGAAATCTAAGTGCTCTTCTTGGTACACGAGGCATGATGGAGAGAGTAGTGTAGAGGAAATAGGGGATCTAGAGCACTGTTGTCTAAGCCATCTACAGATGTAGCTCAGAATGCTTTTCTTAGATAGCGTCTCTTGTAAAAAATAATACAAATTTGCTTTCCTGAGTTATTTCTTATTTGCAAAATTTAACTTAATTTACTTGGATAGAATGCCTTATCTGGAAGTGTCTCTATTTTTATCTTTCTGAAATTACCAAAGGGAAAATTACTGAGAAATTAAAGCTCTTGTATGTATCTGTAGAAAAAGACATAAAGCATTTCCTCAAGAGCCAAACAAAATTCTACCAATTTATTCTGTCAGACCTAACTGATACCTCCTCTTGGTCACCATCATACCAGCCTTAGAGAGAAAAGTGGTGATGTGACATCACTACTTCAGGCTGAGATTTAGCAAAATAAGCTAAGTAACTGGCTATTGGTCACTGTTTTTGTTATTTATTTGTTTTTCTCCATACCTATGGATTCATAAATTTCAACTATTGACAGGTGGTATTTTATTACTAGCTGTGTCAACAATTAGCTCTGCTCTGTAATCGAGCTGAGAACATGAATGGTGCCAGAGAGGCTACAAGGGACAGAACAGATGGACATCAGAGTAAAGCAACTGATCTTGATGTGGTGACAGTGTAAAGAAAGAAAACATCCTAGTGCCTTGAAATTGTTGTGAAGGAGGAACTGTAAAAAAAGAGAAAGAAGAAGCCTCTTTGAGATGTGTTTAGTACAGGCGGCCACTACATTTGCAATGCAACAGGAAGGAAATACCCAGTTTGGTAACGTAATTCTGAAATCCAGATGAAACTTTTAGGCAGCAGATGCAGATTTGCCCATGCTGTGGTTTGGATGTTCTTAGAGTGTGTGCCCCAAGGACCTGCATGCATATTGTTAGCTTGGTCCTCAGTTTGGAGATGCTCAGTAGCAGTGGAATAAATAAGAAAACACTGGTGATATTACCTTCAGGAAAAATAAATATGGTTCTTGTAAGACTCCAGTCACATCCTGAAAAGCAAATTAATATAAAAGAATGTGTGACCATGTTACACATACATGGCCAATAGCAAGTCTGGCTCCCAACTTGCTTCTGGCTTTGTGTTTTACCATTGATCTTGCCTTGTAGTTCTGCTATCATGTCATGTGTTGTTATGTAATGGTATGATGAAGCCCTAATGAGAGCCAGCACCATGCTGTTTGGAATTTCAGATTCTAAGAGACAAGCTAAATGAGTCACTTGTGTAAGTTATTTACCTAAGGTATTCTGCTACAGAAATAGAAAATAGACTAATACCTGAAGTCATTGTTGCAAGGTGGTTGTAGAAGGAAAGATTATAATGGGATGATCAAGGAGGATATACAGACAGAAAAAAATGATAAAAGAAGTGCTAGGAAGGTGCTTAGTGGTTAAGAGTACTGACTGGTCTTGCAGAAGAACCAAGTTCAATTTTCATTACCCACATTGGGTGGTCCACCTCCATGAGATCTGAGGCATCTTGTCTCCATGGCTACCTGTACTCACATGTACACACACACACACACACACACACACACACACACACCATTAAAAATAGTAAAATACAAATCTTGAAAAAAGAAAAGGGAAAAAAAGGTTAAGGAAGGTTCTAAAAACTGTTTTAGTTAATAAACTACAGAAGTATACAGAGAAGTAAAATAGTACAGAAGAAGCAATATCCTAGAATGAGATGTCACAAAGCAAATTAGAATAATGGAAATTGTATGTTTTTGCTTCATTCAGCAACATGGAGCTCGTTGGTGAGAAGAATGGTATGATGCAGAAAAAAATCATGTTACAAAAAAGCGAATCCACAAAATAATAAGGATATATAAATTTCGAGGAAAACAATTCTTTTATGATGCTTGTCAATAAAAGGAAAGGTGGGGTCTGGAGAGAGTTCAGTGATGAAGAGCAATGGCTGTTCTTTCAGAGAATGTGTGTTCAGTTACCAGCAACCTCATGTAAGTTACAGTTGTCAGTAAATCTAGTCCCAGAGGATCTGGTACCTCCTTGTCTTTATAAGCACTGCATGTACATGGTATGCAAACATACATTCAGGCAAACATTCCTACGCACACACACAGACACACACACACATATAAAATCTCAAAAATGTTTAAAAGAATGGGTGTAGATATTAAAAATCAAGGAGATGTTTGGTTATTTTTCTAAAAGGAATGACCTGAAAATGTTGAAATTGAGCTGGAGAATTTTAAGACACAGGGCAAAAATAGTTGATAAAACCCTCATGTAGACAAAAAGAAAAAGATTTTGAAACATTTTATGAAATAGTTGAAATAAAAGATTTCTTAGTCTTGAACTTAAAAAATTTATTAATATTTAATATTACAGCTTTATTTATTTATTTATTTATTTATTTTTTGTTTTTTCGAGACAGGGTTTCTCTGTGTAGCTTTGCACTTTTCCTGGAACTCACTTGGTAGCCCAGGCTGGACTCGAACTCACAGAGATCTACCTGGCTCTGCCTCCCGAGTGCTGGGATTAAAGGCGAGCGCCACCACCGCCCGGCCTTACAGCTTTATTTTTTAATGATGGTGTTTATTCACTCAATAGTTGTGTATCATACTTTTAATTCATTGATATTATTAAAAACTGGTATTAGCATACACTTATTGCATAGGGTAATAGTATTCATGATGATGTTTTTTGTTGAAGTGTACCATGGACATGACCATATTCACTCCCATTGCCCTTGACTGTCAATCTTCACCTTCCCTACTTCATCTTCTAAAAAAGTCTTCCTTCTACATTCACATTACACAGATTTAGTAAAGTTAGTTTACTTATTGATGTCACATATATTTATATACTTATATATTACTATATCCTAGGTGGTTTAATGATTTTAACACTGAACATATTTGACTCATGAAATCTTGTGTGTGTATGTATGTGTTTCTGTTTGTTGTGTGTGCATAGTGTGTGTGTGTGTGTGTGTGTGTGTGTGTGTGTGTGTGTGTGTGTGTATACAAGGAACAGTAGTAGGTACAATTTGCCATCCACATACAGAGCTGCTGTTATGAACCTTGATGGCATTCCTTACCATTAGATTGGTGCTTATGAAAAGTTCCACTTGCTCATGAGTCATAAATGTATTCTTTGGAATGTCTGAGTCTGCTTTGTGTATGATACCCAGGTACCCCAGATCACAGAGGCGGCTGAATACATAGATATGTTTATTGTACAACAGTCCACAGTTAAAAGTCACAGAGAATGAAAGACATAATTCTTTTAGCAAATAATAAATTTGGGCTTACTGTATTCTTTCCTATGCCTTTTAAAATAAGACTTCCATGATATCATTCTCATTTCTTCTAACTAAAATGTTATTCCACCTAGGCAGATAGTCACCAAGTTTGTTAACCATGTTCACTTTGAGACTAACTTCCCTAGTATCATTTTCTGTATAAGCTACAGCCATATGAATTATTTTCTTCATATGCTAAGCACAAACCACAAAATACTGAACCAAGTCCTTTCTCACTATGAAATATTCTAAGAACATTGCACATTTTTATAGTTTTCATTTTCTTTCAATCAAACCCTTCATACTCCCTGTAATTTTCAAGTTTGACCTTTCAACATAAACTTGAATACAATGTCTGAGACTTACCCTTGGGTCATTTCCCCTGACTATTTTGACAAAATTAAAAGAAGTTCTTGCTTCAGAAAAAAATAATATGTTAGTTCTTTGCTTCCTTCTAATTTTAATGACTCAAACGATGAGAGAGTGCCTTGTCGTTGGCTACATCAGCAGTTAGCTTTGCCAAGTGAGGTTGCTATCTCTTCTAAATGCAAATTAAAAGGAAAAAAAAAAGAATGCATTAGCCGACAGCAAAATGATATGGTACATGGCCAGCAAGGTAATGGCCTCTATTGCAAGCCAAGGAGTCATATAAAGGGTTATCTTACAAAGAGTAGTGAACTAAAGACACAGCTCCCATCATGTTGATATCTGTAAAGGTCAGGAGTAGGGATAGAAGGGGCGGTAAAGAAATTAGGGCCTAAAAAAAATCAGTATTGTTTATTAACAGCTAGGGGGATGGGGGCTATCTTAAGTCTGTGGAAACATTCATTGTTCAGGCTATAAGGGGAGGAACCAGGAGGTACATATGTAGTATTTTTCTAAGAATATATTTTGCAACAAGAAAGAAGCCACAGTGTCCTCTTCATTCCCGAAGGACAATCTGACTATATCTTAGCCAATCATCCATATTAGAAGAACATCTCATATATTTTTAGAGTTTTATTTCATGTTCTAAAAAACATTCCCATTTTTTCTCGTCCTGAAGAGTACCACTTGAACAGAAACAGCCATCCCTCATTCCATTTCATTATAGAAACACTCATAACAGCACAGTTTTCTCCTATCAATAAATATGTTTGATGTTCCATAGAAGTTCTATGTAATACATGCAGAACAATGGAGTCAGACTCAGAGATAAATTATTACCAAAACAACTTTAAGTGATGAGCTTGCCTCTGATGCTTCCCTGCGGATGTGATGCGGATGCTCAGTGTGAGAGCAAGATGCACAATAAAGCCTACAAGTAATAATCATAAATCCCAAGCAGGCATTCCCCATTCTTAAGACATTTTTAAACCCTTGAAAAAGGCTATAAGGTGCAATCTGCGTTGAGAGGCATTCTATTTTTCAATACATTTAGTTAAAGTGTGAAGTGGAGCATGTCTTTGCTGGGGTGAAAAGACAGAGCACCCTCATGAAAAGGCTTCATCCAGACTGCAGTGTGAGAGGTGATTCCTGTCCTGCTGACTGCTTTGATGAGGCCTGAATATATGTTTTATTCTGGTTATAAAGTTATCATATATTCCCCCTTGCAGCTCCCCCAAGCCTCTATGCAAAACAAGTGTCTCAAAATGCATAATCGACATGGAGAGTCTTAGGGAATGATAATAATCAGATAGGACTGTTTGCAGAATTGGGAACAAAAAAGAACTGATGTTTTCAAATTAAACTGCTAAGGCTGTGGTGGCATCAGGTTTTGATTCTAGCTGTTTAGCACCCAGTTAAAACAAAATGCAGATGCCGACAGCCAAGATCAATAGCTTTATTTTCTGTGTTGTATATTTTTCCCTTGGTGTTGCAAATACCATGCAATCAAGCAGCAATCAGAGAACTAGCACTATGTGCAGAGACCGCCAGTCTTGATGTGTCTCCAGGAGTAGTCCAGAGGACCTTTGATCAATGTGCAGAAAATTAGAATTCATTCCCTTTTCTTCTCACTTTTTGTATCATTTAAATAGTCTGCGATCAAAAACAATAACCTGAATTGTAAAACAAAGTATTAAACTATTTGTGATTTGTTGCTGTGGGATAATGCTTTTGTATACTGGTTTAATAAAATGCTGACTGGCCAGTAGCCAGACAGGAAGTATAGGTGGGGCAAGCAGATGAGGAAAATTCTGGGAAGAGGAAGGCTGAATCAGGAGTCCCTAGCCAGACACAGAGGAAGCAAAATGACAATGCTGAACTGAGAAAAGGTACCAAGCCATGTGGCTAAAGATAAATAAGAATTATGAGTTAATTTAAGATATAAGAGCTAGCTAACAAGAAGCTTGCTATGGCCATAGTTGAAAATAATATAAGACTCTGTGTATTTACTTGGATCTGAGTGGCTGCAAGACCTGGCAGGACACAGAAAAATTTCCAACTACAATTTGTCAGCTGAATCACCTCACAATTTATCCCTGTCTTTTGATATGCTGAATTTTCTATGATGCATAGTTCAATAACTATGCCCACTATCATGCTGATGAAATTGTTGGAATGTCATTTTTAAAAGGGTCAGACTGTTTAATCTTAATATTAGTAAAATATAGTTTTTGGTGACCAACTAACCATGGTAAAATAAATCAAGGGTCTTTATAGGTCATACCACTCCAGAATACACGTCACATGTTTACAAAGGGACCAACCTTGTTCATGACTCTCAGAATAGAGGCCTTGATATTTCAAATAGCTCTCCCAATTCTTAGTAGGTTCTAAAGTTTAAAGGATAATCTCAAAGCCTACAGAGAATGTTTTTTGTTTAAATGTTTGGATCCAACAGATTTTATATGAGGATGTTGGGATAGGTCTACTTCCATATACATTTGAGATGTTCCAAATAGGGAAAGAAGGTCATCATCAACTAAATCATGCCAAACAAAGCAAGAAGCCTGCCATTCCGATGAAGGAGATTTATAAATCCTACTGCTTGAATATATGTTTACTGCCAAAATTACTATAACTCCATTGACATATTAGTCATATGGTAGGAAAGATGTTATTTTACATTTTGTATTGCTGGAATCCCTGTGGTACAGATCAATAAACAGAAGGTTATCAAAAGTTGATAATGCCTCATCAAAGAAACTTCTCTTTGTGACAGATGGAGAGCATGACAGAAAACCATAGCCAATCAAAATTCAGAGCTGTGGAGTTGAGGGCCAATGGACACACCTACAAAACATTCCTAACTCCTAAGACTCAGGGAACAAGGCAGAAGAGACAGTGTAAAGATAGGAAGAGCTGGAGGATCAGGAACTTTGTTGTGAAATTTTGTTTTCTATGACATCAGAGAGTACACTCATAAAATCTTACCAACGTGATTGCCAAAATGTGATCTGAACAAGGATCATGCCAATGAACATGCCAAACTATATGGAGAAAAGCTATGATGCATCAACCCTACACAAAGAATAACAGGCAATTGATATGGGAACTGGAGAGGAGAACTTTCTTAGGGAATAACACAACATTCATTTATCAAGTGCTTAATGCTCATCCCTGAAAACATACATAAAGGCATCAATATATGGACTGGCTAAGTTATAATTAAGAACACATATGTATATATATGTACATATATTCATGGATTAACAATTACTAAGAAGAGCATGGATTTGAAGGAGAGGAGGGAAGGGTATATGGGAGAATATGGGAAAGGAGAAATATTGGAATCAAACTATCATCTCCAAAATCATAAATTTTAAAGATTGGTCTTTCAGATAAGGCTGTACAAATATGTTTTGAACTTGGGAATTAATTACTTCTGTAGCTCCTGTCTATTACCACTTCAACAATAAACGGTATTTCTACTTTATCAACTCCTTTCTTAGATTTCATTTTTGTGTGTGTGTCTCTATGTCTCACAGTTTAAAGTATAACACACGAAGTTGAAAGTCTTCTTGTAAAAATAAGGCAATGGATCCTTTAAATGTTATATTTAAGAAGCCATGATTTTTACAATTATACTACAACATTTTTTTCCTGTACACTTTCTTCAATTAGCCCAAGGTAAAATTTTAGTGGTGTAGTTAAAAATGAGAACAGCATGTAAGCCTAGATTTCAAAACACAAATAAGAGCAGCCTTGAGAACACAACTTTAGAAAAATTACTGATGACACTGAGTATCAGATGGAGCTCAAGTAGTCCTGTGGAGCCACAGGTCACATGACAGCTATAATTGCACATAAATTCAGAATACTTATTCTTTAGTGGATAAAACAAACCTCAGTTAACTTCCATTCATTGTATCTTAATTTTTATGTGTCCTTAATGTCTTAGCTGTACCTTTCATTTTTCTGCAGGTTTATCATTTCTACTTACTATATAGTTTAGTAACTAGTATTTTTTGACCACTGTAAATATCAAAGTATATCTTTGTTCATCTAAACCCATAATATAAAAGATAGTTATTTACAGTTATTTACGTTCTCTAACATGATACAGTAGGATCTACTTAGTACTGAAAAATAATCACATTTGGGGGTCCCTTAGGACTCTCAGTTCCCAGATGTCTAGCCATGTTTTCTTGGGGTCAGCTGTCAAGAGAAAAATGATCTGTTTGTAAACATAAGAATGTCACAGTCAAAAGGCACTGAGCCATATCTGTTGATTATAAAAATGTAGCCTTGTTTGACTTCAGTTCACTTTCCTCTAAAGTTTAGCCAGATCTCAATTAGAGAATTGTTATAAACAAGAAGGATAAATACCTGCTTTGTGGCTTCTAATTAATATAGCCAAACAGGCTTTGAAATTCACTGTCATGGTATTTAGTCCTAACAGGTCACTGGAAGAATAAACTATAGAAGGGAAGTAAAAACTGTGGGCGTGTGGAAGTATACAGGAACCTGGAGCCATGGACAGAGCTTCCCTCATGTAAGGCAGAGGAAGCTGTTTGTACTGGACATTTTTTATGCCAACTTGACACAAGCTAAGGTCATCTTAGAGGAAGAAACCTCAATTGAGAAAATGACTCCATAAGATCTGCTGTAGGGAGGAAAGCCATGGAGTGCTTTCTTTGTTAGTGATTGATGTGCGGGTGGGTAAAGCCCATTGTAGATGGGGCCACCACTGGGCAGGTAGACCTGGTTCCTATAAGAACGCAGATTGAGCAAGCCATGGGGAACAATCCAATAAGCAACTCTCCTCCATGGCCTCTGCATCAGCTCTTGCCTCAGACAGATTCCTTAAGTTCCTGTCTTGGTTTCCCTCTATAGACTGTTTAAGGATGTGTGTCAGAACATAGTCAAAAGAATAATGAAAAGTGAACAATGTCTTGGAGGACTGTGAAAGAAGCTCCAGGGAAAAGACACACTGCCTTTTACCTCAGGCATTTTGTTGCCTGGATTGCTCTTGGACATGATTTCACACCTCCTGACATAAATATTCAACTTATAAGGCATGTTTATTCTGGTTGCATATTGCAACATAGCTATAAAGCCCAATCTAGTAAAAGGATATGCTGAATGCTGTGCTCACTGTAATCTGAATCTGGATACGGCCTTCTGCCTTGCTATTGTACTTTCCCAGATATCATCTATAGGGCAATTGTGTTTAAATTGGTCTGTACTGAGAGTGATCTGGGAAAGGGTTGCTCTGTCAGTACTTACACCTGTTTATTTACATGTCTTCCTGATCAAGTTTTTATGAACTCACACAACCTTCATTGAATTATTTTTTTCCTTATATAAAAGTCCCCTGAGCCGGGTGGTGGTGGTGGTGCACGCCTTTAATCCCAGCACTCGGGAGGCAGAGCCAGGCGTATCTCTGTGAGTTCAAGGCCAGCCTGGGCTACCAAGTGAGTTCCAGGAAAGGTGCAAAGCTACACAGAGAAACCCTGTCTTCAAAAACAGAAAAACAAAACTAGAAACAACAAAAGTACCCTGAACTGAAACTGAAGTAAAACTGTCTAGAGCATTAGACTGTAGTCTGACTCATTCTTTAAAGTCCTCAAATCCCAGTCTCACAGACAGATCTACATAGGTCAGAAAAAGTTGACGGTATGCAAGCCAAATAACCCTTTCCTCCCCACGCTCCTGTTGGTGATGGTATTTCATCACAGCAATAGTATCCCTAACTAACTCACTGTGGACCAGATCTGAGGGTCTTGTTCAAATTCTCTGCAGAGCCCTTTCAGCCTGAACTGAACATAGGCCTGGCACAGTAGCCAGAGACTGTTGGAGCTTCTGTCATTTAATCTGAATTCACACCCAGCTTCCCGTTTAGCCATGCCCACGCCTGTGACTCTAAAAGACATGTGAGTTTCTGAAAAACTGATGTAATTGCTGCTCTTATTTACCTGCCAACTGCCCATCCCAAACTCCTTTGTGGCTATGGAGATAGGAGAAATTAAAAGAAACTGGAAACAATGTTTTTCAAAGTCTGAGATTGTGGTGTAGAAGATTGAATGAGAGTACCCTTCCATAGGCTCATATATTTAAATAGTTGGTCCTAAGTCAGTAGAACAGTTTGGGAGGGCTGAGGAGGTGTGGCCTTATTGGAGAAGGTGAAAACCACACCATTCCTAGTCAGCTTTCTCTGCCTAATGGTTGTGTCTCAAGATGTGAGCTCTCGGGGTTGGGGATTTAGCTCAGTGGTAGAGCACTTGCCTAGCAAGCTCAAGGCCCTGGGTTCTGTTCTCAGCTCTGGAAAAAAAAAAAAAAAAAAAGATGTGAGCTCTCTGCTACTGCTCTAGTACCATGCCTACCTGCCTGATGCCATGATCCCTACCATGATGCTCATGGGCTTTAACTGTATCAAACTCTAAGCCCCGAATTAATTATTTCTTCTATAAGTTGCCTTGGTCATGATATTTTATCTGGGCAATGTAAAAGTAAGACACATAGCTTTAGGGTAAAGGAAATCTCAGATTTTTGGAAGAGGCCTGAACCTTAGTTACACAGAGATCCAAGGAACATACCAGGCAATGAAGAAGAATTTCTTCAAATGAAAAAAAAGAGAATAACTTATATTTTTGTGGATCATTCAAACAAAGAACAGTTAACTATGGAGAGAAAAGAGTTTACTTAATATGCTTTAAGAATTTTAGAGAGATGACACAGGATGGATGTTACTCTACAGATATTTCCACTGAACAGAGGTTTATTCAGGGAAAGAAAATGAGTGCTTTTGATTTTGCTATCACTGTCCTTCCTTATAACAAGATAAGCAACTGTAAATAATAAGTAAACAGATAAATATGGGTGTTAGCTTTCCAAGACCTATGAGGCACAGTTGATCTATTCATGATTGAGAATACATAATTCACAAAGAGAAAATTCTCACTCTACCTGAGCCTGTGGGGATAGCAGAGTTTGTCATTTTCTTTTGTGCAACTCAGAAAACAGCAGCCTGTGGCCACACCATGCTTGAGTGTATACAGGATGCTTGTGTCATGCTAGCTCCATAACGATGCTTGCAAAGCAGATTGAAAACCAGGGGTCTGTTACACATCTTGCTATTTTTTTCAACCACCGAATATAGTTCCTAACAACTCATGGAGTTTAGTGAATTTATAATTATGATATGAGAGGCAGTTGAACACAGGCAAATTCATAGTTCATACGTACTGTGGATTACCTCAAATGGTTTACAATGATCATCATTGGTGGTTATAATTAAGTTGCTTTATTAGAGGAATACAAACTAGACAAAAAGAAGAGAGTAGGAGTGAAGAAAAGACACACAAAAAGAGAAAGAAGGAAGGAAGAAGAACAGAGTTAAACATACTTAAAATTCAGTGTTGACAGTCAAATGTGCATGACAATTGAGTAGTTAGTCTATGACATCTAAAGATGTAAAGCTGATATTATCCCTGAATAATGGGGACTCTGATTCCCATTGTAGAAATCAGGACAAATTTAAAAAATCCTGAATTAATTGCTCTTATTTAACAATAAATATGGACACAATTTATATATTCTTAACCAAAATCTGTTCTTGTCACTGAGGAAATCATAACTATATTGATGTGCAGCAAAAGGAGACAGAGGAATTTATAGGGAGAGGAAATTTAAACAAAATTATCAACATTAAGTATTACCTACATATTAATCTTGACATATTTTAAGAATACTGTAAGGCAGCCAGAGAGTTCCATTCCAATGGCAATCTTAGAGCTAGTTGTTTCTTAGGTAATTTCTCCTGCCTAACTTGTGTATATTCAATTTTTGGACATTTGTGTTCATTTATTACTTGGATGATGAGATTAGAGAGCTGTAAGCATATAAATCAATTTGAGTCTACTTCATTTACAATAATAGGATTTCTTAGCTTGTACAGATTTGCTCGGTAAGATGATTCTGGAGGGTGAGGAAACAGTGAAGTTGAAGGCACACCTCACTAGTAACACATTGATCAGCTCATATGCTTATTGAATGTCTGGGCTCCATCAGCCTCATTCAGAGGAGAATATGGGAATAAGTATGAGGGGGAGTTTTAACAGAAAAGTTAGTTTTATTATTAAAATACATTTGAACTAAGTTTTCCCCCAGGAAGTCAATTGAATGGATTTACTTATATATGAAGGCTCTCCTCCTTTATTACAAACTTAATTTGAAACTCTGGGTGTGTTATGCATTATGCTAGATGTTCCAAATAGTACATATAACAGAGATTGGGGAAGTTAAATAGAAAGACATACTGAGGAGAGGAAATCAACTGACAATTACAAAACAAATCATAAAAAAGCAGGCTCATTGAGTCTTTCCAAAAGGAGATGGGTTCTCCTGAACAAATCCTTCCAAATGTTTAAGAAAATACACTCTGGACTGGAATGGCTCCATGGTAAAGAGCACTTATTGCTATTGTGGAAGACACAAGTTTAGTTCCCAGCACTCCCATAATCATCTATAACTCCTGTTCCATGGGCTCAGGCATCCTCTTCAGGCCTCTTCAAACCTTTATTGTACAAGACAGTCCTAGGATACACAGGTATACATGAGAAAAAGTATTAATGCACATATGACATAAAATAAGCAAATTTTAAAAAAGAAAAGAAACACATTAAGAAACAATGAGATGGGAATGATAAAATATTAAGATAGGTAATCAAAAAAGAGTACAGAGTATATTTGCCTTTAAAATGAAAACCCCTTGGCTGGTTTCCACAGTTACATTCTTTGTCACTAGTCATTAGTCATCCCTTATTAAATCACTAAATACATACAGGCCACAGCTCCCACCCTGTCTTCATTCTTTCTTCATGTAGCCCTCTCGGCAACCTCAAGAACTTTACCTAGTATTTTTTATATTATGCTATACTATAGTATATTATATTATATTATTATATTATATTATATTATATTATATTATATTATATTATATTATATTATATTATATTATATTATATTATATTATATTATACCTAGTATGTTTATTAGTATCAGGTCTCATTCCTGGGCAACTCCGATGGTTTTCCCAAATTCTAGTTTGTTTCATGGTAGCCAGTTCTCTTCTCTGCTTCTCACTCTTAGCACTCACAGCTACAGACTATCCTGAGAAGCAGCCCTGTTGGTATCCTAATCACTATGTAATTCTTGCCCATCAGCTTGTCTTTAGACTTTGGGGTGTGCAGACAAATGACACACATTCAAAGTTCCTTGGCAATTAAAATTTTCAGTCCTTTATTATCACAAGGATATTGTAATGTGAAATATTTTTAAACAAAATATAAATTAAAAAAAAAAAACTATAATGATCCTTCAGAAGAAACACTAAAACAAATGTGATAATCCTTGCCTCCCTCTCTGCAATCTAAGAGGTACATGTTGCTAACTAGTCACTATCCATCTTAAATTTTTCCCATTTTATACAGGCTAACTGGCTCTATGAAATTACTATACTTTTACATAAATAAAGGAACTTTATATATGTAATTAATTGCTTTATATAATATATGCATTTATGTACAGTAGTTTTATTTCAATGTAAATATGCACACACAAATGCATAGAGTCCTGGGAATGTATATGCACATATAAGATTTGTAAATATGAATGTTTGGGTTTATCTAACTTAACTGTGCATCTAATTTAGTTATTTCACTTTATATGAGCATGTAGCATTTTGAAAAACTTTAAATACTCTCTCTTTTATACCAGGGTGGTGGTCTTGATTAACAGGAAGCACAGTTGCTGTCTTTCTTTTGAAGAGCACTCCTAGAATCTGTAACATTACCCTTAAAACAGGCTGCAAATTAAAATTTGGAAAGACTTTCAGACTCACAGTATGGCTTAGAGATTAGAAGCATGTACTCTATTACATGCGAACTTCCAATACCCTCTGGCCCTAGGGGCAACCAGTCTATATAAGACTTGTGGAGAGAAGTGGTTTTAAGGATAACCACCAACAAATTCTCAATTTCAGCTCCCTCTCCCATGCCAGAGGACAAAAAGTATATGGGAAAGAAAGCTGTTTGGGGTGAGACAGAAATGAGTTACTTCCCTTCATATCCTGTTAGACACCAATGTCTTAAGAGAATTTTGCAGAACAATATTGCAGGAATAGATGGAAGAGGAAGTATGTTCTGTTTCCCTGTGAGCTCTGATTATAGAATGAATGACTTCTCATACAGCCAAAGTGAGGAGAAAATGACAATGGCTGAGACTTGACAAGATGAAGATCTTCTAGTAAAGAGGAACCTACACTCATGCCTTTCTTCATTTCTAGTTCCTGTAAAGGACTGTTGTTACCAAGTGTTCACTGTGAAAGTTTCTGAGGGAGGTTCTAGAAGATTCTGGGGACTGGAGGTACAGTGTTTCTAGGGTAGCCACAGTAAGGAGTGTGAGAACACATGTTAGCAGAGCAAGCAAGTTAACTAGAGGCAGTAACCAGGTCTTTTAAGAGGTTACAAATACCGAAATTTGGGGAATGACTAAGAGTTATCTGTCTTCAATGGGTTAGGCTGTAGACTGTCACCATTTTTATTTGGGGGACACAGAACATGAAGGCATTCATTCTAGATAGCAAAGGAGAATAATTCATCTTGCCAGTATCTCAGAAATTCTTTTGATGATATTTCTTCCCATACTGAACCTAAATGAGAGGACAGAAGAAAGACGGTTTCTCAGATGGAACCTATGCCCTGCCTTTCCCATACTGTTCACTTTATAACTGAATTGCTACTCCTACCTTGCAGTGAGGAGGGAGAAATTATACAAATGGGCCTCAAACATTTTAAATAAACAGCGATTAAACTCAAATACTTGGATAAGAAGCCTTTATCAAAACATGTTTTAGGAAAGTTTGAGACATTTGAGCAAAATTCCATTAAAAAATTACTGATGAATAGAGAGTCAGTCACTGTGGAATAGGGACATGCCACTGCCATACAGAAGATAGCAAAGGCTTTATAATTCATTGATTTCTTTTCTTAATTTAATTTAATTTTATTTTACAATACCATTCAGTTCTACATAACAGCCACAGATTCCCTTGTTCTTCCCCTTCCTGCCCCCCTCCCCTTGCCCCCAGCCCACCCCCCCATTCCCACCTCCTCCAGGGCAAAGCCTCCCCCGAGGAGGACTGAGATCGACCCGGTAGATTCAGTCCAGGCAGGTCCAGCCCCCTCCTCCCAGATTGAGCCAAGCGATTTCATAATGTTCTCATACTACATCATGGTCATCTGCATACAAATGAGTCTAACTCTCTAAAAAGATTATACTAAATATTTTAAGGTCAGATATTTAGACACTGAACAGTGTCATTCATATGGAAACAATAGTGTGTGTGGATGTGAAAAATATTAAATGTCTGTCAATTAAAAATAAAGAATTAAATATAAATAAATTTGCAAACAAAGTGAAATATAAAATTATAAATGGAGTGGTGCATGTAGCTCCCTTCTGATTCCAATGTTGTCAATGAAAGAACAGTAGAAACAGCCCTTTCATTATTTAAAAGTAAGAAAACAAGACCTAAGTAATCAAAAACAAACAAACAAACAAACAAACAAACAAACAAACAAAAAAAAAACCCACTGATGTTAAAATTTAAGAGACCTGTGTGTGCCCAAGGATTCAACTGGTTCTGCTACTCTATACAGCCCACCCCTTACTCTTAGCTGTGTACTCTAGAGGAGTCATTTTATCATTTGTTTTTAAAGCATTATCTAATATCTCCTTTCTCTCACAGGAATAAAGTCCATCAGTTAATAAAATATAAAGCTAGCTGTAGCTGAAGCAACACCACCAGTCACAAACTCTGTTGCCTAACCAGTCAGTTTCAGTTGGTGTGAATCTACAGCTGTGGGTTTCTCATAAGCTTGACTTGCCTGGGAAAACAGTAAGCTGCAACAGTCTCCTATTGAGTCACCCATGCACTTTCCTCCTATAGTTTTCTAAATGTCATTTGCTTCAAGAATCTCTGATTTAAGCTGAAGATAGGACAAGGAGAACTGGCCTCATCCCTACCCCAGTGCAAAGGCCAGGTTATACTGAAGAAGCATCTTGTCATCCATGTATTCCAAGTGCATCTCCTCCCATCTGTGTTGATGACACAGACACAGTGAAGCATAAAAAGCAATCCTTTAAAACTAGCAGGGAGCATCATTCCACAGCAGAAAAACAATCAGAGCCTCATTTGTACCATGAAAACAAACAGCCAGATTCAGTCATTTGCTGGGTAGTTAGAGTAGACTTTAATTATTAGAAAATATAAGTAATAAGAAAAGACAAATCATTATCCCTGTAAAAGCACAATCTCTTTCAAAGCATATCATCAAAACGGTGCAAAAGTGGAGTTTGTTAATTCTTATGCTTAATCAGATATAGTTCGAAAATATTTCTCCCATCCTAGCATTTGTGTCTTTACTTGGCTGATAGCATCTTAAATTAGACAGGTAAGTCACATCACCTAAGGTTCAAGGAACATTGCAGAAGAGAGGACAATAAGAATCTAAAAGCCAGAAGACAGGGAGAAACACAGCAAAAAGACATCTGTATATGACATGGCAGTTGCTCCCATGGTTACACTGTATCTCTCCTTATTTGTATAAGACTCAAACAAGATTGATCTTCTTTACATTTTATCACAGCAGGGATGAAGGCCCTCTCTGAAGGAGTATTGTTAGTTAAGAGTTGTTGACAGAGAGGTTCTTATTTTCCTCAGTGGTGTAGCCAGAGATAAATTGCCCTTGTTCCAGTAAACAACCTCAAAACTGTGCTTGAGCAGGAAAATTTAGACTTGGTGGATCACACACAAAATAACATGGAAGTTTGAGGGGGATTTGTTGAGAAGAAGGATGTAGCAATAGAGTAAATGGGATGAGGAGGGGAAGGATGGGGTCAAAACAACTAATATTCATTATGTATGTATATGAAAGTGTCAAACAATACAAGTCTTTTTGGTATGATGTAATAACATTTGTCTGTTTTTGCATTCATGCTTTGTTTCAGGAACCATATTAAACAAATTCTCCCCCATTCCTGTGTCTTGAAGTATTTTCCTTTCTAATATTTTCATAATTTCTAGTCTTAAATTCAATCATGCAATCCATTTGACTTGATTCTTTTACATGATGAAAAACAAAGGTTTAATTCTCACTGAATATTTGTTTTCCCTGTCTATTCCCCAATGTGTCTTTCAAATATTTTTGTTCAAATCACCTGGTAAAATATATAACAGACAAGACTTTATATTATAGTAGAATCCATTATTTTGTACAAGTATTATATTCTACTAAAAAAGTTTTTAAAATGTAGAAGATAATTGCTGGTAATGATAATGATAAGGAGCACTTAAGCTCCATTAGTGATTATATGAATTTGTGTAGGCATTAAGAAAATATGATAAAAGTGTCCCAAAATTAAAAATTAAACTACCTGTGGTTTATGAGTCTTACTACTGCTATATATTCATAAGAAATAAAACAATAATTCTGAGAACACATTTGAACTTTCCCATGCCAAGATACAGAATTAGCCAAAGCATCGATTGATGGAATAGAAAAAGAATGTATAATATACACTCATTTATATAATAGAATATTAATGTCATAAAAATATTAAGTATCACAATTTTCAATAGCCATGATAAACTTAGAAGGCACTATATTGAGTGAAATAAATAAGACCTCACATGTCTAACACCTTGTCACCTCACTCCTATATGTAATCATAAAACAAATACTTATAGAATTGGAACATAGATTAATGGTTACTAGAGGCTTAGGATAGGGAGAGTTCAGTCAATAGATATGCTCACTTAAAGTACACTAGAAAAGTAAACTCTAAAATCCTGGGGAAGAATAAGGAGACAGGATTAAACAATCATTTATTGAATATTTCAAGAGAGTAGGAAGACATAAGTTTGAGTGTATTGGCCCCAAAATGATAAATGTTAAAATTATTGATAGTTAAATATTAGAAGCCAGTGGATTAGTATTTTAAACCTTCACACAGTGGCCTTCAAAATGCAAAATTATCATGTGCTAATTACAGTTTTAGTGAAAAAATTTTAATGCTAAAGTGAACTTCTCAGAACATGAAATCTTGATTATTACAATCCAAAATGTTTAAATCAAAATATCATTAGGACAAAATACAGGAAATAACTTACTAACTTGCCTTATTTTTTGCTTTGAAGAAGGCTTACTGGAGCTTTCCACCTGCTATGAAGGCTATAAACTGTTGCCAAAATTTTTGCAAGGAGTTAATTTAGATGTAACTATAGACTGTATACTAAATTAGACAGAGATAGAAGATAGATAGATGAAAGATAGATAGATAGATAGATAGATAGATAGATAGATAGATAGATGTGAATGGCAAATAATATTAAGTTTTAATAAATAATAGTTCATGGAGAAAAAAATAAAATACAGAAATAGGGGTTACAGTTTGTGGGTAGAAATTCCATATTAAATTGAATAGAAATTTGAAGTTCATTCTGTAGATACAGATTAATTGTCAAATATCCTATCAAAGTATAATTCAAATACTCCAAAATCCAGAGTTTTGGGGGGTATTTCAAAACAGTATCCATTAATTCGTTGCATCACTCTTGTGTATAGATTCAAAATGTAAATTTAAAAGAGATTAAGGTAGACAGTATAACTACTATATCTGGGCAGTCTAACCCCTTCTGAATGTCATATTTTTGCCTCAGTTTCTCAGCTCAGTCTAATTTGTGTGACCTTGTTAAAGATAATCTAAAACTATTAACAAATGCTTCCTTAAGGTACACGTAAAGGAAGAGATTCAATGACTTCAGTGTTAGAACAAATCTTATACTACTCATAGACATTTGAAAGTAAAACCACCAATTTCAACTTCAGAAAATTGGTTTCCTTAATGAATACAGCACAATAAGGTCCATTGTCTTTTTTAGTGCACATCATCTCAGCATGAAAAAATACAGCTAAATGCAGAATATCCTTCCCAAGCAACTGTATGAACAAGTCCAACTTAGAATACTGCTTGTTAACCTTCACCCTTTATTTTCAAGATAAACAGAAAGCTTGTTACCTGTATATCAACTTTATGACCTTGAATGAAATGAGATATCAATCTTTTATTAATGTTTTAACTTTGGTTTCAAAAACTAACATATATTATAAAGCACCTTATGTGTTCATCTTGAGAAAGCTACCTCAACTGTATGGTAAAACGGGTCTAGATCATCACAATGCAAATGTTTCTACTTTTATAATTCATATATACCTAACCTAATTGAATAGGAATATATATGAAACCCAGGCATATTATGCTACTATACTATAAATACTAAAAAATATGTGAAAACACCTAATGTATTTTGCAATTAATAGCTCATCAGTAAATGCTTTTACTTATACTGGTGTCTTGTAAGAGATTAAATGTAGAGTGAATGATTGTTAAAATTAATTTCAGCATCATAAATATTTGTAGAGCCCCAGAAATACACTAATTAAATGGTATAAAAAATACATCTTCTCATCATTTATTACATCACAATAGAGAATATTGATATGGCCTGTGTGTTTTGTTGTTATAATTTAAGTGATCTCTTTCAGAATTGCAAGTATCAGAAGAGAAAGAAAATGCCTGGTTATATTATTACCTGGTAACATCCTTGTTTTATAATACAACGACCAAAATATGAAAGTACACTAAAATGATGTTTCTCACAGCAGTATTTCCTCATCAAAAGGTATAAGCCAAGTGGAAGCCAATTCTAGAAGCTCAAAAATCCTGATATCTGATTCAAGTAGAATTCTGTGCATTCTGCATATATACTTTCATTTGAATGAGAGCAAGAGTTAAGTACATAACTTCACACTGTGTTAATGGGAAATCTAAGTACAGTTCCCACAGAGCAGGGATTATAAGTTGCTTTTATGTAGAGTACTTGTGCTATTTCAAATGCTAGCTACACAGTGGGGTAACCTGTTAGAGAGGTAAGACTTGTGTAAAGCTGTAGGATGAAGAAAAGAGATTTAATTTGAAATGCGAAATGAGAAACATTGGTGAATGGATGGATTAGAAGTCATTTGATGTTTAACAGTATACAGAGTGAATGATATTTGGTGGTTGAAGAAGTGAACACATTTTACTTTTTTGTGGGATAGAATAGGCAAGCCAACAGTTGTGGCTAAGGTCACCTACACCCCTACAAATTGTAATCAGAATAGAAGGATTTTATTAGAAGATCATCTATAGAAAATAGGGGGAAATTATGGTGATATATTATGTCCCCCAATATATTGTGCACCTCAAAAAGGTTATCTGGAGATCAGAGGAAAAAGCCAGTCACTATATGAAACATAGAAGTCAGGTAGTGGTAGCACACACCTTTAATCCTAGCATTCGAGAGGCAGAGATCCATCCAGATCTCTCTGAGTTCACGGCCACACTGGGAACAGAGACAGGCATGGTGCCACACGCCATTAATACCACCACTAACCATAAAGGTCTGGAGGTCTGTACAGACAGACAGGAAGTGATATAGCTGGGTGTAGAGAGAAAGTGAGATGGCAGAACAGAGAAGGCATATAGTTTGTGAGTATACAGGAAGCAGTTCTCTCTTCGGCTGAGAATTTCTAGCAGTTAGAACATGGATGGCTTCTTTCTGTTTCCCTGATCTCTCTAGTTTTTACCCCAATACCTGGCTCTGTTTTTTTTTTTTTATTAAGAAGACCATTTAGTAATTCATCTTACATATGCTTTAAAATTTACTGAGAGCCTATTACATATTAATTTTGTCTGTGAACAGTTTGCGACTGTAAGGGTCTTGTAAACAGTGACAAACCTTGTGCTCTATGAAGTTTTGAATGATGGTGCCTTAAGCTAGCCCTTTTTTTCTATTCATATTCCAAATTCAACTTCAACAACTGGTGCTATGCATGTAAACAGCTCTGAAAGACTATTTACTGAATCTGTTCCAGGGGCTGTGATGAACTGTTTGTGTTGGGCTTCTACCCTTGAGGAAGAACAATTCTTGGATTTTGGAGGCATTGGTATATGCACCGAAGATAGTCCAGTACTTTTGCAGCCTGTTGCCACTCCTTTTCTGGTATTCCATTATTTCTTCCTATGTTCTCAGCATAGCCTGCCTCTGTGGCATGCCAGTTACTTCAGCAAACCCAAAGCCCACCAGTTGTCAGGTATCATTAATTATATGTCTATCCCTGAAACACTTCCCTAAACAATATTTAATTCCTCTTTTGCATATGAGAGTTTCCTTCTAATCTGATATCATATCAATCTATTTCTCTACATTTTTACTCCTAAAATCCACATCAAAGCTTATTTTCATATAGAAAAGCTCTTCAACATCCTCTTCTTACTCATTCTGGGTTCTTCTGTTCACTGCAGAAAGGGTGACATTTATGATTTTCCATTCTCAGGAAATGTTATAAAATACAGCACTGTTATATGCAAAACTTTCCCCAACTTAGTTTAAGTGAAAGTTCTTTTGCTTTTGTGGTGGTTTGAAAGAAAATGGCCCCCTAAAGGGAATGACACTACTAGAAGATGTGGCCTTGTTGGAGGAAGTGTCACTGTGGCGGCAGACTTTGAGGTCTCTTATATGCTGAAGCTATGCCCAGTGAGACAGTCTAATTTCTGTTGCCTGCATATCAACATGTAGCAGCTCCTTCTCCAGCACCATGTCTGCCTGCATGCCATCATGTTCCCTGCCATGATGATAATGCACTAAACCTCTGAAATTGTAAGGTATCACCTCAATCAAATGTTTTTTAATGAGTTGCTGTGATCATGTGATCACAGCAGTAGAAACCCTTAATTCTAGCCACACTATATTTTCTAGACTCTGTTTTCTGTTTTTCCTAGTGATAAAACATGTTTCATATCCTTGTGTTTCTACATGAAACAGTTTTCTAACCACTTTACCAATTCAAATATTGCTCATTCTCTTGATCTCTGCTAAGGATCCACAGGAAACTCTTCCAGACACTGCATTTTGGTTGCAGAGACTTTAACAAATGCTGTAGGATGCTTTTACATTTGTATTGTTTATTTGTTGCTTTAACATATTGGTGCCCCTAGTAGTTTTTTGGTTTCCTCTTACCACTAAAGTTATAGGTCATTAGTTCAGAGCAACCAGTGTAGTTAATTATTTCTGTCTTCCCAACCGATTGGTATATTTAAGCATATATTTAAAGATCCTGACACATAGGCACACATTATTAATATAGCCAACAAAATGCAAAAAGAAATCTGATGTAGAACTTAAAATGATTAGGTATCCACTTCCTTGAGGTAAAATGAAGGGCAGGTAGATTTCTATTTCCACAAAGCATATTGCATCTAAATATGGTACAATTAAGACTATAATCAAATAATACAAAGATTAGAAAATAGAGAGAAATATTTCAAGGAGCCAGCAATGTCATTTAACTTTGCCTCAGTACATATGTGTTACTGGAACAGAATACCACAGAGCAGGTAATTGGTGAGCAATAGAAATTCTTACCTTCTGCAGGATAGTAGGTCTAAGACCAATTTATTTGTAGGATTTCTTTGACATTTCTAATAAATGTTAACTCTTCATGGAAGAGAAACTCACAGTCCCTCAAATGAAAGCTCTTTCCCAGAAGCATTTATCCATTAATGAGAAGAAAGGCCTTGAGTCTAAACACTTCTTATAAGGATCCACATTGTTACATTGAAGATTAAATTAGTAATACATAGGTGTGAGGATTATTCAAACCGTAGCAAATCTCAAATCTTTTGCAGCACCTGTGTTAATATTTTTATATTTAACATTAATGATCAAAATAGTTTAAGTTTAGCAAGTAAGAGACATATACATTCTTTAAATCTGTGCTGCAGTGCCATAGATTGCATGCCTCATGAGAGGTGCCCTGGGTTTGCCATCACACTCATCATGCAAGTACTAGAGTCCAGTACAATGACTGTTATGTGGCTTGTGATCATCAAATACTTCTTGACTTAAAGTATGGCAGATGAATCATAAGCATTTCCTGAAAAAAAAATGGGGAATGGTAATGCCTTTTCTGTTTAGTTCAGTCAATTCTTGGGACAAGGCAGCCTTCTTAACTTCAACTGGCCCTGTCTATCTCACTATATGCAGACCTTGTTTGTCCCTCTTCCCTAGATTATGACACTAAGCACTTGTCAAATTTTTGTTACCATTTTCTGGACAGGAGAGAACGGCACATAGATTCCCCCTTTCTATAAAGATCAATGTTTACTAACAGAACACATATGAGAATTACTGTGGGCCCTTTGAAAGTTACATATACTTCTCTAAATGTTCCTGTATTCTCAGGGTGACGGATGTTTTGTGGTGGATGTCCAGGTGTTTGACTGTGTAACACTCTAAAGCACAGTTTCCTTATGTCGGTGCCACTTCAGTTTGCAATAGTTCTTTGGCAAATCTATTACATCAACTCTTCCTTCTAAATTTTTTATAGGTTGGGAGAGAAAAAAAAATCATCATCATTTCTTTGGAATTGGACGGGTTGAAGTCAAAAGAGAAATAACTTCTGCCTTGTAGGATGTAGGGATGCAATAATGAAAGGAGGCTTTAGGAAATGAAACTTGTGTGGTGCTCTGAATGAGAAAAGCCCATTAGGTTCATTTATTAGAATACCTGGTTCCTGGCTGGGACTGTTTTGGAAATATTGGGAGGAATGGCCTTGATGGAAGAGGTGTGACCTTGTTGAAGGAGGTGTGTCACTGGTTGTGGGCTTTGGGGTTTGAAAAGCCCAGGTCAGGCCCAGTCTCTCTCTCCTCTCCGCCTTCAATTTTGCTCTCAGTTACTGCTCCCATGCCACACCAGCCTGACTGCTGCCATGCTTACCACCATGATGGCCATGGATTCACCCTGTGAAACTGTAAGCAAGCCACAACCAACTGCTTTCTTTTATAAGTTGCCTTGGTCTTTGTATCTCTTCATACAATAGAACAAGAAGTAAGTCAACACATTTGACTTCAAGGACAAAGACATTTTCAACCCTATTTCCCCTCTTCTCAGGTCCTGAAACTGGATTGTTCCTTGAGACTCTTGGAAGTACTTCCCTCTAATGTGGTAAAGCAGAGCTTGAGCAAGTCCCGAACCAAATGCAACTTTGCAGTCTTGTTGCAGTAGTATTAGAGTACCCTGATCTTTCTGCTGTAACCCCGTGAGTTTGGTGGCAAGCACATGATCTGAATGTTGTCAGGAGGTGAGACTTGATTTTCTTTTCTGCTAATTTTTCATACAGTGACAGGTACTCATTCCTATAGTTTTTGAAGCATAGCCAGGGAGAGATTCTAAGGTTGATGCTGTCATTTCATAAATTTAGGGTGGAAGCCTGTCTGAAAGCACTGCAGAAGAACCAAGATATCATAATGAAAGGACAAGGGCCCAGTGACATTGTATTCTATCTCTATATTCTGTGAGGCCAGAAGCCTCTGCACTTTCATCTAATAGGGGTGATTAGTCATCATTTTGCTTAAGGCAGTTTGGATCAAGTTTCTTGTCACCTGTAACAGAGTCTTAAGTTCTACAAAGAGGAAGAGTCTTTTAATTATTAAATGTATTCACATAAAAGTTAAATCACTTGGAATCATAACATTGCTAATCACTGGAAGGAATCATATGCCACCATTAGACAAATAGTGAAAACGTTCTGTCAGAATGGCAAATGTTGTTGTTGATATCTAGGGAGACAGGCAGTGGGAAATGGTTGCAGGTAGCCCTCTGTCAAAAAGAAAGGCATTTTAAGGGGTTGCACTCTGGCCTGGAGCCATTTGTCTGACTCAGTTATTGCTAAGAGGTTGTTGTAAATAATGTATGCTTAAGGAAAGCTTGCCAAGCTTTGGAACCACTAAGTGATTTGAATTGAGTGATCTTTTCTGAGTCAATGTAAGCGCAAATCCAACTGGCTTACTGCCAGAATCGCTCTCTACATGCCCAACAGGTTGTAATATTTCACATAGACAATGCTGGGTCAGCAGAAATCACTAATGACTTTGGCAGCTAACTAGCTCTGTGAGGTAATAAGAAAAGCTACGTCTTTAAATAGCACAGTGGGAAATGCAATGGGGCAAAAGGGAACTGCAGTGGGCTCCCTGAACTGCTCTGTTGATGTTACTGAGCAAATACAGCTCCTTGAGTTGTTTTCGTTTCATCAAAACCATGATACTCTTGAGTGTTGGCAAGGGAATATCCGGTAATGAGAGTGCAGCGAACATGCCTTCCATCAGCTGAAATCCTTAATTGTAATTGCAGCATGTAATGGTGTAATTAGTTGTCTAAGTGACAGGATAGGCTCAAATCTTTCCTAGCATTTTGTAAAAAGACCGTTATGTTCTATACTCCTTCCTTTTCTTTTCAAATGAGATGGCACACAAACACTGGAAAGGTTTTCATTTTAAGACTATGAATACAGCACACTCATAACTTGAAACTGTAAGATGCTATATGAAAGTAGAGATCACTACCTCAGAGAAGTGGTGTTTCGATATACACAGAGATAAAAAGTACCATAAATGACTCAAGGTTCCACAGGTACATCTCCACCTAAACCCTAGCTATGACCTTGCAAACACAGTTCTTACCATTTTATGCACAAAGCAATTGGAGCACAGAGAGGTTAAATAGTATATTTAGGGTCAAACAACTAGCACACTGAAACACAGCTCGAATTTGAAGCAAAGTCCAAATCTGACTATATCAGGCATCAAAGTTCATTATCTTATTTTCAGAAGTTACCTAGAACTACTTTCAAAACGCTGGTTCATAGACACATAGATACATTTTCTAAAATACAGATTCTCGAGAGATGAGAGATTGAGAAGGATTTGAGCTGATAGGTGATACAAGGCTGGAGCCCTCATTTTAATCTCCCTTAAGGATGTTGAGGCACGTGTTCCTTAGAGCACATCATCTGGACTCTGACATACCTTTAGCAGGACCAAAGAACAAAGACAAGCATATAAGGCTGACTCATGCTTAATTGGAACCAATTTTAAAGCCAGTATCTAAGTCCTGCCCTTAGCAGGGGTTAAAAAAAAATCAACAAAAATCATCACCAGCATTGAGTTTGTGCCTTCTCAATCATCAGACTCAAATTGGACTTTTAGCAATAAGCTTTCTAATCTGTGACCTTTTACAATGCAAATGATTCTACAGTGAACATGCTGAACCCAGGAAGGTCTTTTTCGTCAAGAAGGAAACAATAGTGTTTGATGGACGTGACAGCAATTATCTCTGTTGTATCCTCACTCTATAAATTTAATACATTTTCTTTTAAACACACTATAAGAAATGGAAAAGATTAGATCAAACAAAACCTACTTTTCCTTTTTATTTTTTCCTTTTATTGAAAATGTTCTTTTCCACATAATATATTCTGATTATAGCTTCTCCTCCCTCTACTCCTCCCAGTTCCTCCCAGATCAAATAGAATCTAGTTCCACTCCCTTTATGTCTCTCACTAGAAAATAAGCAGGCTTCTAAGGGATACCAGTAAAATATAATGTAATGAAAAAATATAATATAAAACAAAAGCTAACACATTGGAATTTGTTAAAAACAAACAAACAGGCCGGGCGGTGGCGGCGCACGCCTTTAATCCCAGCACTCGGGAGGCAGAGCCAGGTGGATCTCTGTGAGTTCAAGGCCAGCCTGGACTACCAAGTGAGTTCCAGGAAAGGCGCAAAGCTACACAGAGAAATCCTGTCTCGAAAAACAAAACAAAACAAAACAAACAAACAAAAAAAAAGATAGAAAAGAACCCAGAAGAAGGCACAAGAAACAGACCCACTCATTCAAACATACAGGATTTCCATAAAAACACTAAATAGGAAATCATAATATATATAAGCCAAGTACCTGGTGAAGATCTGCACATGCTGCTTCTGTCTCCTATCTCTGTGTGTTCATATGTGCTTTGATCATGTTGATTTAGAGGGTCTTGTTCTGGTGTTCTCATGTCCTCTGGCTCTTACACTTTTTCTGCCTTTTTCCACAGAGTTACCTGAGCCCTGCGGGAGGGATTTGATGTACATATTCCCTGCCATTCTCTGCATAATGTCTGGCTGGGGGGGGGGGAGCGGGGGTGTCTCTGTTTTTGTTTCCATCTGCTGCAGGAGAAAGCTTCTCTGATGATGGTTGAGTGAGGTCCTGATCTATATTTTTTGTCTTCCTTCCTTCCTTCCTTCCTTCCTTCCTTCCTTCCTTCCTTCCTTCCTTCCTTCCTTCCTTCCTTCCTTCTTTCTTTCTTTCTTTCTTTCTTGATTTGGTTTTACTTCAGTTCCCTGGGCTATCTAGTTATCCAGATTTCAGGTTCTTGATCACCTAAGCAAAGTCAACTTGTTATGGGTTCCCTCCCTTGGAATTGGACTTAAGTTAAATCAGACATTGGTTGGTTATTCCCACAAGATTTATGCCACCTTTACACTAACATATCTTGTTGGAAGAACACCATTGTTGATCAAAGGGTTTGTGACTGGGTTGATGTTTACATTTCATTTTCTGGTAATGTACAGATTACCTTCCTGTATCATAGATATTAGCACATAGGGATGAAGGATCTGTGTAGGTACCAGCTCAACGTCACCGTGTTCAGTGAATTGTGTAGGTGTTATCTCTAGCAATGGGCACGGCCATCAGTTTGTAGAGAGAAACTTAGAGTCTTGGCAACAGTTTGGGTTGTTTAAGGGTTCCCATGGAACACCTTTGACTAACAACTCCATTAAATATAACCCAATTCTAAAACTGGAAGCATCATTTGGTGACAAGAGATGGTCAGTTGGGTCTCTGCCTCCACCATTATTTGGCAATTTGAATTAGGTTGCCTTATATGTATATATTTTAGGAAGTTTCTTCTGTATTAGGTTTCCATACTATCCCTCAAATGGCCCTTAAATTTAGCTGTCTCACCATCTTCCCTCCCTCATCCTCCTCTTTCCTCTCCTTGCCTACTTCATGCTTCCCTTCCCCAATCCTCCACATCTGTCCTGAACTATCTATTCTACTTCCCTTTTCTAACTGGATCTATCACCCCTAATCCCTTATTCTATGCTTAATCTCTGTGTTTCTATGGACTGTAGCTTGGTTGCCATTGATCTAATAAAATTTGTAGGTAAATGGATAGGACTAGAAAAGAAAATCATCCTGAGTGAGGTATCACTGACCCAGAAAGAGAAATACAATATGTATCCATTTACATTAGCTTTTAAAACATAATTTTTCAAAATGGAAAAGCTCCAGAAAGCATGGTTTTCCTTTGTCTATGCTAGTATCTCACTACTGGATCAGTGCCAAATCAGACACTAGACAAATGATTATTATGGGAATCACAGTTTCTTTTATCAAATATAAGGCCACTTTCCCCAAACCTCCTCTCATGAGTTTCCAAACACAACAAATTCTACTTTTGCAAAATAGATGTCTTATTTTAGAATTAATTTTGCCTTCATCTTAACCATTGTCTGGTTCAGAATTCTGTCAGCAGAAGGCTAACATGACTCTAATATTGAAAACTATTAACACATTGTGAATTTTACTGCCTGCTTGGTAATCACACCAAAGTCATTAATTTTAACAGTAAAATTTATGTATTGAAAGAGTATATCTTTCAAAATCCTGCTTCCTCAAGTAATTTTTCCTGAATGGATGTATTTTACTTTTCTCCTGATTATAGTGCTCTTGGTAATCACATTTATTCATGGAAGTAGTCATATGGCTCTTATCGATCCCCCTGGAAGCATATACGATATGTGTTGGCATTTCTCCAACCCTTTTTACATGGGGGAGTCTCCTCCAGGAAATAGGGAGATTATCAGCTGTGAGAACTGCTTGGGGTAGGAGGGGCCAGCAAATCCTTGTATTGTCTGGGCTTCTCTGCAGGTTTATGTAAAGCAGCAGAGAATAGCAATCCAGTGTGCTCATTGAGGGTGTTCCACACAGTCCTGACCATGCCCCTCAAAATACTCATTTCCAGTTACTTGTTTGAATGAAGATTTGGGTTCTGTTTAGGCTTTCCCTGTTTCTCACATCTCTCCTGGGAGCAGAGGGAAATCAAAGTAAGGTTTTATTCTTTATTGTTTATTTTATTTTATATTTTTTGAGGTGGTGTTTTCTATAGAACCATGGTGTGATTGATGCTCTGTCATGAGGGAGGATGGAGACTGACTAAGTTTCCATTTTCTCATGGAGTGGGGAGCAGACTTCCTATTCTTAAGACTTCTAGACACAACATGATACAGACTTCTGATAACAGCTTGTTCATAGTAAACTCTCATTTTCTTTTTTACTTAGGAGGATTAACAGATATTTAATATTTATTTATCATGGAGATCACAAAATGGCTGTTTTTTTTTCTCTTTGCTTTACTGAATTTCAGGTAATCAAAACATTTCTCATAAGCTTTTGAGCATTCTAGCTTAAAATCCTGCATCAGCTGACAGCATGAGCTGCTATGCTTTTGAAGGGTCTTCAAAGCATGAACTTGAGAATAAGCCGAGTCCCCTTCTTGTCTTGATGGCTGTTTTCTGTCTTTCAATCCAATTCTTCTAATTCTTTGAAAATGAAAATCTTCCTTTTCAGCATCTTAGAGCTAATCCTCCCTTTTACATATTGACTTTTCTCCTGAACAATATAAGGATATTAGAAAGTAAGATTTTTGCAGTACTTATTCTCCCTCAATATTGTTGGCAAACGTTTGACCACACTCTTATCTACCCCAACCCTTGCCGTCCTGCCTCATAAATGAGACATGACTGTTATGTGGCTCAGAAATCAGTTCATGTTCACCTGTGTCAAGAAACGTATTTACACTTATTTTTACCTTCTTCGCTGCTCTCCATTTTCCACCCATTATCTGGGGGCCCATTTATTTGCCTATTTCACTTAATGCCTGCTGTTTGTAAGCATAACTTTTGCTTGTCTCCAATCTTTTATTCTGCTCCTGAAAAAGAGGTGTGTGTGTGTGTGTGTGTGTGTGTGTGTGTGTGTGTGTGTGTGTGTGTTGTTATGGTTAAGAAATAGGATTTCGTGGGGACTCCTCAACTATTGGTTCATAGTTCATATGTTTCCACTGGTTTGGCTATTTGTCCTTGTGCTTTTTCCAATCATTGTCTCAATATCTCTTGTCATACAATCCCTCCTCTCTCTTGCTGATTGGACTCCTGGAGCTCCTCTTGGGGCTTGGCCTTGGATCTCTGCATCTGCTTCCACCAGTCACTGGATGCCCCCATGGAACTGGATCAGGCCCTCTGGATAAGTGAGACTGTCAATTAGCTTGAACTATTTAGGAGTCCCCCAGGCAGTAGGATCGGGACCTGTCAGTGCATGAGCTGGCATTTTGGAACCTAGGGCCTATGCTGGGACACTTTGCTCAGCCTAGGTGAAAGGAGGAGGGGACTGGACCTGCCTCACTTGAATCTACCAGGCTGAGCTGAATCCCCAGGGGAGTCTTTTCCTTGGAGGAGGTGGGATTGGGGGGTGAATTGGGGGAAGGGTGGGGGTGGGGCAGGAGGAGGCAGGACAGGGGAATCCATGGCTGATATGTAAAATTAAATTAATTATAAAATTAAAAGAAAAAAAGAAAACCTATCATCTTCAGTAACAGACAATTAACCCTTTTACACCAGTTTAACATATTTGCTTAAATCTTAATTCCCCCCTAAGTAACAGAAATTGTACCAGTTATTAATTCTTATAAAAACTGCTCATTTTCAAATTAAAAAAATAAGAAATAGGATTCAAGAGAAATACTAAGCAGATTGTACTTTGGGGTAAGAGATTTGGGAGATTCTTAATGTCATGGAAAGGCAGCATGGTGAGGAATCTGAGATTAGCCCCACAGACTAAGAAGGGGTCCTCTCTCACAGGTTCACAGTCAGCAGAGAGACTCATGCCATGTAGTTAATGAGTAGCCCATTGTACATGCTTGCAATCAGGTTGCTCCTGATTCCCAAGTGGAACGGTGAGGTCCAAAGGTTCCATTCATCATTTAATTTCATAGTCTTGGGTAGCCAAAGGTTGGTAAACCTCCTATTGGAAAGAGGGAATTACAGAATCACATAAGGGTAATTGTCAGTTTCCTAAAGTCACAGAGAGTCAGAGTGCCTGCCATTTCTTTTAGAGTAGCTCTGTCTGTGTGTGCAGGCTGTTGTGGGTGGACTGTATCTTTCCAAGCTCAAAGCTAACATGGATGTATGTATAGTTACTCAGCACATCTACTGAATTACTCCACAATCTTTGAGTTTCCAATGTTGAAAAATGCACCCAACAGTGTACTTCATGATAGGTTGAACAAACTCCAGTGGAAGAGCACACGTCTAAGAATATTTAGACAATGCAGATTGGTCTTAATGGGGCAGAGGCACAAAGTTAAATGGAAAGGAAAAAGAAAATGGATCTGGTAAAAGTTGGAGGATGGGCATGAATATGATGAAAACAAACTCAAAACCCTTCAAGAACTAAATAAAAAAGGAGACAAGATAAAATGAGCTATAAACATATGGTCCCACTCGCTGATTTTGGCTTAGGAATCACAATTTTAAATTTTTGTATCATTATTAAATTCTTCATGATGATAATAGTATGTTAAGGTTACTGGGCATAGTGGTTACTGTCTTTCATTCTAGCACTTGGGAGACAGAAGCAGGCATAGCTCTGTGAATTCAAAGCCAGCCTGTTCTGTGGTGTGTTACAGGCAAGCTGAGACTGCACAGTTGAGACCTTGTCTCAAAAAAGGGGGATGGGGCCTGGAGCGATCTGGCAGTGAGTGGTTCATAACCCATAGTGTCCTTTCAGACAACCTGCGTTGAAATCTCAGCACCTGTTGGGTGGCTCAAAACTGCCTGGAACTCCAGCTCTGGAGGAATCTGACTCTTTGGCCTCTGAGGGGAGCAGCACTCAAATGCACATAGCACATAACTACATACAGACACATAACTGAAAATAATAAAACCAAGTTTTAAAATATGTGAATGAACTATGAAAGAGGAAACATAACTATAATCACCATTTCTTTTTTAAAAATATTTCACAGGGAAGCTACACAGATTAGTGAGTTAAGAGCACTGACAGCTGTTCCAGAGAATCCAGGTTTGACTGCCAGCACTTACAAGGCAGCTTACAACTACCTAGAACTCCAGTTCTAAAGAAACCAGAGGTCACTTCTGGTCTCCTTAGAAAGTGGGCATTCACCTGGTACACATATATCCATGCAAGTAAAAAATCAAAATAAATCACACATGCATATCTCTATCTCCCTGTTTCTCTTTCTCTCTCCCTGTCTGTCTCTGTCTCTGTTTCTCTCTCTCTCCATATATATATATATATATATATATATATATATATATATATATATACCCTTTGAAATACTTCATAAAGAAAACTTGTTAGGTGAGGAAAAGTTTAGAGTAAACCTTGCCAAAGTAACATTTTTTTCTTTTCAGGGTGGGCACAGTTTATTTTTCTCATCTATTTTCCCTATGCACATTTTAATAATAAAAAATGTACATTAGCAAGATATCAAACAAACCAATTAATAAAATGACAAATGAAAAGAGTAGTGCATTGAGATTCACTCTTATACCCCAGAACGATAGTTATCAAGAAAAGAAATTACAAAAAATACTGGTGAATATACAGACAGTGAAGACACTTATACACTGCTAGTTGGAATATAAATTGGTGGAACTACTATAAAAATTAGTATGGAGGTCCTTCAGAAAACTAAACATTGATTTGCTATATATCACCCAGTTTACATCTCTTCTCAATATGTACCCAAAGGTTTTCAGCATATCACAGAGATAGATATCTGCATGTCAATGTTTATTGCAACACTACTCATAATATCTATGAGAGAAAACCAACCTAGATGTCAAACAGCAGAGGATTTATAGCAATAAACACCAAAAGTATGTGATATGAAGGGAAAGATATAACTGAAAATAATTATATTAGACAAATTAACTCATTCTCAGAGAGACAAATGACATGCTTTCTCTCATTTGTAGGCCCTAATTTTATACACTTGCACAAAATAATATATGTATGTATGACATGGAATTAGTATCAAACTGTAGATCAGCCATTGCTTGACTATTCCTACAATCTCTGAGCCACCATTGTCCCAGCACATCTTGCAGGCAAGACCAGTTGTAGTTTGAAAGTTTTGTGACTGTGTTGGTGTACCAGTCCCACCACTGGAAACCTTGCTTGGTTACAGAAGATAGCAGGTTCAGGTTATGTATCCTCCATTACTGGGAGTCCTGGCTAGGCTCATAGGTATAGATATGATATTTATTTTAACCAAATGAACTACATTTTGAAAGATGTGTATGAAATATATAACTTCTCAGCTTAAAAGAAAAGAGTCAACAGACTTCTAATGCTGGATGTAGTAAATATGAAGCATTGTATCAATTACAAATGCTGCTATTTCCACACAGTTTTGGCTAATGCAAAGCCCATCAAAACATTGGGAAAAGTTTCTAACACTGTTGGGGAGTAATTTCTCAGCTTCTTTGCTGGAACTGGAACTGTGAAATCTAACCATGGCCCCAGCTCTGTTTTGTGTCACTTCTGTGGTTATACTTGGCACTTCACTATGAAACATTTTGATCCTTATTTGTAAGATATACATAGTAATGAGTGTCTACAGTAAAGAAGCCAAGAAATATGTTAAGTTCCTTTAGTGTGTCATGCTTTTCAAAACACAGTAATGTTAATTTTTTTATATTTATTTTTCACATAGATTTATTAGAATGAATTAATAAAAACTGCATGTCAAGTTAAACAAAAATGAATGTCATACTTTAAAAAATCAGGAAATACATTATTTTAAAAATCCAATAAAATTTGGATGTATAATTAAGTATATATATATATATATATGTATATTAAGAATATAAATGTAGGTGTATTTATCTGTCTCCATATAAACCCAATTATCACATAAATTCGTTTTTAAAAGTTCATAATATTTAAAAAAATAAAGCCCAATAGTATTTTTACAACCCATTTTCTTATGGTCTTGAACATTTTAAAAAGATTTATATTCTTTCATGTGTATATATGTGTGCCTACATGAGTTCATGTGCACCAAGTACATGCTTGGTACCTAAGTAGGCTAGAGGGTATCAAATCCCCTGGAACTGTAGTTAGAGGTGGTTATGAGCTGTCTGATGTGGGTAATAAAAATCAAATTTTTGTCCTTGTAAGAACAACACATGGTATTAACTGCTGAGACATCTTTCCTGCCCCTCTTGAGCTTTTAAAAAAAAAAAAAATCAGTAACACACTAGCATATAATTAAAAGATATAAAAGTACTATATGTAAATAATTTTAGAAATTGCTACGGCTATGCGGATTTAATATTACTGTTTATTTAAAAACTATATATGAAACTTTTTTTTTTTTTTTTTTTTTTTTTGGTTTTTCGAGACAGGGTTTCTCTGTGTAGCTTTGCGCCTTTCCTGGAACTCACTTGGTAGCCCAGGCTGGCCTCGAACTCACAGAGATCCGCCTGGCTCTGCCTCCCGAGTGCTGGGATTAAAGGCGTGCGCCACCACCGCCCGGCCGAAACTTTTAAATTTATATAGTAATTGTAAATCTTCCTTATCAACTTGACTGAATTTGGAATCACCTAGGAGGTACAGTTTTAAGATAGAATGGGAGATCCACACTAAAGATGGATGGCACAAATCCATGGCTTGGGGATCCAGACTGAATGACCTGAGAAGGAGAAAAGGCCTGATGAATACCAGTGTTAAAACTCTCTCTGCTTTGTAATATACAGAGATGTGAGCCTGCAACCTCATGGTCTTATTGCCGTGTATTCATTTGAGCAGTGTCAACAGTTTGTGAATGTAGAAATGCCCTCCATGTTGTGATCAATGATCAGTTATATGCTCAAACCAGGAACTGAAATAAATGTATCCTTCTCAAAGTTGCTTCTTGTCAGATATGTGGTCATGGGAATGAAAAAAAAAAGACAACAAATGCATACATCCTCTTAGAGCTTGTCTATATTATGAAATGTGCTTCCTGCCAGGCTAGCCACTGGGTAAGCCGATACCCATGATTTCTTTCCTATTATTTCAGATAAGGGATATTATTTTAGAATTGCCAGTGACTAAGCAAAAAAAACTCAAACTTGACATTTGTATGGTTTTCCACATTTATGTTAGCTCTCAATTTGAAATAAAGCCTTGTGTGTCCTATATTGTGACATGGGAAGACATTTGGTTAGACCATAGTTAACTTCTATAATTTCAATGAGTTCTAATAACCCTATCATTACCTGACTGGAAAAGGAATGTATTCCAAACCCCTGGAGGGCAATTCAAGGTCTCTTACATTAGTTTCTGTGTCCTTATTACTAAAGAATCATTTGACACCTAAAATTCTCAGTATTTGTTGCTTCAGTGCAATCCTCCGCACATTGCTGGCTTTATAGTGTATATTTTGTGTGGGTTTGACTAATGCTCCTGTTCCATCTTTAAAAGTCCCCCTCCTAGACCACTGATTAAGACTAGTTGCTACTCATGCAGAGGACCCACATGGCAGTTCACAACCATTTGCAATTCCAGTTCTAGGGGATCCAATGGCTTCTTCTGGCTCACAAGGAAACTGAATGCCTGTGATGCACTTAAATGCAGGCAGGAAAACATACATATAAATTAAAAATACATCTTTTTTTAAAGTTCCCCTTTTTATCCTATACCTTAAGACAAAGTAATAGCTTAGAGATACTGACTGATCTAGCTCCTGCAGTAAATTAACTAATACAAATCAGGAAGTAAATATTGCCTCTTCGTTTATCTAGGAGCATAAATTAAACAAAACCAGTCAACCACCCCAACCTTCCAACATAAATGGATTTAAAAGAGACTGCTCATGTAGTTTATAATTTTGCAACAAATACCATGAGAGGTGTAATTCAAACCTAGGATATAATTCAGTGGTGGGGAGGAATATCCAAATGAAAGCTTTGAAATGGCAAGTTCAGAGAAACAGAGCAGTGACAAAATTGAGTGCTTGGAATGTTAGCATTTTATTCTTTGATACATTTATTGGATCTTTTCCCCAAAGAGAGTTGGTTCTGATGAACTATTAACTAAAGATGAAACTGGTTCTGATAAACTATTAACTAAAGATGAAACTACTAAATAGTAGCTGAAGTGATAAAGAGAAATTTTCTTCTTGTTCTTTTATGCAAATCTTGAATTATACTATTTTCATACAAGGCTGATTTAAATTGTGATTTTGGTAGTTTTATTATATAGTATGAACTTTTTATTTTTGCTTTGATGTAGCTTAGACATTACAGACCTCACTTAGGAAATGATGAAAGGAAGGTTGGGGTTACAAAATTGAAATCTCACAAAGCTGGTGTCTCAGATCAAAGACTTCAGATGAAAATAATGGACTGAGTGCTGATAATTCATTCTTACAAAGAGATACACTATTATCCACCCCAGGCTGTATTATGAAACTCATTGCAATATCATGTAACCAGGCATTTAATAACACTGAAATATTATAATAGCCCTATTGTTACCTGATCATAATATCTGAAGATCAAGAATTTGTAGAAATAATAAAATGAAACATCTATAATTTCATGAAGAAGGATGACTCATTGAATAGTTTGGTTATCAAAAATATAAATATTCAAAAATGATTTCAATATGGGTAATTATATTATACATATACATATATGTATATATATGTTTATGCCTATATTTGAAAGTATTATTATTAAGCATAGCACACACATTTGTAAGCATTCACAGTACTACCATCATCCTTCTAATTACAAACAAAATTAAGAATACAGGAATACAAGAAAAAATACGTATTTCAAAAATAGCATTTGTGATGCTAGAGAGATGACTTGGCAGCTAAGAGCATTTGCTGCTCTTTCAGTGGATCAGGTTTCCCAGCAGCACAGAGTGACTCACAATGATCTATAATTCCAGGTCCAGGGTAACTGTTGCTGTCCTCTGGCCTACAGGGGCATCAGATACTTGCATGACACACAGACATAAATGCAGATAAAACACCCATCCACATAAAATAAATAAATAAAAAATTTTAAAATTGTACCTCACCATCATGAATAAAATTTGTAATACAAATGGGTGGTGGTGGTGCATGCCTTTCATCCCAGCACTCAGGAGGCAGAGGCAGGTGGATCTCTGTGAGTTCGAGGCCAGCCTGGGCTACAGAGTGAGTTTCAGGAAAGGTGCAAAGGTACACAGAGAAACCCTGTCTAGAACCCCCCCCCCAAAAAAAATTAATAAATGTAATAAAATAAAATTAATAATGCCCTTTAAATAAAGAATATTAGTCATAAGAAAGTTCTGTATTTGCAAGTTTGATTGACTAAAATTTGGGTTCCCAGAAGGTTAAAATAGCATGATTCAGAAGCTTAGTAGAAATTCAGTATGTATACGTCACAACAAGGCTTGTTGAGTAAACACTGAAATGAATATGGGCATCCACACAGACACATCAGGATTCTTCAGAAAGTGACTGACAATTGAACTGAGCCACCTGAAGAGTAAAAGCCATAACCAAATATTGATCCTAGCAATGACTATGAAACATTCTGCAATTATCCTGTATTTCTGGTTTTCTGCCTAGGCAGAACTATACAAGATTTTTTTAAGTAATTTATTTATTCTCATTCTGTGCATAAATGCTTGTGCACAGGACATGTGTGGAGGTTAGAGAACAACTTTTGCTATGGGTTCTCCCTTTCCACTGTGGGTTGCAAAGAGGGGAGTCAGACCAAAGCTTTGCACGCTTTTCTCTGTTGAGCTGTCTTACCAGCCCCCTAGCTAATATTTTAAACCAAAACTTCACATATGCTGCAGGTATTCCAAAAGTTTGCTTAGGTTTCTCTTGAGATAGAATGTATTTATCCTAAAGATGCCTAGTTTTTATAATTTAATATGGATAGTTATGCCTACTTTATAACACTCTGACTATTATATGATTAGAAGACAATAAGCCACAGACTATGGAAAATATTTGCAATAGGTATCTGATCAAAGACTATTATCTGAAATATACAAAGAAGTCTTAAGAGTCAAAATTAAATAGTTAGCCAATATAAAAAAATGGTCAATATAAAAAAAATCTCACCATAAAAAGACATATAGATGGTAAATAAGTACATGAAAATGTGTCCCATGTAATATGCTGTTGAGTAACTGGAAATTAAAACAATAATGAGGCACAACTAGGTACCTGCTAGAACAATGATAATCCATAAATTCAATGGTACCAGAGGTAGGGTAGGATAGTAATGCAAAGGGGATGGTGCCCTTTGGAAGAGTGAGGCAGTTCTTTCCAATGGAACATACCAGAGGGCATGTACAATTGAGCACTGTACTAATTCTCCTTACAATAGAAAATTAAGATGAAAAGCATGTAAAAGCCAACAAATAAATGTGGATTGTACTAGGCAAAATAGAGTCAAACTGAATACATAACTCCATTCTATATCCTATTTTCAGAAACTAATATTGCCTTATATGATAAAATGTGATCGTGGTTTGAGAATAAATGTCTTTTAAAAAATCTGGGAGCTAATCATAAACTTAATCTTAAAGGAATTTTCAAGACTAAGGACTGAATATTTCTGGTTTTCCATGCACTAAGTGATGTGTTGAATAATGCAGAGCACAGGAGATTCATTATTTGTGTTTAAATAGAAACTTTCAGTAGTTTAGGAACTTGAAGATTGCTGAGCAACTTTAAAGGGAAATAACATTTCATTCAGATAATTATCTAAGTGTCTACTTTTGTTACTAATGAGTCACCACTTAGCCTTTTCGAAAAAAAAAATGAGGATAGTAACATCAGAGAGGAAAAGCCAAGCACTAATACATTAAACACTTTGCATGAATATGGGAGTCTAATTCAAATGAAAAAAAAATTGTGCACTGCATAATGTCTATAGAAGGCCATTCAGTCGCATGAAAAAGCATCCTCGGGAAAGGATATTGGTGAAATTATTAAGGCAACTTCACGTAGTTAAAAGGGAGATTTATTTAATGGTGTAACTTACAAATGAAGGGATAGGTAGGTTGCGGGTTTTGAACTCTGTAGGCGGTAACCTTCAGCTTGAAGCGCCTGCCACCTAAGGAGGAAGCTGAGGGCAGGAGCCACCCAGGCCTTTGGAATTTGCCCCACGTTGGATGCCAGATATTGGTGAAATTATTAAGGCCACTCCACGTAGTTAAAAGGGAGATTTATTTAATGGCGTAACCTACAAATGAAGGGATAGGTAGATTTCGGGTTTTTGGAAATACGCAGTACAGTCCTGTGGTGTTTTCTGGAGAACTCTCCTCTGTCTACCTCTAGCGTCCAGGGTCCAAGCAGGAAGAGAGCACTGTGCATCCTGATCTCGGGTCTTCAGGGCCCTCCCTTGGTCTCACCTTGTAGGCTTGATAGTTACCCAAGCCTTGATGGGGGTTGGAACTTCCAGACCAAAGCTGGAATGGCAACCCACCACAAAAGGCTGTCCCTTTCTCACTCTCTTATAGAGCATTCTCTAAGTAAGGATCTTATTTTACATAAGTGATAGTTATAGAAAACAATACCAGAAAATTTGTCATCTTAAGAACCACTTCTTTGACTAAAATAAACAAATGCTATATTCCTAAAATCAATGCTGTTTTACTTTGGCTTGCTTTACACTTTTTCAGTATTATATGTTGATTCTCTGTGAACAAGTAGTGACTACCATTTAAAACTTATATGAACTCCAGAATCTATCCTAGACTGTGGAAAACACTACTATATAAATCTAGCTGCTACATAATTATTTATACAGCACAAGATGTCACTGTTTATATTTGCATCCATAGTCCCAGACACTCCACAAAGACTAGTTCAAATTTTGTGGCCATTCTTCCTTTAGTGCTGGATGTTTTGGTGGTTGGTGGTATTAGGGTTGCTAGGACACTCAGAGAAGAGGTAAGGATGGGGTGACTTTTATGAGTCATCTAAATATCAATGAAGATAAAAGGAAGGGGAGAAGAAAGAAGATAAAGGAAGGAGGGGAAAGGGGCAGTGGAAAGGAAAGGACAGGAATAGTAAGAAGGAAGGAGGTGCTAACTGTGTGGAAACAAAGGAACTGTGTGTTAGCTGTATACAGTATTATAGAAATACTTCCAATTGTTCTGAGGCAAGCCCACTTTGATAAAATGGAGAATTTACCTATCTGAACACTTACGTCCTACATAGATTTCAGGATTTTAATCTGCACTACTACTAGAGAACACAGAGCTGACATCACTAAGTCTTAAAGTGTAGTCATCCTTCAGCAACCTCAAGGCATTAATTCCAGTATTTTCACAGATATTAACATCCAGAGGCCCTCAAAATCATTGTGTAATAATATTTGCACGTCTTCCTGGACAATTAAATTATCTCTCAACTGATTAGAATACATAATATCATGTAATTGTTACATTGAACATTCTCACAAAATATTGTTTAAGAATCACAATAAGAAAAAAGTTAGCATGTTCAATGCACATAGAATTTTGTTGCAAATGTATTTTGATACCATCACTGGTTAAATTATATATATATATATATATATATATATATATATATATATATATATATTACAAGATGGCATTGTTTTGTTTGAAACTAAAGAACCGTAGCATTCTTGATAGTTCATATGATTATAAACATCTTGCTTGAGATGCTGTCCAGGCAAGAACTTAGTTCTAGAATTTACATATGTCATTACTGAAACTCTTACTGCTGAGGGTCATATCAAACCTGTTATCTAATTATTATGAGGGTGCCATTCAACTCCATGTGCAGTAGGGAGAGAAAATTGTTCAAATATATACCTTTGGTGACTAAATTGGGAAACTGCAGCCACGTTTCCTGAAAGAATGTAATCACGATCATTTTATTTGCACCATGTAACCGCTACAACAGCAATAGGTTTCGTCTCAAGAGAAAACATTTGGTGCCATAAATAAGCAATAACGTATGGAGAAAACCATCAGCAAGAAGATGAGAGCTGAGTTCTGTTATAATATTCCTTATTATTTTACGCTGTATGAAACAATAATGTTTTCTTCCCCTGTTAAGATAGCTGAATAATGTCAGCAGGAAATGCTAGAAAAACATATTCAATCATCACTTCAGTAGCTTCTCTATGGAAAGAAAACATGCCTGGTTTGAAGGAAGATTCTTACAAAGCCAAAGAAAATCTCCAAAATGCCTAGGGCACATGCATCCACTGTAGGACAGTTCTATTCAGGAGATACACAAAGTAATACAGGAGTGGGACTTGTCCTTAGCATGGAAAGTACTTTGATGCTGAAGCCCTGTGCTTGACATTCCTACTATTGTAGTGTTAGTTTGTTGTAGTCTTTTTTAATCCCTTAATTTCTGTTAAGATATATACTTATTTTTTATGAGTTTATTAAAATATTTTATATGTAAACTTCACATATTATATTTCCTATCAAATTTGGCTGCACATAAATAGAAACTTTCATTTGTTATTACAAAAACTTCAAGCTGGCATGTGTGTTTCCATGCATGTAGATATTTTAACTAGCAATTTTAGGATAATTAAAATGTCAGAGCTAAAACTAAATGCCAGAGTGGGTTGGTGTCACTGTTACTTTACTATTGCTCTGAAAACACACCATGACCAAGGCAACTTGCAAAAGAAAGCATTCAGTTTGGGGGCTAACTATTCCAGAGTGTAAGACTACATGTTCCTAGTGGCAGAGAGAATGGCAGCAAGCAGATGGGCATGGCTCTGGAGGAGTAGCTTGGAGCTCACATCTTGGTTGGCAAGTTGAGGGGACATAGAACTAACAGGAAATAGAATGGGCTTTTGAAACCTCAAAGCCCACTCACAGTGACACACAACCTTCAAAATCTTAATGATTTCCAAACAGTTCCACCAACTAGTGATCAAGTATTCACAAGTGCCTATGGGGACCATTCTCATTCAAATCACCATAGTTGGTATCAAAGAAAGGAAATGTTTTAAGGCAAAATGATAATTAATAACTAAAGATTAACCAATATAAGTATCTACACTAGCCTGTAGGATCATGTATATGTCCTGGTTTGGACACCATGACTGTGAGAAATACTGACTAAAAGCAACTTGGGGAGGAGAAGGTGTGTTTGGCTTACAGGTTACAGTCTTTCATTAAGGGATGCTAAGGCAGGAACACAAGACAGGGGCTTAAGGTAGAAACCACTGTTGAGGAATACTGCCTAGTGGCTTGCTGCTAGTCTCATGTTCAGCTACGTTTCCCATAAAACCCAGATCAACCTTCATAGTGTTGGCACTGCCCATAGTGGACTGGGCCCTCTATCGTTAATCAGGAAAAGGTCTCACAGACTTAACCACAGGCTAATCTGAAGGAGGCAATTCCTCAGTGGGGGTTTGCTCTTTCCAAGTGTGCCAAGTTGACCACTAAAACTATGTATGACAGCATGTAACCATTTCATAATAAGAGTTAGTCACTATACAACCACATAATTAAATGCAAGTTTAAAAATAGCATGGCTACAGAAAGAGACAGAACCTTGAATAGTTAAAATAACTGTTTAACTCTAAATGTTTTCTGATAAGCAGGTCAAACACAAGAAAAACAGGATTACCAATCTGACCCTAAGAAATTCCTATCCCATGTTTCCTACATTAGTAATCTTGCCATCTAACTCACCTGATTAGGTTAATGAGATAATCATGATTATCATTTCTTTCTCCCTTTCTTTTATATTGAGTAGCTACAGCCTTATTATGCCTTTACTCATTGGAAAAGCCTCATAAAAAGTGCTTCAGACTGTTTTGTTAATAAATATATGCATGCATTTTCTTCTCATAACTGGTCAATAGCCATAGAAATTGACAGAATTCATATTTTTTGAAAAATTAATTGCTTTTATTGTTATTATGCTGTGGGCTAAGGTATTATTTAAGGTAGCTAAAATTTTAGAAAATCACATAGAAATTTATGTTTCACAATTACATCATGTACTGCAGGAACAGTGAGTACTTATTTAATTTATTTCATATTATATCACCTAATATACAAATTATATTTTAAATATACTACATGTGTTATAAAATATAATAATTTACACAGATGTGTATGGGAAAAGCATGTTGTATCTGTAAGTGAAAGAAAACTGAATTGGCCATCTTTTCGAGAATCTGTGTTTATAATTATGATAAAGAATAGAGGTTGGAGAGATGCCTCAGTGGTTAAGAGCAATTGCTGCTTTTCAAACAGTTGGAGTTCAATTACCAGCACTCACATCACGGAGCCCATAAACACCTGTAATGCCAGCTTCCTGGAATCTGGTATCCACTTCTAGCCTCTGAGGGTACTGCATATATGTTGTGAACATACAGATACTAAAAGACACACGAATACACATAAATAAAAAGTAAAATAAATCTTACTGAAAAAAGAACAAGTATGGATAGTAGCCATTGAAACACTAATTATGATTAATAATAAGAATCTACAGAAGAAGAATTGGTACTATAACATGACTCAAGACAAATCTATAGGACAAAGAAAATGTGCTCCTAAAGGATGAAGAAGCATTATCTCGGGCATTGTCAAGAACTCCTCCTCCTCTCTTACATAAACTCCATTCATAAACTGTGTTATAATTCAATGATCCTAAGAAACTGGATTTGACATATCTGCTTGGACATGCAATTAGATTAGCTCATTTTCTATTTTAATCTTAACACAAGTGTTTCTGATTTAAGCATTCAAACTCAACTAAACCCTATAAGGTCTGTCAATTTCATCTACAAAGCTCTTTTGTTAGACAGTTCCACCAAAAGTTGGACAATTCATTTTCCTAGGAAAAGAACTGATCGGTAGAATGAATTATATCTTTAATGTATAGACAGATCACTGGATGACTGCTAATGTATTACTAGCCAAGCAGAATTTTTTCTGAAGGAGGCTTGCAGCCCATGGCATAATCTGATTAAAAACCAACAAATGAGTATTTTCTAGATTTCTTGTATATTAATGAGAAAATGATTCTAAAAGCTTTTCTACACTTGTGACCTTCACCTTCCTGAAACTAGACCGAATTGAAGTAGCCCTGTCAGCCCTTAGCTTAACATTTTATATATGAAAATGGAATTATTGCCGTTAATTGTAATTTTAAAGTTTTATTGTCTGCTCTCATGCTTGCATCCTTCCACAGGAGGAAGTGGTGAGACAGCATCGCTCTGGGTTTATGTGCATGTGTTTGTTTCTGGAAAGCAGAGTGCTACACAGGCAACAGCTGCCAGAAGAGTAAATAATTACTCAGAAAGTGCCAGCTATAGAAACAGTATTGAATTCAAAACCCTAACTTTGGATAGTCAAATTATCAATATTTGCTAAAACCTTGGAATGCTATTTAAAATAAAAACAGTTGGTACACTTAGACATGAGGCATAAAATACAGCATTTATTAATACTTCAGTATGTTCTTTGGGTTGTATACAGTTAAAGACAGATGCTGCAAGAAAACTGCATTAGAAGACATTTTAGGGTGCAGAATAAAATAAATTTTTCTTGATATTAAAGATAAATAAAAATGTGGATGAGACATAGAATAAAGAACACCATTTGTCACTTTATGTTTTCTAGATTTCTGAAGTTCTGATATATGGCAGTCCAATTATGCAGTGAGAAAAGTAACCTTCTATGAAGAAAAATACCATAGTCAGAGTCTCGTAGATGTTTTTGGACAATGTCTCAGACCCACAGCTGTGGTGCATGAACACCCATTCTTTCCAAGCTACATCTCCACCTTTCATATGTAAATATTTGATGATAAAACCATACGAATTTTCAGTTCCTTGCTTTCTGACTCACATTACTAAGATTAATGAAGAAACAAAGTTTTCAAAGAAGATTGAGCGATTTAATAAAGCATCCCTTTGAGACTATTGAGGTAAACTTTGAACTTAAGCAAATGTCCAGGTATCAGATTGCTATGAATTTGATTGGTAATCTGATTGACAGAGCATATAATATTTCTAATGCTTATTTTTCTACTTGTTTGAGTAATTGAAGAATGATCTGAAGTACAGGAAGAATGAAAGGCTACATTATGATGTAGTCAAATCACCTTCCTGTTTGAAAGCTCAGGTCTGCTGCAAACTAAGAAACTAAATTAATGCTATCATCAGGCTGGTCTGTGTTTTCAGAAGTTAAGTTCCTGAGTAGTATCCATTTGTCAAGTATGAATGAACTTGGACATCAAAATTCCTCTATAGGCATTTATACAAAATAAAACAAAATGCCCACAAAATAAACACGGAGACCATTATTTGTTGGTCACTGGGCTCCCCTGGAGTGTGACTGATAGACCCACTGACATTCCATTGTAGAAATTGATATACCCTTTCCCAGAATGGAGTTGCAATTCTGTGTCCACTCTTCATTTCAGTGTTGGGATTTTGTGTGTTTGAACATGTGCAGGTCTTGTGCATTCTGGCCACCTTCTCGAAGTTCTTTCATGTTCATTACTGCTCTATTCATAACAGTCAAAAACTAGAAACACCCTAGATGTCCAGAAACTAATGATGAGATAATGAAAATGTTGTTCATTTACAATATATCTCCTTCAGTCCAAATAGCCACAGAGATTAGATACACAGGAGGGAAGAAGGAATTTTCCAAAGAAGGGAAAATGGAACATAGAGTTATAGAGATAAAGTGGAAACTAGAAAAGGAGGACGAAATGGGTGGGGGATGAGAGAGAAGGGTAAAGGAAAGATTATGGGGAGGGACAATTAATACTAAAGGCCTTTTGAAAAAAATATGGTGCTGTGGATATTGTTCTGTATAAATAAAACACTGATTGGCCAGTGGCCAGGCAGGAAGTATAGGTGGGACAAGGAGAGAGGAGAATTCTGGGAAGTGGAAGGCTGAATCAGGGAGTCACTGCCAGCTGCCACCACGACAAGCAGCATGTGAAGATACCGGTAAGCCATGAGCCACATGGCAAGGTATAGATTTATGGAAATGGATTAATTTAAGCTATAAGAACAGTTAGCAAGAAGCCTGCCACGGCCATACAGTTTGTAAGCAATGTAAGTCTCAGTGTTACTTGGTTGGGTCTGAGCGGCTGTGGGACTGGAAGGTGACAGAGATTTGTCCTGACTGTGGGCAAGGCAGGAAAACTCTACTTACAATATGGAAACCTATTTGTTATTTTTTTAACAGGAGGCAAGCAAATATTCACACATGTATCAAATATATCTGTGTAGTCATCCAGAAGACAGTGTTCACCCATTTTTATTGTCATGGAGAGAACTGCATGATACAACAGTAAGAAAAGCAGTTTCATTATGAACAAGCTATAAACTGTATCATTTAGGAGGGACAATGATTCAACCTAGAGGTTATGTGTCTACTGAAGAATTCCTAGGACTTTCACCTTTTCCTTAACACACAAAAAAAGTAAATGGCTCAGTTATATTAAACAAAAAGGACAAAACATGCAAACAACATACCTACAATAGACTTGTGTTTTAAGACATTGATATTTTATATAATCAATAGAAACCTTTTATTCTTTTAATTTATAGGTCATTTTCCCTCACTGTTGTAGCTAAAGAATTTACAGTCTTTATACTATCACTGGGGTCCCTCGGCTGTGCATTTTCTTTCTCATTTCAATTTAATGAATCCTAGACATAAAATCTCTAAAACTAAGAGCTGGTAGAATTCATGCCGGAATGCTCTGTAAGAATATTATAAGCATAACTGTAAATGACCACTTGATTAGTGCTTCGCTTGTATTTTTCCATTGTACTTCGCTGTTTCTACAGGCCCACCGCTGTATAGAAATTCACAAGCAAACCACCAGCAACTGCTTACTGGAATAGACAGTTTTAAACATTGTAAAAATTGGACTCTGCCCACATTTTCTCTTAAACATATTACTAATTACCTATGAAACAAAAACACTACTCACTAAACCAAACCGTCATCTTTGCATTCTAATAGTCTTCACCAGTCAGTAACCAGGCTTCACTGTAGTGCTAAATGAACTCCCAGCACCTTCTCTAACTCCCCTCCTTCTTCCTTATACTCTTTCCTTTTGCAGTTGTGTCTCTTTCCATCATTCTCATCTCTGTCAAAATTTCAAATATTTCCATGGCCTGCTCAGACATGATTCTTGCACTCAAGCCTTCTGTGACACACATATTTATAACCAGGCCATCTCGTTCTTGCACTTCTGATTCAACATTACACAATTGTAAGTGCCTGGTAATGGCTTAAGTGCTAAATGGGTATATAGCTATGAAGACCACAGCCAGCAACAATCTTTTTCCAACACTGAGTGGTTTTTCTGAATGTAATGAGTTCTAGCACATGCGTATGGACTTTGTATTAAATAGAAGTGATAAATGTATCATTTGTTATTATAATTATGCACAGTAGCATTATTGTCTTTAGAGACTGTCTTTATCACTAAAGTAAATCTCTATTGACTTGTCTAGGAAATTGAGATGTGATTTGGATGGTGATAATCAAGGCCACATTACCCAGAAACTGAACAACCAGCCAGTTTGGAGTAATTCCAAATGTCTGGAGAACTGAACTCCAAGCATTAGGGTGCCTCCAAATCAGTTGCACTGCTAATCAAAATGCAGATGTCTGGTTTGCTGACCAGATATTTTATTCTAAGATTATGAAGTAGGAGATTGGAGGCAGTCCCTTGTATTTGATCAAATATCTAGGTGGTTCATAAGTAGCTGTCCCACTTTATAAGACAGTCTCAGCCACACAACACTTGCAAATATTTCTGTAATAATAATAATAATAATAATAATAATAATAACAGTAATAATTAAGTGGTGGCTTATATAGATGATTGGAACAACCTTCAATGAAACAAAATTCTTACTGTTTGAGAATTAGTGTTAGAGTTGTACACTTCCCAATACTCCTCAAAGGATGTTTGTTTTTGTTAATATTAACATAACAAAACTGATGTTATATACCTTTGAAAAAGAGGCCCTCAGGTCTTACTCAGAAGAAATAGAAGAATTATTTTGAGCAAGAGCTGATTATTAAGGAAGTAAACTCTAGTGTGATTTTCCCCTTATGAAACACTATTGAATAACCATCTGGACTCCATAATTTCTTTCATGAATGGCCTTCAGTACAACTTCAAATTTCCTCTACAGAAATAAAAATTTCAAAAGATTTTGCTTATTAGTGGAAATTTTTGCTAATTGCAGTCTTCAAAGTCTAAATCAGAGCTGATTTTGTTACCCAAAGACATACAGTATTAGAGTATATTGTATTAATCCTTAAATGCCTTCTTAATTATGGCTGCAGTTTTTAGTACATTGTTTAGCTTTTTTTCTTTTAAATGGATCCAATTAAGTTTTGATTGGCCTTTTTTCCCCAGTGAGATTATAAACTAACTCTTATCTTCTTCACTTGTAATAGATTTGTTCAATCAGCATAAAGAAAAATTCAGTTGTACCAATTGCTTAAAACATAAAGTTGCCCCTGGCATTTGTTAACATTCTAAAGGTATTTGCACCTATTTACTTTTATTACTAATTTTAAGTTCTTAATTAGTTCTGCTAAATCTTTTTTTTCCTTTCATTTTGTATTGATATCATTTTTGTTTTTTTAAATTCGGGGCACTGGTGTCACTAATAGTTCCTCTAAACTGTTTTAATTTTCTCCTGCCTGTGAAGCTTCAGTGTTTCTAGAGGTGTCAGGTATGTAAGGCAACTATTGGGATCAGTGCTGAATCTGGGTCCTAAGGAAGGACTTAATCATGCGTCCTTTCTAAACTAGCTCTCAATTAGCTAATATTAGAAGGAAGAACAGGAAACTGGAAATACTCTTGATCTCTATTTTTTTCTGTTGAACGATAGGGGTAGCTATAAATGCTATAGGTGAAATGAATAAGAGGCCCAATCAATAGAGATTCCTTTGCTATCATTGATAGTACTTATTATTCCTTTTTGATATGAAATTTAGTTTTAGACCAAACACAGGTACTTTCATTTCTCTCATTAGAGAGTGATATTTTTCAAAAGAGGAAGAACAAAGCATAACTTGGTGGCATCAATTATTCATTTTAAAATCAAATGTAAGTGGTTTGGAAGAAAGCAGAAAGACTATTCTTAAAGCACTATTTTTTAAAAAAAAATAAAAATAATGAGTTTTGTATGTGAATATTTGAAGTACTAAAAATTAATAATATTTTTAAAAATCACACTTGTAGTATCTCTATGTTGATTATTAACTTAATATTTTTAAAGTCTACAAATATACTTGTATGTCTGTATCAAAAAATTTAATTTTTTTTGTTCCTTCCTGAATATATTATTATTATTATTATTATTATTATTATTATTATTTTACAACACCATTTAGTTCAACATAATAGCCACAGAATCCCCTGTTCTCCCCCTCTCGCCCACCCCTCCCCCCAGCCCACCCCCCATTCCCACCTCCTCCAGATCAAGGTCTCCCCCGAGGACCGGGGTTGACCTGGTAGACTCAGTCCAGGCAGGTCCATTCCCCCCTCCCAGACCGAGCCAAGTGTCCCTGCCTAAGTCCCAGGATTCAAACAGCCAACTCATGCAACGAGCCCAGGACCTGGCACCAATGCACAGCTGCCTCCCAAACAAATCAAGCCAAATGACTGTCTCACCCGTTCAGGGGGCCTGATCCAGTTGGGGGCCCCTCAGCCTTTGGTTCATAGATCCTGTGCTTCCATTCATTTGGTTATTTGTCCCGGTGCTTTATCCAACCTTGGCTTCAACAATTCTTGCTCATATAAACCCTCTTCTTATTCACTAATTAGACTCCCAGTGCTCCACCAGGGGCCCAGCCGTGGATGTCTGCCTTCAGATTCCTCAGTCCTTGGATGGGGTTTATGGCACCACTATCTGGGTGTCTGGCCATCTCATCACCAGAGTAGGTCAGTTCCTGCCGTCTCGCGACCATTGCCAGCAGTCTTTTGAGGGGGTATCTTTGTGGATCTCTGTGGGCCTCCCTAGCTCTCTGCTTCCTCCCCTTCTCACCTTCTCATGTGGTCTTCATTTACCATGGTCTCCTATTCCTTGTTCTCCCTCTCTTTTCTTGATCCAGCTAGGATCTCCCACTCTTTCCCTCGACTGTCGCCCTTCATTGTTCCCACTCATGACCAGGCTATTCATGTAGATCTCGTCCATTTCTCCGTGTCTTTTTTTGGGGTCCCGTTTTCCAGGTAGCCTCACTGGTGATGTGAGTAGCAGTCTAGTCATCCTTGTTCCACATCTAGCATCTTCCTATGAGTGAGTACATACCATATTTGTCTTTCTGAGTCTGGGTTACCTCACTCAGGATGATTTTTTCTAGATCCATCCATTTGCCTGCAAACCGTGTGATGTCATTGTTTTTCTCTGCTGAGTAGTATTCCATTGTGTATATGTGCCACAAAAAAATTTAATTTTTTACCTCAATAGATACCCACTGTCGCCATATCACTTTTATAGCAAATTATAAATTTAAAACAATGAAATAGAAAGTAATTATATAAGAACATTAAAAGTTGAGTATATATACATTAAAGCCATAGCCAGTTAAGACATTGAAAGCACAAATGTCAACAATTATGGCCACACATTCTGAAAAAAATTTACATGTAGCCTAGTGCAATAATTAAGTACAATCTTATTAATTAGTTATTTCACTGTTATATTTTATAAAACTCCATTGGGTATTTGAGTGATGGCTTAGAAGTCAAGAGAACAAACTGTTCCTACAGAGGAACTTGTCTGATTCCCAGAATCCATGTTGGGCCCCTCAAAAATGCCAGTAACTCCATATCTAGGAGAACCTAACACCATCGTTCCATGGAAACACCAGCAGCACTCCTGTGTATACATCTACACACAGATCACACACACACACACACACACACACACACACACACACATACGCGCGCGCGCGCGCGCACATACACACACACACAATTTAAAAACTAAGAATTAAAAAAAATTCTATTGGTCCTTTAATTTTATTTTAGATTCTTCTAATTACTTGTATTACAGAAATGGGTCTAAAATTATAATCAGTTGGCTGTGAAATAATATTTTGTGCAGGACAAAAAGATGTTTTTTGAGTAAAAAATAACTATAGTTCAGCACAAAATTATGTTCATCGGTGTGAAAGAAATAGAAGTATTAGACTAAGAGAGTTGAGGAGACTTTCAGTCTTATGGGGTGAAGCATCACTGCAGAAAACCTGCCTGGCAAGACACTGTCATGGAAGAGATGCAGTGGACATGAAGAAGGAAACTATCAACAAAGGGGCTGGCCTTCCCTACTAATGTAACTACTGTAGAAGTGAGCTGCATCTTACTGACTACTCTTAAGAGATTATCCTGGTGGTGGCACACTCCTTTAATCCCAGCACTTGGGAGGCAGAGACAGGCAGATCTCTGTGAGTTTGAGGCCAGCCTGGTCTACAGAGCGAGATCCAGGGCAGGCACCAAAACTACATGGAGAAAACCTGTCTCGAAAAACAAAAAACAAACAAACAAACAAACAAAAATAATCCTGTGATCAAGAGCATCACAAGATATAGCCAGAAGAATATCACCATTTCATTATAAATTAAGGATAATATATAGTTTCACCTGATTCTACATTATAATCCCAATATATGTTTCAAAGAGTAGTTAGTTAAAATCCAAGTGTGTACAATTCTAATAAATTCTATCATGCCAACTTTTACTAAATTAGGACACTGAGGTAAGATTTACAATGAACAAAGAATGGAAACAAAAATAAATTATTCATATTAGTTAATTATTAGAATGGTATTCCTAACTACACCTAGAAAATGGCTAGTCTATGCTATTTAAGTATCATATTAAATATTAACTCAGGTAAATTTGAGAACAATCCTATGCAGAATAAACTGTAGCCATCACTCCACATGCAGAAGATACACATCTCACGACCTGTCTAAATCATGTAGCTAATAAAAGGTAGAGAAGAACCAGTTTAAAGTTCATTCTTCAGACTATTATACTTACGTAAGGCACAGATGGAGCAGATTAAAGTGTATTCTTGAATTTTGCCTGCTGATAAGTCTGCCATTAATTTTATCATCTACCTAATGTCAGTGATGAGAAACAAAAGTTTCAAAACATTTAGCAACACAAAATTTTAGGTTGTAAATTAATCTAGACATACATCATTAGTCTGAATAGTTCTCATGGTGGAAGACAGAAAATATTTTCTTAAATGCGAAGACAGTATAAAAAACTGTAGGGTATACCTTTTGGTAATCTGAAATATTCACTGGCGTTATGTATAAGCAGAGAGTTAGAGCCTGGGTAGCAGTGGAAAGTTAGTACATATACTGATATGAAGACAAATCTAAGTGATCTGTGAAACTGTAGATTAATCTCTCTAGATGTGGGAGGCATGGTCTGTAATCCCCATGGAAAGTTGAAGCAAGAGGATAATATTTCAGAGCCATTCAAGCCACCCTGGGCTACATGAGATAGGGCCAAAAAGAGAAAAAACGTACTGATCCAAGTTCTACAGGGAATTAGCTTTGGGAAGTTAATTTGAGGAAACTATCTATCATTACCATAATATTGAAATCTTTCTTTAAATCTCTTATTAACTAAGCAGTTTGGTTTTGTTTTCTTTCTGGTTAATAATTATTACTCACCTTTAGAAAGGAAGAAAAATGTATATTTCATTCATTAAGATAGGTTTACAGCCTATTGAACTAATTGATTCAAAGAAAGTGCTAAAATCTTTTTAAGGAAATACTAAGTTGTATACAATGATTTACAAATGCCATCAGAGACCTGGATTCAGTTCCCAGAAACTATATCAGACAGTTAAAAGCCTTCTGTAACTCTAGCTCCAGAGGATATGACATCTTCTTTTGGAATCTGTGGGTTCCTTCACATATACACACATGGGTACTCACATAACCCACAACTACTTAAGAATTTTAAAACTATCATTGGAAAATGATAGGCAATTAAAAAAAAGATAGGCAATAACAAAACTGGTGACAATTTGGAGAGAATAAAGTCTAAATATACCAGTCATAAGAATGTAAAATTTATCATCACTATGGAAATCACAAAATCACACAAGTAAAGTAAAAGTGGAACCTCCCAATAATATAGCAATAATACTCCTGAGAAGAAACTTGACAGAACAAAGTCAGCATACTATAGAGGCATCTGTTCACTGATGGTATCATGTCGCTATTCACCACAGTCCAGTTATGGAAAACACCAAGATATCCATCAACAGAGAAATAGATGCACATAGAGACTTACGCACCATAGTGTGCTTTACAAAGAGAAGCATGAAAGACAGCATTTAACTCAATCTAGTTCATGATTCTTGATGCAAGAATTTAAGTCAAAATGTTACCACCCAGAATAAGCAATGAATTTGAATAATGGAATGACTATTTGATGTGCTTGTCGATTTCTTTTAGCAATAAAATCTGGAAATACTTTTCAGCAAATAAATAGACAAAATTATTACAAGTAAATTATCTCAAAATGTACAGCAAAAGCATTTTACTTATCTTCATATTTTATCTTTAAAGTATTCCAGAAAATTAGGGAAATATGTTTTTATTAGATATAAAGGGTATCTAATAAAATTGCAATAAACATCCTCATTAGTAGTGTGACATATTGCAGCATTAATTAGAAAGGCAGTGAATCTTCAAGGTTACATGTCCCCAGTCCTCCACAACCAATACAGAGTAATTAAAGCAGAATCCTCTAAGAGAATGTTCTCTGTGTCACTAGACCACAAAGAGCACTGACTGTAGAACAGCTGCAGACAGAAAAAAAAATTTAAGCACAGGCTGCTATCTTTCCCTTTCCATGATAAGCCACAGGCAACTTCAAACCAGTAACAGAAAGTACAATCCACACCATGGAAACACAAAATCAGAAAATATGATTTCCAGAGAGTAACAGAAACACCATAGTACATATATGCTGGACAAGGAGTCTGAATACCACAAGCCAAGTTGAGGTAGTCTCAAAAGGAAAGTTACAAACTAGGAAATAGTTCTCAAAGTAAAACAAATCAAAGAGTCAGAGTGATACTGGAAAGACACAAGCAATCCTAAATGGCATAAATTATGTCATCTGTTTCTTACACACACATACACAGACACACAGACACACAGACACACACACACACACACACACACACAGAGAGAGAGAGAGAGAGAGAGAGAGAGAGAGAGAGTCACATATATACTATTGTTATCAACGAAGACTATACCATTCATCTAGAAATCCTTGCAACTTGCAAATAAAATAACATGTGTGAGACCAGCAAATCTGCTGAATACATAATTAAACATTAGCATCCTACCCACCTATAGGAGAAGAAACCTCCCCAAGTCATAGTTTTAAAAATATCATCTGTGCCAACCTGTGAATGTCTAGGAAATTAAAGCACTAGAAAAGCACAATTAAATGGATCAGCCCTTTTTCTCTAAGTACCAATTTAAAGGGGGATGCTTTAAGCAACATCATAGACTAGAATAAGAACTTGTGTCAAACACAGACTAAGTCTGCCAAGCAGGGTCTCCTAGGTAGTGATTAAGAAGAGCAAAAATTTAAAAGTTCAAACTTTTTTAAAATGAAGAAAGTAAAATGACGAAAATCAAGAATTTTTAGTCTATTAGGTTAAATGTTAGTTATTCCAAAACACATTTTCCACAAACCAAAGGAAGAGCTAAGACACATTTCTGCCACTATTTCTGTCAGTTTTTCAAAAACCAGGAGACAAAACAATAAACAAACACAAACAACAACAACAAAAACCCCAGGAGACTCTTGCGATCATTTTTTGTTTTGTTTTTGTTTGTTTGTTTTGTAATGAATTACAACACAGAAGTATAAATGTACTACACAAATAGGAAAATTGATGAAAGATAAGAAAAACTGTACCAAGGACATCTCAATACAGGGCTAGATTTTGAATATAAATTTACCTGCTTACCTCAGTTGAGAGCAATATTCTAAAAATACTACTCAACCTGATATTTTCTCAGGATAAATATGAAATCAAGAATACAATGAATCCTGCAGAGATTCACTCACACTTGACAGCTGTAGGACTCATAATTGTTTCTCATTCCTACAAGGTAACTTATTGGAAGCAGCCCTGTCAAAGTAATTTTTTATCAAAACTATCTTCCCACTTAAAATGATAAAATATTTTACCTTCTGTAATTTAAGAAAAGATAAATACATCTTTCTGATTTTCAACATTTGGGTGTCTCCAAGCTGGGACTCCAAAAATCTAATTCTTTTTCAAATATATTGCATGGAATAATCAGAAAGTCTTTCTTTCAGTATCACTTCTGGACTGAGCACTGGCATATGGAAAGATATTATTCATCTTTAAAAGATTATCTCATTCATATGGAATGTTATTCATCTTTAAAAGATGATCTCCTTCCTATGGAATGTTACTCATCTTTAAAAGATGATCTCCTTCATTCCACTATTTCTGAAGTTAGAAGCTTATAACACAAATATTTTCTTATAATCATCTAAGAAGATAATTTTAGAAAGAAGTGTGCTTTATTTAGTATCTAAAGTGATAAATTAGAAGAGCTAAGAGCTACTTTATATTATGTATAAACAGGAATAACTATATAATTTTGTCTGTGCATGACCTGGTATGATTTTGTTCTTCATCACCTTTGTAAAAAAATATATGGCACTTATTTCTTTACTGTTGGCTAAATATTTTAATGGGAAGCTTGATAGCCATAATTGGAATCTAATCCTCAGCTGTAACTGGGAATTATTTATTTGGAGGCTGATTATCACCATCTGTAAAATGACATGAATACTTATGGCACACATTTTATATAGAGAGCAAAAAAAAAAAAAAAAAAAAAAGGCAGAAGTTCCAGCCCTGCTGCTGACCTGATATATTTCTTCCAGTATCCTCCTCTTCTTTATGAACATAAGATCACACCTACATTGTATGAAAACCTACTAGTAGTTGGTTCCTAACTCTTCAGACTGGTGGTTCTGAAACTCTCAATGCCTCACAGCAAAGTGATCAGAGCATCTCCAGCTAAGCCTGTGTTCTCATGCCACTGCATCTTTACTTTCAAAGGCCTAGGTCATTCATGGGATTGAGTGAAGGGCAGGAAGTGGCTCAGCCATGCTTCTCCTCACTTGTTTTTTCTGTTTTTTTCATCACATTAACAAAACAATAGACGTGTGTTTGATCTGAGCTAACTGAAGCAGAAGCCAGACTTACTATTTCATAAATACTACTTAAATTTTAAGTAAAAACAGAAAGCATGGCATTCTCAAGTGAGACTATTTGAAGTAGCACTTAAATATCGAACATTTTTAATGATTTAAAAGCAAATAAAAGACATTAAACTTGTAGAAACAAATGTTTCTATAATTTATGAGATAGATTTTAAGTGAATAAAAGACTATTTCTTCAAAATGACTAAATCTTTGCAAGCTGAGAAGGAATTGCTCCTATTTAGAGCATTTTAGGGGAATAGTGAAAATTTTGGTACAGGACATAATCTTCAAATACATAAAAGAGTTTACAAAGTAAACAAATGTCAGAGGGCCAAATAAATATGTCTAAGAAATGGAGATACTGATTAAGGTTTACTTTAATTCTTTAGAATATGAGATATATTGTTTTAATAGCATACAATACAAAAAATATTTACACTTTCAATGAGTTATCAACTAAAATTTAAAGTACTATTTGCATATAATCTGGATATGAAGTCATTCCTGTTCTTTACTTTGAAAGATTGTTTGCCTTACAAACTAGATATTTATATATTAGACTACACTATTATCTTAAAGTTAATTGAACAGACAATGAAATACAACAAATAGACACCATGAAATTAAAAAAAATAAATTATATTTCATCTGAAAAAAAGAAACACTATTCTGCTATAAGAAAATTAAATTGATAACCCTAAGGGTGTCACATGTATCTTGGTGGTAATCAACAGCTTTCTTACTGGTTCATAATGAGTGAGGTGACCCAGACCCAGAAAGACAAACTTCCCATGTTCTCTTTCATTGGCATCTTCTAGCTCCAAAACTTCAGATGTGAGTATTCCATAGTAACTAGAAACCAGTAAAGTGAAAGGGACCACTTAAAAAACACTCAACAAGAAGGAAAACTTCCCCAATACTGGAAACCTAACATTAACTTAGTGTTAGTGAAGTTATGGTTATTGGAGGAGAATCTACAACCACTAATTTATTAAACTAGCAAAAACCCTAACAATCTGTAAACATTGTCCTTATGTGAAAAGGTAAGTGTGCTTTTCACCCCTCATCAGGGACACTGCTCTCTGAAACAGATGAAGACCACTCCAGAAAATCTCAACCAATCAAAATGCAGAATTGCCAAGCCCAGTCCCAATGGATACATCTACAAATCACCTAAGACTCGGGATAGACTGTGGAAGAGAGGGTGGAAAGACTTTAAGAGCCAGAGTATCACGGAATTTGTTGTGAGATTGTGTCTCCTAGTAATACCAGAAGCCACACCCACAAAGTCTCACCAATGTGAATGCCCAAATGTGAGCTGAACAACGACTACAAAAACGAACATGTCAACATGGACAAGGAAAAGCCCATGAGGCCTCAACTCTAATGAAAGAAATACAGTCAACAACAACTGAGGAAAGTTGGCAGAATTCTGTCCCTGGGGAACACTCAGATTGTATTGATATCAATGCCAGTGTATGACTGAGATTCTTAGCTTACTGAAGTGGTATTTACTATCCTGTAAGACAGCCTTCAGTGTCAGCCCATGTAATATTTTTACATTTTGATTTGATTTATTAGTTATAACTTTGAAAGAAGCAAAGCCTCTATCTAGTTAGAAAGATTACTTCTCTTCCTCATCTTTGAGAAGAAAATTCTTTCATCTATTCTGTACTACCCCAATGTAGTCTACAAGTTATTTGAATAAAAAATAGATAAATACTGAAATTGGTATTTATTTTAACTGACAGATGACTGACTAGCAGAAAGTTAGCTTATTTGCTAGTTGTTGATGTACAAACAAAAACTAACTGCCACAGAAACCAGCAGAGGGATACCATTCAGAATGCAGATGCCTGTATTTCAGAAAGCCCTAATGTGGTAATCATCAATATTTATATAGGGGATGCTGTATTCATGTCTATCTCCAGTTATTACCATTCTAGAGTTTAGTAAAGTCATCACCTTGAAATTACTTCCTCACTCATGTCCACCTTGTTTCTCTGACAACTGGCAAACTTGACAATCTCCTTAAACTGCCAAGTCCACAACTCACAGAGGCAGAACAGGATTCTGGCACTCATTTTGATGGAAATTTTGTTTCCTAAGCCAAGGTGATAGCTTTTCACCTACTGATAGTCTGCTGGTCACAATGCAAATGCCAAGGAGGGACTAGACTGAAAGATTCTGGGATTTTTGGATGCCCTTCATCAGGGCATGTCGAGTCCTGTAATAATCTTTCACATTCTTGTCTCCACTTCCAATGACACACTCTTAATTTTCTAACAATTACCATTGTGTAGATGAACTTCCTAGTCGGGACCATTGGCTCCCAGATAATAACATAGAGAATTATTATCAATTATGAAATCTTGTCCAATAGCTTAGACTTGTTTCTAACTAGCTTTTATAACTTAAATTAACCCATATCTTTTAATGTACTTCTGTTTTCTCCTTGTTTAATATGATTACTACTTTTTAATAAAATATCAGTTCAATGATGACTTAGAATATGAATTTAAAAGTTTTTAATATTTGTTTCTAAAGAACAATAACAAAGTTGGGGGATTTGTTGTCACCATCATTTTATTTCTGGTGGGGTCCATCTTTGTGGACAGGTAAAAAAGGAGAAGTAGAGTGTAGAATGTCCTCCAGAGTGACTCACTGTCTGGATGTACCTGGCTTTTCTGAGGCAGAATTTTCCTTTTCATTATCCAAGCCTCTTCAGAGCTTTGATGTAAAAACAGCCTATTGAGTTCACAGCACCTCTGTCAGCTCCACATTGCCCTTAGCTCTACCAACACTGCAGTGCTCTCTAAGTCCAGGGCATGTGGTTCAAATCTCTGTGAGGTGATGTGGCAAAGGCTTCTAAGAGGAGCTTCAACTGCTAAGTAACATATGAGCAGCTTTAACAGCCTCTGCATCTTATATAAAACAACATATCCATGTGAATAAAATCACAGACATTGTGTAAGACAAGAGATGCCAGTGAAAAATAATGCCATGGGCTATTGGTTGTTTTCAACAACCTAAAGATAAGCTCCTACTGCTGAAGGCAACACATAACTTATGCCATTGAACAAGAAAAATTCCAAATGATGCTGAAATAGCAGGATTTCCCTTATTGACTAGTGATGGAAGCTACTCAGTACTCTACCACAGGAGAAAAGTAATCATCAATATCATCCAGTTACAAACCATGTGACTTAAACAATGACCTGCTTGCAGGATATACTGGTGCATTGGTGGTACAAATGTGAAAGGAGTAATATACAACATTTTTATCAGATTTGAGGGCCACTATGAGACAGAACCCATGCCTGACACTGCTAAAGCAAACAGTATCTGAGACTAGAAATGTTATGGGCTGTCTTAGTCAGGGTTTCTATTGCTCTTGGGAGACACCATGACTATGGCTACTCTTATGAAGGAAAACATTTAAATGGGTCTGGCTTATAGGTACAGAGGTTTAGTCCATTATCTTCATTGTGGGATGCAGGCAAACATAATGCTAGAGAAGGATGATGTGAGTTCTACATCTTGATCCTCATGCAGCAGGAAGTGAACTGAGGCACATTTTCTGCAACAATGCCACACCTACTTCAAGGCCATACCTTCTAATAGTGCCATTTCCCATGAGCCTAGGGAGGGCCAATTACAGTCAAACTACTATAAGGGCCTAGAAGAAAATCTACTACTATTATTCTGCTAAAAGAACATAGCAATATATTTACCCCTAACAACATACTACTATATCCAGAGAGAGGTGTGTCACTCAACCATCATCAGAGAAGCTTCTTCTTGCAGTAGATGGGAGTTAACACAGTGTCCCATACTGGATAATGTGCAGAGATTAAGAGACTTTCGAGTGTCTTTATCAAAACCTTCTTCTCAAGGCTCCGGGATCTATGTGGACAAGAAGGCAGAACGATTGTAAAAGCTAAAACTGGTGGATGGCTCCAAGGAAACATTACCTTCCAGAAACAAGAATGATATGGATATGAACTCATGAAGATTGTGGCCACATGTACAAGGCCAAACCAAATTCAAACTAGAATAAAATCTTAGCACTGAGGAAGGGAAATGGATAAAATGTACTACCTTTAACCAAAAAGATACTTGCAATTGATACTTGCTAGGAAAAAAATTCAGTTTTCTCCAGTGGAGTGTCATGGGGTATATTAACCACACTCCTAGGCAGGACAAAGCACAGGAGTAGTAGGTCAACATGAAATGAACTCCATGATTTGTTTAGTTCTGCTTTGGTATGCTTTTCATTTCACCTTGGAGTTTTTTATACTACTAATTTTTTGTTTGTCTTGCTTTAGTACTTTGTGTTTGTTTTTTGTTTTGTTTTGTTTTTGAGAAAGAAAGAGAGAGAGAGAGAGGAAGAGAGAGAGAGAGAGAGAGAGAGAGAGAGAGAGAGAGAGAGAGAGAGAGAGAGAGCCCAGATGAAGTTGGGGGGGGTAGTATCTGAGTTGAAGGAAAGGAAAAGCATAATCAAAATATATAATGTAGAAAAAATAAATAAAAAGTTACAAGAAAATGAATGCTATGGTTAAATTTTCAAGCCTAAGTCTACTATTCATTTTTCATAGCAATTATTCCTCTTTATCAACTGGTAGAAACATCTAGAGAACTAAATTAGGTGATATCACAAATCAAAAAAGTTTGGCTGTGGATCTCTGCATCTGCTTCCACCAGATACTGGATGAAGGCTCTATGATGACAGTTAGGGTATTCACCAATCTGATTACTGGGGTAAGTCAGTTCAGGCACCCTCTCCACTATTGCTAGTAGTTAAGCACCAGGCCGAGCTCTAGGAGTCCAGTCCAAGGGAGAGAAGAGGGATTCTATGAGCAACGGTCATCAAGATCATAATGGGGAAACCTACAGAGAACCAAATCAAACTAGTGGGAACTCATGAACTTTAGATCAACATCTGTAGAGCCTTCATGGAACTGGACTAGGCCCTCTCCATAAGGAGATAATTGTGTAGCTTGATCTGCTTAAGGGGCCCCGTGGCAGTAAGATCAAGATCCATTCCTTGGTGCATGAGCTGGCTTTTTGGAGCTCACTACCTATGGTGGGACACCTTGCACAGCCTTGATGCAAGAGAAAGGGCTTGGACCTGCCTCTACTGAATATACCAGGCTCTGCTGACTCCCCATGAAATACCATACCTTATTGGAGGAGGGACTGAGAGGTGTGTTGGCGGGGAGGTGGGGGGGGAGCTGGAGATGTAGGATGAGGGAAAAGAGGAGGAATCTGTGGTTGGTATATGAAACGAATAAAAAATTCCTTCGCAAAAATGTAAGGAATCAAAAAAGTTATATGCTGTAGGATGCTCTGTAAACAAATGTGTTGCTCTGATTGGTCAATAAATAAAACACTGATTGACCCATGGCTAGGCAGGAAGTATAGGCAGGACTAACAGAGAGGAGAAAAGAAAGAACAGGAAGGCAGAAGGAGTCACTGCCAGCTGTTGCCAGGACAAGCATCATGTGAAGATGCCAGTAAGCCACGAGCTATGTGGCAAGGTATAGACTTATGGAAATGGATTGATTTTAGCTATAAGAACAGATAGTAAGAAGCCTCCCACAGCCATACAGTTTGTAGCCAATAGAAATCTCTGTGTTTACTTGGTTGGGTCTGAGCGGCTGTGGGACTGGTGGGTGACAAAGATTTGTCCTGACTGTGGCCAAGGCAGGTAAACTCTAGCTACAGTTATATTCAGAAGTTAAATGTACCATGGATAATTAAGAAATAGAACTTGAGTATTCAGTGCTTCCTAAATAAAGGAAGGTACAAGAAGAGAAAATTCATCAAGAGTTTGGGGGTAAATTGAATGCCTTGTGAAGTAACATACTACAGAAGTCTGTTAGTGAATGGATAACATGGTTTGTGTCACCATGTGAAATTATGGAAATAGACAGCAGATTACTGGAAAAAACTAGTAGGGCATGTGAAAATCCAGAGGAGAAATTAAGAGTAAGAAAATAATGTTTAGTTCATTTTATTTTATAACAGAGGAACTCAGTAAGCAAGAGAACATAACATTCTTAGTTAGAGTTTCTATTGCTGTGAAGGGACACCAAGACCATAGCAACTTTTATAAAAGAGAACATTTAATTGGGGCTAGCTACAGTTTCAGCAGTTTAGTCCATTATCATCATGACAGGACACAGATGCAGGCAGACATGGTGTTGGAGAAGGAGCTGCGAGTTCTGTATCTTGATATACAGGCAACAGAATAAACTGTATGTCACATTGGATTTATCTTGAATATAAGATTCCTCAAAATCTATCCCCCACAGTGGCACACTTCCTCCAACAAGGCCATATCTATTCCAACAGCTCCTAATATGGTCATTCCCTATGGGGGCCATTTTCTTTTAAACAACCACAAAATACAAAGGCAGTGTTTGTGAAGGAGAAGTTGTATTTTTAAAAAATTCAAAGAAAACATACTGTAGAGTGCAATATAAAAAGCTTAATTGGCCATTGATAGAGCTTTATATTATTTTATTTATGTATTCATTGAATTTTTAAGACAGAATTACTGGTATCTTAGTCTGTCTTTGAATATGCTATGTGGCCAAGGATGATCTAGAACTTCTGATCCTCCTGCCTTTACCTCCTAAATGCTGGATTACAGGCATGCCCCACCATGCCTGTTTGTTCAGGGCTAGAAATTGAACCCAGAGGTTTGGGCTTTTTCTGTAAGTATTTGGCTAGTTGTGCTGCATCTCTGGCCTTGCTAATTGAATTTTAGAGACAGATCTTAATAAATACATAATAACACAAACCCAAAATTAAAAAGTATAACTTAAGTAAGAAGTAAACAATTACAGTCTATGACACTATTTCAATAAAGTAGGTGCATTATTACCATATATATGGTAAGAATATATGATATAAATCAGCATTCCTTGGGTAGATGCCCAAGAGTGGGATGGCTGGGTCTTGAGGTAGTTCGATTCCTAATTTTCTGAGAAACCGGAGCCACATTGATTTCCACAGTGGTTGTACAAGTTTACATTCCCACCAACAGTGGAGGAGTGTTCCCTTTGCTCCACATCCTCTCCAACATTGGTTGTCATTGGTGTTTTTGATCATAGCCATTCTAACAGGTGTAAGGTGGTATCTCAGAGTCGTTTTGATTTGCATTTCTCTGATGATTAAGGATGTTGAGCATTTCTTTAAATGTCTTTCAGCCATTTGTAGTTCTTGTTTTGTGAATTCTCTGTTTAGCTCTTTAGCCCATTTTTTAATTGGACTGTTCAGTGCTTTGATGTCTAGTTTCTTGAGTTCTTTATATATTGTGGAGATCAATCCTCTGTCAGATGTGGGGTTGGTGAAGATCTTTTCCCAATCTGTTGGCTGTCTTTTTGTCTTATTGACGGTGTCTTTTGCCCTGCAAAAACTTCTCAGTTTCGAGAGGTCCCATTTATTAATGGTTGTGCTCAGGGTCTGTGCTGTCGGTGTTTTATTTAGGAAATGGTCTCCGGTGCCAATGCGTTCAAGAGTGCTTCCTATTTTCTTTTCTATTAAGTTTAGTGTAACTGGATTTATGTTTAGGTCTTTGATCCACTTGGACTTGAGTTTTGTGCATGGTGACAGATATGGATCTATTTGTAATCTTTTACATATTGACATCCAGTTATGCCAGCACCATTTGTTGAAGATACTTTCTTTGTTCCATTGTATAGTTTTGGCTCCTTTGTCAAAAACCAGGTGTTCATATGTGCATGGATTAATGTCAGGGTCTTCAATTCGATTCCATTGGTCCGTATGTCGGTTTTTATACCAGTACCAAGCTGTTTTTATTACTATAGCTCTATAGTAGAGTTTGAGATCCGGGATGGTGATGCCTCCAAGGGTGGCCAGCAAGGAATGCTGATTTATACCATAAAGATACATGCTCAGCTATGTTCATAGCAGCACTATTTGTAATAGCCAGAACCTGGAAACAACCTAGATGCCCATCAACGGAAGAATGGATGAAAAAAATGTGGTACATATACACAATGGAGTACTACTCAGCAGAGAAAAACAATGAAAGCATGAAATTTGCAGGCAAATGGATGGAACTAGAAAAAATCATCCTGAGTGAGGTAACCCAAACCCAGAAAGACAGTTATGGTATGTACTCACTCATTGGTGGATTCTAGATGTAAAATAAAGAACAATCAGACCACAACCCATAGAACCATAGAGGATATATATATAGCATGGAGGTCCCTAGGACGACTGTGGCATATAATAAATTTCAGTTTTACTCAATTATTGAAAAAAATAGCCAAATGAATGGAAACACATGAACTATGAACCAAAGGCTGAGGGGCTCCCAGCTGGATCAGGCCCTCTGAATAGGTGAGACAGTTGATTGGCTTGATCAGTTTGGGAGGCATCTAGGCAGTGGGACCAAGTCCTGTGCTCATTGCATGAGTTGGCTGTCTGAAACCTGGAACTTATGCACGGACACTTGGCTTAGTCTGGGAGGAAGGGACTGGACCTCCCTGGACTGAGTCTACCAAGTTGATCACAGTCCTCGGGGGAGGACTTGTCCTGGAGGAGGTGGGAATGGAGGGTGGGCTGGGGGTAAGGGGAGGGCGTGGGAGGAGGGAGAATAGGGGAACCCATGGCTGATATGTAGAACTGAATGATATTGTAAAATAAAAAATATATATCACAAAAAAATATATATATGAATTGTATGTTTTCAGAAGATATAGGATAGAAAATTCAAAGATGATTATGCATTTTATCACATTAATAGACTTAAAATTATAGACTATCTTAGGTTCTATAATATAGACTATTCTAAATACTAACAATGATTTTTTGACTACAGTATCCATGCTTTAGACACAAGCATGAACAACAGTGGCACTGTTTGCATTCACTACTTTTCTATTTCTGTGATAATACCCAATAGCCAAGGTAACCTATTAAAAAAAAGTGTTTAAATGGGTTTATAGTTCCAGAGGGTTAGAGTCCATAATGATAATGTGAAGGTATGTTGGCAGGAACAACAGAGGGCTCATATCTCAAAACCACAAGCAGAATGCACAGGGCACAATGGAAATGGCACAAGCCTTTTGAAGCTTCAAAGTCCACTCCCGTGACTCATATCCTTCAACAAGGCCACACCTCCTAATCCTTCCCAAACAGTTCCACACACTGGACATGAAGTATTCAAACATAGGAGTCTAAGGTGGCTATTCACATTCAAGCCACCATACTTTTGAATGAGGAAAGCATTCTTTTAAAGTGGTAATGAGGGTCTATGTGCTTAACAGACACAACTCCAACACCACAAAAGTACTGTTCACAGTCAACAAAGTTGAGGAAACCACTTATCTATCTTGTTTAATAAGAAGTCAGTTTGAACAACCACAGCAACAAAACATGTTAGATGTCCTGAGTTGTTATTATTAATATTATTATTATTATTATTATTATTATTATTATTATTATTATTTGTCTGGTGGTGGTGACACATGCTTTAATCCCAGCACTAAGGAGGCAAAGCCAGGTGGATCTCTGTGAGTTCGAGGCCAGCCTGGTCTACAGAGCAAGATCCAGGACAGGCACCAAAACTACACAGAGAAACCCAGTCTCGGGAAAAAAAAAATAATTACAATAAAGGACATTTTGTGTCACACTAAGAATCAAGTTCTCTTTCAAATAACAAAGATAATTCAAAACTAATCTTTTCACATTAAAACATTTCTCTCCGGGCGGTGGTGGCGCACACCTTTAATCCCAGCACTCGGGAGGCAGAGCCAGGCAGATCGCTGTGAGTTCGAGGCCAGCCTGGGCTACCAAGTGAGCTCCAGGAAAGGCGCAAAACTACGCAGAGAAACCCTGTCTCAAAAAACCCAAAAAAAAAAAAAAACAAAAAACAAAAAACAAAAAAACATTTCTCAGTGCATCTTGTTGAGCTAATTACCATGGCACTGGAATATGTGTGATGTAATCCCTTTCCCTAATCAAGATCTTCTCAGTACAGGACCCATTTTTATGAATGAGATACTTGACTGAAGGCACTGGGAACATCAGTTTTTAATTTCCTAGATCAGTTTAACTTGATAAATACCCGTGGAAATTCTCTTAATTTTATTAGTTTTAAATGATCTCAATAAAATAAAGTGTTTGCAACTGTATTTTTTCTCCACAGTTTACTTGTCATTTTTTTTATTTTAATACTCACTTACTTTTTACCACTTTAATATTCTGTCAGACATTCAATATCAAAGGTCTGGAACTATTTGAAAACACCAACCAGGTAAGTACACATAGCAGTTTCAGAATCCACACATAGCAAAAGCTATTTCTAGAATTTTATTCATTTGTTCCATTTCTGGTATACTTATGTACTACAGATGGGAAATAATTGCCTTTGAACCTGAAGATTATATCCCAAAGTAAATTTTGCTTCTTATATCACCCTAAAATCATTTATTTCTTTATTGGATTCTCATAAAATGAACCTATGGCTATGATCAAAGGTTAATTTAAAAATGACACAAAAGCCATCAAACAGTAAGGCCTGGGTAAGAGTAAGGAAAAATATCACTAGAATAAACTTTGTATTCACCACAGGGAAGAGAACATAAATACTCATGTAATTCTGGATGAGCTCTCTTTGTGTCATCCCTTACTATGTGCTTTTTTGGGTGAGTGAAAATATATTTCTAAACTTTGGAGACTCTTCCCCCACTAATAAAAATTGTATTTTCCTCACAAGAGTTGAGCAAATTTTATACCTTCCAGTTTCCAGAGATATCTTACACACCAAATATTTTAAAAACAGGATAAATTTATATTTTATTTGCTTGATGACATACCCTGAAAAGTGATAGAAAGACAAGTATATTGTTGGTTACTAAAATAACTGATGAAAAAAGTTGGATATGTATGCACATAGACACACACATCCATTTCATTACACCAAAAGAAAACAACAATGTTGCAATTACTAGATGTTAACTGTATAGAAACATAATTAATTTGTCAAGTACAATGTTATTGAAATCTTATGTGGTTAAATACATTTTATAAAGTATGAATCATCTCTATTATATCCTGCCTTAGTTTTTAATTGTGACTACCATATAAAGATTACATAGTTTAAGATACCAATTATCCCTGGATAATTTATGTTATCTTTATTTCTGCCTGTCATTCTACATCTGAAAACTGTAATACTAAATTACTCAGTAAAAAAATAAATCCATTGTATTGCTTTATAATTGTGTATTATATGAATAATCCTTGAAAAATGTGTTGTAGTTTAAACAGAGTTGATGTCTAATGTATACTTAATACTTATGACCATCTCTAGAAAGGGGGCCAGGAAGACACAGCTAGTATGAAGGGGAAAGTGGAAAAAATCAGGGAACAGAGAGGGAGAGCATTACAGAGGATAAAAAGAAATGATGACTGAAAAAAGCCATAGGGAAACAAATTACTTTAAAAGATAGATTTTATATATATATATATATATATATATATATATATATATATATATACATATATATATATATATATGTATATATATATACACACACACACACACACACACACATATGTGTATATCCACTCTACATTTATGTGTGTGTTTATATTTTAATGAAGTTATTTCCTTGCAGGGCATGGGAAACCTCTTTTCTGCTTTTATTTCATGGGGGCCCAATAGATCCTCTAAGCAATGTAGGCTATTGTAATTGCCCTAAATATCCCTTTAGAGTTTGTAGCTAGAACCATCTTGTTGAAGGCACCACACACTTCTGACTCAGGGCCTGGAGGAATGGAGCCTGAAGTGACTTGAAAACCTCCTCTTTGAGCACTAGCTGTCATAGCATCCAAAGGCGCTGAGCAAGTTGTGAAGAAAAGCAAACCAATCCATAGTTCTATTCATGTGTAAAGCTTTTAAACGACAATGACAAACACAGAAGGATATTCCCAGTGATGCAATAGTGCCACTTATATCTTGGCAGTAACCACCAGCTGTCTATTCAAACTCAAGGCCCACTCAATAGGAAGAAATTCATGCTTGCTCTGTTAAATCTATCTAACTCCTCAGGATGGTGAGACCATGAAACTTACCAATACTTCCTTAAACCAGTAATATTAATAATTGCAGTCTAAATATTTACCTTTATTTACTGCTGAGAACAGTAAAAAGTGATGGACTAAAAAGAGAAATTATATCAAGTAGAAAGCCAAAAGTAAAGTCAACTTGTGATTCAATTTCAAACCATAAATTGTTATTTGTTTTTAAATGTATTCTATTTTCTTTGCCTTGGGTTTATTAAAAAGTACAAATCAAACAAATGACAGAAATTGATATCTTATTGCTGTGCTCTGTTCAATTTTAATTAAATATTTCATTGTTACTTTGTTATATGTAATTTTCAGACATGTCCTTTATTCTGTGCTTATCATTTATTAAAAAATGCTGCACTACATATGTCAAAAATCACTTATAATTTGGAATTTTGATTGTAGCTGTGATTCTCTTAGCATTTTTTCTCATATCTACATTTTAGTGTTTTTTTCTGCAAAACATGACCAACAGTCGCATTTCTGTCTTACACACACATCTTCTTCTGAATTCAGTAAGACTGAGAGGATTTTGTTGTTGGTGTTTTGTTTCATATTGCTCACTTTGTTTTATACTGCAGTACAATTTAAGTGATTTTCTAATAATTATGATATAAATGATGATTTCTGTTACTTTGTCTGAATTATTAAACTCCTTTTACTTTGTCTTCAATAAAAATATGTCTAAAAACTTTGTGGATTCATGTATAATCTTTAATTTCTTTGCTTCATTTTCTTTCACAGGAATAAAACAAGTAGAATTAAGGAAGTGGGAATTTCTGGTACCCTTCTGGAACTTCTCCTTGGCTCTTTGGAAACTGCTCACTTAGGAGGATGGGAGGCTCTTTTAACCACCTCAGTGCATGAAAAGCCACAACAGCAAGCTCCTATTGACTAACAGACCCCCCCCCCACACACACACACACATGCACATATATACACACTGAAATCAGTATGGCAGTTTCTCAAAAAACTGGGACTAAGTCTTCCTCAAGACCTAGCTATATCACTCTTGGGCATATACCCAAGGAATGTTCAATCTAACCATAAGGACACATGCTCAACTATGTCCAAAGCAGCATTATTTGTAATAGCCAGAACCTGGAAACAACGTAGATGCCCTTCAACTGAAGAATGGATAAATAAAATGTGGTACATATATACAATGGAGTATTACTCAGCAGAGAAAAACAATGACATCATGAGGTTTGCAGGCACATGGATGGAACTAGAAAAAATCATCCTGAGTCAGGTAACCCAAACTCAGAAAGATAAACATGGCATGTACTCACTCATTAGTGGATACTAGATGTAAAGCAAAGGATAACCATATTGCAACTCACAATTCCAGGGAAGCTACCTAGTAAAGAGGACCCTAAGAAAGACACAGGGATTGCCCAACAACAGAGAGATGGATGAGATCTACATGAGCAAAATGGGGATGGGGGTGGGGTAGTGGTGGTAATGGAGGTCAAGGATCAGGGGAAAGAGAGCTTAGGGGAGCAAGAAGTCCCAGCTGGATCAGGAGCAGAGTGGGAGAATGAGGAGGGAGATACCATAATGAATTATCCCACTTCATATGAGGTAAAACTGCATCGAAGTTTGGTTCTGACAAAAGATAGTATCCTTCACATTCACTGCTTCAAGGAAGTGTCGGTATCGGTATCCTGTTTTCTACTTTTAAAGAAATGTTTGGGATATGAACTTCTTTTTTTTTTTTTTTTGGGGGGGGGGGTTTCGAGACAGGGTTTCTCTGTGTAGCTTTGCGCCTTTCCTGGAGCTCACTTGGTAGCCCAGGCTGGCCTCGAACTCACAGAGATCCACCCGGCTCTGCCTCCCGAGTGCTGGGATTAAAGGCGTGCGCCACCACCGCCCGGCGGGATATGAACTTCTTAAAAATGACATTCAAAAGATGAAATTAGTCCCCTGCAGCACCAGATACCACCAGATACACACACTCACCACCCTGCACCGATTAGGAACAAGTAAGGCCCCCATCTCCCGACTTGTCAGCTCAACTCTCTAGACTCTAGGCCCTGGGGGCACATTCCATGCCCCTCTCCCCAATCCACTGCAGCCCCAGAGACCCCTCAGAAGCTTCATGCCATCCCCACCATTTTGCCAACCATCCTTCTCCAGCACCATCAACCACCAGACACATACACCCCCTCCTGGACCTATTGGGATGAAGAGCAACCACAGGAGCCAGAGGTCCCAGCTGCACTAATTGGAAGAAGAGAGACCAAGAGTTCCACCTGTTTGGATTAAAGGAAGAAACAGGTAGACAACACTGTAAGAACACATTAAACAACATAAAGAGCAATAAGGCACCTAGTGGTCCTACAACAGCAAGACCTGAACATCCAACAGCAGATGATCCAGAACAAAATGACCTTATAAACAACTTTATGAAGATGATAGAGGCCATTAAAGAAGAAACAAAATATTCTGTTAAACAAATGGAAGAAGAGACAAACAAAAATTGGAAGAAATCAAGAATTCGCTTAAATAAAGTTAAGAAACCCAAGAAAAAACAACCAAACGGGTGAAGGAAACAGTTCTAGACTGGAAAATTGAAATAGAACAATAAGGAAAACACAAACTGAGGGAATTCAGGGAAAGGAAAATCCGAGTAAACAAACAGAGACAACAGAGGGAAGCATAACCAACAGAATACAAAAAAATGGAAGAGAGAATCTCAGGCATTGAGGATATGATAGAGGAAATATTCATCAGTCAAAGTTAAACCCAGGCAATTTTTAACACAAAACATCCAGAAAATCCAGGAAACTATGAAAAGACCAAACCTAAGAATAATAGAGATAGAAGAAGAAGGAGGAGGAGAAGGAGGAGGAGAAAAAGAAGAAGAAGGAGGAGGAGGAGGAGGAGAAGAACAAGAACAAGAACAAGAAGAACAAGAACAAGAACAAGATAAACAAGAACAAGAAGAAAAAGAACAATTACAAGAAGAAAAGAAGAAGAAGAAGAGGAAGAAGAAGAAGAAGAAGAAGAAGAAGAAGAAGAAGAAGAAGAAGAAGAAGAAGAAGAAGAAGAGCTCTAGCTCAAAGGAACAGAAAATATATGGTACAAAATTATAGAAGAAACCATTCCCAACCTAAAGAAAGACATGCCTATGAAGATACAAGAAATGTACAGAATACCATAGATTGGACCACAAAAAAGTCCCCTTGCCACATAATAGTCAAAACACTATACATATAGAATAAAGACAGAATATTAAGAGCAGCAAAGGAAAGAGGTCAAGTAACATAAAAAGATAGACCTATCAGAATTACACTTGACTTCTTGATGAAAACTCTGAAAGTCAGAAGGTCCTGGACAGACATTTTGCAGATACAAAAGATCACAGATGCTGGTCCAGACTCCTATACCCAGAAAAGTTTTCAATCACCATAGACAGAGAAAACAAAATATTTCATGACAAAAGCAGATTTAAACATTAAATATCCACAAATCCAGCCCTACAGAAAGTACAAGACGGAAAGCTCCAACCCAAGGAAGTTAGCTGCACCAACAAAACACAGGCAATAGATAACACCACACCAGCAAATCCCAAAGAAGGGAAACACACACACACTACCACCAAAAAATAACAGAAATTAACAATCACTGGTCATTAATATCCCTTAATATCAATGGACTCAATTCATCTATAAAAAGACACAGACTAACAGAATGATATGAAAACAGGATCCATCCTTCTGCTGCATACATACCTCAACCTCAATGACAGGTACCACCTCAAAGTAAAGGATTGAGAAAAAAATCAAATGAACCTAAGAAACAAGCTGATGTAGCTGTCCTAATATCTAAAAAAAAATAGACTTCAAACTACAACAATCAAAAGAGATGAATAAAGGCATTTCATATTCATCACAGGAAAAATCCATCACGATGAAGTCTCAATTCTGAACATCTATGCCTCAAATGCAGGGGTACCTACGTTTGTAAAAGAAACATTGCTAAAGCTCAAATAACACATGAAACCCTACACACTAATAGTGGGAGACTTCAACACCCATCTCTCACCACTGGACAGATCTGCCAGACAGAAACTTAACAGAGAAATAAGAGAAATAAAAAATGTTTTAACTCAAATAGACCTAACAGACATCTATAGAACATTTCACCCAAATACAAAAGAATACATTATATTTAGCACCCCATGGAACTTTCTCTAAAACTGACTACATACTCAGTAACAAAACAAATCTTAACAGATACAAAAAATGGAATAACCCCCCGTATCTTATTGAAAAAACATGGCTTAAAGTTAGAATTCAATGACAACACAAAATGCAGAAAGCCTACAAACTCATGAAAACTGAAAAACGCTCAACTAACTCATGACTGGGTCAAGGAAGAAATAAAGAAATAAATTAAAGACTTTCTAGAATAATGAAAATGAATGCACAACACACCCAAACTTATGGGACACTCTGAAAGCAGTGCTAAGAGAGAAGTTCATAGCACTAGGTGCCTACATAAAGAAGTTGGAGATATCTCACACTAGTGACCTAACAGCACACCTGAAAGCTATAGAACAAAAAGAAACAAACTCACCCAGGAGGAGTAGAAGACAGAAAATAATCAAACTGAGGGCTGAAATCAATGAGAGAGAGAGAGAGAGAGAGAGAGAGAGAAACAATACAAAGAATCAATGAAACAAAAACTTGATTCTTTGAGAAAATCAACAAGATAGACAAACCCTTATCCAAACTAACCAAAAAGCAGAGAGAGAATATCCAAATTAACAAAATCAGAAATGAAAAGGGGGACATAATAACAGACACTGAGGAAATCCAGAGAACCATTAGGTCATACTTTGAAAATCTGTACTCCACAAAATTGTAAAATCTAAAAGAAATGGACAATTTTCTGGATAAGTACCACATACCAAAATTAAATCAAGATCAGATAAACAATTTAAGTAGACCTATAACCCCTAAGGAAATAGAAGCAGTCATCAAAAGTTTCCTGCCAGATGATTTCAGTGCAGAATTCTACCAGACTTTCAAAGAAGAGCTAATTCTAATACTTACTCTCAATATTGTTCTGAACAATATAAACAGAAGGAACATTGCCAAACTTTTTTTTACAAGGGTACAGTTACCCTGATACCGTAACCACATAAAGATGCAGATAGGAAAGAGAATTACAGACTAATCTCCCTCATGAACGTCAATGCAAAAATTCTCAATAAAATACTAGCAAACCAAATCCAAGAACATATTTAAAAAAAAATCATCCACGGTGATCAAGTAGCTTCATCCCAGAGATGCAGGGATGGTTCAGCATATGGCAGTCTGTCAATTTAGTCCACCATATAAACAAACTGAAAAAAAAAAAAAAAACAAGAAAACAAAACCATGATCATCTCATTCGATGCTGAAAAAGTCTTTGACAAAATTCAACACCCCTTCATGATAAAAAGGTCTTGGACATATCAGGGATACACAGAACATACCTAAACATAATTAAGGCAATATACAGCAAGCCAGCAGCCAACATCAAACTAAATGGGGAGAAACTCAAAGTGATGCCACTAAAATGAGCAACAAGACAAGGATGCAAAGTGTCCCAGCATACGCCCCAGGCTCCAAAAAGCCAGCCCATGCACCAAGGACAGGTCCTGGCTCCACTGTCTCGGGGCCTCCCAAACAGTACAAGTCAATCAACTGTCTCACTTATCCAGAGGGCTTGGTCCAGGTCCATGAGGGTTCCTCTGGCATTGGTTCACAGTTCATGTGTTTTCACTTGTTTGGCTATTTGTCCCTATGCTTTTTCCAATCACGGTCTCAATATCTCTCGCTCATACAATCCCTCTTCTCTTTTGCTGATTGGACTCCTGGAGTTCCACCTGGGTCTCGGCCATGGATCTCTGCATCTGCTTCCATCAGACAATGGATAAGAGTTCTATCATGACAGCCAGGGTATTCGGCCATCCGATCACCAGAGCAGGTCAGCTCAGGCACTCTTCCAACCATTGCCAGAAGTCTACAGTGGAGTTATCTTTTGCTCAGTCTTAGTGTAGGGAGGAAGGGACTGGACCTGCCTTGGCTGAGTCTACCAGGCTGGGATGACTCCCCAGAGGAGACCTGGTCTTGGAAGAGGTGAGAATGGGAGGTGCATTGGGGGGAGAGCTGGGGGTGGGGGGAGGGAAGACAGGCGAAATCTGTGGATGATATGTGAAATTAAGTTAATTATAAAATAAAAATAATATTAAAAAGACAAGGATGTTCACTCTCTCCATATCTATTCAATGTAGTAATCAAAGTTCTAGCTAGAGCAATACAACAACAAAAGAAGATCAAGGGGATATAATTTGGAAAGGAAGAAGTTAAACTTTCACTATTTGCTGATGATATGATAGTATACATAAGTAACCCCAAAAAATTCTACCAAGGAACTCCTACAGCTGATAAACATCTTCAGTAATGTGGCAAGATACAAGATTAACTAAAAAAAAAATTAGTAGCCCTCACATATACAAATGATAAATGGGCTCAGAAAGAAATCAGAGAAATATCACCCTTTACAATAGCCAAATAACATAAAACATCTTGGGTAACTCTAATCAAACAAGTGAAAGTTCTGTATGGTGAGAACTTTAAGTCTTTCAAGAAAGAAATTGAAGAAAATATCAGAAAATGGAAAGATCTTCCATGTTTTTGATAGGCAGGATCAACATAGTAAAAATGGAAATCTTACCAAAAGCAATCTACAGATTCAATGCAATTCCATCAAAATCCCAATGCAATTCTTCACAGAACTTGAAAGAACAATACTCAACTTCATATGGAAAAAACAAAAACCCAGGCTAGCCAAAACAATCCTATACAATAAAGGAACTTCCAGAGGCATCACTATCCCTGATTTCAAGCTCTACTATAGAGCTATAATAATACAAACTGCTTGATATTGGCATAAAAACAGGCACTTTGATAAGTGGAATCCAATCAAAGACCTTGACATTAATCCACACACCTACAAACACCTGATTTTTGACATAGAAGCCAAAATTATACAATGGAAAAAAGAAAGCATCTGCAACAAATGGTGCTGGCATAATTAGATATCTGCATGTAGAAGACTGCAAATAGATCTGTATCTGTTGCCATGCACAAAACTCAAGTGCAAGTGGATCAAAGATCTCAACATAAATCCAGCTACACTGAACCTGACAGAAGAGAAAGCATGAAGTAGCCTTGAATGTATTGGCACAGGAAACTACTTCTTAAATATAACACCAGCAGCACAGACACAAACAATTAATAAATGGGACCCCCTGAAACTGAGAAGTTTCTGTAAGGCAAAGAACACTGTCAATAAGACATAAAAGGCCAGCCTACAAAATGGGATAAGATCTTTACCAACCCCACATCTGACAGAGGGCCGATCTCCAAAACATATAAAGAACTCAAGAAACTAGACAACAAAATATCAATTAATCCAATTTAAAAAAAAATGGGCTACAGAACTAAACAGAATTCTCAACAGAAGAATCTCAAATGGTTGAAAAACATTTAAGGAAGTTAAGGAAGTTCCCAATATCCTTAGTCATCTGGGAAATGTAAATCAAAATGTCTCTAAGGTACCATCTTATACCTGTCAGAATGGTTAAGATAAAAAAACACTGGTGACAGCTTATGTTGGAGAGAATGTGGAGAAAGGGGAACTCCCCTCCACTGCTGGTGAGAATGCAATCTTGTATAGCCACTCTGGAAAACAGTATGGCAGTATCTCAGAAAATTGGGAATTAACCTACCTCAAGACCCAGAAATACCACTCCTAGGCATATACCCAAAAGATAATTAACCACACCACAAGAACATTTGCTTAACTATGTTCATAGCAGCATTATTTGTAATAGCCAGAACCTGGAAACAACCTAGATGCTCTTCAACTGAATAATGGATAAACAAAATGTGGTACGTTTACACAATGGAGTATTACAATGCAGTAAAAAGCAATGACATCATAAAATTTGCAGGCAAATGGATGGAACTAGAAAAATCATCCTGAGTGAGGTAACCCAGACCCAGAAAACAAACATGGTATGTACTCACTCGAAAGTGAACATTAGATGTAAAGCAAATGATAACCAGGCTACAATCCACAAACCCAGAGAAGCTAGGTGAAGAGGACACTAAGTGAGACACACATTGATCATCCTAGGCAGCAGAAAGGGTTAAAATCCCCTGTGTAACCTGGGAGTAGAAAATAGAGGAGAGGGAATTTGAGGTGGGAGCATGAGGGCTTGAGATGGCTAAGATGGGGGAGAGATGGGGAGGAAGAGAAATGTAAGAGTTATCATAATAGAAAATACCATTAAGGGAATGGGGGAAAATCTGCAGCTAGGGAAAACCCCAGGAACTCACAAGATTGCTTGAACTAATCTTCCCCTGCGCTGAGATTGGTGACTGCCCTAATTGTCATCATAGATCCTATGTCCAGTGACTGATGGAAGCAGATGTAGAGACCCACAGCCAAGCACTTTGCCAAGATCTTGGAGTTGATTTGAAGAGAGGGAAAAAGGATTATTAGAGCAAGGGCGATCAGGATCATGATGAGAAAAATCATAGAGATAGCTGACCCAAGCTAGTGAGAGCTCATAGACTGTCAGCTGGGAAGAATGCATGGGACCACACTAAGCCCTCTGAATGTGGATGAAAGTTGAGTGGCTTGATGTGTTTGTGGGTCCCCTGGCAATGAGACCAGGACTTATCCCAGGTACATGAACTGGCTTTTTAGAGCCCATTCCCTAAGGTGCCATGCCTTACTCAGCCTTGATGCAGGGGGGAGGAGTTTGATCCGGCCCCAACTTAGTTTGCCAGCCTGTGTTGACTACCCAAGGAAGGCCTTACCCTCTATGAGGAGGGGATGGGGGTGAGATGGGGAGAGGCGGGGTGGGGGGATCAGAAGGGGAGGGAGGGGGAACAGGGGTTGGTATGTAAAAATAAGAATTTTTTTTAAATAAAAAAACATGAAATTATTTATAAGAAAATTGTGTCACATGTTCACCTAGGATAAATATTTTGTATTTGGAATATTATAATATTGTTTTGGAAATAGAAAATATTAAATCAAAAGGGAAACTGTCTTATAATAAAAAATGTCAATGTCCTACATATATATACTTAGTCACAGATCATAACAGTTTGAAACAGGGAAAGAGACTTTGAGTTCATATATAATGACAACCAGCTTTATACAGAGAACATTTATGCAACTATGTTGTTTTTCTGTAATACAGTTAATCCCAATTTACTGAATTTAGATATGCAAGGCATTCTATGGACCTCTGGAAAAGCATATAAACTTACCTGTTGCTCTCAACATCTTCCACTGTAGAGAAAATGAAGTGTTTACATAAATACAATGTAAAGTAAAAAGTGAAATCCTTATTAAAGGAGCAAGGGTAAACAAATGAAAGCTCAGACCCTTCCTACAAGGTTCAGAACACATTAAGAATGGAACACAGTTCTACCAGGATGTGGAGAGGCATGCATTCTCCCTTCTGAGGGGGGTGGGGTGGGGCTTCACATGGTTAAAGAACAGATACACAGAGGAATTAGAAGATAACACTCCAAACTTAATGCAAAGAAAGAGCCATTTAAATGTACCAAGCAGAAAGGATAATTTTTTTCACCTTTACAACCCTTCTTTGTTCAAGTGTGCTGTTGCATTCCTGTGACTCCAGAAATCACAGGCAGAAATAGATCTCTGCAAGTTCAAGGAGCATTGGCTACACAGTGATTTTCCATCTAACCAGGGCTACAGAGGGGGATGGTACCTTGGATGTGGATGGCATGGTCTAATCCAGTCTTCATGACCTAGACTTTATGTTAACAAGTTTAGAGAATCTAACACTGATGAACTTCTGGAAAGAAAGGAACTCTTCCTTATGCACTACTGTGGTAATATATTGGGCACCCCAATAAAACTTACCTGGGGATCAGAGGACAAAGTCAGTCACTAGATTAGACAAAGAGGCCAGAGAGTGGTAGCACACAATCTTAATCCTATCAGTCGGGAGGCAGAGATCCATCTGGATCTCTGTATGTTCAAGGCTACACTGGAAACAGAGCCTGGTGTGGTGGCACATGCCTTTAATCCCAGCTCTTGAGATCTCATGCCTTTGCTACCAAGTATTTTTGAAGCACACAGGCCTTTAATCCCAGCACTACCAAGGAAGGAAGATGGCAGGGCACAGAAAGATACTTAAGGTGTGAGTAAACAGAGAGTATTGTTCTGGAAGCTGGGGGGTTGGTAAAGTGAGATTGGCTATGGCTTGTTCTGTTTCTCTGATCTTTCAGCTTTCACCCCAACATCTGGCTCTGGGTTTTTTTTTTTCAATTAATAATACCATTTAGCAATTCGTGTTACATCTGATTCCTGTTACACACTACATTAGTCCTTTCCCCACATCATTTCATAATTGCCCATTGTGGTCCTGGGATAACAAAACAATGAAGGTGGCCTTTGCAATGCATGAACAAAGTGTGCCACTACTCACAGCAAAGGGGAACTGCTGAGCTGCAAGAATGGATTCTGGAGATACCTTCTGAGTCTTCACTTTATTAAAAAAAAATTAAAAATATAAAACTTGATATTTGATTCCAAAGTGGGATGCTGAATTTTGAGGTAGTCTGAGAAAAATCTGGAGATATTATTTAAAAGTAAAAGTAGATGAGGCTTTTCATCTGCCAAGTAGCATTAAGTTAGTTTGTAAAACTCATATTTATTTTACTTTTGTATATGCATGTGTGTGAATGTTTTGCCTGCATGTATATTTGAGCACCACATGCATGCTTGGTACTAAGGTAAGAAGCAGGTATTGGGTCCCTAGAATTGGAATCTCAAATGGATGTGAGGCCCCTTATGGGTGCTGGGAACCGACCCCCAAGTGCTCTTAACTACTTACTGAACCATCACCCCAAGCCACAAACTCACATTTCTTAAATTTAGCAGATAGAGTGGGTATCCTGGGTAACCTATTTGAGACAGTCTTATGGAATTTTATCAGCTTTTTGTGACATAAACCAATGGATAACACCATCTCAGAGCTTTAAAAGAATCCTTTAGGCTTTGTTCACAATATTCCTACCATAAGTAGATGACAGTGCTGGAGCAGGCCACTACTCTACATCTCCCCAATGTAATAGTCATGGTTACAGGATAAATAATTTTTATTTTTAGAAATATAACCCAGTAGCAGGCTTTCTTTGGGCCACCAAACAGCTCCCAAATCATGACACAGAGACTTATTTTTAGTTATGAATGCTGGGCCTTATCATATGCTTGATCATATAGCTTAAATTAATCTCTTTCCCTTCATGTACATTTTGTCTTGGGGCTTTTTACCTTTCTTTCATTCTCTACATCCTACTCTATGTCTGTCTGTCTAGTGGCTGGGTGCTGTGGGCATCTCCCACATTTTCTTCTATCTTCTCTTCTCCTTTCTCTTCCACTAGTTATTCTTTCTGCCCACCAGCCCTGCCTATCAGTCTACTGTCTAGCTATTGGCCGTTCAGCTTTTTTATTAGACTAATCAGTTGCCTTGGGTAGTCAAGGTAAAACAGCAACACATCTTTACATAATTAAATGCAGCATAAACAAAAGCAATATACCTTTATATAATTAAACAATTACACCATAAACAAATGTAACACATCTTTACATATTTAAAGTAATATTCAACAACATAACCCTAAGAATTACATTATGTAAATAAAAAGCAAAAGTACTACAGGGAACAGTTAGGTGTTGAGTTGGCAGGCAGGCATCTGGGATCTGTGGGTTGGGACAATTATATTATTTTAGCTGGTGTTTAGAGTTTAAACACTATAGACATCTTAAGTCTTCCCACTTGGAATGCTTAGTGTACTTGGTGTTTGGGAAGGTACTATGAAAAAAAATCTGCATTTTGCCAGCAACAGGAATTCCTAATGATAGAAATGAGAGTAGAAAATGGCAGACATATGAAAGAACTCTTTTAGGGGAGAGTAAATAAAACTTACGCTGAGAGATTCGATGCTCCTGTAAATGAGAAAAGTGATTTTTTTAAATGGCATCTGGGAGTCTCAAAGTGAGGAAACTGGTGTTTCTTGTGGCATCTGTGTGGTCCCTAATTTGGTTCTTGGGGAGCTCAGATTCACCAAAGTATAAATTTGAAGGATATGAGCTCAGCATAGTGTCAAGTACAGATGACACCAACTAAGTTCCCTCAGAAGGCAAAGGTGATCTATGGTGGTATTTTATTTGTACTGAAATGTGATTTTAATTGTATGTTAATAAATAAAGTTGCCTGGGGGTCAGAGCCATAGCAAGAGCGTGGCAGTGGTGGCATATGCTTGTAATCCCAGCACTTGGTAGGTAGAGCTAGGTAGATCTCTGTGTGTTCAAGGAGATCAGCCAGCATTGGAGACACATGCCTTTAATCTCAATACCAACTATAGAAGACTTGAAAGTTTCTACAGACAGGCAGTGACAAGGCAGTCATGTGTTTGGGTTTACAACCAATGAGAAGGCAGAACAGAAAGACTATATAAAGACAAACACACAGGAAGTACGTCTCTTTCTGAGAGGTCTCTTGGCTGAAGAGGCTAGCAGCATGTGGTAAGGCTCTTAGCTCTGATCTCTTGGCTTTCTTCTTTGCACTGGTTCTGCGTTTCTTATTTAATAAGATGGTTGATTACATCTACATTTGGTGCCCAACGTGACAAGAATCCATTAAAAACTGCTTGACTTGTCTTCGCGGCTGGTCCGGTTTCCCGCCTGGGCAACCGGCTCCCTAGCCTGGGCAACTGGCTCCCTAGCCTGGGTGGTCAGTTCCCTAGCCCGGGCCCAGGTCAGCTTGGCCTCAGGCCAGACTAACCGTGAGCTACTTGCTTAAAGTGGGTGCTACAAACAACTCAGGCCTGCCCTGCAGAACAGGGCCCCTGCCTATAAAGCCAACTCACATGGTCAGAGCTTAAGGAAGCCAGAGCCAAGCCTTGACTTGACTCAAGAGGGAACACATGGCTGGATTTAAGCTTTAGCCAGCTATGCTTTCTTGTGTTCTCTCTCTCTCCCTGGATTCACACCTCCGATACTAGGTGGCTGTTTTGAAATTCCCTCGGATTTCTACTGTTCTATGCAGAATTGGTAAGTCACTTAACATATCAGATACTTTAAAGGAAACTATTTAAAGGGGAAATTTTTTTCCACATTAAAAAAAATAGGTTTTCTGTGGACATTGGAAGAAAATTGGGCTTTATTTGAAATTTTAGGCAGTCTAACAATGGAACAACTATATGAGAAGATTAATGTTGATCGAATTATGCAGTTTATTACTATGCTTATCCTCATTTTACTATTTAAAAAGATAGTCAATTTAAGTGCCAGGATAACAGTTTTAGAAAAACTTGTTAAACCTGTAAAAATGAATCATAGAGAAATTCAAATTCAGACAGAAGAAATTAACAATGAAGTTGTTTCAAGATTGGATCATAAGGTTTCAGAAAGAAAGCCTGTTTTCATACAGTCACCCTTAATTTATCTGGTAACCATTCAGCAGTTGCCTAATCAAATGACTACACAAAATATTTGGGCTCCAATTGAAATGTTAGATTTACGAAGGTTTAAGGAGGCAATAGGATCTTATGGCATGCATTCCCCATATGTAAAGCAAATGTTAAACTCTTGTTCAACATATAATAGGATTGTACCACAGGACTGGCTCGGAACTTGATCTGTAGACCAGGCTGCCTCTGCCTCCTGGTGCTGGAAAAAAAGGCACACTACTACCCCAGCAGGTGCACTGAATCTTCACTACAGATCTGGCAGGGAAAACTCCAGCTAAGAGCAGAAGGAAGGATTGAAGTCCACAAGACAGAATAATTTCCCAAATGAGCCCTATTCAAAACTTATGACCACAAAAGTCAGAGGTGAGAATAAAACAATTGTTTGAAGCCACTAAATTTATGGGCAGTTTGGTAAATAACAATATAAATGGATAGGATTCCTCAAGTGACACGTTTTTGACACGCCACTCTATCTTGTTCCTTTCCTGTTTCTAGTGGAATAGATGTGAGCCTGTTTTAATGCTGAGCAGAGTGGATCATACAGAGCTAGAAATCCATTCTACATACTCCATTGAACCTTTGGTCAAGTACTATTTAGTAAATATTCACAGAATTGCCACTGACAGGTAATATTTCATAAGAGTTACTTCATTCTTATGCTGGAGGTTTGTTCCGCTGGCTCACTGTAAATGAATTAGGATTCGAGGAGAATTTTAGAATTAGAATGTAGAATTATACATTTTCCATTATGATTAGTTTAATTAGATGTAAAATTAAACTAAGGAAGTATGCACAGGCTGGAATCCAATATTTTGAAATATGATTATGCTGAAATCAAAAATTAAATTTCTCTTTTTATATTAAGCACTCTCAAGTGGCATTAATGTGGCATACAAAGAGTTTTTCTATTTTATTTCACATTTGCCAAAAATGAGATAATCCCTATCTAAAAAAGAAATTGCTGTCTTAAGCACTCGAAGTCTTTGTTCTCCAAGGACTTAGAATATCATAGTAAAATAATAATGATAGTGTCTGCTGATTAAATTATCTTTTTGCTGCTAATGAGCAAGTTTTATATTAAAACATATTTTAATAGAAATACACCTACTTACACATATTAAAGTTAATTACTATCAGCAGTATCATACATCCTAATACATGAAAGATTGAAGTTTTATCTTTCCTTTGTCTGTGTAGAAGGGATTTCCAATTAACTGTTTTTATCAATTTTCCATGTTGCTGAGGAAAGCCTGATGGTAGATTTAAGCTAATATTTATCCAGTCACTTTGAAGTTCTGCTATGTTCTCTGATAGCAATTTGAGCACTGTTCCTCAGCAGGACGGCTGTTCTGAGCACAGTACCGCAGTTGGGCCCACATGTCTGAGTCAGCTGCTTCAGCACTTTCAATAAGACTTTGTTCAGGTTCAAAATGAACATCCTAGGCCACCACAGAAATTCAGATGGATCATCTAAAACAAAGCAGCCATTGGCAAAATACTGAACAGCTGCCACTGTTTTCTGTCATGATGTTACTTCTTTTTATAACGACTCATATTTGATTTTGAAGTCCTCCTTTATGTAGAGGAAATGTAGCTGCATTGGAAGAAAACCATATAACACACTGCTTGTGATAACATCCCAGCAATTACTACATGCCTTGGAAAAAAAATCTCTCTAAGATTTCTGCTAATTCTAAAGTACTTCAGATACATGACCACATTTCTGGCCATCACTTCCCAATTTCTTCCAAGTTTCCCTCTAATATACCATCAGATGCCTAAAATGTAAGTATGGGTACTATATTCTTATCAATTGTTTGGTAAATCCTAAGAAAAATTTACTTAAAATCCTAAATCTTACTTGCATATCTAGTCAATATACAATGTTGAATTATGAGAGCCTGTCAGAGCAAGAGAGAAGTCATGTTAAAGTCATATGTTGAAGAGAATGAAACAACAACAAAATACACAAAATTAAAACTCATAAAAATCTTCTAATCTAATGATCTTGTATTTATAAACAGTAACTTGATATTAACAAGATTAAATCATTGGACTATCTTTAAAACAGCTAGAAATGAGAGAGGAAAATGAGTGAATTACTTCTCTGCGATTATAAAATGAGGTCTGTTTTTAGTTAAAATTATCAGTTACTAAGAATAATGATATTTATACATTGGAGCAACATTTCTGAAATAGCTTAAATAAATTTGTGTGTAAATCTGTAATTTTCCAATATGCAATATAAACATACATCATCCAATAGCTTTAGAGCAATATTGAATATTATATATGTATATATAAATGATATCTGGAAACCGAGATGAGGAATATATCATTTGTGGAAGCCATCATGCTGCTAAGATGGACTAAGGAGACTTCTGGTGACCTTACTATGCTGAAACCTATGGAAATCACATACTTCTAACAAACCCTCACTTACAAAAGTCACAGATCATCATGTCACGGATAGACATGATGCCTTTTATTTTTAATCAATTTCTAATTACATTTAGTGGAGTGAAGTAGAGAAGAATGCCTGCCAAATAGATACTGGCATGTGTATGTGTGTGTGTTATACTACTGGAAGCCAAGTCCTTCAATCAATGCTGACATACTAATCAGAGCAGCATGCCATTTCTGTGTGCTCCACTATACATCATGCCATATCCCAAACAGCTCAATAGACTAACATTTTTTATGAAGTCCTCAGAGAAAGAGAGTTTTGTCTTTTAATTGTAGATTGTTACCTCTTTAAAAAATAGGCTGGAGGGGTGGAAGGAGGGAAGAGAGGGATCTGTGATTGGTATGTAAAATGAATATAACATTTTTTAATAAATAAAAAAGGAACTTAAAAAGATACTTAGGCTTTTGGGAGGTTGTTCTCACTGTATCTACTTCATTTCAAATCTCTACTATCTACAGATTTATTGCCACAAGTTAGAAGTCTGCTCATTTTGTAAAATGTCTCTTTATGTGGTGACATGAGAGGAAGTTATATGCTTCTGATGACTTTTTGAACAGAAAGTTTAAATGGCATTCAGAGAGATTTCTCTGTAAGACTTGGCATCAGTAACTGAGGAAATTGCTCTGTTTAGTTAAGGTTTATGCTTACTACCTTTAAGGTGGCAAAGATACCTGGAAATGCTACATTTATACAAAGTTCTGTACCTACTGGGTCAAACTGTATTAATTTTAGGACACTTTTGTTGCATTCAAATGTGAGTTTTTCTCTGTATTTTACTACCTGTTTCAATCCAAGTTTTCCCTCAAAATGGCAATTGAGTTCTAACTACTTTCCGATGAGGTCACACAGGGTAGGTAACAAGGATAAGCCTACATTTATCAGTATACTATTGATTCATGCAAATTTACTTAATGATTTGGTTACAGTTGCATAAAAATTATCTTTCAAAAATCTAATTTAGGTTGTTATGGAGAAATGTCTATTTTCTGCATTCTATATTTAGTCGAAACCTCACTAAAATTTTAAAATTACAGCATGTTGAAAATGAAATTCTATTACACCCAATTGTTTTTCTTCGTCTTGACAGTGGCAGATCTTTGCTGGCGCAACTCCAGGTTGAATTCTGTACTGTCAGCTATACAAGAATCCCATCAGAATACCAATTGCTGCCACAAATTTGTAGCATCTGCCTAACAAAAATTCCCTTACTCTAAATATAATGGAGTGTCACTTGGAAGTGATAACTTACAATTCTTTTGAATACAAACCTTCAAGCTAAGAAATATTAAATAAAAATGTGTTTTTTCCCATTGATGTTTAGCATTCTTTTATAAATCCTTGGACCATAGCTATGTTTGAATTCATCTTTTAGGTTGTATTGTCTACTGGAGAGTGTTTTACTTAGTCGAAGATAATCTAAATATATTTTAGCAAATGTCTTTGATAAGCCGTAAACCATCAACTACAGTGACATCCTCTTACTCCTCAATAACCTCTATGTCACGCTTCAAATGACAAGATACTGCATCTTCACTCTTTTGCTGTGTTAGAGGTGTACAAGTGACAAAATTTCACAAGGAAACCTACCACAGGTAGTTAACGATAGACCTGCACAATAAAGAACTGGAAATAAAACTGATTTATTACTATTAAACAAGAAATATAAAATGAACAGCTTTGATTTATGGTATTCATTTCCACTTCACCAAAGCAATCTATCTTAATACACACTACAAAACTGTGCATCTGTTTATTAAGTAGTACATTTCACATTCGGCTGTTCTGAAAGAGAAAGGCAGGCTGGGGGTAATGTAGCAAAGCATTCTTGTCTACCAGAAGGGATCCAAGACATTTAAAGGGGCAGAAAGAAAAGTAGTTTGTTGTGTGCTACTGACCAAAGTACTGCTATCAACATTCGCAGATGTAGCAGAAAATGATACTTCCAGAGAGCTGGAAACATTTCCCTATTGGTTGAGTTCTCCTAATTCACCCATGCATGAGTATGCTTGCTAAAGAATCTTGCCTAAGTGAATCCAATAAATATTTCTCTCTGTTTTGCTTGCATGTATGTGGCTATCTCCTTACCTAGAGTGACTCCAGGTGAGTGATTAGCAATCATAGTGATCACATCCAAAGAGTATCAGCTTTTTCTTATAACATAAACTTTGCTTTTTATTGTGTCAATCTTTAGGTCTTTCCTATCACTGTTGTGAATGCCATGTTATTCAACAGAAAACATCCAAGAGTTGAGTTTATCTGCATAGCAAATATATTTTGAGCTCTTGTTTGATCATTATTTGGGGTTCTTTCCACTAATAGTAATTGTTCTAAGAAAGATTTTGATATTTACTAGAAATTCAGAAAGGAATAGCTAAAAACTGACTCTATAAAGTAAGACAGAAATTTGAGGGTTTTGTTTGTTTCTAGGATCTAGAAAGTATCTCATGGCAATTTGAAATATGGACTCAGGTAGTTCTGACTTCATTTAATGATATCATACTGTCAGTTCTGATGACATTTCCCATTATTTTTTATTTATAAATTCCAAAGATTCATGAGATTATACAATTCTATTCCCTGTTAAGAAATGCTATATAAATACTCTTATCACTTTGAAATTCCCTTTTCAGATTAAAATACTGAGCTCTGTAGATTATCAGCCACACTTCTGTGAGGATGTAAGTCTGGAGCCACAGACCCATGTATAGACTCTCATGGTGGTATAAATAAGCTCCAGGTGCAGGAAGGATGGAGATAGGAAGATCCCACACTTTCTTTGCCAACTAGTCTATCCAAATTGATCAGCATCAGCTTCTGTGAGGGGCCTTATTTCAAAAAATATGTAGAGAGTATTTAAGAAATCTCTGGCCTAAATAAATGTGCATGGACCCACATGCATGCAAAAACATATAAACACACATATACATAATACAAACATATATTTATAACAAACACAAGGACTATACTATTTTTCTTTTGTTTTATGTGCAAGCACTAAGAGAGTTGTCTATTCATGTTATCATGAAAAACAAAAATTAATTGTCATCAATTGGTATCAGAGGACAGGCAGGCAGACATATTATGTGTTTATACATATACATACACACACTATATATATGGATGCACACACACATACTAGTTGGTAATACACGTGTTGCTCTTATTTATTTTGTATGCACTGGTAAATATGAAACATTCACAAAAAACAATAAAAACAAAGGAAAGATAAAATTATGTGCCAAATGACAGCCTACTCATTATCTTGTTTTAGCCTTTGATTCACAGTGATGGGATACTGAAAGAGGCTCTGCAGGAATTACATCCAGGATACCTTGATCCCAGTGGTCCTCAGCAAAGGGCCATTTACCCTGCATGTGGTGACATTAAAAATGTCTAGAGATTCTAACTAAATGGTAAGAAAATGCAAGGTGCTATTCCATGAAGTCCTTACAAGGCAACAAAGCTTCTACACTCCCTTGCACACAGGGCAGCTGAAATGTCAGCCAAGTGAAGATTAAGGAAGTCTTGTTATTTAAACAGCTCTTTTATTGTGGATTACAAGTGAAAGGGATTCACATGACCTGCATAGGCAGGCATATCTGCTGCAGGATCACAGCATGGTTCCCAATCTCCACAGCTATATCCACCTGTATGAAAGGTTGATCATCGTGAAAATAAACCAGTAAAGAGGTTCCACAACACAAACCCGTCATTTTGATGCATGAAAGCACATAGTGTTTACATTTGTATTCACTCTAGCATTAGTGCTGTGAGGTTTTACCACAAGCTAACAAAATTCGAAGCTCAAACAAGCTTTTTATTGATTTTAACCTGCAGACTTTAATTTTCAGTTTCTATGGAATTTGATGCCAAATATAAAATAATAATAATAGAAAATATTTATTGAGATTTTCTTTAACACTTAATTTCAAATTTATTAGTCAGTGTGAAAATTATAACCATCTGGACTGGCAATTGAAATAATAACATTTCTCATTTCTAAAAGAAATCAGTAATAACTATAAGTGCAAAGAAGGAAAATTCATCAATTTTTTTTCCTATTGTTTGAGCCTAGGGACACACTGACAGGCTGACAACTCTGAGATATGAACACAAACTTTGATTGTGATTTAATAAAAAAGCCATTTTATTTTGCCTTTTACTTCAGTTCATTAATATTTTTAATTTGCACGCTGCCAAAAGCATGATGCTCTGTTTCAGTCAGAAACAAATTAAACCCTCAGGGAAGGAGCAATACTGTCCCATGAGAAAAGCTTCCTTCCTCAGCTTGTCAAGAAAGGCATTCTGAACTAGTAGAGTGGTTGACAGAAATGCCAAGTAACACAACTATACTGTGACGCTCAGCTATTCTTATGTACAGGGGACACTTCACACCCTAAAATGTCTATTTTACAAATTGAGGTAACAAAAGCTTCTCTTAGTACATTCATTGGTCCCAGACTAGTGTAAAATTTTTGTTATTGTGTGTACTTGAAACATGGAAGATGTTTATAAAGTAATCTATTACCAAATATAGCTTTCAAAGATATCCAGAAAATATCATTTATTAGTAGTTATTATTTTCAGAGGCAGGGTAGATGAATGTTCTATTCACAGAAAGAATGGAGTGACGATGCCTATGGTGGATGAGAAAGATAAAAGATATTGTTGATAAACTCATTTGTGGAAATAGACGCCAGCCATGTAAACTTTATATGCTTCAACATCTAATGAACATTTCTAAACCTCAGCATGTTTAATTCACATTCAAACTTTCTTTTAGTTCAAATAATTGTGAATATCTAAGATTGTTCTACTTATTGCTTTGTCTAATGCTCTGGTATCCATATTTAGCTCTCTGAAGATGAAATAATGAAGCTTATTTCTAATCTGATAAATTTAGTTGTTTATTAATATTTTATGTGTATCTTAGGATAAGTCTCTAAGGTATATTAATTTCTTATATTTTGTTGAAATATGACTAAGAAAAATATTAATCAAAGACTAAAGAAATAAGTAGCAATGATTCTGACCAGTCAAAAAAAGGAGGTTAAATCTAGGAAGAAAGTTATCCATCCTTTCTGCTTTCTGGTACAGAATTATAAATGACATAAAAATGTTCTAACCATATGCCAGGTTTTCATTATTATCAGTTCTTAGGGGTGGTTCTGAATCTAGAAAAAAAATCAGATAATACCAAGTGAATACAGTATTCAAATCTTAAATTCATAATAGTCCAGTCTTAAGAGACTTATTTGTGATATTTTCATACACAGAGCCCCAAACCAAGCTGTCCTTTGAAATGTTGGTAGATTTTTAAAAGCTTCTGAATCACCCATTTTGACAGAAGGGATATTATACTAACAAGTCCATACCTGAACCTTTCATCACAGGTCAGAGAAGATCAGAGATCATACTGAGAAGAAGAACACATTTTCAGCAACATTTCAAGAGCTACAGCTGATTGCTCCAAGTTCATAAAGTGGGTTTGGGTGAGGTTTAGTATAGTTGCTTTCCCAACTGTCACAGCATTTCTGTCTCGAAACCTGTATCCATGACGGCATAAGTACTGAGATGTCTGGAAGGAATTTTCATGAAGGTAGATCATCCTGCCTGCTTCTAGCCACCAGCAAATTGAGTCTACCTTCAAACCACAGCCTTGTGCCTGAATTAGTTTATGCTGATATGTAAATGGTATAATGACCCAAATGCATCTTTTAACTAGATGATCACTAGAATGAATGAAGAGTGAGTGCAAATTAGTATATACAAGTAAGGAACACAGATTGTACCTCTTAAGAGCCCTGTGTGCACTAAGCCATGGTGAAACTGCATCTGCATTCTTTGTTTCATTTTTGAGTTGCTCTGAGGAGTGAAGCCAAGATTTTACACATGTTCATCAAACATTCCATCCTGAGCCACATTGCCTGTCTAAATTTACTGCTGGCTGATGACTGACATTGGTGCTACTCTTATGGTGGCAATTAAACATTTGTCTCATAGTCATTTGTCAGTTTAAAAAGTGGAAGGTCACATGGCACTCCAATGCATGAAGGTAGGCTCTCAGAGAATCAAGAGGGCAGAGTCATCCACTAGAGAGGCCTGGTGGTTGTCAAGGCCATTTAAGGTTTGTTTCCTGGTCAGAGAATGCTGCATGCATGCAGTAAAGAAAAAGAAAACCTTTAAACTTATACAGTAAAAAAATGTGTATAGACAGTCATAGAAAAAACAAGTTCAAAAATAATAGTAAAGTTTTTAAAGAGAAAGTAAAGTAATATAAAACAATATATAATCCATGTAAAGATGGGAAATACACTGGATGCCTGGATCCTGTATGGTGCTTTGTTGACTTTGAATTTTTATAATTCTAATGAACAAAAAACAATGGCTTCTGAGAGACATTGTATTATGGAAACTACTAAACTAAACCAACCTATATATTTTTAAAATGTTTTAACTTCAAGATAGAAGTCAGAAAATATGTTGAGTTTGGGGAATGGTTATGTCTTTGTTTTCACAGGAAACAAATAGTTATGGTTCTCTTCAAAATTAATAAAGATCAGATTTGATCATCGGATGAGAGCTCCTGAGAATCTTGGCTACAGATATGAAGGAAAAAGACAGGAAAGAATATAGGACAGGTGATGTATATACTGATCCTTTTTCATGGGAACAGCTCTGAGACTGAATGAAACATGATAAATCTTGTTGGCTATGGTATCATTAAGTACTGTAGAATAATCCTTCTGTACACTGTGAATATGTATTACTCTCATTGGTAGATAAAAAGCTGAAAGGCCAGTAGCCAAGCATAAAGTATAGGTGGGACAGCCAGAAACAGATGACTCTTGGAAGAAGCTGGCCTCAGAGGAAACATCAATTGTGGGAGCCCGTTCTGGGGTTCCTCGTGGCTTTACCCAGCAGGTCCGAATAGAGGATGATCAGGACCACGGGCCTGAGTGCAGGTGTCTGAGATGGTCTGCACTTGGCTGTGCTGGGGGAGGAGGTCTTTTGCTCCACCCCTTGGCGTCTCTATAAAAACCCTGGACCAGAGACAGTCCGGGCCCGTTGGAATAGGTTCCAGGCCCTCTCGAGGCTATCCTTTATTTTCTATCTGTTTATCTCCACAAGATTCTCCGCTATAAATCCTTCTATCTAATATTTCCTGCTGCTCGCACTCAAGAAAACTCTGGGAAGCTGTGGGGGTGGTGGGTAAACGCCCCACAATCAATCAGCCTTTGAGCAAGCAGGACATGTAGAAAATGAAGTAACAAGCCACGAGCCATGTGGCAAAGCAAAAATAGAAATGTGGGTTAATTTAAATGTAAGAGTTAGCCAATAACAAGCCTGAGCTATTGGCTGAGCATTTATAAATAGTAAGTCTCTGTAATCAGAAAAACTGCTGACTACACTCAAGTCTTATCATTAAATGCCATCTTTGCATATGCCATGGATAGAGATTTATATTACATTTTGGTTATGCAGTCTAAACAGACTTACAAAGTTAACAGATGCCTTTTACTTGCCCAAACATAAAACAAGATATTATCTTTAGCTGACTTATACACACCAAACATTCGAAGTCTAGGTTACTACAGATATATAGGTTACTTTTAAAAGTTTATATGTTTTCAAGCCGGGCGGTGGTGGCGCACGCCTTTAATCCCAGCACTCGGGAGGCAGAGCCAGGCGGATCTCTGTGAGTTCGAGGCCAGCCTGGGCTACCAAGTGAGCTCCAGGAAAGGCGCAAAGCTACGCAGAGAAACCCTGTCTCGAAAAACCAAAAAAAAAAAAAAAAGTTTATATGTTTTCAGAAAAAAGGGACCAGACATGAGTAAAGACAAGTAGCCTAGGTGATCCAGCCTCTCAAAATGCCTCTGTTATGGTTTCCTCAAAATTATACATCAAGAACAACTTCAAAGGTACTAACTGAGATGGTCCAGCTTCATAGACTACTCCAGTTAGACTTGAGATAAGCTCTATACTTTCCCATAACACAGAGACTAAACAAAAAAATACAGCTAGTTCTCCCAGGACTTGACCATTATCGCATTTTTTTCTGGGTCCTCTAGAGATTTCGTTGCCCTCAGAAAACAGAAAGCAGTATAGAGAACACGATGCCCATATTCCCAAGAGGTAGGGTGGGTAGTTTTGGTCATTTGGTGGGTTATGGAAGTTTGTCATCAGTTTGGGAGTGAGTTGTAAGTTGTTACTGGTCATGGTCAGGAAAAAGAAACTGAGCAAAGGATATTAGATTCAGGGTTCTTTTTCTGAAGGGAAAAAAGGTGGATGTAGTATAGAAATGATAGGATAAAAGAGTGGATTATTGAGTCTACTTTTGAATAGCCACAAATCTCAAATAGTTTACATTGGTATAGATTTTTATATATTGATAAAAATTTAAGGTTATTTTTATTATAATGCATATATGTTTCTACTCTTGTTTAAGGTATTTTTCCTATGCAGCTTATTTAAAATCATGATGTAAAGTTCTAGTCCTTGAAAGCGATTTAGGATAATAAAGAAATACAGGTTAGTATTTAGTCATCTATAACAATCAAACTTACATTAATGTTAGATGTATTTTCAATGATAAACAGAGATACATTTTAAATAGATAGAGGTCTTCAAACACTTCAAAGACCTACATAATATGGCATTTAAAATGTTTTAATAACCTAAGGCTTTTCATGACAGTGAGATACGTCTGCTCCTGTCAGCACCAATTTACTTCAAAAAAAAGATGATGAGAATCAAAGAATCTCCATGTGGAGTTTGCTTTTATTGTGGAAAAGTTAGCTCCTGGGAAAGAGAGTGCTGTGCCTCAACTGCTAACAGTATGCTGTCCAAGTTGGACAAACAGGACACAAAAGAAGACAACTTCCAAACTTTGCCAGGAATAAGGAGAGTCCTTCAAAATTCCTGCTTCACAGAAATGTCTATCAGATATTCTAGGCCCATGAGCCAAAGATGGTTGTCCCAACATTCCAGGGAAACCTTAGGTGACTGTTTGGGAAGTCAGTTGCTTCTGTTGTTTATATAGTTTTGGAAGTTGCTTACTTTGTACTTTCTGCTTACTCATGTAATATTGTATCCTTCTTGGGTCCCTGAAGGGGACTGAAGACTAGCTAGTAAACAGTTTTCCTTGTTAACAAATTCAGAAGAAAAAAAAATCTACGTAAGAGATATAAAGTTTATAAGCTTAAGAAATGTACTTTTTTTAAATGTAAACTAGACACAAGTTAGAGTCATCAGACAAAGGAGCCTAGGTTGAAGAAATGCCTAAATGAGATCCATCTGTAAGTCATTTACTCATTTAGTGATGAATGTGGGAGGGCCCAGCCCATGGTGTGTGGTGCCATCGCTGGGATGTTGGTCCTGGGGGTTCTGTAAGAAGGTAGGCTGAGCAAGTCATAGCAAGGAAGCAAGTCAGTAAGCAGCTCCCCTCCACAGGCCCTGCATCAGCTCCTGCCTCCAGGATCCTGCCGTGTTTGAGTTCCTCTTCTGAATTCCTTCAGTGATGAACAGCAATGCTGAAGTATAAGCCAAATCATCCCAAATAATCCCTCAGCCTGCCTTTTGGTCATGGCATTTCATCACAGCAATTGAAACCCTAATTAAAACATAAATAAAAGCTTAAGTTCTTTATTGAGATGTTTTTAGGTCTACAAAGATATTTTTAAGATGGTAATTCAAGATACAGTAAAAATGTTTTAGGTAGAAATTTTTGGATTCACTAATATAGCATAGAAAATACAGTACTCTGAATTTGCCAAATACCTATGGAATAAACATTGTGAATATAATTCTTAATTGATAATTGTTCTTATTACATATAGTTTCCCTTTTTACTTACACAAAAAGAGTGAAATGTTACAGGATACTGTGCACTGTACACTGTGCAAAGATATATTGCTGTGATTGGTTTAATAAAGAGGTGAATGGCCAATAGCTAGGCAAGAGAGATAGGCAGGTCTTCTTGGCAGAGAGAGGAAGTAGGAGAAAATAATTGAGATGCAGAGGAGATGCAAAGGAGACATGGAGGGAGTTGGACATACAAAATGAAAGAAAGCTAAGAAGCCACATGGTAAAACCTAGATTAATAAAAAGAGGCTAATTTATGTTATAAGAGCTAGTGGGACAAGCCTAAGCTAAAGACAAGCTTTCATAATGAATAATAAGTCCCTGTCCGTTAATTGTGAGCTGGTGGCTCAAAGAAATATCCATCTACAGTCATATATTAACAGATTGTTTTACAAATAGCCAAAGAAATTCTCTGTCAAAACATTGGAGATTAGATGGTAATGTGAACCTAATCTGAAACTATCAAGGACTGACTGAAGTCTGTTCAGAGTCATATAATTCTGGGGAGAGATAAGAACATTTTAAGAAACATTATGGAATAAAATGCATTTTGACATATGAATGTAAAAATGGACATTAAAATGACAACAGGAATATTAATTTCTTAGTACAAATCCAAGAGTAAAATATTGATTATCCAGTAATATAATTGAGACCATTTGTTAAGTTCCTGCCAATAAAATGAAACCATGTTTCTTTGTCATACCTTGAAGCAAAATTCATTAATTGGAAAAAGTGAAAATTAAAAAAGCACTCTAAAATTACCAAGGGAAGGTAATCAGAGATGATATTGGGGGAGGGGAATATGATCAAAGTATATTACATATATATTTGTGTGTTTGAGTGTGTGTGTGTGTGTGAAATTGTGAAGTAATATAATGTTTGAAGACAAAAAAATGTAGTTATCTTAGAACCTTGAAATGAATAAAATCATTTTAAATATAATATAAAAATTAGATTATAAACAAATAGCTAATAAACTTAACTACATGAGAAATTCTCAGTGGAAAAAATAAATTTGAAAAATAAGAGGAAAAATACACTGAATGTTCTTTAATTTACATAGTCAAGTGTATAATACTTTATACAATTCAGTATGAATTTTCTACATTTCTATTGAAAAGAGGTCAAAGATAAGGATGCTGACAACCCCTAAACATGCACAGTCTTCATCTCTCATAATTACAGCCTCTTTCTAAGTTGGTTTTTCTCTAAAACTCTAATAAAATAGTTTTGAGCTTTCTGTTTAGTACATTTCAAACTTACAGCTACAAGACCAAGAACTTAAGAAAAACTGTCTAATGATGATTAGGAAGTGTGATGGGGACATGGAACAGGGATGGGAGATTAGGATTGTTTTCAGTACATGCAATTTTCATTGATGGTCTAGATCCATGGCCATTATGGTTTTCGTCTTTATTTTTGACAGCTGTTAAAAGAAAAGAGGATACCAACAAAAACAATTCACTTCATACAGCACTTAGCTGAGAATTAGAAAAGAAGTTAGCAACCCTAGTTTCATCTTTATTTTCATCATAAGATCTGTGAGACTTTGGGCAAATTGATTTGCACTAATGAACTCCACCTTTTTAGAAGTGAAAATGGATGTGACCTGTGAGTATTTGTGATATTGTAACCAATTATTGTTGTCCCTGCTGTATAGGGGGCAATTTGAAGGGAGGCAGGACATTTTATAATGCCAAGTCCCTTAGAGATGGACACCAGCTGGGGATGGACACCAACACATAGTGACTTCTCCGGAAATATTTGCTGAATTATGTTAATTAGTTGACATTTTAATTTAATTTAATTTTTTTAATTTGATTTAATATTACATATCAGCCACGGATTCCCTTGTCCCCCACCCCCATTCCCATCTCCTTCAGGGCAAGGACTCTCCTGGGGATTCAGCTCAACCTGGTAGAATCAGTCCAGGCAGGTCCAGTCCCCTCCTCCCAGGCTGAGCCAAGTGTCCCTGCATAGGCTCCAGGTTCCAAACAGCCAGCTCATGCACTAAGGACAGGTCCCTGTACCACTGCCTGGGTGCCTCCCAAACAGTTCAAGCTGATCAACTGTCTCACTTATGCAGAGGGCCTGATCCAGTTGGGGGCTCCTCAGCTATTGGTTCATAGTTCATGTGTTTCCATTAGTTTGTCTATTCATCCCTGTGCTTTTTTCAATCTTGGTCTCAACAGTTCTCGCTCATACAATTCCTCCTCTTTCTCACCAACTGGACTCCCGGAGCTCCACCTGGGGTGAGGCCATGGATCTCCGCATCTGCTTCCATCAGTCATTGGTTGAGATTTCTAGCACAACAGTTAGGGTGTTTGGCCATCCTATTACCAGAGTAGGTCAGTTCAGGCTTTCTCTCGACCATTGCCAGCAGTCTATTGTGGAGGTATCTTTATGGATTCACTCATAGGAGGATACTAGATGTAAAACAAAGGATGACTAGACTCATTCACAACTCCAGGGAGGCTACCTAGAAAACAGGACCCTAAGAAAGACATAGGGATCACCCAATGACAGAGAAATGGATGAGATCGACATGGATATTGGGGGTGGGTAATGAAGGGCAAGAGTTGAGGGAAAGAGAACTTAGGGGACCTGGAGACCCCAAGTAGATCGAGAACAGAGAGGGAGAACAAAGAAAAAGAGACCATGATAAATGAAGACGCAATGGGAATAGGAAGTAGCAAAGTACTAGAGAGGCCCCCAGAAATCCATGTAGTTGATATTTTAAATCAGCAATGACACATTACTAATATTCCTTTCTGAAGGGAGGAGGTAGGCTCCTGAGATGTAAAGAAACCAAACCAGCAAGCTCAGAAAATTCATGAAAGGAATAAGATTCACAAAGTTCCCTCCCTGATTAACATCCTCCATAACCAAAGGCAGCAAAGAAGAAATTCTCCCTGGGTATGGACATTCTTGGTAAGTTACCTGCAATTTGGACACACAACTACCTCCTTAGCATTCTATAACATTTGTGACTAGCAATCACTTTAGTGCTTTGGTTGGAACTGAGAAATGAAAAAAAAAAAAAAGGAAAATGTTCAATTCAAATTTAAAGGAGTGGGGAGTAGCTAGTTTCAGCTGATTCCTAGAAACAGAAGAAAATCAGATAAAAACTAAAGGGGAATATATAATAATTAAATTTGTGTAAATTCCTAACATCAAGAATGATCTAGAATTATTTACCATGTGCACCATCCTCAACCCAGCCAGACACTGTACATCTTTCTCCATTGCCTAGCCAGGAATATCATCCTAATCCTACCCTTCACAAACCTCCCTAACCCAAGATCTAACCAGGTGCAAAATTCAGTGCCTCTACCTAGTCTGGCCACACCTGCCTGAGCAGTGCACAACTTCTAGTATTCTGCCAGGACATGCCCTGCCTACCCTATGTAACAATTAAAGAAAAACACACCATGAATTTGAAAGAGAGTAAGAGGATTACATAGAGGGTTTTGAGCAGTTCTCAACCTGTGGGTTACTAGCTCTTTGGGGTTGAAGGACCCTTTCACAGGGAACACATACCATATGTCCTGCATATCAGATATTTAAATTACAATTCATAATAGTAGCAAAATTACAGTTATGAAATAGCAATGAATTAATTTCTTGGTTGGAGATCATCACATGAGGGACTGTATTCAAGGATCACAGTTTTAGGAAGATTGAGAACCACTGCTATAGAGGAAAGAAAGGGAAGTGGGAAATAATATAATTATAATCTCAAAAATAAAAAAAAACTTAAATATTTTGAAACAATAATCTAGAAACTTACAATTGATGTGTTGCTGTGGGATGTTAATGTATGTCCTGTGGGAGCCCTTCTTGGGTTCCTTGTGGCGTTACCCAGCAGGTTTGCATAGAGGATGATTAGGACCATGGGCCTGAGTGCAGGTGTCTGAGATGGTCTGCACTTGGCTGTACTGGGGGATGGTCTGTATGTCAAGTTGCTCTGATTGGTCAATAAATAAAACCTGATTGGTCGTGGCTAGGCAGGAAGTATAGGCGGGACTAACAGAGGAGAAATAAAAGAACAGGAAGGCAGAAGGAGACACTGCCAGACACTGCCAGGACAAGCAGCATGTGAAGATGCTGGTAAGCCACGAGCCACGTGGCAAGGTATAGATTTGTAGAAATGCGTTACTTTAAGATATAGGAACAGTTAACAAGAAGCCTGCCACGGCCATACAGTTTGTAAGCAATATAAGTCTCTGTGTTTATTTGGTTGGGTCTGAGCGGCTGTGGGACTGGCGGGTGACAGAGATTTGTCCTGACTGTGGGCAAAGCAGGAAAACTCTAGCTACAATGTGTGAATAGAGCAAAGCACATAGCACAGTTCTTAGAGAGCATAGTCATTCCTGAGATTTTTCACCTCCGTATTAGAGGGTCCTGTTTTTAAAAATTCTTTTCTGATGAGGGGTTAATCAGAGGTGCAGAAAGAAGAGCATTGCAACTAGCCAGAGTCTGATTTCCTGTATGAATTACAGTTGTTAATAACCAGGTAGGTCTAGTGAGTTACTTAATGGATTCAGAGTAAGAATGCACAAAAATTGTTTGCTATGTGTTTATATGACTTTTATGGGCATTTATACCAGTCTTACAAGATTAGTTTTGAAAATAAAAGACATAGAAAGAGTGACAAGTGAAATGCTCTATGATTCCAACATAAACCCTCCCCATAGATCTAGAGGGTTGACTTGATAACATCAGTTCTGCAGGTGTCTAGCCCATAAGAAATGTGGGAGAAGTAAGCCAGTGTCCTGCATACAGGGAATGAAAGCAAGAACTCAGCAAAGCTAACCCTTCATACTTGCTTGCCACTCTCTTCACTTAAAGAAGAATTTAGGGCATAGGAACACTTGGTACTACCAAATACAAAACAGTTATGACTAGGAAGTCAGAAAATTAATAAATAATTATAATAAAAGGAATTTAAAGATACATTTTAATAAAATTATTTGCTTTTATTCTTATGTGAATGGGTGTTTTGTCTGCATGTATGTCTGTGCACCACATGTGTGCAGTGCCCCAGGAAAATATAAAGGTATTATATCCTTCAAAATTAGAGTTTTAGACAGTTGTTAGCTGCCATGTGAGTGCTGGAAACAAAATCTACATCATCTGCAAGAGCAGTAAGTGTTCCAAACAACTGAGCCATGTCTCTTGCACCCCAAAAGTAAGCATAAATTTTCCCAAAATTTCTTCTTAAAATGTTGTGTTTAGTTGTGGTGAACTGAATGTTGGTGCTAATTATGGCTAGTTTAAAGGTATTTCTCCTTTTCTATTGCACAGAAAAGGGGAGAGAAGAAAACATACAAAGACCATGAAACATTTCTTTATTTTTCAGAGTAAGTATAAACAAAAAGTAAATAGTTTAGTTATCCTTTAATATTCTTTAAAAAAGCATAACTACTTATTTTCTTTTGCAAGAGGAATAGAACATTGTTGTATGAATGTTAGGCCAGAGTAGAAACATTTGACAAAAGGCATCACATTGTTACAAGCAAATGTATATCAGCTCTTATGTGAAATTTAATGAGAATGTCAGATGAGATCCTATTACCAAAATACCAAAACAGGAAAGAGGCGAGGCTTTTCATTTAAAAGAGATTTCCAGCACTGGGAATTATTTTTGCATACATGCTTATTTTAAAGATAATAAATCAGAGACATGGAGATATTAAAATGTTCACTGGAAGTTATAGAAGCAACTATTTAGTACACCTGGCCACAATTAAATCTCAAGGTTTATTAAGATGTTTATATATCTTCTCTTGAGCTTTTTAAATGCACAAACCAATAACAAATCAATTCATGTTTTTAATTCTTAATTCTTTAAGGGAATGAAAGGAAAAACCTGAAATCAGGACACATTTTTTAAAGTTTGGGGATTTACTGGGCATATGTAGAATGACTGTGTTGCTTTGAATTGAAATTGATCACACTACCTTTAAATGTTGAACAGAACGTAAATCATGTAAATCATTCCTACTGAGAAAATCTGGCTTCATTTGCTGCACTGTAACAGTGGGAAATCATAAGCATATAGAAAATTGCCAGGGAGGATTAAGGACTAGCTTTAAAAATGATATGTGAGATTTTACTTTATAAATTTATCTACTAAATAGAGATAAAAGAAAAATAATGATAACAGAAGTTAGATGTCTTAAAATATGCTTTTCAATAGGTCAAATGAAGAAAAATGGTAGGATAATAATATAGATAAAATTATGAGAAAAGTAAATATTTATTCTCAATATCAATCAATCAGAGCAAGATCAAGATGCAATAAGCTTAAATTATGTAACTTTACTCTCAAGGAGTATATGTTAGCCCACTAGAGACTTGATTTCTCTTCTATTATCATGGCAGATTTTTTTTTAAAATGTCAATGTATCATACTTGGTAGTGGAAAGGGGAAACACATTTTTTTTTTAAATTCAGTGATGCTACCAGAAAAGTGGATAGTGTAACTTCATTAATGTCTTTACCAGTCTGACATCAAGATCCTAGAATGATGATGTCATGCTTTACAATATTCCCATGTAGAATAATAACAATAAGGATACTAATGTAGCATGAGTCCTTGCCACATCCTCAATTGTCTGATGCCATGTCATTGTTGTGCTCTATGTTTGAGATGAACATTAATGAAATTACTACTAAAATGATGTTAGTGAATCATTTTAAGGTGCTAGGATGCTGAATGAAGTCACCAGTTAGACAGGCAATGACACAAATCTAATATTTTATGTAAATATTTGAATTGTGCATGCCAGGCAATATTTAAACAAATAATTTAGAAATATTTTAATTATTAATAAAGTGAGGCATATAAAAGTTTCTAGGAGGTACCTTGAAATAGCCTTAAGTTTTAAGTTTAAAATATTCTCTTTACATAATATTTTTATTTCATATCAAAAATCAATAGTATTCATAATTATCTACCTACATGTTGATAGACTGAAAATATACTCATGGATTACTTTAGTCAAGAAAAAGTACTATTTGAGAAGTTTTAACAGTCAATATTTTAGCAAAATTTTTATTGTAAACATTAATACTTCAAGGATTTTTGGTACATTTTTTAAAAGAAAATAATTTATTTGAAATAATAACAAAATTAAAACCAATCCTATCTCCTATAATTGTAACTTTTTGCTAAGCTTGTTCTTATAGGAGATGCATTTTAGAAAAGCAGACACATTCAACAGAATTTCACATGAGGTGAGTCATTTCACATGACAATTCATGCTGGGGCAATATAATAACTACATGCCTATCAAAGAATAGAGTATCCTTTGATTTTGCAGGAATTAGGTGTGAGAACGTCAATCCCTACTGTGCCTCAGGGATGGTGTACACAGCCATTGAACAAAGCATTGATATATCATTCAATGCCAAGAACCAGTGTCCTAGAAATATTGTTTTATAGCTTTCTTAGAATTCTCCTTATTCACTGTCCTTGCACCCCTTAGATTCCTGATTCTCAGATCTAAACCATGACTAAATTACTATCTTTCAAGTACCTTCTATCTCTAGGCACCAGCACAAATTTCTAAGCTATAAAAAGATCTCAGAAACAAGGCATGTAGACAGCGTAATGTTAAATCCTCCATTAGCTAAGGCACCTGTGACTGAGGAGAGCTTATGGATGAGGCCCCACACAAAACTGCAGATTTACACAAACCATGAGACACTGTTTGGATGACTGGAATCTATAGTTCTCAAGTGTGAACTTTATGGAATAACATCTTATTGCAATGTCAAATGATCAACTACAATATGTACTTCCCTGGAAGCTCATCCCATCGACCTAACTTGCCATTGTTTGATTGTATCTCCAGGAAGATGCTTGAATATTCTATAGGCTTCCTCATTTAATAATTTAAATGATCTGTGTGTCCTAGTATTAAACATATTTAATATGAGATCAAATGATAAAGTGAGCTAGGAATGTAACTCAGTGAGGCCCTGGGTTCCATTCCCAAGCTTGCAAAAACATTAAATAAAATTCAAATGAAAGAAAACAATCAAAAATGAAGACTGATGATCTTAGAACATTCTCAAGATCAGCAGAAAGAGAATGACAAGTTTAAAGGAATACAGACTACAACTTCAGGGTTTTTCTGGTATGAGGAACACGTGAGGAGCTCTTAGACAATGGTCCAGTGGAGAAAGGCCCTAAGGGGGAGTGTGTAGCAAAAAGGGCAGGCAAGAACAAACAGAGCCGCTAGAGATTTTCAAAGAAAAGTTATTAGGAGAGTTTTTCTGGTTTTATGAGCACTTGGAAAAGATCGGCATGATTTAACACAGAAAGCAAAAAAATTTCACAGGGGATTCCAAGTTCAATTTGCTACAGATCTTTCCGTCACTATATTAACAACACAGTAGGTACATCAGTGGATTTGTTAAAATTATTCTGTTTTAGTAAAATTGTTCTTTTGTATTCTGTGTCAGATGGTGAAATAAAAAAAAAGTTTCACTTTGCACAGAAAGGACACTCTTTGATTTCACTCAAATATTGGCAGGCTTCAAATGCAGCTTGGATCATTACTAAGTGTGTATATCTAAGCCATCCTGAAGGATAGAACACTGACAGGACACAGAGCAATGCTTGCCCAGTGCCAGGGAGGTCTATACACATGCTACTGTCCTGCCTAAATAGAATGTGCTGTCTCGGGGACCATTTTTAGATTCCATCCAGATTGTGAAATTGGGTTAACAAGAGAAAAAAAAATGCAGACACTCCCTGAATGAGTTTTCTTGTGGGGATGTGACATCTCAGTCAGAGTGAACCCCTGCTGCAGTAGCTCTGATCATAAAAGAGGAATAATCACTGGAGAGGTAGCTTTTAACATCCCCTGACTGTTGCAGAGGATGTTAATGATTGACATGATGCTTTATGAGGCATAATTTGTTGTGCCCCTTCCTTAGCAATACATTTAAATCTTTCAGTTCCAGGTAATTGTATACAATTATTTTTGATCTCCAGTCCTATGTGTGAAGGAAAGGGGTTATGTTTAAGTAATTAGCTGTTGTAGAAATGACACTCTTTGGACATGTTGGTGGCGTTTAAATTAGTATGGCTCTTACAAACAGTACAGAGAAATCTCTACTATAAAAAGCAAAGAGCTAAACACATATGAGGTGGTGTTTTTGCAGGTCATTTGAATAAACACGGTAAACGTGGAGCACAGTGTGATGAACAGTGCCTTGAAATCATGTGTCCAGGAAGGGTGACCCTTTTAACTCAAGAAATGACTGCTAGATTCCTTTAACCTGAATTGTTACTGATTGATATTTAAAATTAGTGAACTAAAAGTATTATTACCCAAACACTGTTTTTGGTTTTTTGTTTGTTTGTTTTGTTTTTAAGAAAACTGACTATTTTTTTTTTTACTGGAGATGGGCTGTCCATGTTACCTAGCTTACATGTTCACTCTGGTGAGGGACTAATGCTGAATTTTATCTTAATAGTACCATGAATTTTCTTCAAGAGTTTCGTTGAGGCTTTTAAACTGAGTGCTATGTTCCCCCATATATATACATGTATGTATGCATATATATAGTACCACCTAAAAGTTTGGTGAGGGCCACTAAAAAAAGTTACTTCAAAACCCAAACAGAATTGTAAAACTGTGTATCAGGTAGCAGTCTTTTGTACCTGAGAGTCACTGCAATGCGGTAGTGACCATCACTCCAGGTCTCTTTGGTTAATGTCAGCGAGCTGTACACTGCTGACAGACAAAACAAACAAAAGAAACTCCATAGCTTGAAAGGGCAAGTTTTGGTCCTGGCTTCTAAAGCTGGCTATGGAAATAGGAATCTCTATAGTATCTGTCTTTCATCTCTTCCAATGGCTGTGGCATCACAAACTAATGTGTCCCTGCAAGCTCCACTGTGGCGGAAGATACTGCATTATTGCCTACCCTGGTTGCCCACAAATGATAAACTTCATGTCCATTTCTCCTTGGCCATGTTTAATCCCATCACTCACCTATCTGCAAGGTGGAAAGCAAATGTAATCATTTGAATATCATAAAATAAAGGAGAAGTGTTGACGCAGGACCTCCCACTCAACAAAGATGTATTGGCTCAGCCTATACATTCAAGGAAGAAAGGAGATGAGCTAGTGCCTGCATGATCTTGCACAACATCATCATGATTTGTAGTAACCTGCTACGTCAGGAAAGGACTCCGTAAAATGTCCAAGGCAAGTGCTCATAATTTTACAAGGTAGCAATTAAAAATAGTAACAATTAGCAGTAGAGAGAAGGCTTAGTGGTTTCCATAGGAATTGGGTTCAATTTCCAGGACTCACTAGCTGCTCATGGTGTGAATCTCCAGTTTCTGGGGATCTTATGCTCTATTTTGTTCTATTTAGGCACCACTCGTACACGTTCTGCATGCATATATGCAGACAAAAAACCCATACATTTAAAAAGTAAATTAAATTAAAAAATAATATTAAATAAGCAAAGTAATATAATTGTACAGAGGACATAAAGGACCATAAAGTTATGGTCATCTCTAGTGTACTATTAAATAATAATTCCCATTCCCTATTCAAATATTTGCACAAGTAATTGCTAAATATAGTTTGAAAACATGAGCAAATCCATGAGTACATAAAATATGACTCTTCCCTTTGTTTTAAACACATAGTTTATACTAATAAAATTGTGATCTGCATCAAGATTACATACTAACAATGGAAAAAACTTAATACATATGTGTTAATTTAAAATAGTCCAAGTATTCTCATTTCTGTGTTTACTCACAACTGTGAGGTGGGCCTAGTGAGTTCATTTCTTCTAATCTGTACACACAACACAAAACATTTGAAAAGACAGTGCAACTTAACACCAAGCTTTTATTTTATTGTATTCTCACAGTCTTGAGATTTGAACTCAGGGATCAAATTTAGAGAAATGCCCAGGAGCTAAAGCTACAGTACCTAAACAGTTAAGATTTTGAAGGAAAAATTCTCTAAAACATCAAGATATTGTGGCCTAAGGAAAGAAATCTTATTTCAAATTCTTCAGATGAGAGACAATACTCAATTCTGGGAAAATGTGATGCTACATTGAATAATTCATGTGATTTGAAGGAAATTTCATGACTAATGCTAACCATATGAATGTGGCTTGAACATTGCCTGCAATATCCTAACAACAACGACAACAAACAATAAAAGCAAGATGGCCAAACTTACATAAAATTTACGTATAAACCTGAGAACATGAATGAGAAAAAGAGTTTCTATTAATTACTACCATTTGACTCTGAATGGATTGTGTTGCCAAGATTTTACTTTACTGATTGCATTGATTAGGCCTATAGTTTTACATATATAAGCATATAAATGTATGTTTCAAAACTTGAGAGAGCTGTGGCAATGTTCTTTTGGTTTAAAACAGGTTGTATTCATTTGCAATCACAGTAAAAGCCCATTGAGTGAAATCTCACTCTAACCAATCACTTTCTGGTTTTCTTGAGGCTGACTAGTCAGGGCTGCTTCTGAGGCACCCTGAGGAGATTTACTGAGAACCTGGTGGAGGAACATCTTCTTAGTCTTTGGAATCACAAAGTCAGATTGAATCTCTGCTCTTAGTCCATCAGCTCTGTGACTGAAGCAAATGATGGAAATTTCCACCTTTACCTGCCCCATCACAAAATATGCTGCTATCAAAATTAGACTGGAGGGAAAAGTCCATCAACCACACCTGATCCCAGTAATGTCTTAAAAAACAGCATTTCAACTGTACACCACTGTGCATGTTATTATTTTGACCTCTTTAAAGGTTCAGTCTCCAGGTGCAGAAAATAAAATTGATGAATTGGAACAAATTACTGCAGCCACACACAAAGACACAAAATCAGTGAATCATAAGCCTTAAGTACCTTACCTTACATAAATGAATATTGAAAGGATTTTTTTCTGATGTTTTGTCCCAGAGTACTGATTATTCTTTAGTTTGTGAACTATACAGTCTGACCAGAGTTTATTCTAATGTATCCAATTTGTATTATTAGTTTCTGTATTCACATTTACCTCAGAACTGCTGGGGTTTGTATTTTACAGGAAATGCTGCCCATCTCCATTGCCTTCATGTTGCTGCTTGTATTTGCCAGTCATAACTGGACTGAAGCAAATTTGATGGAAATGAAAGTTCGTGGAAATGAAAATTTAAACTTGACGTTGAAATAAGTTAGTCAATTTATAAAATGTTTTCTGAGGAGCTAATAAGCACAGAACAATGTGCTCAGTGTGCTGCAGTTAGCAAACAGGGTACCATAGTTAACTTACTTACCTAGTTTCTGAATTTATTGTGTTAAGAACTGGGCATATGATACACTCTAGAATTAGTAATAGTTGAGTTAGATAAAAATGATGAACTTTGTAATCCTGAAAATAAAAATAATCAGAAAGAGAATGAAACTTCAATATTTACAACTAACAAGTCATCCGGGAAAAATTGGACTTCAATTTGCCTTTAATAATAGATAGGAATGGATATAGGGCTAAACATGGAAGGTGGCTCTGTACATAGAAATAAAATTACTGAAGTTAGGGAAGAAATGAACTGTATGACCAACTTTCAAGATTCCTGGCATGTATTCAAGGAAGATTACTACTAGATAAATGGGATAATACTGCATATCAAGCAATACACTGGTATCAAACTCTACTAGAAACATAATGGGAATATGCAGATTAGAGTTGTTGTAGGCTCTCAATTTTATTAAATAGGATTAATTAAGACAAATGAAGTATTAGTAGATCGAGAATAATCCTCATGTTGACCTAGCAACCTGAGAGTTCCTGCATTATATAAATGGAAATGTGGAATTCAGAAGAAAGAACATTGTACATCCCTGCTCTAATTCCAGTGGCTCAGAAAAGGTTTAGGAAAAAAAATAAAACAACAAAAAACAAAAAAAAAACCCACAAGTTTTCTACTACTTGCTATGATGGAAACGGTAAGACAAAGCTTTCTGCTGTCTGTAAGGTGTTAACTCCCAGTAAAGGTTGAAATAGGTTTTCTACTTGTAGCATATGCTAAGGGAAATTAGGATTTGAGCCTTCATCTTCTTCCCTGGTAAAGACTAGTACCAGGACATTGAAAATTTGGTAAAAATTATACCAACTTACTCTTCATGATATATATTTCTAGTGTAACTTTACACTTACTATTTTATTCCTTTTTACAATTTTCCAGATAATTCTAATGAAAGAGCATGCAAATTCTACTCATGACCAGTAAACTTTGCCACACTGACTGACTAACCTGTTATGGGTAGCAATGACCACCTTACCTTTGCTGTGGACAGAATGAAATGCAGAAAGGATTTTATTAATGGGATTTTTTTCTTTTACTTATTTTTGAATTTATTTATTTATTATGTGAGTAGTGCTCTGTTTGCATGTATGCATGCACAATAGAAAAGGGTACCAGGTGGAGGCAGATATAGAGATCCATGGCCAGGCACCAGGCTGAGCTCCAGGAATCCAACTGATGAAAGAGAGGAGAGATACTGCTGGCGAGGGACGTCGAGATCATGATGGGAGGATGTGCAGAGATGACAGGCCACACTAGTGGAAGCCCATGAACTGTGGACTGGTGGCTGTGGAGTCCCCATGGGACTGGACTAGGCCCTCTGGATACAGAAGACGGTTGTTTGGCTTGAACTGTTTGGGTGGCACCCAGGCAGGGGGATCAGGATCTGTCCCTGGTCTATGGGCAGGCTTCTGGAATCCAGTGCCTGTGGTGTGACACCTTGCACAGCCTTGGTGAAGTGGGAAGGGGCTTGGACCTGCCTAGGCTCAGTGTGCTGGGCTCTGCTGACTCCCCTTGGGAGACCTCAATTTGGGGGATGTGGGGATTTGGGGTGGCTTGGGAAAGAAGGCTGGGGGATGGGAGGAGAGAGGAGGGGAGATCTGTGGATAGTATGTGGAGTGAGTAGAAAATATATTAATAAAGAAAAATGAAAGGAAAAAAGTAAATAAAAAAAGAAGAGGGTGCCAGATCTTATTATAGATGGTTGTGAGTCACCAAGTGGTTGCTGGGAATTGAACTCAGGACCTTTGGAAGAACAGCCAGTGCTCTTAATCACTAAGCCACCTCTCCAGCCCACAGAAAGGATTTTAATGATAATTTATTCATTAATCTCATGAGCTCATAGAGAGGAGACAAAGTGGACAGAAATGATTCAAAGCAGGTTTTCCTAGGAAAGGTGCTGATCCCAATGGGGTAGTCACACATTGGTGTAAAAGAGGAGTGACCAAGCACAGTTCCCTGTTGGAAAACAAGATCCAGAATCTCTTGGAAGTGATATGATCTCACACATTAGTTGAATTATCTCTTTGATCACTGTAATTCTCTTTGTTTAATCTTAAGTGGTGTAGGCTCAACAAGGCTGTCTTGGTGTTTGGGTGGACTTTGAAGACTGAGAACAACACAGAAAAGTCATGGCTAGGTGACTATCTAGATGACAGGTGATCATCTACAAAGCCTAAAAGCATTTCTGAGTGAGAAATAAAGGACCGTCAAGAAGAGACTGGCCTCCTGGGCTTTTCATTGCAACTCAGCTCCTGGAGGGATAGACCTTGTCCCTGAAACCCAATTGGAAATGCACCTGACGCTTGGCACAGTATTGCACAAAGTATCCCTGCAAAAGTGAGAAGAATGAGGGACACTAGAACACACAGGAATCTGAACCATAGAATTTTCAGAATATTAATAAGATAAAATACAATACAAAATTGTATAATACAATAATATTGAAAAAAGTTCAAATTGTGGCAAAGTCGGAGTGTGTTTTTTGAATGTGAGCATTATTTCAAAAGCTGGCTGGAGTCAATACAAATACTAAGTTGCTATACAGTTAAACATCCAACTATATAAAAAATACATCAAAACAATTACATTTTTGATGAAATGGAACACCTCTACTTGCCTATAATTGATGTGGTAGGGAAATGCTATAAGAATTTTAAGAGTTTCAGTGTAGAAAAGCATAGTGCTTTCAGTATTTTACAGCTCAACTTTAATATGCAAAAACATTTTTAAAGTTATTTAAAAGTTATTGTCTCACCTTTTTTTGTGGCTGTATCTTTTTAAATTAATTTGACCTATCTGAAAATTGAAAGTTGATCCTGCATAACACTGATCCCTAGCAGAGCTCTCTCCAGTCAAAGACTCTCAATGGTTTGTTCTCTTGTTGCCATTGATTGGGATGCTCTCATGACCTGTGAGGTTAACTGCCAAATATCAAGATTAAGCACATCAGGGTACCTTTAACATGAAATTGACTTTGGCCTTATAAAGTTAAACTTCAGTAAATAAAAATTAGGAAAACTTTTTCTAAAATGATTCAGGCTCTAGTAAGAAGAAAAACATCTTTAAGGATGAGTGGAAAGTAATTAGTATATGAAAAGATTCCCAGAAGAACCAGTGAAACAGAACAGAAGAGAACAAAACTCACCAGACAGTTCAAGTCACCAGACGATCCAGGAGTCCAAGCCTGATGTAAGACAAAACAAAGAGAAGAAAACAAGGGGCTCTTTACAGTCTGTTTTTAAAGGAAAAACAATGTTATAATTCCACGTCATCTTCACAAATAAAGCAAACTAATGAGTAACTTTGGAAATCATTTCCTAGACAAAAATAAGTTTTCACTTAAAACATATTTAATTAATCTCATATTGTCCTGGTCTAGTCAGCAGTGTAAGAAGATAGTCTAGCTAAGGAAAACATTTTTCAGTTATTTAAGTGACCATAAAATTATTTGGTAAATGATCAAAAATAGCAAGATTATTATTAAATTCTTTTTAAGTTTGTCAATATTTAGTATACAAATTTAATGTCTTGAGTGTGAAACACACTAAGGCTTCACTTTCTGAATTCTCTTGTATTTTCAGGCCTTTGCTGACTATAGGACACAAATTAGTCACAGCACTGATTCATTTGGGCAAAGTAAATCCATGGAAGGCATTATAATAAAATAAAATAAAAGTTTTTAAATTTCCAAATGGTATTTAAATCGGCCTCTATTTTTCAAAGGCATTTGAAGTACAAATAAAAGGCAGTATCCAGGCAGCACCAATTCCCCAGAGAAGGCCTGGCACCTGGTGTGGGTGCAAAGGTTTTATCAATGTTGTCTTGTGTGAAGGAAATGGCAAACAGAGAGCCCTTTTGTAAATATGGCTCCCTGCTTCTGTGTTTGAGAAGAAATATTGAACTTCCAGCCATTATTATTACAAAACACAGGAGCTCATTTTTAAAACATTTGATGGGAGCCTTTCCATTTTGCCTTGGAAATCAGTTTGACTTTAGATATTGAATATTAAAAAAACATATCTGTGAAAAAGAATGGAGGGCACAATATATGTGACAAGGTGTTAACACTGTTGTGCCTTATTATATATGTGCAGATGGACATGTGTCTATGTCTTATCAGAAAGGTAAAATAATATTATTTCTATTTTTTTCAGAATAACTATTTTAATGTAGATAGCTAAAAGGTAACCACCAAATGCCAAAGTGAAGCTATTGAGACTTTTCTCAAAGCCCACTGGCTTCTGTTTTATGCCTGGGCTCACTGAAGGCTCCAGTCTGGTTTTAATGGTATAAAGTGGATAGTCTATGCCCTGTATCATACCTCTTCTCACAAGAAGATTGTAGAATGTCAGCTTGTTTTTATTTTGTTCTCATATTTTTAGTTATTTTTGTGAATTATAAGTTGCAATAGATTAATACATAAGTACTATGTACATATATGCATACACTATATATGCATACACACACACACACACACACACACACATATATATATATATATATATATATATATATATATATATATATGCATGCAAGTAATCACAAAGTGAGTATCCATGATCACCTCCCATGAAATCTAGAAAAAGGCCAACACAGAAGCCTTTGGCTGGCTCTGTGATAGTGCCACCAGATACAACACATGATGGATTTGAATGCATTAGATGCACATGTCCACCATAGTTTCACATAACAAATAGACTATTTATTGCCAAGAAGTAGAAAAACTTAGAATATATCACATAAAGTCACTGAATATAGTAATACATATACTCCATAGACTGTAGATAGTATGTTGGTTTGTGTTTGCGGATTTTTTTTTGCGCTAGTTTTGATCTCTATGTGACTGAAACCAAAGTGTTAATATAAGGTTAAATCTCCTTGCCTTAACATATATGTGAGTGAGATCTGTTAGTCCTTTTGCTCTTGAATTTCATCACTCTGTCATAGTTCCATGAGTGATTATCAACAATTGCCCTCTGTTGGTAAAAGTATGGATTATTTCGGCTTTCATTGTGAACGATTCTGAAGCAGTATGTTTGTTTGTTTGTTTCTTTGTTTTTGTTTTAGACTTATTTATTATGTATATAGTGTTCTGTTTGCATTTATGCCTGCACACCAGAAGAGGGCACCAGATCTCATTACAGATGATTGTCAGCCACTATGTGGTTGAACTCAGGACCTCTGGAAGAGTATTCAATACTCTCAAGCCACCCTTCCAGCCCTAAGCAGCATGTTTTTATTATGCATTCCGGTTAGATATTCCCCAGGAGGAGAAGCATGAGACAAGACAACATTATTATGTTGACAAGGTCACAGTGAAAGAGGAGAATTGCCCGTGGGAACCAGACCACTACCTTCTTGTGCTTGATTTTAGTTGTCACTTGGAATGAGTATTTTTAGTTTACATTTCCTTGCTGTTACAGCAGGTTTTCATAAATTTGTTAATCATGAGTACTTGTTTAATTGGAAAAGTACTTTTCAACTTTTCCTATTTTCTGCTTTGTCTCATTGACTTGTAGATATGTATTTTACAATTGAGGCCTCTATTGGTTTTATGTCTTAAATTCTGTGCCCCACACCATGGCTTACTCCGTTACTCATCATAACAACACTTAGTGTCAAGGTATTGAACCATCTTTTACTTTGAATTTCTTATAGTATTGTAGCATAAAATAATCAAATAGAGTCTTCCCTATTTTCTTCTATAAGGAAAAATACAAAACATGATAATTCTCTCCCCTTGCATACATAACCCAGTCTACCTGACATCTTTTGAACACTGTGAGTTGGGGTGAGTTTCATTATTTTCTATTTGGCTCAACAATATTCACTCAAAATGTTAATTTGCCCTAAAAATTAAAAAAAAATTAAAAAATGCCCAGGAATGCTGGGCTCTGTTCTTAGACCTCTATGCATCCCACTCAACCACTGTCCTGTATTATACCCTCTTACAAAATGTTATTTTGAAATAGCTTCACTTTTAATAAAACCAGGCTTTTTGGCAATTTTCTTCATCAAGGGCATGTGATTTTTTATTTTGATATAATTTATATACTATAAAATTAATTATTCAAATAAGTTGTTTATAATATGGTTACAATGTTGTGCACAGGTCACTATAAATTCCACAATGTTCTTCAAACCTCAAAAGAAAATGTACTGATTAGAAGTGGACTCCTGCCTCTCCCTCTATTACAGCCTCTAAGAGTCCCTGGGCTTTGTGTCTGGCTCACTCCATGGCAAAAGTCTTACATGATCTGTCCATGGTAGCATGCCGTGATACTTTGTTTCTTTTTATGGTTAAATAATATCCCACTGACTATTACTGCCTGTTTGCTTATCCATTCACTAGAAGAGGACATTTTGATGGTTTTTGCTCTGGAGCTGTTATGAATATAGCAGCTATGAATAAGTTTTCTGTATGTTCAGGATTTCAGTTCCCTTGAGTATAAGCTTATGAGTAACATTTAACTATTTGAGGACATGGAAACTTTTCTACAGTAATTGCATGTTTTAATTTTTCACAAGCAATTCATAAGTGGTGCTTTTTCTAATACTTTAGCTAGCACTTGTGTCTGTTTTAAAATGTGTATATTATATATATTACAGTGTACATAACAGTTCATCATTGTTTGCATTTTACATTTACCTAAAGAAAAGTGATAATGAATAATTTTATACTTATTTGCATATATTCCTTAGAGAAATGCATGCTCAAATATAGTTTTGACTCAGATTTTCTGATCATTGTTATTTGTGTTATTTATGTATGTGGAGTAGAACATTAAGCTCTTGCCAGACATAAGACTTCTAGTATTACTCCATGACTTGCCTTTCACTGTTGATCACTCAATGTACCCCACTAATGTAGTAGAATGTTTTATATGGTCTTTATGGTTTTCAGTATATTCACTCCCATGTGAAGTATTATTAATGTCATCAGGCATGACATTTTTATTTTCTGTTTCTCGTTGATACATAAAATGCAATTAATTTTCTATTATACCGAGTGCATTAAACTTTTATTTTTTAACATTTATTTATTTGTTTGTTTGTTTATTCATTCTTTTTTTTTTTTTTTTTTTTAGTTTTTCAAGACAAGGTTTCTCTGTGTAGTTTTTCACCTTCCCTGGAACTCGCTTTGTGGATCAGGCTGGCCTCAAACTCACAGAGATCCGCCTGCCTCTGCCTCCCGAGTGCTGGGATTAAAGGTGTGCGCCACCACTGTCCAGCTATTCATTCACTTTTACATCCCAACCACAGTTTTCCCTCACCCCTCTCCTCCCAACCACATCCCTTCTGCCTCCCCCTCCCCATCTACTACTCCTTCATTTCTATTCAGTAATGGAAGGCCTTCTATGGTTATTAACAAAACATGGCATATCAAGTTGCAGTTAGAAGAACTGCCCCTTGTATTAAGGCTGTGCAAGGCACCCCAATATGAGGAAAAGGTTCCCAAAAGCTAGAAGAGAAGTCAGAGATAGCCCTTGCTCCCATGGTTAGGAGTTCCAAAAAAAGACCAAGTTACACAACTGTCACACATACAGAGGATCTAGGCCAGTCCCACGCAGGCTCCCTGGCTGTTGTTTCAGTCTCCTATGAGCCCAGGTTATTTGAGTCTGTGGGTTTTCTTGTGATATCCTTGACCTCTCTGCTCCTACAATCCTTCCTCTCTCTTCAGTAGGATTCCCTGAGCTCAGTCTAATGCTCAACTGTGGGTCTCTGCATCTGTTACCACTAGCTACTGGATGAACCTCTCTGATGACTACTGGGATAGGCACCAGTCTATAAGTATAGCAGAGTATCATTGTATTTTTATTTAGGTATATACATGTTTTCATAGGCAATATGAGGGTGTCAAATTCTTTGGAACAAGAGTAAATTTGGAACAGTTGTAAATTTCCTGATGTGGGTGCTCAAACTCAACTTAGGACCTCTACAAAATCAGTAAGTGCTCTTAACCACCCAGCTATCTCTCAGGCTCCATAGGCTAAATTTTTTTTAAAAAAAATGTACATAGTCTTTGTAATTTATCACCTACATTGTTATGTTATATGCAAATAATGAAAGTTTTACCTTCAGTATTCAAATCGTTGAACTTTAAAGCATGTCTGTATGCATGCATGCATGTATGTATGCACACAGGCATATTTATTCATGGAGATGCATATCTGTTTTGTGTTCCTGTCTGCTCAGTACTGTCAGCACTAAGCTGTGGGATACAATGAGTCTATCCCAGCAACTTTGTCTTGATCTAGCAACAAATCATTACATGCAGTCTGGCATTTGCTCAAGGTGTAGCTAGCTGTATTTCAGCATTTAAAAAAAAATACTTTTTCCTGAGGTGTAAGTTTAAAGGTTTCTCACCTATGAAAGTGTCACTTTAATTGCCCTATGCCTTTTTAAAGATGGGTAATTTTTTCTTGTCAGTATTGTGTTTCCATGAAATTTTATTTGATTCCAAATTTCATTGGCAAAGATCTAGCAACTTTCAAACTTTCAAAATCTTTTGTCCTTGGGACCTAAAAGTCTCTGTTTTACTCCTAAAATTGCTCCTTCATACATTTATGTTTTAAATTTGGGTGGCTGCATCAAGTTCTGTCACTTTTCCTGTTAATCCAAATAACTGGTTTTGTTAATGCTTGGGATTGGACACAAGGCTTCACAGATGAAGCAAGTGATGCTACAGAACTGTATCCTCTCGGAGAATGTCATAGATGCTATACAGGTCCTCTAGAATTGATAGAATAGAGAATGTAACATATTTCATTTTGTTACTGCCTGGGATTTAATATTGATCTTCATTTGTGTGTGTGTGTTTTGGTAAAATGCATGTGCTCTCTGTAACTTCTTGAGGTACGTGCTTATATTGCGCTTCTGCTTCCCCTGTCCCACCGCCATGTGCACAAAGTTCAGGTTTTTTCCCACAATGCTTTTATGTCCTGGAACATTGTATTTAACTTTGTATGTATCTCCATATATTTTCAGGTTTGTGTTTTAAAGCTTCTCTGTATCAGAAGAGCTTTTCAGCATAAGTTAATTTTTATATAAAGTACACACTAGCCAATTTTCTGAAGTATAATGAGGTTACTTTTATAGCCCCTGATTTGGTCAATTTTATAGAGCATCCACGTGCATTTGAAAAATACAAATATGCTAAAACTATGTATTTTTCTAGAAACATAAATTTTATTAAATGTGTTCATCTTGTTCATGAAGGTGTTAGAAGTGAAGTTACATGTTGTAATATCCCAATTTTACTCAGAATTTTCTGTTTATTTTTTTCTTTAGTAATCATTCTTTATAGGTTGTATAAGCTGGTGATAAATACATAGAAATGTGGAATTTTTATGGCCTCTTGTTCAATAGAAACTATTATCTTGAAGTGATTACATTTTTCCTCTAGTAATTACTACCTTTGTTTCTAGGTTCCTTTTGTTTGAAGTTAATGGAAATGTACCATTGTTTCATTGATTGTTGGCAACACAAGAACAAATAATTTTAGTAGGAACAAAAATGCATAGGCTATAAGCTCATAAGTACTAGTTCTCTGCTTTCTCAGAGAAAATCAAGGCCTTCTTCCTAGAAAGAATGTCCATTCTATACAGGATAAACCACAAGTACCACAATGGATGAACATGCTGTCTACCAGACCACAGATTTATGGTGTAAATCAATATGAACATTTGACAAACTTGTGGAGATGAATTTGACAGCAATTTGAAAGATTTGAAACTAGGACTTTTTTTATACTAAGCAATTTGAAGACATGGAATAAAATAATTCCTCCAATGAAGGTGGTGATGCTGTTAATTTAGGTAAATCATTCTTAGAATTTGCCAGGGCAGTTTGAAGAAGCTCGAGCTTCTCTGGATCAATTTTTCTTGCAGTCACTTGGACACATACATTTGAAGCTCAAGAGAAAGCTGAGCCTAGAGGAACAGATCTAGCACTCCTCACTGTTTTAGTTGTAGACAAAGCATGGGGGAGAGAAAATAACATCCTATCACAAAACACATAGGGGATCAGCTACATCTGATGGTTAGATTTTTTTTTTAATCCATAATAAACAAAACTCAATGGTAATTTAAATAAGAAGCAAAGTCGGAGACTGTAAAGGAGTGTCACACATATTCAGTGTTCTTCAGTGTGCTCCACACCGATGCAAAAAGAAATAGCAATTCATTGTGGCAATTAGTAAGAGACAGGGGATAGAGGCTCAGTGTCTGCTGGGAGTAGTAAGTAGCAACGTAGATACGTAAGCAAATGCGAGCTTTTCATGTGTTAGTTCCTTTGAAAGGAAGAAAAGCACAGAAACAAGACTTGAGTACATAGACAGAATTAAGAGTGGGTATCTCTTATGGAGGTAGAGGTTACACAAAAAATCTAAGTCCAATCCATATTTATTCCAGTTAGCACTGTACAGACTTACAAGAACAAGGCACCTGTTTCTTCTTTCTCTCTCACATTAACATGTAACACAAACCTTTTTCTTCAACAAATAATTCTTCATTTCCACTTGGATTCCTGTTTTCCTCCAGTGTAAGAGCATCCTCACACACCCAGTCTTTCATCCTCATGTCTCAGGTTGGTGCCAGTGATATCTCATCATCAACAAACTCATCATTCTGGTGAATCACATTTAATTTCCTACAGTTCCTACAACATCATAATAGGTCCAGGCCCCCAAATAGAAAATAAAGGAAGGGCACCTCACCAAACAGGTCACACAAAGCCTAATATAGAAACTTATATCTTCATTCTAACATAATGAGAAAGGCACATCTGTCATCTCATCACAGGGAAGGGTAAGGCAGGAATACTGTGAGCTGATGACCAGGTAGGGCATCAGAATGAACCTGAAGTCATCTAGGATCTCATAAAGACCCTGAGGTCATTCAGAGTCTCATAGTTAATCTAGGGTCATCCTGGGCCATAAAATGACTCCAAGGTCGTCTTGTGAAACATAATGATAACTCTGACTCTGACTCTCTTCTCTCTCTCTCTCTCTCTCTCTCTCTCTCTCTCTCTCTCTCTCTCTCTCTCTCTCCTTCTCTCATAACACTTTATTTTGACTGCCAAGAGAAATAAAATAATCAGGGCTTCAAAGTTAATAATCATGAAGATAAAATGATTCTCAGTGACTTAATCTTTGACAAAGCACCAAGGCTACACAGCATTTTGTTATGACAAAAATCTCTGATACATATTTTGTAGTGATCATATCATCATCTTCTTGGTTTGTGTCATTACTACCAAAATAACTTTAATAATCTGTTCCACTTACTTCGTTATGCACCATGTTTAGTTCTGTCTTAGGGAAACACTCTAAAAATCCCTTCAACATGCAATTCTGTGCCTATGTTTCTCCAGGCAATTCCATCTGCCACATGTCTAACACTGCACCCCGAGGCTGTTAACAACTTTGGTGGATTTCAGTGTGTATTTGCATTGGGCTAAGTCCCCTTAGCACCTGCTGTGAAACAGGGCCCATGTTATATGCAAAATAATGAGGAAGCGAATGCTCTTGTATTCTGTTTCTACATATTTCATTGAGAATGCACTCTGGGGGAACGAGTAATCTTTTTTTTTTTTAACTCTCCATGGAGAGAATTCTTGAAAATTCAGTGTTTTTATCTCTATGAAAAAAATAGCAATGCAGGTGTCTGGAAGTACTAGATACATGGAGAAAATAAAATCATGCCGCTTTTGATGTTCCAGCCTGCCCTGTGCACAGTGTTGTACAAAATGATTCATAAATACCTAAATGAGGTACAAACACTTTTCAGTAAGGTAGCATTCATGGTGACAATCCTGGCATTAAAATTGCTCCAAAGGATGATGCTTTACATTTGTAGCATTAACCCCCTATTCTCTTGAGTGAGTCCTGAGGAGAAAATGTTTCAGTTACTGCTTTCAAAATCGGTAAACGTAACCAGTTAGATTCATTGTACTTTTTCTTTGTTCATAGTAAATTATAAAAAATAATGTAAAAAGACTTCAGACCCATCCTGAGGTAAGAAGAAGAAAAAAAAAGGTTTTTGATTGCAAATTATCCTGTTCCCTGCCATGGTTACCCCTTGGAATTAAGTTGTTTGCTGTACTAAGATGTTGGTAGAAGGCTATACAGTTCTACTTTTCAGGCTTCAAATTGTCATCAGTGATTGTTATGGAATCAAAGAAAATAGTTGCTTAATAAACCAGGTTTTATGATAATTGCACTCAATTAAATATTGTGATTGTTTTATTTCTCTATTATCTGACTTCAGTGAGTAAAGCTATATAACAGACTCCAGCCTGTTACATAATCAGATTTCACACTATTATTACCATTGCCCATTTACAGAAAGGGCCCTAAAAAAGCACTGAGCTGCTCAACAATGTATTCATAGTCACACAAAGAGCATGTGGAAGCATGAGGATTTAAACACAGCCTCCAGTTCAATCATGATGTAATAAAGTTTCCTCATGTACTCTAATGAAAAAGAGTTAGGGATGCAACATTGTATTCTGTCTCTCATTGATGGAATACAGAGATGGACACCTTGGCAACATGACTCAAAGAAAGTTTGCAGAGAACATTAGCTCCTTCTGTCACCACTATGAATGCCAGGCCAGACACAACTAGGGCAGGAGGGGTTCATGCTGGCTCACAGTTTAAGGGTACAGTCTATCAAGGCAGGGAAGGCCCAACTTCTAAGACACACAACAGTTCAAAGCTTGGCCACAGAAGCTGGAGTCTGCTTTTTTATTCACATCTAGAAGTGTGAACAAGGAAACAAAGACTTGGCAGGAGGTGGGACTTGTTAGAAACTTCAAGGCCTGCTCCACAGTGAGCCACTGCTCCAGTTAGATCCTACTTTCTAAAGGTTACACTTTCTCCTACAATAGGACAATCTGCAGGAGACAGAGTGCACAAATACATGTGCCTGTGAGGGACATTCCACGTACACATGATAACACATAGGCTTCCCCTGGAGAGAGTCAGGGTTGCCCTTGTTAGAGGTGAGTGTGCTGAACTAGACCATGGTTCCCATTGGTTGCCTAACAGGAAGAAACAATTTTCTGCTAAGTAAATATCTGACTTCCTCAAAGAGTTGCCCAAATCACACAGTGCTTAACAGCTTCTATTCTATGTCAGACAAAGTGATTTTCTAGCTCATTTTCTCATTACCCCTGGTGAGTAAATTGTTCTACTAAATATATAATGCAATTAGTGAAATAAGGATATAGTATTCTTGCCTCTATGAATGACTAACTAGTTTATCAAACAGGATTTTAGTTTATACAGGGTCACACAACAATGGAAGCAGATTCAGATTTTCTAGCCCAGTGGTATGGCTCTATGGGAAAATCCATCCAGATATTGTGAGTTTAAATGGTGGGTGCCTAGTCTGACATTTATCAATTAAATCTTTCTTAGCTTTTGAAGCCTCTTCATCTCTCCAGTGGAGCACTTGCCACACATACGATACTTCATTTGGTTTTTACAAAGATTTCATACAGGTAAGTCTTAGAAGATCTTGAAACTGCTGATTTTTTAGCATTAAGTCCTTTTTCTTTTTCAAATTAGCATACATAGTATCAGTTTTTATTGATTCTCTTTCCCCATCTTCTCTTCCATCACCAAACCTCCCCTCATGCTGTAGGATGCTCTGTATCCTGTGAATGTGCTGCTCAGATTGGTTGATAAATAAAATGCTGATTGGCCAGTAGCCAGGCAGGATGTATAGGGGAAATAAGCAGACAAGGAGAATTCTGGGGAGGGAGAAGGAGTAGAATCCAGCCCACCATCCAGGGAACAGCATATAATGACACACAGGTAAAGCCACTGAACACATGGCAACATATAGATTAACAGAAATGGGCTGAGTTTAAATTAAGAGCTAGTCAGTGGTAGACGTGAGCTAATGGCCAAGCAGTTTTAATTAATATAAGCCTCTGTGTATTTACTTGCATCTAAGTGGCTGTAGAACTGGTGGGTGAGTTAGATTTTTCCTGACTGAGGGCCAGGTAGGACACAGAAAACCTCTGACTACACCCTCAATCTATTCATTCACAAAACAAACAAACAAACAAACAAAAAAAAAAAACCAACATTTTCCACATTCATTTCATGTGCATTCTTTTGCCCTTACCCACTTGCCAACATATCTTTTTCCCTGATTAGGGTTTCTGTACTAGTCTCAGCTATTTCCACACTCACCCCCTACATATATGCAGACATGATAAGCTAAGACCTACATGAGTGTGAACATGTTTTGGAAATGGTTATGTTAGCAAAAGCAGTATACAGATTCAATGCAATTTCCATCAAAATTTCAATGATATTTTTCACAAACTAGACCAAATAATCCAACATTCACATGGAAACACAGGAGACCACAAGGACCAAAACAATTTGTTGCTGAAAGAACATCGCCATTTTGACTAACAGAAGAACAAGATAGTGACTGTCACAGGAAAATCCACTGACAGTGTGCACTAGAAGAACAGATAAACTATAGTGGAAGGAAAAAGTCTGCATTGCCTTTCTAGATGTCATGATTTGGATATGGTTTGTTCTCATTAGGTTCATATGTTGGAGCCTTGGTTCTCAGTGAAGTAGAAGGACCTTTAAGAGGTGGGGACTATCAAAATATCAAAATCATTAAGAGTGCTATCCCTGGGAAGAATTAAAACCTTCCAATGGGATTATTATTATCATCTCAGATTTTTACCTCTGGATCAGTTTCTAGCTCTTTTCTGATGACAAAATCACTTACTCTTAAACACACTCCTACTTTGTTGCTAGAAAGTCTTCATCAGAGTTGAACTAACCAGCACCATACCCTGAGTGCCCAGAGTTGTGAGCTAAGTCAGCTTCTGTATCCATCGGGAATTGCATGTTATCAGTGAGAAACAAGTTAACAGGATTTGTGTTTTTCATATTTACTTAGCACTTAATAAATAGCATTCCATAATATTATAAACTGTACTACAGTCAAGTTCTTCATATAGTCTCTAAATGATATCATCAGCAACCTTATTTCAAAAGCACTGGCATCACACACACACACACACACACACACACACACACACACATATGGAATATACTTTCTTGAAGCCCATTTCCACAATCAACAAGCTAACTCAAATTCAATTAAAGAAATTATGTAGAATGAAACAATTTAAATGTTCAAAGAAAAATAGATTGGTAAAGTGCTTTTAACATGGAAAAGCACTTGGTTATTAAAAGTTACAAAAACAACCCAAAGGATGGAGATTTATACTAAAATTTGAATGTCTTAAAAGCATCAAAATTTACCACATTTTAACTTCTTGAGCATTTGTTTTAATAAAAGCTGTACTTTATGCTTCTCACTTCAGTGTAGTATAGGGTAGAACCACCTCAAGTGCTACACAAATGGCTGAATATGAACTTACTTTGAAAAATGAATTTGGTAATTCTGACTGATTTAGTTAATAGTCTGTGTCCTTTCATTAGGTAAAAAAGGACTAGATTTCTAACTAGAAAGATAAATAGGGCAAGAAAGATTTCCTTCCTTCCACAAAAATAATGGAGGACATGATATGGGAACTTGGGGGAAAATATACTATTCAATTTCACCATTCTCACTGATATCTCTACCAAAAAACATTTTGGTTGAGGCTGCTTCCTGAGCAATGTCTGGATAGAATTCTATGTGGATGAGAAAAAAAGAAAATGCTGAAACCATGAATGGGGGGAAAGATGGGTGCTTTGGGTTCAGGTCCTTCCCTGTGGTTTCCCAATCAGGGGGAGGCAACTGAGTGCTCTTTTGGGCTAGACTGCCATAATCTTTATTCCAATTTCTGCACACAAAATTTAGTAGGTCTCATTTCCTCAGTAGACCTTTGAAACAGCAGAGTGCCTTGCTGTTGATCTGTCCCACAGCTCATAGTGTATTCTCTATGTCTACTTTTTTGGCCTCAACTTCATTATATACACCCTAGACCTACCAAATATTCTCTCTTTTTAAAGGTTACAATGTCTTTTTTTTTCTATGCACAATAATTTTCATAGACTGTGATGAGGTAGTTCAATTATTGGTTCTCTGTGAGGGTTAGGACTAATCAACCTGACACATCTAGAATCATCTGGGGCTTGGGTCTCTGGCCTTGTCTGCAGAGGACTATATTGATTATGCTACTGGAGTGAGAAGTGCTCACTCTAAGTAGGACCATTGCTATACTGGGATCCTGAACTGCATAAATGGAGAAAAGGAGCTGAGCAGCATGTGTGCATTGGCTTCATTGTTTCTTGATGCTGGCTAATGTGACTGGTTACTTCAAGTTCCCGCTGCATTATCTTACCCAGTATATTGGACGGTATCTTGAACAGTGAGCTAAAATAAATTATATTATCCCTGAAATCGTTTTTGGTCTGGATATTTTATCATAACAATAAGAAGAGAGTCTAAGACACTCTCTCTCCCATGCTTTATTCTGCTGAGCTACATTCAAAGAAAAGAACTGCAATATAGCAAACCTTTTCAGTAGATTATGTGTCAGCTCAACTGAGCCTCCACCATTTAGTCAGAGCATAAATTATATTTAGATTTGAGAATCAAATATGAAAAGAATAATTTTAATCACAGTATACTATGCTTTAATAGTGATTAAACAAATTAAAATGTAGATACTCATAAAGAAAATAAGTCATCTTCTTTGACTGAGGCAGAAAATAGACCTCAATAGATTATACAATTCTTTAAAAAAAAGCTTTAAGCATGAATATTTTATTTTGAGACATTAGATGAACTAAAAGAAATTCTAGTGTTTTAGAACTGTGCCTCAGAATGAGAATGAGAATGTGAATGAAAAGAAAGAAGATGAATTGAATAAGAAGACAAAGTTTTTCTAAATAAAGAGGTTGTGATTTTAAAGAATAAATTAGCATACAAGAATTGAAAGAGCAAGTAAACCCAGGCCAATCATATCTTTAATTGATTTAGAAAAGAAGACCAATGGAATTGTTGCAGGACCATAAAATTGTTTGTGTTCAACTGAAGCAGAGCATAAGGCTCCTAAAGATTGGACACATGATAGAGGCACCAGGACAGGTGCAGGTATGTCAGGGCAGGAATAACCTGCTCATTGGGAAAAATTCCTCAGGACTCAGAGCAAAAGTCACATCCAGCACCTAAACAGAACTGAAAGGGAGACAGGAAGAACAGCATAGATTTGTTAAAATTTCATCAACTGAGCATCATACATTGACATTGTCTCAGTTGTGGTAATTTATAAGATGCTGAATTCAGCCATGAGAAACTCTGAGATGTTGAATAAGAGAGTGCTGAGGAGAAGCAGGGGACAGCACCATACACATGATCTAACGGCTGGCAGTGCACAATAGGAATCTGCAACTTTGGGAAGAATATCAGGTCAGATTGTGAAGACAGACAAGATGTCTTTGAAAGTATTTTTTTTTGACAGATGTAGTGTGCATTTATCTTCTCACTGTCAGAAGAAACATCTAGAGAAACATTCTGCCAAAACAAATGTCTGAAGCACAGAGCAAGAGGGGAGACAAAGGAAACACCAGAGTCAAACCTACAAACTGTCTTGTTTCCTTCTACTTCAGATGTCTAACAGGTTAAACAGCTAAACATTCAGCGTTAGGCCTCCTAGCCGTCTAGAGGGGAATAAGAGAATGAAAGAGAACACAGGGGTCATATCTATTGCTCAGAGAAACAGGAAATAAAAACATTTCTGATGGCCCTAAAGGATTATCAAGAAAAGAAGGAGAGAACATTCTGGAGATTTCACAGTCCACCTGAGGCTTCACATATAAAACTATCAACAGTTGCTGTCCAGGTTCATGATGTTTCCAAACAAGTAAATGAGGAGTTCAAAGAAGAACGGTGTGAGAATATGCTTTCCTGTGCTTACTCACCCCTAGATTTAGAGTTAGTGGTTTCAGTCAGTGTAACACAAAACATAATATAACTACTCACAGGTGCATATCATGCCATGAGATAGGCTGCCTATTCAACATAGTGCCAGCGTTAGAAAATTCAGACCAGATTAAACCTGTGACTGAATCCATCATTTACCTATTTCTTAGGTTAGCACAATGGTTCAAATGTTTCAAAACAATAGTCTTCAGGAAGGGAGCAGATGTATAGGTTAGTTTCCTCTAAGACTCAGTCAAAAGAGCACTAATTAACTACAGTACAAGGACTACTGCTTGTATTCACAGCTGGAATTCAGAGACTAGCATGTTCTGCCTGACATCTCAGCAAGGCTGTCTTCCAAGGAAAACTTTCTTTCTAGCTCTCATTGCTGAACCTAGGCTTCACTGATGACCATATAGGGTTACTGCATTTTCTAAACTTGAGTGTGTAAAGATAGTGTGAAAATAAAGATGTATGCACTATTAACATTATGCTTTAAATACTGGAGTCTAGAGAGATGGTTTAACAATTCAGATCTTTTATTGTTGTACTGCTTTCTCGAGGAACCTGAGTTCCATTCCAAGCATCCACATTGGGCAGTTTACAACCACCTATAACTCCAGCTCCAGGATTCTCAGGCTCCTGAGGCCTCAGTGAACACCCCCACATAGATATAATTTAAAATAAAGTAATATTAAAATATCAGGTCGATCTCAGTCCTCAGGGGAGGCCTTGCTCTGGAGGAGGTGGGAATGGGGGGTGGGCTGGGAGGAAGGGGAAGGGGGCAGGAAGGGGGAGAACAAGGGAATCTGTGGCTGTTATGTAGAACTGAATAGTATTGTAAAATAAAATAAAATAATAAATAAAATATCTAAAAATTGTGAGACTCTGATACTTGGCCCAGAGTCCTATAGGTATCTACTTAGAAGTTGGGGGAGGGATTCAAAAGACCCCATCACTAGCTGAAATTGTCCAAGAATAAATTCTATTGTAATTTTAAAATGATGCAGTGGGGAGGGGCTTGGTCCTACCTCAAATGAATGTACCAGGCTTTGCTGATCCCCATGGGAGGCCTTACCCTTTTGTAGGAGGGAATGGGGGCGCTAGAGAGGGAAAGCTGGGGGGGATCAGAAGGAGGGATGAGAGGGGAATCTGTGTTTGGCATGTAAAATGAATAAAAAAATTAAATAAAAATTTAAATTAAATAAAGAATAAAAAGGGATGTCGAGATCATGATGGGAGGACATGCAGAGATGACAGGCCACACTAGTGGAAGCCTATGAACTGTGGACTGGTGGCTGTGGAGTCCCCATGGGACTGGACTAGGCCCCCTGGATACAGAAGACGGTTGTTTGGCTCGAACTGTTTGAGTGGCACCCAGGCAGGGGGATCGGAATCTGTCCCTGGTATATGGGCAGGCTTCTGGAACCCGGTGCCTGTGGTGTCACATCTTGCACAGCCTTGGTACAGTGGGAAGGGACTTGGACCTGCCAAGGCTCAGTGTGCTGGGCTTTGCTGACTCCCCATGGGAGACCTTGATTTGGGGGATGTAGGGATGTAGGGTGGCTTGGGAAAGAGGGTTGGGGCGTGGGAGGAGGGAGGAGGGGGATCTGTGGATAGTATGTGGAGTGAGTAGAAAATTTCTTAATAAAGAAAAAAAAGGAAAAGTGCTTTTAGTAGCTCACAGAAAGAAAGAAAGAAAGAAAGAAAGAAAGAAAGAGAGAAAGAAAGAAAGAGAGAAAGAGAGAAAGAGAGAAAGAAAATAAAAATGTGAAAGCCATATACACTAAAATAGTATTGTAAATTTGAGTAAATATTTATACTACCTTAATCACTGCTACTCAAAATCAATTTTAAAAGTACAAAACTCCATAAAGGTGATCAGTAAATTGTACCATGTTCTGATACTGTTACATACAATGAGCTGTAACAGTAGGTATTCCTGTGGATGCTTTGAACTAAGGCAATCAAAATCAAGGGCAACAACAGGAGCCAAAACAGGAGAGGAAGGAACGAACCTCTCAGATGGGGCTCAACTCATGTCATGATGATATGGTAAATGAGAGTGGTGTGTGTGTCAGTGGTATGTGTTTATGTCTGTGTGTGTTGTGTGTGTGTGTGTGTGTGTGTGTGTGTGTGTGTGTGTGGTGTGGGTGGGGTGGGTGTGGGTGTGTGGTGTGTGATGTGTGTGTGGGTGAGGTGTATGTGTATGGTAGTGTGTGTGGGAGGATTGTGTGGGGTGTGTGTGTGGGATGTATGTGTGTGTGTGCATGTGTGGTGTGTGGGTGTGCCTGTGTGTGTGTGGTGTGTATGTGTGTGTTGTGGGGACACATGGGTGTGTGGTGTATGTGTGTGGTAGTGTGTATGGGTGTGGGGGGGAGTGTGTGTGTGTGGGATGTGTGTGTGTGTGCGGTGTGGTGTGTGCGTGTATGTGTGGTGTGTGTGTGTGTGGTGTGTGCGTGCATGCATGTGTGTGTGTGTGTGTGTAAATAAGGAAACTATGAAGGAAATCAGGGTGGTGTTTACCTCAGCAGAGTGTAGCCTGGAGACAAGCTTGGAGACTCACAACATTTTCACTGAGAGACAGCTACTATCTCACCTGCTGTGATTAGTAACCAGGGCAGATACTCAGGTGGCCAGCTAAGTAAACACGTTAATTTTGTACTACAGAATCATTGGAATCTAATTTAGGAATTTTTACCTTAGGACTAATAGTCTTTCATATAGGAAGGTGAATTAATGTGAGGTTTTTTGTTTTTTATTAAAAATCATGCAGTTCATATTTGAGACTTTTGATATAAGAGCCATATTTATTTATGTGTAATATTTTAATTATATTTGACATGGGCAGGAATAACTTTGGACAGGAGAAGTCAGTACTATGTTTAACCCTAGCAGGCTAAGAAAATCTCTATCCAGAAGATGGTGAGCAGAATCACCCATGTGCTCCCTCTTTTATTTTTATTTTTCCTATTAGGATCTCCATTAGAACAACATATCTGGCCATTGTCCTGTTCCTCCAAGCCAGAGACTGGCAGAGTTCCTGAGCTCAACCAGCTTCACCCCATCTGGCTTCTGCCTCTAAGTTTCTTCCAGTTCTCATCCGTCTGTCAGTATCACTGATACCATTCAGCAGAAAAAGGGACAGACTCAATGCTGCTAGACAGAACATTGGCTGTCCAGCTACATTGATGATTAGGCTGGACACTTTGCTTACCTCACTGGTGGAACACTAAGTCATGATACCCATACCTTTGAATCTCTATTTTCTAATAATCTTTATAATAAAACTAGCTATTTGACTGCATCATGGGTCTTAATTTTGAATTGATTCCAAGCTCAGGAAGGGAAGAATACGGTATTATTTATTGATTCCTTAAACTCTGAGAGCAGTGACTATAATATAATCCAATACTGGATGTCATTATCAGATGTTATTATCAGATCAATCATTGTTTAATAGTGTTGATTCCTCTACGAATCCATAACAAAGCAATAACCTGCATAGAATCTAGAGTATACACATCCCAGGGGCAGTAGAGAAGGTCTGACTTTTTAATAAATCATTTCTTTGTTTTCTAAAATTCTTCCAAGGAGGGAAGAAACTTGCATTTGAATGCTATAAGGCAACAACTAGGAATGTTAGCTCCCTGAACAGCTCTGGATTTACTTTTTGCTGCCTTGATTCCCCCTTGTCACTAGAGAACAAAGAAGAAGTTGCATTCAGTTGGCATTAGAAAAAGCTAAGATAAATTCAAGTAACAAGCAAATATGTCTCACTGCCAATATGAAGTAAAATGTACTCATAGTAAGTCATGTATGTGAAACTACTCACACAGAATTTCATATGAAACAGCTCTGTGCATTTAGAAATGGGAATTTTAATAGGCAAAGTGGAGTCTTATATGATTAAGTATAAAACTGATTTAGCAATAGTGCCCGGGTTTACCAACTGTTATTAATGCAAACTGCAAAGTTTTACGAACATATCATATCCTTTATCCCTTTCCCCAAGGCAAACTCTAAATGAAGTCAAAAGCGATGATTATTGAGAAGTGCAATTTTATTCCTACAATTATGTACTCATGTACCTATCATTCTAATGCTCAAAAACAAAACAATATGAGTGACAATCACAGTAACAAAGAAAATGATTTCTTTGCTTTACTTCATCAGCAAACAAATTAAAATATAGTTGCAAATAATGAAATTAAGCTTCTATTCTATGGACTCATTAAAAAGAAAATAATAAGAGTCTCTTGGTTCAGATGTGAGCAAATCACGTGAGCAAAACTCTGCTAAGGAAACCTAGTCCCAAGTTCGCCTCTCTGTCCACCCTGTCCTGTATCAAAGACTCTACTTCAGGCACAGTAGACAGTATTGGGAAGGGATTATGTAAGCAGAGTTTAAACAAAACTGATTTTCAATAAACTGTGTACGCTCAGGCCCCAAGACTTCCCATAAACATTGGTATTTCAGTCACATATGTTTTTCATAATAGTGCTGTGCACCAAAGTATTGAGAATATTGAGTTTGGAACATTTCTGATCATCCAGTAGAAATCTTTAGATGAGAAAAACCACTGGGATATAAAGACCACTTGTTGGCAGCACCTAAGAACATGTAAGACTCAGGGATCAATGGAGTGTCTCAGTTAGTTCCATCTCTTAAATATGTATATCCCTTCCATTTCCCATCTCTTTCCTTCAAAATCCCAGTTTCTGCCTTATCCCACTTTCAAACCCAGGATATTAAATAGAAATGCTCAGGGCAGAGCCTGCTTGATGAGCAGGTAATCATCATCACCAGCGGCCACTATGAGGAAGGTTAAGAAACATGATAACATCTTTAAACATGACAACAGCTTTAGAGATAGAGACCTTGGAATCATAGTATTCACTAAACATGAAGATGGAGTTCAGTTATTGTATGACTTCAATGTGTTTTGTGCTCCCTCTAAATGTAGTAGAATGCCTGATTCTTGAATGAAAATATAAAACACATATACTTATCTCTACACAATAAAACAACCAAAACACAGCTCTCTAAAGCTGTTATTTAATCTACAGTAAGTAATAGGAAAACATTGAACTAAAAAACAAACAAACAAACAAAAACAGCTTTTTGGAGCCCATTACCTATGTTCAGACTCCTTGCTCAGGCTTGAGGCAGCAGGGTGGGGCTTGGTGCTGCCATAATTGAATGTAACAGGCTTTGCTGACTCTCCTTGGGATGCCTTATCCTACTGGAGGAGTGAATGGGGGATGGATTAGGGAGGGAGAAGGCTGAGGGTACAGTGGGAGGAAGGACGAGAAGGGGATCTGTGTTTGGTATGTAAAATGAATTTTAAAATTCTTAAAGAAAAAAAACCCAAAACAATAGAAACCCACTTTACAGAGATACTCCATAATTAAACTTCCAAGGAAATAATATATATTATAAAATATATAATATGTAATATATATTTCACAGGAATTAGATGCATACATCAATATATTTTGTTTTCAAGGTGATTTTGATGTCTAGGTTGGTTTCCCTTATTGTTAACTTTTGAATCCATGCCAGCCTTTGTACACTTTTAAAAATATTTATGCTTTTAAAATTAGCCTATAATTTGTTAGATGTCATTATGAAACTTTTGAACAAAGTATGTTTTCCTAGTTCTCTATATTCCATACTAGCAACAGTTTCCTGCTTCTTGCCTCCTCTCCACAACCAGAAACTTCCTATTTTATAACCCATGTGTTCTTTTGACAACATTCCATCCTTTATCATCTAATATTACCCTCCCTTGGTCTCCTTTCTAGAGTTTTACATATTCCCCACACTTATATATGTCTACATATATCAGAACTTGTTCTGACTTTTTCAATGAGTTTTGCTACCTTCCATGAACCTCAGATGTCACTACTAAATTGATCAAACACCGTTTGTTCTGTTTTCCCAGTCTAAGTAGCCTGAAGTCTCATGCTTTTTCTTTTTCATTTTTTCCTTTGGTAGTGCCACATAACCCGACGCAGCTTGATTGGCTTTTTTGACTTTAGGTGAATTAATTGACCAAACAAAGAGTAGCCTCATTTGTAGTTTGGAAATAATGATGATTTTTTTGTAGATTGGATTGTATTACTCTCATAAAGGTGTAATTGAAGTCCTAAGCTATTTGGGACCCTATTTGGAAATAAGAACTTATACCAAGATGATCAATTAAAATGGGGCTGTACTGAGTGAAAGTAGTATCATACTGAATGAAGGTAGGCTACACTTAAGTAGGGTAGCAGTCACACTGAAGGAGTGTGGTGTCATACTGAAGGAAGGTGTGGTCATACCAAAGGAGGATGGACTCAGTACAATATAACTGCTATTTTTTATAAATTTGATATTATGAAAATAACAGAAACCACAGGAAAATTAAAGCAGTCATTAGAATGAGGCATCTATAAGTGAGAAAGTCCCACAGATTGCCAGTAAGCCAGCAGTAACTAGAAGGGAGACATGAGACTCACCTTCAGAGGCCCGAGGAAGTGCACACTGCTCAGCTGCTCACACTGAGCCCAAGGATCTCCACTGTATGTCATGTATGTCAATACATCGCTGTTCTGTAAGTCTCTCAGTGAGGGACAGTGTGTTACAGTTGCCCTGAGAAACTATATTTACCTCACAAGGTTTAAGTAAAGTGATTTGTAAATTGCCTGCCATGAGATCAGCCCTTTATAAGTACCAATATTAATAACAGTGATAGAATATTTTGAAACACAACCTGTTGGCTGTGCTTATAATACAACTTTACTGTTTTTTTTCTCATTTCTAGCTCTGGAAATTCATATGTTGAAATATCCAGGATGCGAGGCAGTAGAAACGGGACAAATTACAAAAGGAGATAAATCTCAGACAAGCCAGTGTCTACTATCTGTGTGACTCCCCTGCTGATGGTTTGGCAGAGGAGGAGGTTGGAACAGTCAGCTAAATTGAAATTTGGGGATTATCTATGAATTTAAAGTATCCATGCCATTTTGGCCCCTATTAGCACAGATAATTGAGAGGAGAATCTTGCCAGTTATGCTTTCTGTAAGGCTTAATGCAGGCTTCAATATTTAAGTAACTCATTAGTAGTCTTAACTGGTACCATGGACCAACATTAAGGGACGTAAGAGATAGCTTTGACCTTCATTTTAGAGATGAGCAAATTGAGGCCTATAGAGGTTACAACGAACTCAAGGTTATACAGTTTACGTTGGAAAATCTGACACTAAATTCTTTTTAGCCTAATTTTCTGCAAGTACCAAGCAGGCCGGCCAGGATGTGGTTTTACTTTCAGAATTCAGTGGAGCCTTCTCAGTTCGCAGACCCACACCTTTGCACTTCAAATCCAAGAGCAAAGTTAGTAGGAACGATCGTCTGAGAGAAAATGTTACCATTACTAAACATTTCAATAAAGACATCTCAAGAGCTTGCATTTGGGGAAGGGGGCAGCAGTGGAAAAGGGGCGATTATTTTTGCACTCAAATTATTAGCTGTATAACACATTTGGAAAAATCCTTTTACACTGTTTATAAGTTCCATTAAGTGTGACCTGGAAGAACCTTTCTAGAACAAGTCATCAAAGACCTAGATGAGCTTGGCAATGAGGGCCCTCTCAAATTGAATTCATTTGCATGGTATTTAAAGCCATGGGACACTCTGGCCAGCAAGGTCACTGGGGTGGCTGAACTCTGGCATCGCACATGATTTTTTTGCAAACAGAGAGTGTTCTCATCACCCACTTAACAGCTGACCCCACTTATATCAAAGCCGGCAGCCTCCTTCACCTCTGGGTGCTCAGCACTAAGTAAGCCCTGTGGGAAGAAATATTAGACTTTTAATACAACAAAGTTTGTTTCATTCCATTTGCTTCCTACACTTTCGTTGGTTTTGTAAAGGACATTTCCATGTTGCCTGCCTTAAGGACATCCCTACTGTAATTGAGGGCCCAACTTCAAATTTATCCGGAAAGAGACATTCAGGTTCATTTTGTGGCTCCATAGCCTGGAACCAGAGCTTTTTAAAAGACACTCAATAACACCAGTGCAGGGACCCCTCTGGACAACATATCAATTTGTATTATGAAGTGAATTATGGCTGCACCCACTAGAGCCCTTATAGTTAAATGTCTGTCAGTGTTTCCATTAGTTTCTGAGGGGTTCCTACTCGGTTGCAAAAACACCCTTTAGGCTGAACCATACCAGGCCAATCTCGGAGATGACTATTCCCTTTCTGTAGTTTTAGTATTTTAAAATGTTAGCTGCCACTGTATTTGCCTGCGTACATTTCTAAATAAAAGTTTAAGTCTTGAAGTCAGTGAATTCTCAGAGTAATGGTAGATTTAGTGATTGGTGCTCACAGGATTTAAGGACACAGGTTTGGATGACATCCAACCTTTACCTTAGAGGTAACCAAGACTCTGAAAATAATGGTCCAGTCATAGGCATTTATTTGTATCCTCCATGGGAGAGAAACTTAGAACTCCTTTGTGCATGTTTCTATCTGTACTTTGAATTTATGTAAATTATGCTCTTCACTCAAAAATAAATCTTGCTCAAATCTCCTGTTTTCTGACATGACTCACTGAATTTCTGCAAATAGGTTCCAGGGACTCAGGTTGTCTTCCCATGGACTTGCTTTCCATACAACTCCAACACAGAATTATTATAGTATACATTTGGTTATGTCTTTCTGTTTCTTTACTATACTACAGAATTTGAGGACAATAATTATGTACTATTTATTAACACAGTGGTAGATGTATTACACAAGCTCAGTAGATATCTATTACATACATGAATGGATGAATGGAATAAATAAGAATTATGAAATAAGAATACTGAAAAGAGGTTGGAGGAACAAGAAAAGTCCCTTTTTTTTTTTTGGAAAAACACAGAATCCATGGAGGTGTGGTGGCACTTGCTTGAATCCCAGCAGCATAAAAAGAGAGGAAGACAGATCTCTGTGAGTTTGAAGCCATCCTGGTCTACATAACAAATTCCAGGCTAGCCTAAATCACATAGTGAGATCTCACCAAGAGAGAGAGAGAGAGAGAGAGAGAGAGAGAGAGAGAGAGAGAGAGAGAGAGAGAGAGAGAGAGAGAGAAGAGAAAGAGAGAGAGAAAGGGGGTATTCCTGTAACATGATTATACATTCTAGTTTTCAACCATCTAGTTTTCTAATATGTTGTATATCCCACAATAAATTTCACAGCAGATTTGATAACTTGTAAAGTCTTACAGGATGAGATAAAAGAGGCAGAATAAATATAGTCTCTGATTATAGTTCAGAAAATTACTGATTAGAGAGCTAGGTGACAAAGTGTTTGTGCTGACTGACATACTGACTCTGTGACCCTCTTCAAGCCACTTAATGTTCCAGTGATTCAATCTCTCTGCAAATAGTGATAAGTAGTATCAGTTCCTGTGTGCTTCTCAGTAATGTTTGGAGAGAAATCAGTTAGAAGGTCAAAGAGGTATTTACAGAGACAAACCTAAACTATGTTCTATATAATTAAACATTACAGTGTTATTGCCCGCTATACTCTGAATAATTATTTACTGCTTGCAGGTCTATTTGTGAAAAACTATATTAATATCATGAAAGATAAATGGCACATTTAATTCATCATGTTATGAGCATTTAGTATCCATTGTATAAATAAAAGAAATGAAACAAAGTTTGTTCAATCATTCTGCATCTGGCAGTTGAGGGTGGTCCCTATGGTTAGTATGATGTGTTGAATTAAAATTCCTGGAAAGAAGCTATGTCCACAGAGACTGCCTGATGAAAACTGCAGTGATGTGCAAAAGTTGGAATGTTGCAGGTCCAGAGGATAATTAGCTTTATCTTGGGCTAGATTAGCCCCCTGAATAGCTATCCCTTGCCCACCTCTGTGGGCAGCTAGCATCCTATGACTAATAGATTAAAAAAAAAAAACTTCTGAAATCTATTAATTTAGCAGACTACTGACTTTCACCAAACCAAAAAGCTGAGAATGTCATGAGATAGCTTCTTGGACCTGTAGAAAATATTCTCCCGTTTGCTGTAGCTCTCTTTCTGATGTACCCACCAATTAACTCTAAACTTGCCTTGATTTATGATTCATGATTCTCTTTGTTCTGTAAAACTGTAAAGCTACATGGAATTGCTTCCACATTGGAATGGAACATGGAATCTTGGGTAAACTAAATATGTATTCACAGACTATAGTCACCCAAAATGGTTCCAGAATAAACTATCTCTTACACTCTTTGAGATGAGAGCTCTGTTATTTGCACTGACCATAAATACGCTGCCATGGCCCACCTGAATCATAGACCACATTTTCAAGGAAAGATACTAACATGTGAAATTGGAAGAAACTGGTTGGAAGAAATATGTTTTTCATAATTGAAATTATGTATAACAGGCATTAAGGACTCTGACATGTCCGGTGTCTCTCTATCAGCCATCTACTGTGATGTATCCAGAAAAAAAAGAAATGTGGTGTTACAAATTCCATTATGGATTTAATGACTAAAAATTTATGGGAGATGTCTTAAGGGATGAGAATAATTCAGTTCTAAACAAGACCTTCAGAGATTTCTGTAAAAACTCAAGCATGAAAAGAACTGTACAACTTTGCAGGCTGAGCCAGGGCAAAACTGCAAAAGACTAAGAGCCATGAACTTACTACCCAGTGTACCTAGCATAAGGTCTCGGGTTTAAAGTAAAAAAGACACTAAGGCAAAATATTCTTTTGAGTAAGATTTATTAGAAAAGTTACTAATGCCATGATATCAGCAATGTCAGGTTCATGAGGCTAAATATAGTTTCACTGTGTTCAAAGAGAAGGGGATGTCTTACCCTATATGGTTAAATAGTCCCAAGTACAGGCTTACAATGGGTTGTTCTGATTCCTGGGCAACAGAGGAACAGGCCGAGGCTCCACTCTTCAGCTAATGTTTTTTTTTTTTTTTTTTTTTTTTTTTGGTTTTTTCGAGACAGGGTTTCTTTTGTGTAGCTTTGCGCCTTTCCTGGAGCTCACTTGGTAGCCCAGGCTGGCCTCGAACTCACAGAGATCCGCCTGCCTCTGCCTCCCAAGTGCTGGGATTAAAGGCGTGCGCCACCACGCCCGGCTACCAGCTAATGTTTTTTGAGTAGACAAGATGTGCCACTTTATCCCCCATTGCCTGTTGCCAGGCTTACAGACTCTTAATGGGTACCTGACACTTCCTTATGGCATGTGCAAAGGATGAGAAAGTGCCTGCCTGAGTGTCCACCAGGCCAAAATTACACCAAAGAGTGTATACTTTTCCTCTCTTTTTAACACAAGTGAGTATGTTACATTTGGTAAAATGAGTATAAGAATTAGAAATGGATCATTATTGTTTTAAGGAAGAAAAGAAATCTTGGGGAAATTGAGGCAGATTCAACTAAAAGGCCCTGAGAAAGGTATTAACAGCTGGAATTTGCCGAGTGTCACACCAGTTCAAAAGTCATTTGTATCTTCAGGGGAATTAATGTAGAGCTGTTTTGTTCTTCCTTTCCTTATTTTACTTTTTTGGACAAATAATCAACTTGCTTTTTTATTCCTGAAATTATGAAGAAAAGCTGAATAAAAAATTCTAAATCTAATAATGGAATACTGTTGTACTGTTTCTCTCTTGTCAATGAAAACAACTTCTTTGTTTTGCTTAGGCTATAAGTCAGCAGCTAATCATATGGAGACTTCAAGAATTATTTAAAAAAATAGAGAAGCAAATGAAAACCCCTAGGGTCTCACTCAGCATCACAATTACTGATCCCATTTTAATAGAAGCTTTTGTAGAGCTATATGCTCACTATAGAATGTGGTCCTTCTTATATATTTATACCTACAATTAAATTTATATATACTTACATAAATAAATATGAAAACGCACTTAAAATTTTTGTGTTATGTTTTTACATTTTGTTATTTGCTTGCCCATGACAGTGACACTTTTTTAAAATCCTGAATCCCTAAGGTAGCACCTGGAAAGCCATCAGACCTCTGAAACAGCAGCTCATGACTGACTGCCATGTAGCTCCTTACTCTCTCCTGGAAGAAATATATCTCCCTCATAGTACCTAAACTCCTTGGTTTTGGACCACAGATACATGGGATAATGTTTCCTTTACTCAACATCCATCTATTCTGAATTTTAATGCCAATAAGTCACTCTACCCCAAATCATTACATCTAGAGAAACTCAGATAAACTTGGTTCTGGCTGTGAGATTTTTGGTGTTGCGGAGAAACATATGAAGTTCCTTAGAACACAAGTAAGCCAAAGTCCACAGGCTCTCTCATTTTGTTTCCCATTTCCTGATAAGGAATTTTTAGAACTCTGATTCCTTCTTATGTCTAGAAGGAACAAATAAATTTAAACATCTTACCATAGTTACTTAAGACTTACACTGCTCCTGAATCTCACAAGTAACTTTAAAAGTCAGCCACTGACTTTGAGTGTCAGTGAGGGTAGGGACAATATCCCAATAATGTACTCAGAAGCAGTCTGACACATGGGAAGAAATTACCAACATTGAGTGTAGAATGTTTCTATTGCATGGTGAAAGTATATTGACATTAAGTAGAAGATAAGAATATCTATTATTCTATCCACCATCTATCTATTTATATATAATATAATATGATATGATAGAGAGATATATAGATATATAGATGATAGATAGATAGATAGATAGATAGATAGATAGATAGATAGATAGATAGAATGTATACACTCCACTTAATTTTGTTCTGAAGATGGTCAATTCTACAGTGAGTAGATTTGATATCAGTAAAGAAAAAAAAACGGAATTAAACCTAGTTGATTCTAGATCCCATATTTTTAAACAGATAACACTACCTGTCATGTAGTTATACTGATTCCATATTTTTCAAGATTCAGTACTACTATTGTATTACCACAGAATTCTTAAGTACTTTTGTATTGGATTTATTAAGTAATATTTCTCATGCCCTATTTTATATGGAATCATTTAAACTGGTGAGTGTCTAGAAGAATATGTTTCATAAAAGATCTTTAAGGAACTAACAAGCAAAAGGACATTTCTTACAAAATCATCTAACTTAGATGGTATACTCAGTGTGTCAACAAGCCACCAAAACAATTCAAGCTGCAGTGATATTTTATTGGTGCTGAAATGTGGTGGTATATTATTTGTGCTTTAATAAATAAAGCTTGCCTGGAAATCAGAGGAAAAAGTCAGCCACAACACAGAAGTCACGCAGTGTTAGTATATGCCTTTAATCCTATCACTTGGCAGGCAGGATTTCTGTAAGTTCAAGGCCACAGTGGAAACAGAGCCAGGAGTGGTGGCATACGCCTTAAATTCCAAAACTAGTTAACCATGGAGGTCAGGAGGTCTGTACAGATAGATAGGAAGTAACAGAGCTGGGTATGGATATGAAGTGATGTAGCTGAATGGTGAGAGCAAATCAGATGGCAGAACAGCAAGACATATAGTCATGGGTAAACAGGAAGACAGGCATTTTGAAGCTGCAGAGTTAGTTGGTGAGGTAATGTTGGCTGGTGGCTTTCCCTATTTCCCTGATCTCTCTAAGGCTTTCACCCCTATATTTGGCTCTGTGTTTTTTCTTTAATAAGACCATTTAGAAATTCATCTACATCAAGTCCCACAGTAAAGATGGGCGTTGTTTACTTACATTTCTTTCATGAAAATTTCCTTAGCAATTGTTCACAAATGAGAATAATCAAATTGACAAAGGAAACTTTCATCTTCCATTGTGTATATGAAACAATATAATATTTACTCCTCCTTTGAATTTGTGCAAATGGAAATTCTGCTGCTCACACATTAAACTATTTAGGTTTCATAATAAAAACCAAGTGGTAAGAGAGTGTCCTTTTGGCATCCGCAGCTGTAGCAGCAGTTTCTAGACTTAAAATAGCTAATAGAGGCATGAAATATATCTGGAAATACAGACTTTTTAGTGCAAATTTTATGGCTTCATCTTTCATTCAATTGTCTTTGTAGCACAAAAGACAATATTTCCAGAAAGAGTCAAAGTTGAGAATTCAGAGCATAATTTATTATAAAACCATTACCTCGTCCTTGGTCAAAAGGAGATTATTGGATAAACTCCTCCTTCCATATCTAAAGCTGGTTACTGTAATTTCGTAGAAAGAATATGGGTTTGAAGTCAATCACACATTCTCCTGGTATGTATTTGCTACTGTGCTTTATGACCCAGTTTCCCCATTCAACTCTAAACCTTGCCCTCCATCATAATTTCCTAAAGAGTACATAAAATAAAAATGTTATAACATGCCATTCCATAAATACATTGTCCAGCCTGCTGCCTGTAACCACAATTCTGTCCTTCTGTCCTTCCAGCCCAAGGCTGTGGCTGCTACCCAGACTCCTTCCTTTTTGCACAGTTTAGAGCCTGTTTGGAATCACTTCTTGGACACTCATACTTAATTTCTCCAAAATATGATGCTTATAAGTTATGATTCTAAGTAACTCGGCAGTGCTTATGTTTGGATCGAGTCTACTTTGGAGTTTGTGGGTAAGCCTCTAGCGCTGCTGGGAAATGTTCCAATTTACCCACTAGATGTATCCCTTGTGGTGCCTAATGCCTTAGCCTGTGTTTTAACTACACAGTGTTTACCTCAAGAGAAACTGTGGCACAAAAAGTCATTCTTCTACTTAATGCATCTCGTTCCAAATAATGGCTATACTGTTCTCATACCCACTCATCACTTCCTGAGAAGACAACAGGCATTATTGCATCAATCTTACTTCTATTCAATTACTTTCTATGGAGTAATGCTTATATTTTTTGTTTGTTTGATGCATTTATTTTATTGAAAGAAATATGTAAACATGTAGCTTCATTCATGAAGTGTTTTCTGCAGTTTCCTGAGACATACTGATATGGTATGAGATGTGTAGTCAAAGACAAGCCTTAGTCAGAACTACTATGCCATGGATCTGTGACTTAATGAATCCACCAGATGTGTTCTTCATGCAAGACCACTCAAACCATGCCTGTGAGAGAGGTCCCTTGCAGCAAACTACATCTGACACAGAGAGTCAGAGTCAGAGAAGCAGCAACAAATACTCACTAGCCTAGGTACACAGACACCTGCCAAAAGGAATTAGTGGAATGTTGATGTTCCTATATTATGCCTTACCCAATCGTAGACAGATGCCACAGGAAAGGAGAAAGGATGTGAAAAAGCAATCTTCCCCAATTCTGCTCCACCACAACCCTTACACACTCTTCCCCATCACACTTGCCTTCATATACCTAGAGCAACCAAGACACTAACTCTTTTAGGACGAATCATCCCTAACGAGCTTGAGGGCCAGACAGCCCAAACAAGTAACAAAGATACTTTCTGAGAGCCAGCCTGGGTCTGACTGATGGTCTTAGCAACAGCAGCTGAAACATGATCTGGAGATGACCTGGACCAATGAGAGGCAGCCATGTCACACCAGCTGATGCATATTCATCAGACCTCCCCCCAGGGTGGGGTGGAGGGTATATAAGGCTTGCCTCTTCCTGAATAAACTGAGCTCCTTGTTTTGATATTGCCCTGAGTCTGTGTGGTTTGACTCTGGGCCTACTTGGCCCCCAACCCCAAAGGGAGCAACAGCAAAAACCCTGCTACAAACTCTAGCCTGTATCCCACAGGGGACAATCTCTACATTAAGTATAACCATCATTTCTAAATAAAAATATAACAATTTAGAAACATTTAAGTGATTTAAGAGCTATATAATTTCAAGTGGGATTAAGGTACCAAGGATATGACTAGGAAGGAAGGAAACTGATTTGTCATAGTGTGCTGTTCAAGTAAAAACAAAGTGTAACATATATTTTATGGTTTCAATATTTGAACTCTCTAACCAAATATTTTGATGATCTTCAGAGGAAAAATAATTTTGAAACCAACCCATTCTTCTGTTTGTGTGTATCTTTTGTCAGTCTTGACGATCATGTCTCTTACTCCTATTTTAGGTGTTTTACTCCTAGCCCAATTTCCTGTGGTGCTGTAGTAAGAGGTACCTAGTCTAGGCTGGATTTCAGCCAGTGGGAGTGATATTGGCTGCCAACTAGAGCACTTTACAGTTGATGAATATGCACCAGCTGAATCAAGCTCTGCTCCTCTTCTCTGCTTTTGTAGATTTTGGCTCCCCTCTAGGCACTCCCACAACTCAGAAATCACAGCACTGATAGAAGTAAACATTTGAGGAGTTGCACAGCCATATTTGAATAGAATGGCAGAAGTCATAAAGCCAGCACAACTGCTTGACAAAGATCCAGCAAAGCTGAGCCACATGGTGGCTGCCATGTCACCTTTGGTTTTCATCTCCACCGGTTATATACTTGGGACACTTTTAATATTTGTACAATTTGGAGATATTGGGTTGAATGAAAATTCCTCATGAATCATGCCTTCTCCCAAGAATGCTGCTTCTAAGCTTACCCAGGAAAGTCCTAAACATACTATCCCACACACACACACACACTTTGAGGGAGATATCCTTATCTACTTGAAGGTCTTCCTTATGCCTTGGAGGTTGTGACACATAAAGAAGCCAGAGGTCTCTTCATGAGGCTATGAGACATTCTTGAAACGTCTGTCCCTGTACTTACACTGTAACAAGATATTCAAAACAAAGTAAAATTAAAAAGGTCAACAAGATTCAGTGGGCTAGAGGAATTGTCTGCAGTTGAGATCACAAGGCTCTTCCCACTGTAGACTCAGACAATTACGTAGCACACAACTACCCTACACAAAGACATATTGATGAGCAAAGTGTGGAGTGGAAAGATGATAAAAGTATGAGGTGTCAGGACCTCCCTCTCTTAGAAGTTAGCTTATGTAAAGCCACTACAATGTCATATGACCAAGGAACAACAGAATGCCAGGATTAGACATATAGACAAATTCAATAAGGATATAAATGTGAACATTGATTGTATTGTGCCAGAATTTGAATAATTACTACAGTAGCTTTAGACTGAGAATTTTTCCTGGGCACTCTGACCACTGAGACTTAATATTACACTGCTTGAGACATGGCAAAGTGCCCAGGGTAGTTGAAGATTTTGTTTGGGTCTAGTGTCCTTGAAGCAACCAAAGCACCCAGCCTGAGCACAGGCTGTCATATGCCTCTAGATTCTCAAAAATTGGGTTATGGCATTTATGAGTAAGAATGATAACTCTGTTTATTAATGATGTCAAACCTTGAGGGAAAATGATTGGAGATGATAACTCTGTTCTGTCATAGTTTATTAATGATGACTAAAAGATGAGCAAAAGGAAGTGAAACACATGTCAAAAAACCAAAATGATATGATCTATGTTTTGGAAGATCATGAATGTATCCCTGTTAACTAAATTCTGTATAAATAAAGAAACACTCTGGCTGCTAGTCAGTCAGGCTGCAAGATTCTCCCAACCACCATGGCCTGGCTCACTTCCTTTTCCCTCTGACTCCTTACACCCTCTGCAGGATGGCTCCCAGCAGAGGTGTCTTAGAGTCCCTGCTTCCTTGAATGAACTTCTGTGCTCTGCAGCTGGTTAGCTTTAAATCATGAGTGTACACTCAGTCTATGCTTTAAAACTCAGAGAAGTAGGTATTGGCAACTGGCAATGTTTTCCTGAGTGACTACTATGGTGATATTTTATTTGTACTGATATGTGATTTCATTTGTATGTTAACAAATAAAGTTGTCTGGCGGTCAGAGCTATTATCAAGCCATAGCAAAAGCTGGGTGGTGGTGGCACACACCTTTAATCCCAGCACTTGGTAGGCAGAGCTAGGTAGATCTCTGTGTGTTCAAGGATACATCCATCATTGGAGATACATGTCTTTAATCTCAATACCAACCATAGAATACCTGGAGGTCTATACAGACAGGCAGTGATGAGGCAGTCATGTGGTTGGGTTTACAACCATTGAGAAGGCAGAACAGAAAGTCTTTATAAAGACAGACACGCAGGAAGTAGGCCTCTTTCGGAGAGGTAGGACCACCACGAGAAAAAGGGTAAGGTTTTTAGCTCTTAGCTATTGCTCTGACCTCTTGGCTTTCTTCTTTGCATTGGTTCCGTGTTTCTTATTGAATAAGACGGTTACTTCTACAGACTACTGTCAGTGGCATTCCACTATTAAGAAGTCTGCTTCTTGAGTTCCAGATGCCCCAATGCTTTTCTCTCTTCCAGCCTATTGTACATTTGTTCATATTAAGCTCCCCCTACCAAGTAATACTTTCTGCTTTACTCAAGAGCAAATACTTCCTAGTCCCAGATGTCCCAGAGAAGTACAATCTTTCTTCATGAACTTAATTTTCTTTCAGTCCTTAAGGGAAGAACTACTTCTGAAGTTTCTATGTATTCTCATGATTAGCCTGAGTTATGGTTTACAGTTATACAAATACTCCTGCCTGTTTCTGTAGTACAGACCAAACACACACACACACACACACACACACACACACACACACGCTTTTCTCATGAAAAGTTGTACATTTTAACACTATTTATTATTTATTATCTATTTGAGTTAGAAAGTATAACTTTAAACTTCTGGAAATTTTCAGAGAAGCATTATTTCTACAGGTAAAACCTGGAATTGGATGCCCTTTAATGGGCAAACTGTATCTAACACACTCAGTGGAACTGCTCAACAACAAAAAGTGAATGAGCAACTAAAATTACTGACACATTCAGCAAACAAGAAAAATATCCAAAAACTTACATTGAGCAAAAACAAAACAAAACAAAACAAAACAAAAAAATTCTGAAAGATCTCTTTATATATCATTTTTGTTTTTTTTAATTAAGGAATTTTTTGTTCATTCCCCATACCAACCACAGATCCCACCCCATCCCTCATTAGTGTACAATTATCTCAATAAAAATTTAACTACATTCAAAAGTAAAAATAGATCTGCTGTGGGATGTTCTTTATGTCCTGTGGGAGCCCGTTCTTGGGTTCCTCGTGGCTTTACCCAGCAGGTCCGCATAGAGGATGATTAGGACCACGGGCCTGAGTGCAGGTGTCTGAGATGGTCTGCACTTGGCTGTGCTGTGGGATGATCTGTATGTCAAATTGCTCTGATTGGTCAATAAATAAAACACTGACTGGCCAGTGGCTAGGCAGGAAGTAAAGGCGGGACTAACAGAGAGGAGAAAAGAAAGAACAGGAAGGCAGAAGGAGTCACTGCCAGCCGACACCCTGACAAGCAGCATGAAAAGATGCCAGTAAGCCATGAGCCACGTGGCAGGTGTAGATTTATGGAAATGGATTAATTTAAGATGTAAGAACAGTTAGCAAGAAGCCTGCCATGGCCATACAGTTTGTAAGCAAAATAAGTCTCTGTGTTTACTTGGTTGGGTCTGAGTGACTGTGGGACTGGTGGGTTACAAAGATTTGGCCTGACTGTGGGCAAGGCAGGAAACCTCTAGCTACATAGATCTCTGCATCTGCCTCCATCAGTCACTGGACAAAGGCTCTATGATGACAGGTTATTCGCTAGACCAGTCAACAGATTGAGCTCCAGGAATCCAATTGATGAGAGAGGAAGGATTCTATAGGCAGAGATCATGATGGGAAGACATGCAGAGATGACCGGCCACACTAGTGGAAGCCCATGAACTGTGTACCAGTGGCTATGGAGCCCCCAAGGGACTGGACTAGGCCCTCTGGATATGGAAAATGGTTGTTTAGCTCGCACTGTTTGGGGGGTACCCAGGCAGGGGGATCAGGATCTGTCCCTGGTGCATGGGCAGGCTTCTGGGAATCCAAGGCCTGTGGTGTGAGCCTTGCTTAGTCTTGATGCAGTGGGGAGGGGTTTGGACCTGCCTAGGCTCAGTGTGCCAGACTTTGCTGACTCCCCATAAGAGACCTTGATTTGGGGGATGTGGGGATGCAGGGTAGCTTGGGAGAGAGGGCTGGGGGTGGGAGGAGGGAGGAGGTGGGATCTGTGGGTGGTATGTGGAGTGAGTAGAAAATTTCTTAATGAAGAAAAATTTTAAAAAAGGTTACTATTGATTCCCCAAATTGACTTCCTTATTTACCTAGTATTTTCACATAAACTGAATAGAATTTGTTACCTAAGACAACAACTGGGATTCATTCCACATCCTTCCCTTTCCTCTGTTTCTATCTTGCTAAATAGAGGGTTTTTGTAATCATCTGACTGGTACAATAGTCTGGATTAATAATGGTTTAAACAGTGTATCAAAAACCAGCAAGAGTTTCCACAGGTGTGAAATCTGAGATGTCTAAGACAAGGGATATCAGCATATTCCTAAAGTGGTATGGCAAGGGTCCCATTCCCAAAGCTGTAGAAATACCTTCCTTCATAGCCTTTAGGGTGGACCTGCTTGAAGACTTTGTGTGGAGGTCATGTGGCCTGTTGAGACTGAGACGGTGTCATTCTCACTCTTTTGAGTCCAGTGGAAGAAAAGGAAGGGAGATTATATGAGCAAGGGGGAATCAAGATTATGATGTCCCCATAATCGACAGAGACAACTGAGTTGACCCAATAGGAACTGAGGAACTTTAGACCAACAGCTGTGCAACCTGCACAGGACAGGACTAGACCCTCTTCATACGGGAGACAGTTGTGTAGCTTGGTTTGTTTAAGGGATCCCTGGCAGTGTGATCAGGATTTATCCCTGGTGCATGAGCTGGCTTTCTGGATCTCATTACCTATGGTTGGACACTTTGCTCACCCTTGATAAAGCAGGGAGGGACTTGGACTTGCCTCAACTGAATGTACCAGGCTTTGCTGTCCCCCCATGAGAGGATTTACCTTTTTGGGGGAGGGAATGGGAGATGAGTCTGTGAAGAAGGTGTGGGGGAAGGTGAGGAGGGATGAGAGAGGGATCTGTGGTTGGTATGTAAAATGAATAAAAAAAAATAAAAAAGATCAGTGTGTGTGTGTGTGTGTGTGTGTGTGTGTGTGTGTGTGTCATCACAGAGTTCTGTTGTCCTATGAAGCCCAAGAAATACAACAGCAAGCTTTCATTTTTTCCACTTCTATCCATTTACTGAAAATGGGCACAATTCCTGCTTTGAAATGATATCTATCATGTTTTGGTACTTTAAAAAAAAAAAAACCATACGTTCTCATTTCTGTACTATAGGTGGCAAAATTTTCCCAAATATTTAAGTTTTGGATTTTTTTATGCTTAAAAATTCTTTTTTGACCAATAGAACAAGGTCCTAGGAAGCTCCATATTATTGAAAGCTACTGATAATGCCCTTGGTTGTCTAACACAACTCATTCACAAGACCCTATTGCTGAAGTCATCACATACCGGAGCTGAAGGACATCAAGAAATTAAGCAGCATCTGAGCTAGAAGTTTCTTGTCTTTCAGCATTGGGCTGGGGGAGCGCAAAGTTATCAATTGTCCTATCATGCTGTGGACCCTAGGATGTATAATGATCATAATAACAACCTGTCTGACAGGTTATGTCCAGTTGGGGCAGTAGTGACAGAGCTACTATGGGAGAAAGCAATCACTTTTAGCCCTGAGACCTGCTCCATAGGAGAAAATTCATGCCTGATACTGTAAACCTAGGCAAGAACCAGTAATTAGGGAGGTCATACGCCTCAGCTGAGAAGCTACTACTGATGTTTTGCTAAATGGAAATGATACTAAACTGCCTCTCAAATGTTTATACCCATAGCTTAGTATCACTCTCAGCCTAAACAACGGAGGCTTCTTTTTTTGTTGTGAGCATTGGTTAATGCAGATTTATAATCTTGCAGAGTGTGGAAAGTAAGAGACTGTGGAGTACTTAGCTCTAAATGTGGCATCTATCTTATTCCCTCCAGGGCCTAAAGAACATCATAGAAGGGGAAATAGAAAAATTGGGAGAGACAGAGTTTGGGCAGGGTGGCTATGAAACAGTGTCCTCTAGTCTTGACATCACCTTTGTACATATGATCTCAATTTGGTTGTGTTTAACCACACAAGACCTTCACAAGACTGGTCCTGTCACAATTTGATTATGCACAATGGAAGAATTCAGCTGTCCTTCGCCCTCACTGAAGAATTATAGGTAGTTAGTTAAAAGGTACTGGGAAGGGTGTGTATTAGGTTCTCCAGTGGTATAGCCACTGATAATTTGCCCTTGTTCTAGTAAGTAAACTCTACTCCTGAGAGGATTCATAACAAAACTCAGGATATCAAAAATTAAAAAATAAAAAAGGATACCAAGTTAAGAAAGAACTCGTGGAAAGAAAGTTTTCTCTGAAAGAGAGAGCAGGGTAAGAGAGTGCTAGGGAGAGAAGGTTGGAAATGACCAAAATTCAGTAAACACAGGTAGAACATTGTCAGTGAGTTAAAAAAAAATACAGTCCAGTCTTCAACCCATTTTACTTCTTGAGGATGTAGTTGTGAAGGTCAAGGATACTTTCAAGACTTCACTTAGAAATATCCTCAGCTAAATGTCTGATTGCATTGCTCACAAATTCAATCTTCTATAAAAATACACGAATACAATTCAGCCAAGACAAGAATGCATTTTCCTCCAGATTCTACAAAAGCATGCTGAGGCTTCATCAAAGTCACACATATTTCCACAGTGCATCTCTAAGCTGCTCAACCTTCTTCCCACCATTAATTTCCAAGGCCCCTCACGCTTTAGGCAGTATTCACAATAGTGCCTCATCTTGATATCAAAATATGTCTTAGTCCAGGCTGCTGTAATGAAAAGCCATGTACTTGGTGGTAGAAACAACACAAATTTCTTCCTGACTGCTCTGGAGGCTAAACGTCTAAGATCAAAATACAAACAAGATGGATTTCATTCAATGCCTCTTCTCTGGCTTGCAGGTGGCAGAAGAGATCTTTTATTCCCCATATTGGATCCTATCAGAAAGAATTCTATTTTATTTTTTAACTCTGATCACCTCCTAAAAGCCCTTTCATAAATATAATTAATCTGGTCATAAGTATTCCAATATACAAATTATAGAGAGACACAACTATGCCCAAACAATGAGCTTTCTATGTTGCAAAACAGACTGCTATTGATTTAGTAACTTAAGGTATCCACATTTATCATCTTGTAGATTCATGAATATAGCCAAGGATGGCTTCTTTGGGTGCTTTGCAAGTCTGGAATCAAGGTGCTACCTTTGCTGGCTCTTATCTGGATTAGTTAAAAATACATCCACTTCCAATTCTACTTCAGTTGTTGGCAGGGTTTATAGCCTTTTTAATTGTAGGACTAAGGGCCAGAGCCATTCTCAGTATGTGGAAACCACCTCAAGGGTTTCCCTAGTTCATTGCTATGTAATTTTGTCCATAGACCTTCTCACTCCCTGTGATAAGTAATAGAAAATTTCATTTTGGCTTACAGTTACTTGCCCAGGGTTTCATACCTAGTAAGTGACAGCCCTATTTCAAACCTAGAAAGATTCCATTATGGAACCATGACTCCCAAAACCACCCTGAAAGCTTCCTTATACTATGACAGCTCCCTAGAACTTATACTAGAAAACATCCTAGTTATCAAATTGTTGTCAGAAAGTCATTCCTGAAACTATCAGGAATGGATAACAATAAATAGTCCTGGCAGGCAGACTGAGCCTGATTGTTATACACAAAACTGAGGCTCTTTGCATTGTGCTATTTGTTCCTTGTCAAATGTCAGTTCCCTAAAGCCTCTGCATGATGGAAATTTGTGCCTGAACCCATTCATTCCTCATCTGGCATTGCTCATCAACTGAAGATTCACTTTAGATAGTACAACGTCACATCAACCTCTACATGGTAACTAAAAATGCATTCTGGGAGTAAAGAAAGCTTAAAGTTTAAATTTTATTAAACTAATCACATTTTCATTTATAGATTGCTTCATTATTCATAGGAAAGAAACAGGATGAACACATACACTATGTTTTGAGTCAAATTAAATTACAATAATCTGTGCATAATTGCATTTCTTTAAATACTGAGTTTACATAAAAACCTTGTCAAGCGTTTAATCATTACTGATGATAATATATAAACATATATTTTCTCAAACCTACAAACCAATACCCAGTTTTGTTTTTTTTTTCAAAATAAAATTGCTTTTAGCCCGGCAGTGGTGGCTCATGCCCTTAATCCCAGCACCTGGGAGGCAGAGGCAGGTGGATCTCTGTGAGTTTGAAGCCAGCCCGGGCTACAGAGTGAGTTCCAGAAAAGGCACAAAGCTACACAGAGAAACCATGTGTAGGTTTCTCGAAAAACAAAACAAAACAAAACTTCCTTTTATTGCAGAATACTGTCTCACCAACTCACTTCTAGGGTTATAACCCTGATGGGTTGTAATGGACTCTGATGATTTACTGAAACTAGAAACTACTGAAACTATTTGATATTTACCCAGGTCCAGGAAAAACTTCTTCCTCTACCTTGTCGTAGAACTCATGTACATCTGTCCTAGCAAGCTCTAGTTTAAGTAAGTGTTCTCTTGGTATTTTGTTCAGGGCAAACTACTGAGCCTTGATAGCTCTTGTGTGCAATATTCAGTTTTCAGTTTCCATCCCTCCCCACCATTGTTCTCAAGTGCATGCTTGTCTTGTTCTTCACACACAGGCTTTCCTCTGCATCCATTCTATGAATCTTCATCTAAATGCAGCTTCTGTAGGCTAGAGGTTAGCATAGTTGCCTCACATTCTGTCTAAATATCTCAGGCCTTTTGACATTGAGACATGGAACTGTCATCTATAAATTTCAAACTGAAAACCATACATTCAAGTTACAAAAAATTCCCATAATGCTTAAACTTTATGATTTGTGTTTGGCCCCATTTCTGTGGATTGTGAGTTGAATTCACCCCGTCTTTGGATCCAGTTACTATATTTCAATCTCCTTGGTGGTTCTGGTTGTAGTAGTTTGTAAAGCTATGCTAGTTTTCCAGTATGGAAGGGCTGACACCAGTAACTGGCTTTGCACTACTCCTTGCCTCTCTTATAGTGGTTTATGTACCTTTTACTAAACAATCGGCTTGCTCAGTTTCCGGAATATAGCAGTTTTTAAACTGATTGATAGTTTTAACTAATTTGTTCACTGAAAATCTAGATACATTTAAGTACTAATTTAGAGTACATATATTCAATTTCAAATAATATATTATCCAAGTCATTTAAAGATATACCTTCTCTGAACCTTGGAACAGTTTCATTGTCATATTGACAGGGCACCCACAGTAACAGCTTGCTAGACTCTGTGAGACTTTGCTAGGGTTTGTGTGGATTAAGACTTTTGGCACCTAGGCAATGGTTTTATCTGACAATTAGACTTCTGATTTTCTCATGCATATATTTTAAAAAATGATAGAGGACATGATATACTATTTTTTTATCATATCAGAATCTTTTTAACCATGCACCATTAATATAATTATCAAAAACATTCACTTTGTATATACAGAGAATGTGAATCATACACACCTTCATCCAAGGCACTTTCTGCTATGGTCTCAGGACAGGAACCTGATGAAAGAAAAAAAAAATCATAAAGATACTATTCAATACCAAGACATAAAACTAAAACATGTGCCGGGCGGTGGTGGCGCACGCCTTTAATCCCAGCACTCGGGAGGCAGAGGCAGGCGGATCTCTGTGAGTTCGAGGCCAGCCTGGGCTACCAAGTGAGATCCAGGAAAGGCGCAAAGCTACACAAGAGAAACCCTGTCTCGGAAAACCAAAAAAAAAAAAAAAAAAAAAAAACTAAAACATGTTTTAAACCTTTATCCGTGATTACAATGTGTATCTACCTATATATTATCTAATATCTACTAAAAAATATATTATCTTTTGCATTTTTAATTAAAGTTCAATAAGACAAAAGAAGGTGAGCCATGAGTATGCTGAACTACGTCTCATTTTGAACCTCTAAGAAACTGTTCTTTTATGTCTTAAGCCTTTTTTTGCCTCAGGAACAAGTGTTGGAGCAGATTCTGATTCACAATTCTGTCAATTTTATGCCAATAATCATACTTCACACTTTTCAAATATGCTATATAATTTATCTTCAGAATACTAGGAAGAAGAAATAGGTCAAACAGATTGAATCATAATAAAAGCCTGACAACATTCGCTCATGAAAAAGTGGCAGTGGAGACCAATTAAAGCTAACTGTGGGTCATTATCATGGTAATAATGCATTTAAGTTTCTCAATGAATCTGGAATAAATGCACAAATAATAGACTTGAATGTGTTGTTTAAATGAACTTGGGCATTTTAGGAAACAAAAGATGAAATAGAACCAAATACCCTCATTTTAATTTTATTATTCTATTACATTTCTAATTTCCAAATATTTTCAAAGACATAATCCATAAAAGCACATATCTAAATCTTAGGATTTTCTTGGCAAATGTGTTGCAACAATTATAAGAACTTTAGTGGAATGTGTAAAGAATAAGGGAAAATCATTATTTTATGCATGTTTTGGTGACTTTTCAGCCTATCAAACCAGATATAATAAATAAATCAATAAATAAAAAAGAAAGAATAAAAACTCCAGAACACAATATTCTTTGTTATCTGTAACAGTATGCTCAAGTGAAAATTTTACATTGAGTGAGAAATAACAACCATAGAAACAAATAATTTTTTTTCTTTTACATTTGTTTAACAAAAATCTGATAAGACTTTGTTCTTAAAGGTACCTACAAGTCAATTGAATTTAAATGATAAGTTGGGGGATATACATTTCTGTTTGCAGGAATTTCTGACAGTGGGAAAAATCCAAGACAGTGAGCATTCTAGAGCGAAGGAAATGCAATCAAGATAAAGATGTACAGGAGAATATACACATGTATATATGCACAGACATGAGCATCCCCAAGTGCACACATACGCACACACTCCCTTAGGAGTTCTTCACAACAGGGGTGATAAGAGGATCAAGAACCATACCATACATACACAGGTATAAACAGAAGAATATTCTAGATTAAATTATTGGCTTCATAGTCAAAACTAGAATGGGATGCTTTCTGGATTTGGATATTTGTTCCAAATATATCAGGCACTTTGAGCTTTATACAATTTATATATCATTCTCTGAAACTCACCTCTCACAGTGAGGTGTTTGTAAATGCTAAATTATTTATCCAAAATAAACTGCTTAGAATAGTTTGTGGGATGCAAGAAGTGACCAAAAGGTGCCATCTCTGAAAAATTGCAAACTGTTGATAAGCCAAAATAAGTCCCCCACCACTGTTTTGTGACTTAGATTTCTTGATGTGCCCGACTCCCCCCATTTCTCCTCTACTCTTCGTTTTCAGTGTGAAATTGCTGTTTGTACTTTTCTTTCTGTTTTGTACAAAATGCCTGAAGAACACAGGCACAGGAGACAAGCTTTCATTTTAGAGAAACTGGAGTTAAAATGGCAGCGCTTTTCACTTATTTTATTTTGATGGAATGAAGCTTTAAAATGGAACTTAATAGACATAATTCTAGGTTCAGTCTAGGTGTGGTCTGGCATGACTAGAGGCACAGAAAATCTCTTTAAATGACAGAGATACACTTAATATTCCCCAAGGTGAAGAAAGACAAGAACCCGAAAGTCTAGTGCCTGTGGCTGTGGGAGTGAGGAAGCAGGACTGTATAAAAGCATGGAGGTCAGCAACACTACCAAGCTAAAATGAATTATCATGGAAACACATGGCACCACAAAGTCAGACCTGAGCTTAGAAAGGCAGTATTTAATCAGCCTCTAAACACATTTTTTTTGGTCCCAGAATAGTCACCATATTAGAAATTGTACTAAAATTGGATGGTCTGGTGTTTGTGGTAGGCAGACAAACCTGTAATGGGAATATTTTATTTTAAGAAAGGGAACACCATTTTCCCCTGAAGATCAGTTTATTTGAACTGAAAACAAGCAAAAACCGGGTGAATAAAAAGTCTTCAAAGATTTTTTTAAAAAGCAGAATAATAACAATGAAAAGGAGGGAAAGACTGAATAGACGGACCACAACCTCAATAAGAAAAGTTCTAAATGTCACACTGAAATTCAGACAATGGTTAACCAGCTATTTGCATTCAGTAAGTGGCAGGGAAGTTCTTCCACCCAGTGACTCTCTACCAAGATTGATTTCTTCTCTACTCCTACCCTAAACATTTAACACTTTCTCTTTCACATGCTTCTTCATAAACCTCATGCTTTCAATGTTCCCAGCCTCCATGGGACTGCCCATTAGTGAGCATGTTCTTCCCTTTTCTACCCTCCACGGGTCCCCTCAAAGCAGCCTTCAACAGACCTAATGAAAGAGTATATCTCAAAGACCTTAACTACAGAGAACAGGTTCTTCATGGGTGTGCCCTTTGTCTACAACAGTAAATACCTTTTAAACTTAAGTATTTTTTTAGAGATTATAGGATAACTACACCATTTTCCTTTTCCTTTTCCTCCCTCCATTCATTACCATGTATACTTCTTGCCCTCTTTTTATCTCATGGCTTCCCTGCTTTATTAATCTGTGTGTGTGTGTGTGTGTGTGTGTGTGTGTGTGTGTGTGTGTGTGTGTTCCTAAATTTGTCATTACACCTGCTTAATACTAAATACATAAATACAACCCACTCATTCCTATAGTGTTGAGTGTATGTATATGTTTTTAGTGGTAATTATTGCTCTTGGCTAACTAATTTGTGTGCTCTTCCTGGGAAACAATCTTTCTCCAGCTCTCAACATTTCTTGATTCCTTGTAATTCTATGTCTATGGTTGAGGCCTCATGAACTTCGTCTCCTTCACATTAGCATTGTCTATTGGCATTATCCTTGTTCAGATCATTTTTAGACAGCTATGTTGGTGAGACTTCCTAGTATAGTTTCTGACATTTCTAGGATACACAAACTCACAGCTGTGCTAGAATATTATTATAAGGTGTGTTACATTTGCTTACGTTGCATTTGTTTAACTCTGTGAAGCTGTGTTACTACTGTGCCTGTCTAAAACACCTGGTGGTCTAATAAAGTACTGACCAATAGCATGGCAGGGGAAAGGATAGGCAGGTTGGCAGGCAGAGAGAATACATAAAGGGAGAAATACATCTGGGAGAAGGAGAAAGAAAAGAGATGGAGAATTGAAAATGGGGAGCCAGAGAAGGAGGAGGACATCAGAGGCCAGCCACTCAGTTACACAACCAGCAACAGAATGAGATTTAGAGAAGAGGATGGGGAAAAGCCCAGAGGTGAAAGGTTGACAGGATAATTTAAAGTTAAGTAAAGCTGGCTAGAAAGAAGCCAAGCTAAGGCTGGGCATTCATAATTAAGAATAAGCCTCTGTGTGTGATTCATTTGGGAGCTGGGTGGTGCCCCCCAAAAAGGAGTAAAACTATCAAAAACATACAGCTAACTTCCTGTTCCTCTGACTCTTTAATTCTTTCTGTGCCCAATTCAACAATGTTGTTTGTGCCTCGAGTCTAGGCTAGGAGTGTACATATCCTTTTAATACACTGAGACTAGTATTAAGAAACAGCCTAGAGGAAATTGTCATCTTGACTGGCAGTGTAGACTGGAACACAATTGGATAACTTGTTTCAGATTCTGAAAACCTCCTTTCTCCCTTTGATCCAGCTGTTTCCCTTCTACATGTTCCTCTAAAGGAATAGTCACAGATGCTCGCAAACATTAACATATCAAGCTAATCCACTTAGTACTTGTACTAGATACCTCCTTCACACATAAGCAAGCTAAATATCTCAGGCTGGATGATCTCATATTTCAAAGAAAATACAATATTTTTTTATGCTGGGTAAGCTATGCGTGTGGGGTAAGCCCCCCAAACAATTTAATTGAATGTGGATATTTAGTGATTTTATAATTGTCAGTGAAGAGATAAAAGGATTCTAATATATGAAACTTAATACAAAATTCAAGGAATTCCCTTGACCCTTCACATCTTTCCACATATTTCCTTATACTTGCAGCAATATTGGCATGTATATTTTTGGTGGGTGATATGTGGTGTGTAGTGTCTGTGGGAGGAGTCAGAGGTTGATGTTATCTATATTCTTCAGTCCCTTTACACTTTATTTACTTAATCAGGGTCTCACACATGAACACAGAGCTCATCTAACCAGCTCGCCCTGGGGATCCCACCAGCTGGCTTTCATGTGCTGGAGATCTAAACTCGAGTCCAAACACTTGCATTCCAAGCACTTTATGTACTGAACAATGTCCCATCCTCTGATGTTTTGTTCCATAAGAGAATAAAACACCTCATTTTTCTCAGGAGTAGGCATGAGTCACAACTGTTTTTTAGAAGAGTCCAAGAGAGGAGGAGAAATGCTTTGCTCTCGGTAGTTTTTAAATACACATGGCAACTGCTCTGTTCCTGAAGTGATCTGTCTCTCTTTATTATGGTCATAGTGATGTGCACTGATAGTATCCAAAGGAAAAAGTTTAATTCCCTCACAGAGATGCAGAGTATCTCATGATACAACATATAGAAGTATGTTCCATGCTCTGATCAGTTGCCTGTTATATGGTTTATACACTGTTTGATTAAAATATAACAATCTAAATGTTAAATACCATGATCTCCAAATAAGACTTAAGCAAGTTTAAGGTGTATACTGCACATACTCATGAAAGGCAACGTCTGGTGCTAAGTTAGACTGACACCAGGATATTTAGAACATTCTGGCACCTAGTTCTTGTCACAAATTGGTAATGACCAGGAAAGATACTTTTGATATAGCCTTTATGGACTATCTTTTAAGAAAACAGATAGAAAGACTTCTGTGATTATTCCACACTGGTGTTATTATTTATTGTGTGTCATCTATTAATTTATCTATTACCTTGTATTTACTCTTAAATAGTCCTATGTATTCTTCAAGAAGATAGTAGTAATTTTCCAATAAATATAATTGTGGAGAGCCAACCCAGGCAAATGGATGAGTTCTACCTCATGCCTTAAGGTCTGCCTTGTCTAGATCACAATGCTTAAAATGACTTACGATGCCAATGTCATGGACACCATCATCGGGAGTGCCAAGCCATAGTGTACCCTAAAGCCAGCAATATTGAACTCATGTGCTACTGTAGTCAATAAAACACTTTGAACATTGAATTTTATTTTATTTCCCTAAAGGGATATGCATCTTAAAATTAATTCTCCCAATTAAGAATCTGTAGGAGTGATGAAGACCTCGGTAGAATATGCACCTCAAGAAACGGAGCGCCTTTAAGGACCACTTTACTTCCTAGTAACAAAGAATCAGTGATATGCAAAGGTATTTGGAACCCTATTATGCTGATGATTAGGCTTGGTGTCCCAGGGCTCACTGACCAGTATCTGTGTTCTTTGGTAAGTTGTGTGCCCTCACAGGACATGAAAACTATCCAGAGAATCCTATAGTGAATATTTTCAAGTTCAAAGGCTAACAAAAATCACATATTTCAATAAATACTACACTTGTAACATACTGTTTATATTTTTTATTTTTAGTATCTACTCATTTATTCAAATAGGATACTGAGGGATTGAAGAGATGCCTCAGAAGTTAAAAACAGTGACTGCTTTTCCAGAGAACCAGAACTCTATTCTCAGCACTCACATGTTTGTTGACAATCATCTGTAACTCCCATCTCAGGGAATTTGACATTTTATTCTGGCTTTTGTGGGTATCACATGACAAGAGACACATGCAGGGACAACACTCATATATATATTTTTTTTAAAAAAAAACAAAGGAGATACTGAACTTTTATACATATTGCAAGCATTCATTCATCAAAAAGTGAGGAAATTCCAACTATATACAAAGGACCAGCATCAATGCATTTCTTCTGTTCCAGGTTTGTGGATACTGGAGAGCCTACAGTCCTAAAGAAAAGTTAATCATGATATTCTCTTCCTTGTCTCTTAAATGCTTGATTTTCCAATCGCCCAGACCTCTGACAACAGAAGACAAAAGAAGAGTTGAATGAATGCCATGCAATCAACACTGTCACTGTGATGCACCTTACAGAAGGCAGGATGGAGGACACTGCTCTTTGTTATTTTTGAATACTGGACTTGGGTTCCAGCTCAGAAATCAGAATGTCCCATAATCATCAATCAATACTAGGCATTAATGAATCTGTCACCTCACAAGATTATCAACTAATTACATCAATAATCGGATCCCATTTTACTTTGTCTTTTTAATTTTAACCACAGAGACGTACCCATGAAGGTCACTTGCTTTATGGTGCTGTTCACACAGGCACATCATTAATGTACTAGTTAAAATGTTTCTCTGAAGCTGAAGGGCTGAGTCCTTGTGAATTTTAAGCTATATTTTTTGTTGTTGTTTCTATTATTGTTGTTTGTTTGCTTGTTTTTAAGGAAGGAGATCAGGCCCCAAATTCTAGTTTTGTCAGACATTTTATGGTTTTGAGCAAGTCATTTTACTTCCTTGGCTTTCATCTTCTTCATTACAGAATGGAATAATTAGAAGTGCAATCTGAAGATTCACTCATTTTTGAATTCTATTCTGATTCTTCATCTAAGATTTTAGCTGGGGGGAAGTGTGATACAAGAGACACATACATGCACATACATGAGACATATATATAAAGTTTCTCATAGTAACTTGAGGCTAGAATTTATTATTATTATTATTATTATTATTATTATTATTAATTGTTATTATGCTGATCCCAATTTCATTCTCATATCAGCCCACCTTCCATTCCACTATAAGGAAACTACCCAAAAGGATAATTCACTCCAGGCTGTCCTTCTGCAAAAGTCACAAAATAGCTTTCTACCTTCTATGCTACTGTATACAGTTCTTGGTCTAGGTATTTTGGAAGTCCCTGGCCCCTATTAAGCTGAACTACCCTTCCATTCTAGGGACTCCAATGAATATGCTATAACTCAATTCTGTATTTTTCGCATTACTTTCCAGTTTCTACACTCAGGCCTCATTGATCCTTAATTCTGTTACACTCAGCTCAAACCATCCCCTCTTCCAGGCTTTGCCTAGCTTAAGTCCCCAGTATGGAGAATTCTGAAATGTCTTTCACTCTGTCTGATAATCTGGAAGTTCAGGTGTTGTTTTATTTTCTTTCCTTAAAAATACTTGGAAATTTCTGTGCAGAGGGGTTTTATTTTATGTCATATCTAGCACCTAACACAATGCCTAGCATACAAAAGACACTCAGAAAATATAAGTTGACTGGAAGCATGAAAGAATAACCAATATGCTTCATGGACATAAAGTATTATAGTCTCTCTTTTCCCATGTTCTAAATCATTAGTTCCTTGTACCTCACAACAGAGAGCCATGCACATGAGTGGGAAAGTGTTGCTGGCTGAAGCATGTCAGAAGTGGCTTCCCAACAGACACTTGAATATTTTAAAATAAGTTTTACTTTCAAGATCTTGAATTAAAAACAAAAAAGTAAGATCAGTGTAGCCTTGCAAGGCACCATTTATATCCTTTTTCCAACAACTGCTCACTTCCACTTCACAGCACACCGACAGCAAATCTCATTTGTTAACTAAATAATTGCCAGCTAATTTTAAGCAAGGAGTCAGAACACACATTCGCCTGTCTTTGGGGTTGAAAGGCATAAATTTGGGAATCCAACTCTAAAAATATTTGTGATGTAGAACATCTATGAAAGGTTGATCTAGGTACCACTGAAGAGAGCTTTATAAATAAGTAGCTTCCCTCATAAAAGTTCACATTTTGAAATCCTTGTGTTTTCCTGACTGACCTATACAAGCACAGGAAGTACAAGGGGCAAAAAAACAAAAAAGAAAAAAACAAAACAAAACAAAACAAAACAAAACAAAAAACACTCTTACATCTGGACCTCAGACCTTTTTCTGCAAAATTAGATGATGACAATAGATTGTGTTTAGACAAGTGTCAAATGCTTATTTGGAAACAGGAAAAATTCTTAAGAAATATCTGCTGCAGCTTTTATCTGATGTACTGTCCAAACACACAAGAGCATGCACATGTGTGTATACAAACACACAAAGACCTAAAATGTATGCATTTCCTTGGAACATACCCTGTTGACTCTGGAACAGAGACTGAACCACTGTGTTTAGCAGGCTTTTCAGCACACATGACTGCTTTTTGTCAGGTCTCAAATTGGATCCCTTTCTTCAGAAGTGGCTTCAGACTCCCAGTGGCTGCTTGAGTATTTTTCTTTCAGAAATTTGACAACACAATAGGCATGATATGTGAAAATGCACCCCAGTAGACATTTGGGATGCCATACAAATAGTGTCTAACATGTATCTTGAGACCATTGTTAAAATGATAATTGACAGGCTGATGTTGTGAAGGTTTTCTTAGGGTTTATGATGGTTAATCTTGGTTGTCAGCTTGATTAGAAATGACATCAACCTGAAGGCAAGCCACCCTGTACAGCTATGAGAAATTTTCGTGAACAGGTTATTTGAAGAGGGTAGACCTACCATAAATGCACCTCACTCCTTTCAGTGACAGCCCATGAAAAAAGAGGTTGAAGAAATAAGCCTGGGGCTTTTGCATGTTTGCCTTCACTCTTTCTGGCAACTCACCTGCTTTATTACTGTTGCCACAGTGGCTGCTGCATTCATTCACTGATAGAAGAACTCAGCTTCTTTGGGCTTCCAAATTTGTACTGAAAATCAGTGACTTCCCAATTATCTCCCAACCCTTTACTGAGCAGCTACCAAATTCTCTGCCTCTGCTGGATTACCGAGCCTGTATCACATAAGCCAGTTTAATAAATCTCATTCAAGGTCCCTAACTACTTCAGACCACTTGATTAGAATTTGAAATGTTATTTTTGCTTACTGACAGCTTACTGAGTGAATATAGATGAATATTTAAAAGACTAATGAGAACCTTGAAATTTTCAAAATGGAGGTAAGTTACAAATCTGTTAATTGAGGAAGCAAAACTGGTACATTCTATACTATTCAGTAGCACACATGGAAGCCTGGATTGGGGAAAGTTTAGGAAGTGCCAGGATTGTGCAGACAATTTGTTAAGACCTAAAAGTAGACCAGTCATCTCAGAATTTTAAGTCCAGTAATTTCTTTTGTAGAGTATGCTGCTGTCTGTTGGAAAAACTTTTGGCAAAATAGCTTTCTGAATTATACACAAGTACCATGAAGACAAGGACATTTGCCTTATGATCTGTACTTCTTGAACTATACTATCCTATCAGCTGAGACGCTGTCATAAACACTCATTTTATAAAAAGTGATTCAGGCTTTGAAATAAACTGCTGCCTCGGAGACTTGGGAAAGCCTCAGAGAAGTAGGCTATTTTGTTGGGCTGGTGTCCCACATATCTGTTGCCTTGGAAGTTCTCTAGTTTAACACTATTTGACAAGTAAATAATTTATAAATACCTGTTGACTGAATTATATTATGCACAAGCCTGAAAGATGAAGCCAAATAATTTAAGCACATAAAGTGAAACAACCAAATCATCATGAGACTTACTATCCCATGTGTGTAGTCATGTTAAAAGCTTTTTTAAAATTCCACCCTGCTTAACAGTGATTCTTTTCATTGAAAAAAAAACTAAAAGAAAAAGGTGATATTAAGTATATTATCCTGGCAACAGCAATTCTTACAGGTTTCTTGTGGAAGCCTATCTCTTCATTTTAGAGACTGCATATGTTACATTTCCAAATGATGTTTTTCCCATTATGAGAAATGTGCACCCTGCATATTTATTTTTACTGACTTTCAAAGCAAGCATATTGCACAGTGTAGTGAGAAACAATTCCAACTTCTCTCTTGCATAAAATATCAGAGCTAATAATTTAACAAGAAGAAACAGAATCTTCTTTTTCTTTTCATTACACTTCCCTTTCAACAAAAGCTTTGTTAGCCCACCGAGTCATGACGAGTAATCCTTTCTGTGCTGGGTACACTGTTCTCACCAAGGACATAGCAAATTAAAATGTAATATGCACCAATGACACTGGGAATTCTCAGAAATGGATACCAGTGTAAGAAAGAATCTATAATTAAACTAAAATGCACATTTTAATTATAATTTCATTAAACAGATAGAATATAATAAAATGCAGTTGGAAGAATCCAAAGGATTCCTAGTAATGAGTGCAAGCAAAGTATCTCAGTTTGTCCATGGCCCTGCTTTCTGCTGAAGGCTCTTCCCTCAGAGCTTGAGTTTTTGTGTCTTTCCAAGGATTTGGAAGCAATTAAATAATTTCTTTTGCCACTTCATCCTAAACTAAGGTAATTATTCTTCCTTTGTCTTAAACTTCATTGCTCGAGAGTAAAATTGCCCACAGCACTTATCTGTTCACTGAATATACAAGTGGGTGCTGAAGGCAACTGACCAGTCAGCTGTCAGAGGTTTTCAGCAAACCCATGAATAGTTGTAAATAACAGGGAGAAAATTCCTTCTGTGTCTGTTTTAAAGATAAACAATAACCTTGGAAGTCATAAAATATGCTATTGTAATTGGCATTAATATGTCACCAAACATTCACAGCAAGTTAAAATGAGTCCAAAAAATTTACTATAACATGATCAAAAAAAACCTTTTTACTTAAAAGTAAAATTCCATCGTGTTTGACACAAAATGAACTCAATTTTAAGGTTGGTATTCTAGATATACCTGTGCAGAAATGGAAACTAACAGATTTAGAAGGTTTTCTGTCCAGCTCCAAAACACAGATAAATCAGAGATACAGGTGGAATTTGCAGAATATATTACAGAAAATGTGAAGTGATAAACATCATTAACATTGTATTCTTTAAGCTTGTAAGAGTTTTATGGTTTCTGTGGTATCTATAAACTTTCAATCACAGCATCCACAACTAACTATATTTACAGCATCATGAGAATTTTAATTCTAACCTCCCATTAGAATCACAGTTCATTTTAAGACTTTCTTTCCTCCTGTCTGACCCACTCCTTTCCACTTTTATGATTAACTTTCATAAAGAAACTCTAACACCAGACCATGAAACTATCATGGCATACATTATTTCAAGAACTTTTAATTAGCAAATCAATGCCCTTATAGACTAGACTCCTCAGAGCAAAATACTAGTGTGTTAGCAGAGCTCTGTGAGCTTAAAATAGAAAGAAAATTTTATGTAAAGTGGACTGTTTGTGTATATTTACTGTATTTAAAGATCAGCTATATATGTGTGTGCACATATGTAAGCTTTTATCTCAAACATTTTATTGATAAAATTTTCCCTAGTTTGAGAAATACCTGGCTTGGACAGATTTCAGATGGATGGATCTGTGTTAATGATCACTGTTGAGTAACATGCATGTCTAGACAAAGAGTTCTAACATTCTCCAGTTCCAGTTTTGTAAAGCACATCAAGATGTTCGTAGATAATAAATAGGAACAGAAAGGAACCAGCAAACTTGGGGTGCATTCAGTAGTAGCTATATGCATAGCATGTATAAGGCCAGAGTCCAGTCTGCAGAAGAGGAACACGGGAGTGTTAGAGTAGAAAGAAAAATATAAATTCAAACTTGCTGCCCAGAAGACAGCACTGTAATATCTACAGGGAAAAAAATGTCAGGATAATAAAATTACTGCATGAAATATGCATCCAAAGTATCTCTCCTGGAGTATTTATTAGCTACAAAGGAAAATTAGAAATCTACAATTGAGTCTTGATCCAGTCAGTGCACCATACCATGTGCCCAGACACAGTGCCCAGAGACAGACTAAGCACTGTGTCTGCACTGTTCTTGCTAACATGAACACCCGTTTAAAGGAAAACACCTCAAGTTCAAATGACAGTATTCTTCCAATGGAAATAAGGCTATACAACAAGTGTTTCAAGAACATGATTGCATATGCTTCTACAAAGAATTTATGTGCTCATTACCCATGTCCTTAAAGGTAAAAAGGAATAGCCATAGTTATATTTCCTACTACAGTGATAAGCAACTTTGGCACAATATTATTAAGTACAGGTAAGGTCTTAGAGACCATACTGAAATCTCACCTGATTTATATGGCTATCCCTTTCTTTTTCCAACACCTACATAGTATTCCAGACTTAATCTTTATGTATCATTAGTTTTGTTAATTTCATTTACCTAAAGTTTCCTATCAGTTTTTAACTATTCATAATTTAAATACCATTATAATAAAGCCTAAATTAGGTCATGATATTAATGAAACTAACAAACTCCAAATTCTTCCATTCAGCTGCCAAGTAATTCTGATATCACCATTTCCATAATTTTACAGAATTCACTATCTCAACTTTCCCCCTCCAAACAAATTACTATTGTCTATTTCAATATCAATTTGCCAAAATATGAGCAATTATTTATTGGTTGCTGCTGAACATCTTTGGATTATGAAGATGTAAAATGATGGTAATGCATCTGTGGTAGTTTGTAATTGGCTCCCATAATCTCATAGGGAGTGGCATTAGTAGGATGTGTGGCTTTGTTGGAGTGGTTATAGCATTGGTAGAAGAAGTGTGTCACTGTGGGAGTGGGCTTTGGGGTTTCTTATGCTCAAAATACTTCCCAGTGTTTCAGTCAGCTTCCTGTTGCCTGCAAGATGTAGGACTCTCAGCTATTCCTCCAGCACTATGTCTGCCTGTATGGTGCCATGCTCCCAGTCATGATGATAATGGACTGAATCTCTGAAACTATAGGCCAGCACCCTCAATTAAATGTTTTCTTTATAAGTAAGAGTTTCCAGTCATGGTGTCTCTTCACAGCAATAAAAACCCTAAGACAGCCTCTACCTGTACAAACAAAGGAAATAGAGAAAAAAATTGTGAAATTTATACTGCACATGCCTATTCCAAGCCAGTGAAAGATAAAATTATTTGGCAGGTATGAATATATTTGTGCACATTTCTAAGTTGCATTCATGGTTGAAAGAAAAGACAGATAACCTATAGAGTTTTGTCAGAAGAACAGATAAGATTTATCACATAAGCAAGGTTGTGTTGTTTTGGACTGTGTATTGTCATTGTTTTATTTTCTGGGGCAGATGTCACTGTGTAGCATAGGGTGACACTTAATGATCTTCCTGTCTCTGCCTCCCAAGTGAGAGGATTATAGTTGTGTACAATCAGAATCAACAATAACAAGGATTTTCTAGCTATGAATCTTAAAACAAAGGAAGACATGCCAGAATCCCCCCAAACATTATAGAGACAGAAGCGAAGTACAGCGGAAACCCAGGCCTGACAGGAGCAATGAGAATGCCTGCCAAAACATCATTGATTTGGCACGAGACCAGGGGAGCCCAACCTTAATACTAATTCTATTAACATTTTAATCACAAAATTTGTCTTTTCTTTGTTTAGCTAAATATATCATTTTATAAAATATTTTATTTCAATAAGAGAACAGATATTATTGTCTTGTTTGTGAACACTGATGTCAATAAAATAGTTCCTGGTGTACAGGGCCCTTTAGCAAACCAAAATGCTTATGGGCTCACCACTAAGTGGAAGTGTACTGTGTATATGATATTCAGAAGTGAGACTGGCACATAATGACTGTAACTTTTATTTGTACTGAGTTGAACTTACTATGTTGTGACTTTTCTGTATTGTGGATAAATGGCTAAGGATAACGACAGACACATTTCGAAATAAGTGTTGAGATCTAGAATTTAAGGAGCTGGGACACTAATTTTCTGTGTTAATTTCGTCACAGTTCATTTCAAACTTTCTCTCCTAAATATACACTTTTCATTAAGAGAATGCAGTTAGGTAACATTTCAGAGGGGAAAAAAAGGATGAAGGGAGATTTTCATTTAAAATATCAGGTGGACAGGATTGGGACAACGAGTAATATAGGCAAAGAGAGAGTAAAAGAAAGGAATTACAAAGGTCAAAGACAGAGAAAGAACAAAGATGCAAAATAAATGAAAATCTAGGAAAAATTTAATTTGAACATTGTATATCACTTTTGCATTACCAATAATCTACAACTAGAATTATAAGGAAACTATGAAAATATAAATCTTTAAAAATGTTTCTTTCCTTTTTATGATTTTATGTTCATCTCAAAGGCCAGAAGAACAGAAGAATAAAAGCTGGTCATAGTTTCTATCATAAAGAGGTAGCACTAAAATGTTATAACTAATTAAGAAACATTAAGAGGTTGTATTTTAGTCCAATAGATTAAATGCATAAGTTTAATTAAGACATAAAAAGCATTTAGTCAAAGATGGAGAAGTTAAAAAAAGAAATAGTTGAGAGGACACGGGGTGGGGTCTACTTTGTTTATAGGCAGTGTGATTAACCACATTTGTCCATGTTTTAAATAATTATCCATTTTTGCACCTCAAAGTCATGTTCAATAATGAGCAGGATTCAGCAACTACTCATCTCTTCTTTCATGTTCTTTACTGGATTCAACATTAGATATGTAATGAAAACCTTAAGGAGAAACTTCACTTGGGTAATGGCTTCACTCAAAAGTCTACAGAATCTCAATAATGCTTTTATGGATTGCTTCACTTCTTGGCTGAATTGATTGTACATTCCATCATTCTGAAGAGACCTGACATGGAATAGGCACCAATGAATATTCTTTCTGTTGGCTGGATCCCGTCACTTTCTCAATTTTACATACATTTAGTCTTCAATGGAACTATTCTGTGTTGTTTAGTCTTTCACAGCACCAGTTCTTCTTGAAAATAAAAAATGTGTCAACATTGCCAGAGTAGTTCTTATCCTCAGTGGATAAAGTATTCATATAAAGCCAAGGTAAGACTCGTAAAGAAAAACGGGCACCTGTACACATGAGGGCAACTGATGGTGTCTTCTAACCCAGCACAGATGTGCACTGGCCACCAGACATGCTCATAGGGTATAATAAACCCAGACAAGTACCTGCTCATTTTAAACCATTTCTCCCTTTTCAGTTTTTCTCTGTCACATGACTGAGACTCTTATGGGGGAGGGTGGTTTATCTCAAAAAGCTTAAACCTCTTTGTGTCTCTATCTTGCTTTTGCTGCGGTTGTTGTTGTTTTTGTTTTGTGTGTGTGTGTGTGTGTGTGTGTGTGTGTGTGTGTTTCTTCTCCTGTTTTGTCCTTTGATTTTTTTTTAGTTTTCTTTGGGGGTGGGTGCTGCAGGGGTGAGGGGAAGACATGGGAGGGGGAATTGGAGGTGAGTTGAATTAGTATGCATGATGTGAAATTGCCCAAAAATATCAATAAAGAAATTATGTTAAGGAAAAAACTTTTAAAACCAAACAAAGCCTTTGCTGCCCACTACAGGGCAGTAGGAGCATGAACTATCTCCCCAGGCTGCCCTTCATTAGTGGCTTTTCTCTCCAGTGCTGGGTATGTTATTTGTTGTTATCAGAAGATACCCACATAGAGTTTTTCATCCTGTAAATTCCTATCAGTTTAATATATGTAATTTTGATGAACTATACTCCATTTACAACAGGAAATCAAAGTACTTATGCATATCATTTTTGTTAGACATTAAGACAACATAGATATTGCACAAACTATTTGTCCATCCAATTAGGTTCTAATCTATCTCCTGTTATTTTCTGACAACTGTTTAATGTATCTGCTGAAACTCACTACATCCTTCAGTTTGGCCTAGAATATTACTAAGTCTTATAATATGTGATAAGTAAATTTTGTAAGTAAACAAATTCTCCTACGTGTGGACAACCACTGCCTACAAAGCATGCCTCCATCAGTCTCAATGGGTCAGTTTATCCCCAGAAGACTGAGGGTTTACTACACATCATGAATTTAGAAAGGAACAGTAAAACAACAGCTGAATGCAATAGATGCTAAATTTCAACAGTTTATAGTAATCTGTGTTGCAGAATATTCTACAGAATTTCAACTATAAAATATTATTACAGATTTTTTTCTTTGGCAGAAGGACTGCATTTTTCTTTCCATGTACTCTATTAACACTATATGTTTCCAGAGACCTATAGATTCCCACCTGAGATTTAAAAGATCTTTATTTTTCTGCTATAAAAATACCTGTAGTTGATTGTGATACTTGTGAAACAGGATCACATCTTTACAAATGAACAGTGTAGACAGGAGTTCCTGCAAACTGCACACATTTGTTCTAGGAGAGATTCATAAGATCATAGAAGCACAGGGTTTGTGCTTTTTTTTTTTAAAGCCCAAATGGACTTTAAAGATGATAAATGTGAGGAGTTTGTTTTGAACCTGTGCAATTACAATAATGACCTTTAATTCTTTCCTAATGGCCTAGATGGAATTAATTGGTTATTTCAATACCGGGGCTCATCTTCTCTGGAATTTTAAAAGATTCCCTAATGGGTTCCATCAAGCTTATTTAAAGCAGTCGGAAAGCAGCATTTTAAGAGCCCCGCCATTCTCCATCCTCTCTTCCTTTCATCTTTCCTCTACATTATTTGCAGAGAAGAGCCCAATTTCATATCTTTGCCATTCTGCTCTGGTCAAGCTGTCATTTAGATCTTACTGACAGTCCCTTAACTATGTTTCCTTTATGGAGAAAGCTGTATGCTTGTGAATCCAATATAGTTCCAAAAACAGAGAAACTGGTTTTCACTTACTGGAAGTTAGAAGTCTACAATTCCTACATCACTGCCATGCTGCCACCTCCTGGCTATCTTGAAAGATCTTTCTTTCTTTCTTTCTTTCTTTCTTTCTTTCTTTCTTTCTTTCTTTCTTTCTTTCTTTCTTTCTTTCTTTCTTTCTTTCTTTCTTTCTTTTTCTTCCTTCTTTCCTTCCTTCCTTCCTTCCTTCCTTCCTTCCTTCCTCTCTCTCTCTCTCTCTCTCTCTCTCTCTGATTGTACACTTGAAAATATATATTATGATGCATTTTGAAGTATTTTAAAATATATATTCCCAATAGACAACTGTTTGTGATTAGTGGCACCAAATCTAACGTTCAGCTGGTCTGAATTCCAAAGCAGATGATCATATAAATATAAAATGGGAATAGGTCAAGATACAAGATAGACAAAATAATGTTTTGTATACCATGGTTAGTTAAACTGAGCTCAGTGGAAGATTTCCTGGCATTTTCTATCATATTTCTATTTACATAATTTTTCTCATACCTTTTCAGTGAAGCAGCAAGATGGTAATTATATTCTCAAGCGATGGGAAGCTTCCAAAACTACATCCTTGCTAACAGTAGTATGCTATTGAATTCTGCTACAGCCATACAGCTAGTACTGAGCTACTTGCCAATTTACCAGCTTATGTTCACTTTAAAACTCTGCTCGCATTTCAAGGGGTAGTATATTCTTCAAGACACTGAAAGCTAATGATGCTTTTGGTGAAAATGTCCATTTACTTCACTGATACTCTCATTCTGGTGTGCTGGAGACAAAGCAGAGCAGTCTCTACATTAAATAAATGAATGGATATCTTACAATAAAAAAACTGGTTTTAAAATATAAGATATATACATTGGTTCAAGTTCAAATGCAGAAGCACAGTCAATAGTGTCAAGTCCTATACAATTGTCCTTCAATGATTATACAGGGTGATAAATCATAACAGCTCTTTGAAAATCAGAATGCAAATGGCCTCAGTAATGTTTAGCAACAGAGGATTTTCTTAACTATTTATTAAGTGCAATCTAAAATGGAAAGCAGCTGAGACAGGTGCTAATTTCATTCCTATTATTAGTAATTAGTGGTGAAATTTAATGGTGTTTGTAAGTAGGTCTGAAGCATTTGCCATATTAACAGGGTTTAGATATAAGAGGCCATTAAAATGTAGTTTTAGAGCTTAATAGACTTGGACAAACAGGTATTTTGAATAATCAACACCTCTGAAAGCATATGCCAAGTTTAAATGGTAAAATTGGCCCATTTACTGTGGGTACATGGATGACCTTGTAAGTGCTGGATATGTGTAGGTGTGTGTGTATTGTGAAACAGTATCCAGATTGCTACTAGCTGCTTACTAAACTGGAAGAAATTGGGATTCCTGTCATCACTTTGTAAGTAGATTAAATATATGCCTTAAATGTTCACATGCAAGAAGTGTGATCCACAGTATGTCACTGGTGGTCAATAGCTACTTTAAGAAGTGAGACCTAGTCTTAGCTGGAGTCATTCTTGTGGATTCCTGGGAATTTCCCTAGCATTAGGTTCTCCCTAACCCCATAATGTCTCCCTCTATCAAGATATCTTTCATTGCTCTCCCACTCTGTCCCTCCCCCAGATCGACCATCTCATTCCTTCATGTTCTCACCCCATTCCCTCCCCTTTTTTGCTTCTCTAACCCCCAAGTTGCTCATGGAGATCTCATCTATTTCTCCTTTCCAGGGCGATCCATGCATTCCTATTAGGGTCTTCCTTGTTACCTAGTTTCTCTGGAGAGGTGGGTTAGAGACTGTTTTTCCTTTGCTTTATATCTAATATCCACTCATGAGTGAGAACACATGATGTTTGTCTTTCTGAGCCTGGATTACCTCACTTAGGATGATATTTTCTAGTTCTATCCATTTGCCTGCAAATTTCATGATGTCATTTCTTACAGCTGACTATTACTCCATTGTGTATATGTACCACATTTTCTTTATTCATTGTTCAGTTGAGAGGCATCTAGATTAGTGGAGAGGGTACTTGAACTACCTATCCAAGTGATTAAATTGGATACCCATGGAAAAGAAGATGGAAGGTGTAAAAGTTATAGAGATGGAGGACACCAGGAGAACAAAGCCCTCTTAAAAAACTGAGGAAATCTCATATGAACTTACAGATATTGAAGCAGTAAGTACAATGTGTGTATGGGTCTTCACTATATCCTCTACATATATATTATAGCTTTCAGTTTAGTAATTTTATGGGAATCCTGAGTGTGTGAATGAGTGGATCTCTGATTCTAGTGCCTTCTCTTGGGGTTCTTTTCCTTGTGTTGGTTTGTCTTAAACTTTGATGTGATGGTTTTTGTTTTATTATATTTTATTTTGTTAATAAAATAAACAAAAAATAATAAAAATTTCCAAAATAAAAATTCTATTTTCCATATAAAGGTAATAAAACAGTTATCAAACACACTGCTTACTCTCAAGATGTTCAGCAATCCTTAAGGGAATGAGATAGGTGTCTATCTGTGCCATGTGTTAAGTATTCACATGCTTGTGAGATCAGAGACCAAAAAATTACACATTATACTGGGCCTTTACAGCTGCCTACAGTTTGTCAAATAAAGAAAAATGTATTTGAAAAATAAGAGTCTTATGGCTAAAATAATAGAGATTTAAAGGTTGTTATGTTTAGGGGACTGACAGACCAGCAGTGCATATGTCAATTTGGCCAAAACAGACTGTGGTAAATAAACAATGGAAGACAAAAAGATTAATCAGATAATGCAGATAATTTCTTAAAGGTTAGATGTGTCTTGAATACTATATAGTAGTAGGAGCAGTCTATTCTACAACAGACCTGATCATCAAAACAGTCAATGGTACTGCCTCATTTGTAGGTAATACAACTAAGGGGTATGGAAGATAAGGTGACTGCATTCTCACAAGTCTAAGTGACAGCATTAGAAGTTGTCTCTGGTATTCACATTCTTTTACTAGGCTAAACATCAGTGTAACTGGATATTAATTGTGAATGGTCATTTCTTTGGGTGAGCCAATGAAAACAAATTAGATAGAAGACAGCCTAAAAAGTAAAGATATCAGTTAACATGTTGCAGTATTCTTAACCATAAACATCTCTAGTCTGAGTGGTAGGGAAGTAGAAGCAGCCAGTTGTTTCAAGGCTCAGGTCACTGCAAGGATATTGGGAGGAACAGTGGGCATAGATAAAGCTCATACATGTTGTAAAACAAGCTAATATTTACACCAAAATGATAAAAGGGACAGACTTTCCCCCATCTTTCCAAATCTTTCATAAATTTTGGAGATGTTCTTGGAGGTAGAGCTGTGCTGATGTTTTGGTCCTGTATTTAGGTTAAAATAATATTATTTGTTTATGTTATTTGTAAACTGCCCAGACATAAGTTATTTCATGAATGCTCATTGTAAAAAAGGTGGAAGGAATGCTCCACTCCTCATGTATGTGGTAATACACCCGGCTGCAAAATATCAAGTGGTAAGGCTGGAGATCTGATCAAAGTTTGCAAGCCATTGCCACATATCACAAGGGAGAAAATGAAGTTTTGATCTACAGGAATATCCAACCAGCAGCTCACAGGATGCAGCCCAGGATAGCTGTGAATGCAGCCTGACACAACACTGTAAACTTAAAACACTATGCAGGAGGTTTTTGTTTTGTTTTGTTTTGTTTTTGTTTTGTTTTGTTTTGATACTTTTCTTTTTTTTCTTTATTTTTTTTAGATGCAATGCAACTGCAGGTTTCTTGAGCATAAACTCTATCAATAAAAATATCATGTACAAATGTCACACAAAATAAATGTGTGTTCTTGCTGTTTTAGACATGCGTAGCTACAGTTTTACAGTGACATGCTGCTTCCAGGGTGTTATCTTCCAAGTGCAGACAATTGAATTGGCACTACTAGGTATTACATGTGACTTGGCTAGTCAATGGCAGTGATAACCAAAGATTTAACCTATCATTGCAAGCAACAGTCATTTAATGTTACTTAGAAAACAGCTAATGCTTATTATAGATGACTAATGGTACTTCTGCCACTCAGATGTGCCATATACATCATCATATACACTGTGTTTTACCTCCATCACTCTTCTTCACACAGTGGAGATGTGAAAGGGCTCACGCTCTCCTTACTATTTTCTTGTCAATTAGTTTTTATAATAAAAGTAAATATAGTTTCTTTTATATCATTATTATTTAATACCAGAATGGCTAAAACAGAAATCAAGAAAAATTATGGATGAAGGAAGACAGTTCAATAGAAATGGGCAGATGACCATGATATTGATGTGAGTAAGGAAGGTAATGCTGCCAAATTCCATACATAACAAAGAATTGTGTTATCATGACAAAATAGAACACCTGAAGTTTGTGTTCTTAACAGTCTTCCCTAAGAGTCACAATTCAGATTCTATTGTAAAAGTCAACTATGTGCTAACATATTTTATAACAAAATGTCAAAGCCATTTATTCATAGATTGTTTTTTAAGCATTGTGTCGGAAGTTTGGTGTGAGGGGAAGGCTTCTAAAATCAGTTCGGTTTATCAGACTATAACCAGACAACTCAATAAAATTGGAAAAAATCCATCAGAAGAAGTTTGTACATAGAGTCACTAACTTTAGATTTCATTATTTGGTGAGCAATAACAGCAATGATACTGCAGATATGGCTCCACTTGCCATTTCTACTAGGGATCCTGGTGAATAATGTAGTGTTCTGAAGAAATGACTTAGTGTCATTGGAGGACACAAGGGAATCAAGAGATTTATATGAAGTGTGAGATCTATTAAAGTGGTTTTCTTTGCTTATTACAAACATATTTAGTATAGTTTCTGAAGGTGTCCCGGCAATCATACTTAAGAGAGAAGTGCTTGCAACATCTATAGGAAATAATGAAATTGCCACCTACATCCCATATGTAACAAAGTACCACTGCACAGCACACGAAGCACAAATTTATGTACAAAACATTATAACTGGGTAACATCACACAAACTGTCATCAAAACTATGAATTTCCTAAGAGCCAAGGGATTAAGTCATCTCCAAATGTAAGCATTACTTAAAGATCCTGACACCGATTATGGCCAAACCCATTAGTTTTCAGAAAGAAGATGGCTAGGCTGAAGCCAGCTGTTAAAAAGATTTTATGATTTCTAACATGTTATCAAGTTGTTTATACTTTGAAAAAGGAAATTTGTTCAAGATTTTGTAAAGTAAAAATGACAAGAATTTATCATTTTTAGTAGATTTAAGTGCTCATTTCAGTGAACTAAGCGAGTATGTTGGAGGTGAAAACCAACACATCAATACGTTTGAATCATGACAAGGTTTCAAATGAGATCAAGATTATGGCAAGCTCAAATTATTCCTTGTGATTTCATGCCCCTTCCCATGTTACCTGGACACAGTCCTATGAACAGTGAAAGCTTGTAGCCTTGAAGTTCAGTTGGATACAGGAGTTTGAAAACAGTTTCAAGGCTTTAAAAATAGTCAATGATTCAGTTTATGACTCAATGTTCAGTTGACATAAATTGTTATACAAAAATTTTCAAAGGAAATGTTTCCAGAATCTAACTGAAATAAAACATTGGCAACCTTATCTTACCATAATTTTATGGATCTTTTCTAATCATGCCATTTTCATGTCTTTTGCAGCACCTATGGTTGCAAGCAACTCTTCTCAGAAGGAAGCACATTGAGCATAAGTGTAGAAACAAACACGTACTAAGTACTGTACCAAAAGAACTCACTGAGAGCTGCTTCCATCGAACCAGATAGTGATGCAGTGACTTCCCAAGAACAAAGGTAAATGCCCTATTGCTTTATGTCTTTAAGTTTTATAATAAAATATGTTTTAAAAAATCAATGAGGTTTTACTACTATTATATATTCATATTCTTTATTAATGATAGCAACTTGTGGATTGCTGAACTATTTTTACAGGATTCTTCAAATGGAAACTGTTTAACTGAGATTATGATGTGAGGGCTGGGAAGTTGGCTCAGCAGCAAAGAGCACGTGTTTTTGGAGAATACCCAGGTTTGATTCCTAGCACCCACATGGTGGCTCACAACCATCTGTAATTCCAGTCCCAGGGCAGCCAAAACTTTTTTTCTGGCCTCTGCCAGCACAAGGCACACATGTCTTACACATGCATAAATGCAGGCAAATACTTACGTGATAAAGAAATCTACAATTAAAATTTAAAGGGTTATCGTGTGAGATTTTGATTATCTATGTGAAAGATATCATAAAAATTATGCACAAATACTTGTTCATCAGTGTTTATTATTCTTTATTGAATGTGTGCCCAAAGACAATTCATCAAATGTTGCACAGAAAAACCATAAGGCTGGACACACCTTGTCTATTATAGATACATCCCTCAGTCTAGATGGAAGAGGACAAGAGGATAAAAAGAAGCTCAGACATCTTAGCTGATATCACAAAGTATACTTGCTAATGAATGCTAGCCCAAATGGCATGTGGCAGCAGAAAAAAACTCTGTGGTGCCTAGCATGAGGGTTTGGGTAGAATACTGGAGAGTTGTCTAGATTTATATAGGAGACAATTTCTTATACCTAAGAAATAGGTAATGCATATGAGAAGACACATCCAAGGAGAATAATGAAATAATGGCCCTGAGTTTTGAACAGAATTGAAAATAGTAACATAAAATTAAAGGAAATAGCATTCTGTTGATAGTTCAAGATAAAAGGGCGAGTTTAGAATGCCATACCAGGTTTTACCTTACTGGAGAAGATGGCTAGACAGTATAAACAATGAAGAGTATTAAATACCAGACAAGGTAGAGGGTTCCAAAGAATACCCAAGATAAGGCAAAAGAGATTTAGAAAGTCTCAATAGGTAGTTGATTTCTAAAGCTGAAATACTAAAGTCCTTCATAACAACTTTAGCAACAACAAGGTCCTTCAAGTGAATATGAAGTACAACCTGAGCAAAGAAGTGTTGGTCAAGTGTACGAGAGGAGCTGACATGTAGAAAGCATGGTGAGCTCACAGCCTCCATAGCTGTGTCAGGAGGGGAATCTGTGCTTCATTTTTTGGTCAAGCAACAGAGATGGAAGTCAGTAATGAAGTGGCACACTCTTAGGCACAGCTGAACTTAATTATATAGTAAATACACAACATATTGATATACTATGTGGACTTATACCCGAACTTATAATGTTATTACTGGTTTAATTGTCTTTTTCAGTGTGTATTGTGCAAGTTGTCTTTGAAAATAACTTTATTATAAGAAAATGTCATAATTATGTATATAGTTTTTAATATATACATATATGTATAGTTTTTTAAATGCATTTTAAATATAAAAATAAATCACCTTTTTTGCTTGAATATGAAGCTGAATTTAAAATAGTTTAAAGTAAAGTTCAGATGGTAGAAGAGAACTTAAAAAAAATCAAAGATGAATGAAATGGGGAAAAGGTAAGCCAAGCCTCAGATGAACAGAATCTGAAGGAGGGGTATATAATCAGTCCAGAGCAATGACTGACTTTCAGTTAAGGGGCAGTCTCCTCTAATACAACTGAGACAGAGATTAAGACAAAATTAGAAAATGGTGCATTTGTGGTGAAATTAAAATTAATTTTAAAATTAAATTTTCTGATCATGAAAGATCTTTATTTTCTACAAAATCCAAGACAGTCATAACCAGGTTGTAATCTCATAAACTATCCACAAAAGATCTACAATAAAGAAACAATTTTCCAAGTGCACATGAGGACCCAAGTTCAGTTGGATCATGACAAATTATTGTACTAAATAATTATTTTATTGTTTCCAAAAGCCTTGTAAGACAGAAACTCTTTATTCACCCATTTCTAGGTTCATGGGTGAAGCAACTAAACCACTAAAATATTTAAATGAGAAAAATTTATTCATTGAGCTTCACATGTAATGGAAACCTCCAGAATGAAGGAAGGTGCAAAGCAGTAGGACATCATTTATGCTTTATGATAAATGTAATAAGTAAGTGGGTAACTGTAGAGGAGTATGAATGGACCCAGAAGGCATTCTATGCAAGTGACTGATACTCAGTGGAAAGGACTGGTCAAGCCTATACCTATATGTCTCCATTAACTAAAATATTCCCATCCTCTAGGTACAGCAGTGGGGTGGCAAATCTCTTGAATGGAACTCTTATGACCTTTGGTGAAATGTGGATGAAGTCAAAGACTGATGTTCCAGCTTCTGCTGTTTCTTCATGTGCCACTATACCATATTTGGGTATAGTGTCCTGAATTCTGTCAGTAGGCTATAGCCTAGGAACCAAAAGTTGAAGGAAAACACAAACGTTTGGAATAAAACACACAGAGAGAAGGCTCAGGGAGATAAGGTGCATAAGTACTTGTCAATAGTATAGATGAAGTGATTGATTCATGAGCAAAATGGTAGGTACAATCAGGAAAAGTAAGGTCACTCAGAACATCAAAATGTGAATTCAAATTAATCCTGAGAAATACTGAAAACATTGTGTAACCCTATAAAGTTAGAAGGCCTTTTCACACTAAATTCATTTCCAGGGAACTCACAAACCATAAGAAAAAACCCCAATTTATATAAATTACTGTAGTTTTAAAAATTACACGTAGCCCAAATTGGGGTGATTTAACTGTATAATTCTATTATATATACTTTCAGTATAATTACAATTAATTTCTGTATAGGAAATAAATGTGGAAGAAGGCTCTTCAAGTTGAAGTGTTTGTTAAACAATGATAAATTTAGCTGAGGTATAGGTTTTGGACCAGGAATTCAATGGAAAAAAATTAAAGATTTTGCATAAACACTCATTATCTAATGTAATTCTTTAAATGAAATCATCAATAGAATGAAAAGAAGACCATTAGAGTTTAAAACTGTTAAGACATGGCATGGGTCAGATAGAGGGCATTTGTGGTTCCTAATCTTCTGACAGGAGTAGAGTAGAAAGAAGTACTGAGAAGCCAGTACCAAAAAACCCCCAAGAACAAAACAAACCACTGAAAGACCCAGTGACAATAAATGTTGAATGAATTACAAGACTGATTTCATGGGGGTGAGGGAGTCATAACAAAGGTATGGTTGCTTTAACTGTCTGTGAACTCTAATTTGATTCAACTAACTAGAGACAACAAATGCCAATGACAGAATGCTACACAGAATATGTGTGCAAAACTAACTTCAGAAGGGGAGTGGGTGCTGTGGATATCGCTCTGTATAAATAAAATGCTGATTGGCCAGTAGCCAGGCAGGAAGTATAAGTGGGACAAGTAGAGAAGAGAATTCTGGGAAGTGAAAGGCTGAGGCATTTAAACACAGCCAGCCACCATGATGAGAAGCAGATGTTAAGATACCAGTAAGTCACGAGCTGCATGGAAAATTATAGATTAATAGAAATGGGTTAATTTAAGATATAAGAAGAGTTAGCAAGAAGCCTGCCATGGCCATATGGTTTATAAGTAATATAAGTCTCTGTGTGTTTACTTGGTTGGGTCTGAGTGGCTGTGGGACTGGCAGGTGAGAGAGATTTGTCCTGACTGTTGGCCAGGCAGGACCAGGAAACTCTAGCTACAAGTGGGCATGCATGAGATGAAGGCAAGGCTTAGGCAGGGAAAAAAAATGTTATTTTAGTATATGTAGAAAGTTTTGGTGAAAAGGACTCCATGTTGCATGGCAGAGATATTTGCTCATCCATGCTCCTTGCTGCTTACTCATAATAGAAGGGAATGGAATTCAACTAGATACTGATAGCAGATGAGTCAATAAGGAAATGTAGTACATGCACACAGTGGGATTTTATGCAGCTATACAGTAAAATAAAATTGTGAAATTTGCAAGAAAATAAGGGGATTGAAAATATTATATTATGTGAGGTAACCCAAGTTCAGGAAGACCAACAGCATATTCCCCTGCTCATACAGAACCTACCTTCTTCCCAGTGGATATGCTTCTCTGTTGGGAAGGGAGTGCATCTAAATGCCAGGAAGCTAGAAAAAGGCTCATGAGAGGGAAAAGAAAAGCTTTCAGAATAAGGCCAGGAGGTAAAAGAGCATGTGAAAGTAGAGGGGCAACAGCCAGGATGGAGGGAGGGGTTTAACCAGAGAATCGGGGCAGAGGTGAGGAAGTGGAGGGGCAGTCAGCCAAATCTAGCTATGTGTGGAAATACCATATGAAAGTTTTCAACTATATAAGTGACCAAAATAAAACTAAAGGTTTTTGCGGGGAGAGGGGGAATAATGATGTTCCGATAAACATGAAATATTATGAATAAAAACAGAGTGGACCCCAAAACAAGGACAGAGAAAGAATGTAAAGGAAGAATCTAAAATGAGCTGAAATGGAGAAAGACTGGATGGAGAGATTTTATTTTAAACATCAACTATAAATAAAGATAACAGAAACACAAAAAGAGACTTAGAAGCACAGGAAGAATGGACTACCATCTCAAGTTCTGCAAATATCCATTGTAAAGTGAGATCAAAAACTTGAAATCCCAGAGCTAAGGAGAGCGCTGGAGTATAGCGGTGTGTGAAGTGCCCAATGCCTAAGCATGCGGACCTGAGCTTGGATCCCCAGTACTCATGTAAAAGCCAGGCATTGTGGGAGCCTATAAAAACAGTATTAGGTATGTAGAGACAGGCAATTGATCTTGGAAGCTCATTGGCTAGCCAGTCACAGACCCTGTCTCAAAAACTGTTTGAATGCCATTAAGGAAGACTCCTAAGGCCAATCTCTGGTTTCCACATACACACGCAGGCATTGTCTCCCATCCACCTACACCTACATACATATAAATACAACACACACATGGGAGGGGGACTTGAAATTACAAATTTATTTAGAAACACAAAAGAATAAAATGATTTCAGAAAAACATTTCTAAGGAATTCCCACAGTAAAATATATTTTGGAGATATTGAATACACCATTCTTCTTGGGTTGTCTTAATGCCTCTTTTTACTATGAAATATCTATGACATCCTTCAATTTAGTAAAAGAAATTCAGTTACACTTTATTTAACAGCTCTAAAGCTTCTGTGAAGTCCTAGCAATCTGGAACAGACAGAACTGGCTAGAGTGATCCTAGAGATTCCTTAAAGAAGAAAACAATGGCAGTAACAAAAAGACAACTGATTAAATGATTAAGTATCTTGAAGTTGTTTATAACTATAAACTATGAGTTTGAAAAAAAAAGTGAATGCTCTGAACCTAGATGGGTAAATGTGGAAAGCACCAGTTTCTACAGACCATGAGTTCTAAGGAGGAATATATCACTTGTTTAATCTGTATAGTCCAGCCAGCATATAGATATTTAGTAAACATATTTTGATTGATTGCTTAATAACATTATCTAACTGCACTGTTCCTAGTGTATATAATGACAAGAGGGCCAGGCATATACTCTAAATGCCATGTTCACAGTTAAAATGTAAGTTAATGACCTCTTCAATTTGAATAAAGTTTAAAAACTGCAAAGCAACAGTAACTGAAAATGCAACGAAAACACCTTGAGGGATCTACACCTTCAACATTTACATTTCTAATATGGGAAAATGGTTACTATATTTTTTTTTACAACTGCTGGAACATTAATCTCTTAGTTCCACACCAGGTGCTCAGATTACATTTGAATAAGAAAGACACTATAAATGAAAGGGCCACTTCACTGAGTTTTTTCTTTAATAAAAGTACCATGGACTTAGTCATCATATCAAGAGTATTAAGTGTTTCCATCATCTACTAAAGCTGAATTTTAGGTATTTTTAGTGGCAAATACAAATGGGATGTTCTAAATGTGAGTAACCAGAATACATTCAGAGACAGTAAAATGTTTCAATAAATGCCATCTGTTTTGAAGAAGAAAACCTATACAATTTAATCTCAACAGCTTTATTCAAGCTATGGAAGATTTAAAAAAAAATAAAACTTCCTTCTAATGCCAAATAGGAATGGGATTTCACTGTTCTTGGTTCCCTGGTTAGAGGCTGTGTTTCCATAATCTGTGTTTGAAAGCAAGCTAACCTAACAGCAATATTCATTATATTTCCTTTCTTGTAATTTGAAAGACTGTGGAAGAGCATGTTTATAAAGCAAACAAAGTTCCTTGTAGATGCTGGACAATTACTCAAAAAAACCATCCTTGGAGTAAGAAAAGTAACTTCCGTCGGAACCCTGAGAATGCACTGTCAGTTTATTAACTTACTAGTAAGGGGCTACTTTGAGTTTATAAGCTAATAATTCCACAAGTAGAAGATGTGTTTTAATCTAAAGGTTAAATTCATCAAACAGAAGGGACTGCTATAGAAATGGGCCAGATCACTGAAAGTTCTTTATACATTTCTTATAAACTAAATGGATACCTTTGTGGCATTTACACCAGAACAAGTGTTAGTTCACAGTGCCATGAGCCAGCCCAAATCATAACTTCAAGGTGAGTGATAGATCCTGAGGGTGAATTCCTCTTAGTAACTGTCACAATATAAGGACAAGATTGCTGGCTGCTAAAGTAAAATTTCGTTTTGTTTTTTTTTTTTTCATCTTTATTTTAAATGGAATATGTGTAGTGTGAAGTACTTAATTGCCCTTCAAGTTTCTGGGTATGATGCAGTTTTGTGAATATAGCGTTCTGTATTTTCTCCTTTTAGTGCAAGTTTGAGAAGAAGTGATATTGATAACTTGAACTCCCTCTTTGGATGCTTTTATCTTATCTTTGAAATAGAAATAATGAAGGCAAGGGAAGTCCTAAATTTGGAGTCTGGGGATGGGGGATGCCATTATCTTCCTTGATTTTCACCAAAATCTATCTCAAGTATATTTTTTGCAAAGCGACAGATTCAAGGTATCTTCTAGGTCAGCTACAAAATACTATATGTTTTCTGACCCTTAGATATTAATAATGCAGCTCACGGAATCACAGAAGACTTGTGCTAACTTAATCTTATTTCCATTTACTTATTTACAGTCATTGCTTATAACCTGGAAAAATCCCTTTTGGGTTTTTAGTTAGTGTGTTGTTTTATTTTGTGCATGCCTGCATACATGTGTGATGCATACACATAGATATATACAGGATGACAATGCTATTTATGAAGGTACATATATGTGAGAAATGTATGTTATAATATATTTTGTGTTTATAGTTTCTATAAATATAAACTGATATATATATATATATATATATATTAACTCAGCTCACAAAAAGAAAACCTATGAAGTACTGTTTATTATATTCAATCATGTGTCCCTGACATTCAAAATAGTCTAGCTTATGCTTATGGTTGTTTTTATACATATTACACAAACACATCAGATTTTCCACATAACTTTTTTTTCTCTTTGGAATGTTAATATATGTTCCCCTACATACACATGCATGGAAGTCAAAGGAAATAATCTTTATGCTCTCATTTTCTTTGTATGATGCTAATAATGCTAATGGTTTGCTACTCCTGAGTGCCAAATAGTGCTCCAGTCATACTTGATCACCTGAACATTGGGGAGTGATGAACATTACCAAACCACACAGAGTTCATGTAAAAATTCCAGGTCCATTAAGGTCTTCAATCAAGCATCATGTGTATGCTGCATAGCCCCATCTGTGGATTATTCAGATTCTGTCATTAGTTGAGTGTGTTGCTAGATGATGCAAGATATGCTAAATCACTTTAAAAGATGAGAGGACTGTTGAGGGAGCAATTAGAGGAAAACACCAATATTACTGTGACCCCCACTTAACCGGGCTGCTGACACGGCAAGTAACTAACACACACAATGGTATTCTTCATTACTTGTCAAAAAATGTATTGGTTATACAAATTATCAAATATTTAAAAGAAATACAAGTCTTTTTATCACCCTCAGTATGATAGCAGAACTGAAGATTCACTGTGTTTCCAGTGGACTGGCTTTTATCATCTGCAATTCAGAAATAATTATTTTCTCAGATTAATGGGACATTACCTCCAACAATGGATAAGAGCTTTCTTTCTGTATTTTCTCATTTCAAATGTATCAGACATTTTTTTCTCATTGTAATGGTCTTGAACACATGATATCATGACTGCCAAGGTCACCACTACTTTAAAATTAAGTATCTTAACACTCAATACAACTGGTACCTTTGTAATGTTACAGATTTCTGCCTAATACATCAATGGTGTCTGTGAAGGGAAAGTAGAATTTTTCACTAATAAATTAAAAGAAACTTTGTATCATTTTTTTCAATCTTTGCTAAAGGAAGATCATTTTCCCTTATTATTAGGTGGTGTGATATAACATTAATGGTGAAACATAAGACATTTTAAAAAGAGGCAAATTTACCATTTAAAGACATATGGATGAGTATCAGAGTCAGAGGCTGGAAGCAGAGATGAAATCATGGTTTTGTAATAAACTGGAAAACACAGTAGATCTAGGTTTTAGTCAGTGTCATCTCTAAAATTTTTAGACATTTTTCACTCAGTTATTGAGCCTGAGCAATGGAACTAGAAGTTTCCAGACAAATGCCTATTGTGCTCAGTTCTCAAAATTTACATCAGAAATGCAGCATGTGAGTTATTTTGCTAAAACAAAAGTTATTTTAAGATTTAGCTGTTTTTGAGATGATTGTTTTTGGTAGATTGGACTACATGTCCAGTTTCATTCCTAAAGATTTTCTTAGTCCTATAGGCCAATTTCAACTGACTGTGGCTGTGCTGAAGGGACAGGATGGGGTGATTAAATGACTATGTAATATTTCAAATCATTAATGCAATCTCACTGGGTTTCCCAACCTTAAAGCCACAAGGAGGGATACAAATTTACATCTCCACAGTCACCAAATACAGTATTAATCAACTATTTGTGTCAGGTTCATTAATCAAAATTCTATAAATGGAAAGTTTGATGTCAGCTGTTGTCCTGAATTCATAAGGATATTCTAGAATTTCAATAACAAATATATTTTAAAATCAAATAACATTTAAGTGGCATTGCAAAATTTCAACCTCAAAGATACAGTGACCTTCCACTGACTTTTTTGACGAGATTCTCCTATAGTTTATAGCATGCAATAAATGTAAAAGTGGTGAGGTAAGAAAGCTACATTAAGAAACTTGACAAAATAGCTAATTTTTATGGCTCAAATGTCAAATGTCTACCCCAAATTTTTGTTGTTATATTTGTTTGTTTTTTGTTTTTATTTTGTTTGGTTTTTCTTTGCCGTAAACTAAGGCTTAGCTGTCAGGGTGGCACAGTAAGTTGTGCTATGGACATTCACAAGGTAAAGGATGAATAGAAACTTTACATGGAAGATTGGTCATTGAAGAAAACTTGCAGACCTGAGTCCATCAGTCTTTTGCTTCTACCTGAGAAAGTAAGTGGTTTTCCCACCATCTATTCCTGTGCTGTGTCCTTGCCATAGGCAAAACAGTAAACTACAATAAATGTAGTCTTTATGTTGATTATCTATGTATTTTATATTAACAGATCACTAATAGAATATTCACAAACAAAAAGGTAAATAATTTAATTAAAATGAACATTTTCAGCAAAGTGAAACTTTAGGTTATTGATTTGTAGTTTAAAGACTAGGGAGAGTCAGTTCACTCCCTGGGTGACAGATAGGGAGCCTCAGAAATGAGGCTCTAGAAAGGACAATATACTTTTCAAGTAAGCATTAAAGATGACTGAATTCCGGATACTATTCAAGCTCAAAAAAAAAAAAAGACTTAATGGGATTCCCTTCTCCCCATCAGAGAGAGAACAGGAATTTCAAATGGAAGGAGGATATTTCTGTCCAATAACCAATCCGTTTTCCCTTCTTGGTTGGAATTATCCAATTCCCCAAAATAGCCCAAGCTAGCCAAACCAAATAAAAAAAAAGAACCCACCCCACCCTCAAACATGAAAGCTTTGGCTTGGCCAAAAAAAACTTGGATTCTCATTTGGAAGCCCTCTTCATTGGAGGAATTAGTTCTTGTTTGTGTTTTTCTCTATATATGTGTTTCTGCTTTCAATACCTCACTGAGTGCTGATACCTGAATTTTCCTGCTTTTTTTCTTTAAATTGTCAAGGGAAAAAAAGAGTTTATTCTTGTAAACCTAGAGGTCCTCACCTTGATTGCATCAGTGGGAGCTTCTACTGTAATTCAATAGAACAAACCACTGTAAAAAAAGGTTTTTGTTTTCTTATAAGGAAGATAGATAGCTCAGTGTTTTAATTACTATTCATTATATTGAGACACTATTCATTATAAGAGACATTATGACCAAGAAAAATTATAGAAGAAAGCATTTAATTTAGGGCTTGCTTACAGTTTCATAGATTTAGTATATTATCATTATGGTAGGGAGTGTGGTGATAAGCCCGCAGACATAGTGCTGGAGCAGTAGCTGAGAGCTAACATTTGAAGTTGCAGGCCAAGAGAGAGACATTGCACTTAGTCTCAGCTTTTGAAACATAAAGCCTACCTCCAGCAACACATCTCCTCCAACAAGGCTACATCTCCTATTCCTTCACAAACAGTTCCACTAAATGGGGACCAAGCATTCAAACATATGAACCAATGTGAGCCATACCCATTCAAACCACCACACTCAGCAAGGACGAATATATCCGGGATCTACTCCTTCATCTTTGTGATGATTAGCCAGTCCATCAGATTGTGAAGTTGAGCTCTCACCAAAAGAGTAGGATTCAATCACTGCCCATGGTCAGAAGATGGAAGCACTCTTGACTCTTGTTTTCTTGCTAGCCTGATTCATTTTTTGCTTATGTTTCTGCCTGGTTGAGTCCTAGATACTCTTGCTTTTGTTTTAACCTTCCAGTTACAATGACATAGGCAGGGTCAGGAAATGAATGAGATGTTGTCATCTTTCTTCCAGGTTCTTTTAGATAGTACTGCCTTTTGTATTCTATATGTTTTATGGTTTAAAGGTAAAGAAAAAATGAAAAGAAAACAAAATAAATATTGATAGTAGGTCCATTGAAAGAACTCTTGAAAAAGAAAACAAAACCAAACAAACAATAAAAAAAAACTCACAATAATAACTTCAGCCTTGTAGTTTTAACGAGGCTTCCTTAGCTGAGTTCTGTTACATGCTGTAAACATCAGTGTGAAGAGGTTTTACTGTGTCCTGCTGCTTTTCTCTATCTGCTACTTTCACTCCTTGAAATCTTAAAGCATGGTTGTGGTAGATCATTCTCTGGACAATACAAAGCATAAAAAAGATAAACCTGAGAACTTAAAAAGCTCTAAAGTTTAACAATATTTACACTGGCAATATTTATTGCATTATCCTCTGTATATATAGTTTGGATTTGATGTTCTTTTATGAAAGTGATACTGCACAGTATTATGCTATAAGCCAAAAACATGCCATTTTCATGAGACCAACTATGTCTGCTCAGAAAAGATCATCACAGCAAGGCTTGTTGGTTGTTGATGTTCCTTAATAGAAGGATGGTATAATGGCTTATTGAACCCACTCTGAGTATCCAGCCACTCTTCTCAGACAGTTGCATGAAATTCTGCCTTAATTGCAAGTGGCCATTTGGTACTGGGGGGAGCTAGAGTATATAGGCTGGGGAAGATTTGGCAGAAGGGACTATATCTGTGCAGCTATGGGGATGCCCTCATAAAGACTGTGGAATGATTTTCAGGATGGCTGCTGATGGTGAGTTAGGACAGAGGTATATAAAGAAAGTGAAAGCAGACTGGCAGCAATGGTGGCCTTTTGTTTCCAGATGTCTTTGTAAGGAGAAGTGGTAGGAAAGCATAGAGGCACATAGCTAAAGGAGATAAAAAGAGGAAAGAAGAGGGGCCCAGAGATACTTTAATATATAAAATCCATCATCCATTTAGTAAATTTGGCAGCCTTTCCCATGTGGAAGGGATAGAGCTATTACTTTCTCTTCCTTTGAAATGTGATCTTTCGTCTTTCTCTTCCTTTCATTTTTTTTTTGTCTGTGACAGGAATGACTTTGAGGACCCCAGGATGACCAGCTGTTAGAGTTGCTTTGAGGTCACTCACATTTCATCATTAACTTCTCATCCATGCTCTGTAATTAAGTCCAATAAACCCATTGGTTCTCCAGGGGGAAATCCAGCTGTGGTTTGTTCCTGGGACCTTATGAGGAAAGAATAAACATTCTTTTGTCTCCCTCATCTCCAGGTAGAAAAAGGTTAAAGAATAGTTAATAAATTTATTTTTAGGATTATGTCTCCTGATACTAAGAAAGAAAACTCCTAAATAAAAAAGTAAGAAGAATGTAAAGATGGAAATATTTTAATGAAGAAATTGTGATAAAGATTAAGATGCCTGGATATTTCCAAAATGGAAAAAAAAAACTAGAAAGATTATGCAAGTTGTGAAGGTCTGAGTAAATTATTTAAGATATGTAAATGATAGGACTTAAAGATGATGTATATAACATTAAAATTTCTAAGGTCAAAGTTCATATATTCATATCTAATATCTGCTTAAATCAATGAAGTTTCTGGTCTGCTCTTTATAACCATTACCAAGATGGCTTAAAGAAAATGATGTATATCTAATCAAAACTTATTTTAAAATGTTTGGTTATACTTAAGCTTTACTTAAATATTACACAACAGTTAAAAATATCATGTTGGGCTAACTAATTGGATATTCAATAACCATATTGAACCTGTGCCAAATTGATCAGAGGGATTAAAAGGGAGACTGTTTTCCTCCATGCTCCCTAATGTCAAAAATCCTAAGGGACTGTGGGGCACATTTTGAAATGTTCTGTAACTATTGGGAGTCACCTCTACTCTTGTTCAGGAAGCACACAGGAGACACCGTCTGGTACATTGTAAACAGTGTCATATACACAAAGGAAGGTCAACACAGAGGAAAAATTTCCCCAGTGTTTCAAAGAGAAGCAATGTTCAAGCAAGGCCTTTAACTTATTTTCATGTAGATGAAACAACTGGTATGAAGAAGATCAGCAGCCAGAGGCTTCTCTCAAGCCAGAGTGAACGCTAAGGAGCAGAGCTCCAACTGGTCTTGACACTTTAAAAAGAAGGAAAGAAAGGGAGGAAGGAAGGAAGACATTCAGTAAAAACAGTGGTTAATTTCTGCCATGAGCATGGCTCTCAACATCCAGAAAGAAAGAATAAAAAGCAAATTGTTAAAGAATCCTCCAACCACCAACACCTCCTAAAAAATAATTATTGCTATGTTCAATGGATCACATTATCTAGCCACTCCCCAGACATTACATGCTGTGGATATTGCTCTGCATAAATAAAACACTGATTGGCCAATAGCTAGTCAGGAAGTATAGGCAGGACTAACAGAGAGGAGAATTGAGGAAACAAGAAGACAGAGGGAGAGACTTGCCAGCTGCCGCCATGACAAGCAAGATGTAAAGTACCAGTAAGCCACAAGCCACGTGGCAACTTGTAGATTAATAGAAATGGGTTAATTTAAGATAGAAGAAGTAGATAAGAAGAAGCCTGCCATGGCCATACAGTTTATAAGTAATATAAGCATCTGAGTGATTATTTTATACGTGGGTTGTGGGACTGTGGGGGCTTGGTGGGACCTGGAGAGAAGCTCTCCAGCTACAGTTACATTTAAATTCATATGAGATATTATAGACAATTATTTTCTACTAATGATTTTCTTCTAGATAAGGAAAATACTGAATATTATTCTGTTATACATGTAGCAAATTTTCATTATCCACCCATCTGCTCATGGACAAATATCTTGATTGGTTCAATTCAATCCTAAAGAAAAATGATATCACAAAATCTGCAGAAAAACAGTTGAATTTTGATTGTATAGTATTAAGTTAGGTAATACAATCCTAGTAAGATTGAAACTTAAAAAACAAAACAAAACAACTATGCATTCTTTGTCTTACATGTATCTTAGCTTATTATACATATGCACAAAGACATTATATATCCGTATGTAAACAATTGTGGATGTCAGTACAACATACAGAAAAGAACAAAAAAGGGTAAATAGTAGGTGTTGAGGAAGGACTGAACACATGTAATTGACACTTAAATCATGAAAGAGAATATAAGTGTATTTGTTTTTATAATCCTAACACTGTCATGAGTTTTCAAATTTTGCTTGTAGATAGGTGCTTAAAATATATTCACTAGTAACTATACATTAGTTCATTGAGATAGATAGAATCTGACTCTGGTTAATTTCAAAGTATGATATTTTTTGTAAATTCTTTATAATAAATTTTAACATTAATAGTCTCTTGAAAATCCACATGGGCACCGTGTGTGTGTGTGTGTGTGTGTGTGTATGTGTGTGTGTGTGTAAGAAATATATTGCAGTTCCATCAAATCAATTGCTCAGTCAAGGTACTGCTTTTAAGAAGGCTCACTTTAAACCAGGCTTAATCTATCACACATTTACTGTAACTAGAGACTTCAAATGGTCTACATATGCTGCCAAAGTTTCACCAAAAACCAAACAAAACAAAAGTCAAGACCACTCATTGGTTGGCCTCTCCCACAAGTTCTGTGTCACCATTACCCCAGTACATTTTAAGGCAGGACAGATTGTAGGTTGAAGTTTTAATGGCTGGTTGGTGTCCCAGCCCCATTGCTGGAAACCTTACCTGGTTATAGAAGATGGCCACTTCTGGCTCTGTATTACCCATTACTAGGAGTCTTCAATAGGGTCACTCTAGAATGTTCCAGGGAGTTTCAGAATATTCCATGGAGCTTCCTTTGCACTAGGCTTACACATGACTTTCTAAATGTCCCCCTCCAATTCCAATTGTCTCTCCAAGTACTCTCTTGGTTCATCCTCCAATCCCCCCTGCTCCCATCTCTACCCACACCACAGTCCACCCATATGTCCCTTTCCCAGAGAGATCCATGCATCACCCCTTAACAAGCCTCCTTGTTACTTAGCCTTTCAGGGTCTGTGGATTGTAGCATGGTTATCCTTTACTTAACAGCTAATATCTACTAAGGCCCATGCCATGAGAAAGAGCCCATGTCTGATACTGCCTTGATGGCCAGAAACTAGAGGCTGGACAATACAGAGAGTCAGGATAGAAGCAAACATGACTCAGCGGGGAGAAAGTAATGAAATATTTCCTAATGATATTCTGCTATACTCAACGACCCATGCCTAACCCAAATGTCATCAGAGAGGTGCTATCCAGCAACTGATAGGAGCAGATGCAGAGACCCATACCTAAACACTAAGGAGTAAGGGCACCTCAGCAAAAAGAGGAGGGTAGGATTGCAGGAGGCAGAAGAGTCAAAGACACCATGAGAAAACAGCCCATAGAATCAACTAAGGGGCTCATAAGGGATCACAAAGACTGAAGTGACCATTACATTCCCTGTATGGGTCTGAGCTAGATCCTCTGCATATATGTTATGGCTGTATAGCTTGTTCTTATGAGAATCCTAACAGTGGGAGTTGAGGTTGTCTCTGACTTTTTGCCTGTTCTTGGGATGATTTTCTTCCTACTGGGTTGTCTCATCCAGTCTTGACATGAGGGTTTGTTCCTTATCTTATTGTAACTTATTAGTCCATGTTTATTTGATATTACTGATATTTTTTGAAGAGAAATGGAGGAGTGGATCTTAGGGAGAGGACAGGTGTGGGGGAGCTGGGAAGAGTGGAAAAGTAGAGGTAGGGAAAATTGAGGTCCAGATGCAATGTATAAGAGAAGAATAAAAGAAAACAACAAAAACATAGAAATAGCCAAACAAAATCTGGCTAGAGACACAGTACTGCCCTGAAAAACAAAACAACAGCCAAAAAAAAAAAATCTTCAAAATCTGTTTTGGTGCTTAATGCCATTATAGCATGAAGCCCTGGCCTCAGAATAGAGAGAACAAATCCACATAGTCATATGCTTTCCTGAATATACCTACGTTCAAAGTAAAAAAAAAAAAAAAAAAAGAAAGAAAAAAAAGAAAGAAAGAAAAAGGAAAGGAGGAGTGTGAAACCTTTTTTCTATCAAAGGTCAAAGGTAGCAAGGGTTTCTGTTTCCTGAACTTTGCCCTTCCTCCTTGTGACACTTAGCCAGTTTCATCAGACTGTGAAGTAGAGCTCCCGTTAATGGGATGAGACAAAGTCATCACGTATGTCAGTAGTAAAAGATAGAATGTTGGTCCTAGTGTGCTCGCTAGCCAGTTTTGGTTCTAAAGAACTCCTTTTAAAAAAGAATTGCCTCTCCAAGCTCCTTTCACTTTACTACTATGTTCCTTTGTTCAATATTGAGATAATACTTTGTTTTCAAAATCAGGAAAAAAAGAGAAGATACATGTGCGTTGAGGGAGGCACTCAACAGGCCAACTGTAACTGATGTCATAATGAAGTTCTGCCTGCCATCCTCTTTACAAGAAAGCTAACAGAATCGACAGTTGTTCCTGCATCCTATCTTTTTCTTTTTAGAATTACGGCTCTTGTTGCATAAAGCAATTCTCTGAAACTTCTCTGGTTTTGCTCAGCTCATGACCTAGTCTTTCATAAGAAACAAACAAACAACAATTTTATTTTATATCAATTCTTTCCTTTGCAATTTCTTTTGTATATAAAGTAATTGGAAGGGATGAATAGGGTTTACTTTTAATATGTGACTTGTATGATTATAATTTGTTGATTTGAAATGGAATTTTGATCTTTCACATAACTTTAACTGTTTTACATAACCACTTCAAATTTTAATTTATTTATTTTTATTTTTATTTTATTTTATTTTATTTTATTTTATTTTGGTTTTTTGAGATAGGGTTTCTCTGTGTAGCTTTGTACCTTTCCTGGGACTCACTTGGTAGCCCAGGCTGGCCTCGAATTCACAGAGATCCACCTGGTTCTGCCTCCCGAGTGCTGGGATTAAAGGCGTGCGACACCGCTGCCCAGCCACTTCAAATTTTAACTACATTGAAGAAAACCTTTGACAATAATTATCAAAATTTATTTTGTTGTTTAAATTTAAAAATGATAATCATGAATAAATTATGCTTTAATTATGTAAGAAAATACCTATATTTATTTGTCAGACTTTACATACAGTATCATCATGTAACATCTAATATGTAAACCTATCATCATACAGTTAAATTAAAATGTTCTATTTGAGATTCTTTTCTTGACAATTCTCTGTTTAGATCTGTACCCTATTTTTTAATTGGATATTTGGTATTTTGATGTCTAGTTTCTTGAGTTCTTTACATATTTTGGAGATCAGCCCTCTGTCAATATGGGGTTGGTGGAGATCTTTTCCCATTTTGTAGGCTGCCATTTTGTCTTATTCTCCAATGGCTGAAAGACATTTAAGGAATTGCTCAACATCCTTAGTCATCCAGGAAATGCAAGTCAAAACAACTCTGAGATATCATCTTACACCTGTCAGAATGGCTAAGATCAAAAGTACTACAGACAGCTTATGTTGAAGAGGATGCAGAAAAAGAGGAACACACTTCCACTGTGATTGGGAGTGCAAATTTGTACAGCCATTTTGGACATCAGTATGGCGACTTCTCAGGAAATTGGAAATCAATCTACCTCAAGACCCAACAACATATACCCAAGGAATGCTCAATCATATCACAAGGACATTTGTTCAACTATATTCATAGCAGCATTATTTGTAATAGCCAGAACACGGAAACAAACTAGATGCCCCTCAACGAAAGAATGGATAAAGAAAATGTGGTACATTTATACAATAGAGTATTACCCAGCTATAAAGAACAATAATATCATGAAATTTGTAGGCAAATAAAACTAGAAAAAAAAATCATCCTGAGTGAAGAAACCCAGACCCAGAAAGAAAAATGCAGTATGTACTCACTCATAAGTAGATAGCAGATATAAGGCAAATAGTAGCCAGGCTACAATCCATAGCCTTAGAGAAACTAGGAGACAAGGAGGACTCGAAGAGGGATGCTGGGATCACCCTGGGAAGGGGAAATAGGTGATATCTCTTGGGTAAACTGGGGGCTTATGGGGTAGAGGGGAGGGAATGGGAGATGGGAACTTGAGGGAACCAAATTGTTGAGTTGGAGAATGGACAGTGTGAGAAAGGAAAGACAGAGGTATCTTGATAGAGGGGACCATTATGGGGTTAGGGAGAAACCTGATGCTAGGGTAACTCCCAGGAATCCACAAGGATGACCCCAGCTAAGACTCCTAGCACTAGTGGAGAAGGTGCCTGAGCTGGCCATTCCCTGTAATCAGATTGGTAACTACCCTAATTGTCATCATAGAACTTTATACAGTAACTGGTGGGAGCAGATACAGAGATCGACAGCCAACCACTGGTCCAAGCTCTGGGAATCCAGCTGAAGTGAGAACGGAGGAATTATATAAGCAAGGGGGGTCAAGATCATGATGGACAAACCCACAGAGACAGCTGACATGAGCTCATGGGAGCTCATAGACTAGACTGACAGCTAGGAAGCCTGGATGGAACCAACTTGGGCCCTAGGCATGTGGGTGACAGTTGTGTAGCTTGGTCTGGTTGTGGAGCCCATAGCAATGGGACCAGGACTTGTTCCTGGTGCATGAACAAGCTTTTGGGAACCTATTTGCTATGGTGGAATGCCTTGCTCAGCCTTGATGCAGGGGAAAGGAACTTGGTCTTGTCAGAACTCGATATGCCATGCTTTGTTGACTCCCATAGTAGGCCTTACCCTTTCTGAGGAGTGTGGATGGGGGTTAGGAAAGAGGTTGGAGGAGGGGATGGGAGGGGAGGAGAGAGGAGAAACTGTGGTTGGTATGCAAAATAAGTAAGTAAAGAAAGAAAGAAAGAGAGAGAGAGAGAAAGAAAGAAAGAAAGAAAGAAAGAAAGAAAGAAAGAAAGAAAGAAAGAAAGAAAGAAAGAAAGAAAGAAAGAAAGAAAAGAAAAAAGAAGAAATGGTGTCTACATCTGTCCATTGAAGTGATGCAACAGAAACTACATAATAACATCCTGTGAAGTAAATTTCTATCAATATTAATGCTCAAAACTAAAGTTTTGAGATAAAATCTCACTTATCTCTAGCTGGCCCTGAACTCAATAAGGACCCAAAGATGACCTCAGACTTCTGATTCTCCTGCATCTACCTCCAGAGAGCTGAGATAACAGATCTGTGCCACTATACCTGGCTTAAATAGTACTAGATATAGAACTAAGGAAGCATTCTATCAAAAGCTACCCCCAAATACATCTGTTCTCATTTAAATTTTTTTCAGGTATATATCATAGCATAGAAAATCTGACAGATTCAAGAAGGTGGAGAAGAAAAAATAGTATGGTTTCAGGAGTCAGATATATCTTATATATCAATAATGTACAATGGACATAGAGTAGAGACAAGGGTAATGATTAAATATGTTTAATCATTAAACATATTTAAATATGTTATGATTAAATATGATTAAAGATGTGTTACATTTGTATGAGATTGTCAAGGGATAAAAATAGTTTTTAAAAAGAAAAAGTATGTTCATTTTAATTTCATTTCTCTTTGTTCATCTTTTGTCTTTCTGGCCTTTGGCTTATGTATTATGGTTTTTATTTTGTGTTCTTGTGGTTTTTGCTTTTCTATATATTTCTGTATGTTTCCCCAGTTTTTTTTTCTTTATTTTTCTGCTTTTCTATTTTTTGTGTTTGATTTTTTTCTGTTTATTCTCTAAAGAAAGAGGGAGGATCCAAGAGGAGTTGGGTTGGACAAAGTATAGTCAGAATATATTTTATGAAAACATTTAAAAATGTGTCTGTTTTTATCACTATCCATGTATCCTCAGTCTAATTCTTTCTTTCTTTCATTTTTTTTTAACCTGAAGTGTCCTTTGGTCTCACTGCCACACCTCTGGAAGTTGTGGCTATTCTTACTGAGAAGAGTTTGGATACTAATCCTCTGCTGTGTTAGCACAGAGTTAGGCAGCATGGCTTCACTTCAGTGCTGTATCAGCTCATTTAAATGAAAATCAAGTCATATGTAAAACTTTGCCATCTGAAGGAGCCTTTTTGATTAATTTTCATAAAACAGAAAAGTACATTTGCATATTTTAAAACCCTTTTCATCTATTCAGACTCAGGGTTTATACATGTTGAAATCTCTTAAAGTATGCTTTCATGCGTTCATTATTTGTGCTCGAAAAGCCATTCTTCAGTGAAAACAAGATACAACTTTTCAGCTTAAAAAGCAATCTAGTTACAATGGTACCCAATTACTCCATTCACAGAGGAAGAATGACCTTTAAATACATGTTTATCAGCTTCCTGCTCATGAACATTAATGTTACTCTTGAACTCACAAGTTCTCTTTTATTGAGTGAAAACAGCTTGGGAGCACCAGTGTCAACAGATTACTATGAAGGAAATGTGAAGGAGAATAAAAGACCCAAAGTAAGAGAGAAGCATGGAGAGGGAAAAGGTTGAATGGAATAGAATTAATGTATTCACTCAGAAAATCCCAGGTAAGTCTGCATAGAAGCAATGCTTAAAGAGAAGTAGTCCTTAGCTCTCAAAGGGACCAAAATGTACCACCTATGGTATAAAACATGTCAGTAGTGGAGAGACTAAAAGGAGACACAAAATGCTAGGATACAGAAACTTTATTTAAAGATTGACAGGAATTACTAAAGTTTTAGTGCAAAAGGCTGACATCTCTGCAGTGTGGAGCAAGCATCATTTGTCCAGACTTCCTTTTCCAGTACACCTAACCTATTCTAGGTCCTGTCATCATCAATGCATCACTTTTTAAATATAGATAAGGATTAACAAGCTTTTCCTCCCAAGAAACTGGTAGACAGGGGGGTTAGACCCCATTATTCAAACAAGATGAGAAGGTTGCCAGGAAGTTTATGGGAGATTTTCAAAGGAAATATACTGTTAGGAGACAGAGTCACTATGCCCTGAGTTTTCTCCATGTCAAATCAACAATGGCAATTCTCAAGAATCATAGTTCCATATGAAAACAAACCTCAGCTTGTCAAAACTTCTGTTGATTAGATATTCTCTTTCTTGTGTTCAAAACTGCTTAAACTTACTACATTTGCCACAATCCCATGGGATAGAGGTAATACAGATTAAAGAGCGTTGAGGGTTTAAGTAATTTCACAATGGTTTATGCAGAGTAAAATGTAATTAAAATAACAGTTCAAATGAATCTTGTTACTTGTTCATGGGTAGAGAAATAAGTTTAGAAGGAGTGAGAAAGCAACAACCATATCAGCCAATTAGTTGTTGCCTTGGCTGAAAATCACTGACTCCTGAGGAGGCCCATACGGTAAATCACATTAGAATGAAGGTTGAGCATCTCTGCCTGCATTCCCCAGCTGTCTCCTTTACACTAGGGTCAACTGCTTACCTCTGTACATCAGTATATTAATCACTCAAAGAATGTATGCTTAAGAACCAGTTATATACAACCTATCCCATGCCTCTGCAAGACTGTAGGAAGGTACACAGCTAAGAGTAACTGAGACATCTTGCTGTTAGTTTTTTAATCATTTTCTGTTCTTACCCACATACACACACACACACACACACACACACACACACACACATATACATATATATGTATGTATATATATATATATGTATATATATATATATATATATATCAACACTCATTGTCTTAAACCTATAATTACATTACTTTCCACAAATGGTAGAACCTTGTAAGACAGGCCACTTCATATGTGGTGTACTTGAACATGGGGCTGCATTCTGCGCATGGTTGATCATCTCCTGAGAACCAGTTTATCCTGTAAGCAATAACAACTTTACCCAAAAAATCAGATTAAAAAGAAAAGCAGAATAAAGAGAAAAGAAAGAACTTTTTCTACCTCTGAGGTTCGAGATACATTGCTGAACCAGTGTGATATGCTGCAAAATAGTGATTTTGATGTTGCATGAGGACTAAGGATGTATTATACTGTTGAGACATTGGGGATGAAGATAGAAAATAATTGAGGTATTTAGATAGAATTTGCAGAAAGGTGTAAATATAGATTAAAATTACATAAGTCTATAGACAGAAAGCCAAGAATGAGGGGTCTCAGGAACCATACAACAATAGGGTTAAATGGAAAAGTTCATGAGAGAACAAGAAAACTGCATTTTCCATAGAAGTAGGACTGTGAAAATAAGAAATCATAAACTCAGATATTTAGGAAACTATTATTTAAAACAAAGGCTGAAAGCAGGGAGAAGAGGTAATTGTTCTATATTATTGATTAGTTAAAAATATAAAGGGAAGCATTTCCCTTCTGCCTTCTGGACCAGAGGTGAGTGCCTGGGTCCAGCCAGGACCCCATCCCTGGCCACCAGCCACTCCTGAGAGGCCTGCCCAACTTGGCACCAGGTTCTGGCCACCGGGCAGCTCCCCTTCTAGCCCCACCGGGAGGGATCCCCATCTCCAAGCCCCCGGCAGCCCCTGCAGTCTCCGCGCCCTGCCCCCACGCCCATCTGCCCAAGACCCCACCCACTTCCTGAGACTTAGAGACCAGCCCCCAGCTCCCAGCCTGTCCCCGACTGCCATTCTGGACCAGAGCTTGCCCCTGACTTCCCTTCTGGACCAAAGAGTTGGACAAGAGAACTCCCTTTTGGACAAGAGAGAGAGTCTTCCTGAGTCTGTCAGATCTTTGTGAAACAAGTCCACTGATAAGACCAAGAAGGAATCACAAGGAGATGGGCAGACGTCAAAGCAGAAGTACATACAGCAAAATGAAGAGCAATACAGCATCACCAGAACCTAGCTCGCCTCCAACATCTAGACCTGAACACCAAAAATTGGAAGAAGCAGAAGAAAGTAGCCTTATGAGTAACTTCATGAAGAAGGTAGAGGCTTGTGTAGAGGAAAAGACAAGAAAATTGGAAGAACGCTGTAAACAACTAGAGGAAAGGGCAAACAAATTAGAAGAAAACAATAAAGCCCTCCAAGAAAACAATAAAGTCCTGGAAGAAAACATTAAAATCCTGGAAGAAAACAATAAAGCACTGAAAGAAAATCATCAAAAAGCAATGAAACAAACAAAGGAAACAGTCCAAGATCTGAAAAGGGAAATTGAAAAAATGAAAAAGACACAAACAGAGGGAATGCTGGAAATAGAAAACCTGAGTAAAAGATCAGGAACTTCGGATGCAAGTATAACCAACAGAATGCAAGAGATGGAAGAGAGGATTTCTGGCATTGAAGATACAGTAGAAGAAATAGTTCCATCAGTCGAAGGAAACACTAAAGCCAACAAAGTCATGAACCAAAATGTCCAAGAAATCTGGGACACCATAAAAAGACCAAACTTACGAATTATAGGGATAGAAGAAGGTGAAGAATACCAACTCAAAGGCACAGAAAATATATTCAACAAAATTATAGAAGAAAACTTTCCCAACTTAAAGAAGGAAATGCCTATGAAGATACAAGAAGCCTATAGAACACCAAACAGACTAGACCCCCAAAAAAAGTCACCTCGACACATAATAATTAAACAACTAAATGTACAGAATAAAGAAAGAATATTAAGAGCAGCCAAGGAAAAAGGCCAAGTGACCTATAAAGGTAAACCCATCAGAATAACACCCGATTTCTCAATGGAGACTTTGAAAGCCAGAAGGACCTGGACAGATGTAATGCAGACACTAAGAGACCATGGATGTCAGCCCAGACTAATATACCCAGCAAAACTTTCAATCATCATAGACGGAAGGAACAAGACATTCGAAGACAAAGCCAGATTTAAACAATACCTATCCACAAACCCAGCCCTACAGAAGGCACTAGAAGGAAAATTCCAACCGAGGGAAGTCAGATACACACTTGAAAACACAGGCAATAGATAAAGCCACAACAGTAAACCCCAAAGAAGAGAAGTACACACACACTACCACCAAAAATAACAGAGATGAAGAATCACTGGTCATTAATATCCCTTAATATCAACGGACTTAATTCACCTATAAAAAGACATAGACTTACAGAATGGATACGAAAGCAGGACCCATCCTTCTGCTGCATACAAGAAACACATCTCAAATTCAAAGATAGACACTACCTAAGAATAAAAGGCTGGGAAAAGACTTTTCAATCAAATGGTCTTAAGAAACAAGCAGGGGTAGCCATCCTGATATCCAACAAAATAGACTTCAAACTAAAATCAATCAAAAGAGATCAAGAAGGACATTACATCCTCGTGACAGGAAAGATCGACCAAGATGAAGTTTCAATTCTGAACATATATGCCCCAAACATAAGGGCACCCACATATGTAAAAGAAACATTACTAAAGCTTAAACCACATATAAAACCCCACACATTAATAGTGGGAGATCTCAACACCCCACTTTCACCACTGGACAGATCTCCCAAATCGAAACTTAACAGAGAAATAAAGGACTTAACCGATGTCATGACCCAATTGGACCTAATAGATATCTACAGAACATTCCATCCTAACAAGAAAGAATATACTTTCTTCTCAGCACCCCATGGAACTTTCTCTAAAATCGACCACATACTTGGCCACAAAGCAAATCTCAACAGATACAAAACAATCAGAATAACCTCCTGTGTTCTATCAGATCACCATGGTTTAAAGCTAGATTTCAACAACAACAAAAACTACAGAAAACCTACAACCTCATGGAAACTGAATAATGCTCAACTGAATCACCAATGGGTTAAGGAAGAAATAAAGAAAGAAATTAAAGACTTCCTAGAGATCAATGAAAATGAAGACACCACATACCCAAACTTATGGGACACTATGAAAGCAGTGCTAAGAGGGAAATTCATAGCACTAAATGCCCACATAAAGAAGTTGGAGAAATCGCACACTAGTGAATTAACAGCACATCTGAAAGCTCTAGAACAAGAAGAAGCAAAGTCTCCCAGGAAGAATAGACGCCAGGAAATTATCAAAGTGAGAGGTGAAATTAATAAATTAGAAACTAAGAGAATAATACAAAAAATTAATGAAACAAAGAGTTGGTTCTTTGAGAAAATCAACAAGATAGACAAGCCCTTATCCAAACTAACCAAAAGACAGAGAGAGAGAATCCAAATCAACAAAATCAGAAATGAAAAGGGGGACATAACAACAGACATTGAGGAAATCCAGAGAATTATAAGGTCATATTTCAAAAACCTCTACTCCACAAAACTGGAAAACCTAAAAGAAATGGACATTTTTCTGGATAGATACCACATACCTAAGTTTAATCAAGACCAGATAAACTATTTAAATAGTCCAATAACCCCTAAGGAAATAGAAACAGTCATTAAAGGTCTCCCAACCAAAAAAAGCCCAGGACCAGATGGTTTCAGCGCAGAATTCTACCAGATCTTCAAAGAAGAGTTAATACCAATACTCTCTAAATTGTTCCACATAATAGAAACAGAAGGAACATTACCAAACTCCTTCTATGAGGCTACAATTACCCTGATTCCTAAACCAAACAAGGATGCAACAAAGAAAGAGAACTACAGACCGATCTCCCTCATGAACATTGATGCAAAAATACTCAATAAAATACTGGCAAACAGACTCCAAGAACACATCAGAACAATTATCCACCATGATCAAGTAGGCTTCATCCCAGGGATGCAAGGGTGGTTCAACATACGAAAGTCCATTAATGTAATACACCATATAAACAAACTCAAAGAAAAAAACCACATGATCATCTCACTAGATGCAGAAAAGGCATTTGACAAAATCCAACACCCCTTCATGATAAAAGTCTTGGAGCGATCAGGAATACAGGGAACATACCTAAACATAATAAAGGCAATATATAGCAAACCAACAGCCAACATCAAATTAAATGGAGAGAAACTCAAAGCAATTCCACTAAAATCAGGAACGAGACAAGGCTGTCCACTCTCCCCATACTTATTCAATATAGTACTTGAAGTTCTAGCCAGAGCAATAAGACAACATAAGGAGATTAAGGGGATTCAAATTGGAAAGGAAGAAGTCAAGCTTTCCCTATTTGCAGACGACATGATAGTATACTTGAGTGACCCCAAAGATTCCACCCAGGAATTGATAAAGCTTATAAACACCTTCAGCAACATAGCAGGATACAAAATCAACTCAAAAAAATCAGTAGCCCTCCTATATACAATGGACAAAGAAGCTGAGAAGGCAATTAGAGATACATCACCCTTTACAATAGCCAAAAATGACATAAAATACCTTGGGGTAACACTAACCAAGCAAGTGAAGGACCTATATGACAAGAACTTTAAGTCCCTGAAAAAAGAAATTGAAGAAGATCTCAGAAAATGGAAAGATCTTCCATGCTCATGGATAGGCAGGGTTAACATAGTAAAAATGGCAATCTTACCAAAAGCAATTTACAGATTCAATGCAATCCCCATCAAAATACCAACACAATTCTTCACAGATCTGGAAAGAACAATACTCAACTTCATATGGAAAAACAAAAAACCCAGGATAGCTAAAAGAAACCTGTACAATAAAACAACTTCTGGAGGCATCACAATCCCCGACTTCAAGCTCTACTATAGAGCTACAGTAATAAAAACAGCCTGGTATTGGCATAAAAACCGACATGTGGACCAATGGAATCGAATTGAAGACCCTGACATTAACCCACACACCTATGGACATATAATTTTTGACAAAGAAGCCAAAAGTGTACAATGGAAAAAAGAAAGCATCTTCAACAAATGGTGCTGGCATAACTGGATATCAGCGTGTAGAAGGCTGCAAATAGATCCATATCTGTCACCGTGCACAAAACTTAAGTCCAAGTGGATCAAAGACCTCAACATAAATCCAGCTACTCTGAACCTGCTAGAAGAAAAAGTAGGAAATAGTCTTGAACGCCTTGGCATAGGAGATCACTTCCTAAATATAACACCAGTAGCGCAGACACTGAGACAAACAATCAATCAATGGGACCTCTTGAAACTGAGAAGCTTTTGTAGAGCAAAGGATACGGTCAACAAGGCAAAGCGACAGCCTACAGAATGGGAAAAGATCTTCACCAACCCCACATCTGACAGAGGACTGATATCCAGAATATATAAGGAACTCAAGAAATTAGACATCAAAAGGACCAACAGTCCAATTGAGAAATGGGCTTTAGAACTAAACAGAGAATTCTCAACAGAGGAATCCCAAATGGCTGAAAGACATTTAAGGAATTGCTCAACTTCCCTAATCATCAGGGAAATGCAAATCAAGACAACTCTGAGATACCACCTTACGCCTGTCAGAGTGGCTAAGATCAAAAACACTGAAGACACTTTATGCTGGAGAGGATGTGGAACTAGGGGAACTCTCCTCCACTGCTGGTGGGAATGCAAGCTTGTACAACCACTTAGGAAATCAATATGGCGCTTTCTTAGAAAATTGGGAATCAATCTCCCCCAAGATCCAGCTATACCACTCCTGGGCATATACCCAAGAAATGCTCAATCATACCACAAGAGCACTTGCTCAGCTATGTTCATATCAGCATTGTTTGTAATAGCCAAAACCTGGAAACAACCTAGATGCCCTTCAACTGAAGAATGGATAAATAAATTGTGGCACATATACACAATGGAATACTACTCAGCAGAGAAAAACAACGACATCACACGGTTTGCAGGCAAATGGATGGATCTAGAAAAAATCATCCTGAGTGAGGTAACCCAGACTCAGAAAGACAAATATGGTATGTACTCACTCATAGGAAGATGCTAGATGTGGAACAAGGATGACTAGACTGCTACTCACATCACCAGTGAGGCTACCTGGAAAACAGGACCCCAAAAAAAGACACGGAGAAATGGACGAGATCTACATGAATAGCCTGGTCATGAGTGGGAACAATGAAGGGCGACAGTCGAGGGAAAGAGTGGGAGATCCTAGCTGGATCAAGAAAAGAGAGGGAGAACAAGGAATAGGAGACCATGGTAAATGAAGACCACATGAGAAGGTGAGAAGGGGAGGAAGCAGAGAGCTAGGGAGGCCCACGGAGATCCACAAAGATACCCCCTCAAAAGACTGCTGGCAATGGTCGCGAGACGGCAGGAACTGACCTACTCTGGTGATGGGATGGCCAGACACCCAAATAGTGGTGCCATAAACCCCATCCAAGGACTGAGGAATCTGAAGGCAGACATCCACGGCTGGGCCCCTGGTGGAGCACTGGGAGTCTAATTAGTGAGTAAGAAGAGGATTTATATGAGCGAGAATTGTTGAAGCCAAGGTTGGATAAAGCACCGGGACAAATAACCAAATGAATGGAAGCACAGGATCTATGAACCAAAGGCTGAGGGGCCCCCAACTGGATCAGGCCACCTGAACGGGTGAGACAGTCAGTTGGCTTGATCTGTTTGGGAGGCAGCTGTGCATTGGTGCCAGGTCCTGGGCTCGTTGCATGAGTTGGCTGTTTGAATCCTGGGACTTATGCAGGGACACTTGGCTCGGTCTGGGAGGGGGGAATGGACCTGCCTGGACTGAGTCTACCAGGTCAACCCTGGTCCTCGGGGGAGACCTTGATCTGGAGGAGGTGGGAATGGGGGGTGGGCTGGGGGGAGGGGTGGGCGAGAGGGGGAGAACAGGGGATTCTGTGGCTATTATGTTGAACTGAATGGTGTTGTAAAATAATAATAATAATAATAAAAAAAAACCAAAAAAAAAAAAATATAAAGGGAAGCAAGAAAGCCCAAAAACAGTAGTGTATACACCCAGTTCTAAGTACCAATTTAAAATGTGAACATTGAAAACAAATGAATAAAGGGGTTTTAAGAAAAAAAAGTGTTTTGCTGTTTGTGGGTGTATGTATGTGAGTATGTGTGGGTGTGACTGACTGCTGAGTGTATATGTGCCTGTAGAGACCAGAAGAGGGTGTCAGAACTCCTGAGGCTACCATAAGGTTGTGAGCTACTTTTCTGCTTGACATGGGCATTGGGTACCAAATCACGTTCTCTGTAAGAGCAGCAAAATGCTAAGCTCTCTTAGTTACTGAGCTTTCTCTGCACATGCACCCTCAAAGGATATTTCAAAACAAAAATTTGAAGCCATTAGAGAAGTATAAAATATGATATTAGAAAAACTTAAGGGGTATACAAAGAACTCTGATCTGAGGGAGGCAAGGGGAGGTAAAGACCAGTAACCCAGTGGGCAGAGAAGACTAAAAACAAAATTTACAACAGCTACTGATATGGGGTTCTGTGCTATATATTCACTTAAAATTCAAGCTGTTCCCAGGGAGATTTTGTGTTATCTGGATTGTTCACATTACTAAAATTCTCCACCATTTAATGATTATTAAAGTGGTTAAGGGACATATAAAAATTATTAAAGTGGTTAAGGGACATATAAAAATATAAAAATTGCAAAATGGGATTTCATGCCAGTAGAAAATGCTATTTAGTAGTAAAATGAAGACTGAGACATGACACGAATACGGAACACTGAAAGCTGTGATGCTCTGCAAGTGTAGAATTGTTAATAGAAGCCAGATTAGAGGAAATTAAGAGATGGCACCAGAATTCAGTTAACATACAAAATATATAAATTGAAAATATACTAACAAATATTGATAAGCAGAGAAATAGGTGACAACTCCAATGAGTTAAATTTATAAGCAAAAGAGGCAACAGGAAGAGCAAGACTGAATAATGAACCAGGGGAGAACCCTCGGCTCTCACTGTGCAGCTCACTGCTCAGGAGTCACACAGAGATCATGTGGAAAGGTTACCAACCCAGGACTAGTAGACACAAATGGGAACAACCAAGAGAACAAGAACATCAGGTTATCTGGAAAAAAGAGGCTGATATGCCCTAAAGGCAATCAAGAAAGTCATGAGCAAGTGGCTGATATTGCAAAGGAACCAAGAGGTGATCGAGAGAACTTCTTTGCCAATAATAATGGTGACAGTTTCCTAAGAATAATCATGAACATGTCAGATGTAACTACAAGGATGTGAAAAGCTAAACACTTTCTGAAACAAGCAGTGGGACAATAAGGAGACCAACGTGAACTCAACCAGTGCATGCCTTGAGTCAAAGAAAATAAAAACAACACACTAGATGCCTGGGATACCACAGAAGCAAGGTTAAAAGAAAAACTTGTGGAAGTAAATACGACATTCTTAAAATGAACGAACCTAGATAAATCCAAGAGTGATACCTCCAGGAACTTGAAAAAGAAAAAGTAATGCCTAAGTTCACAGAAGGAAGGAAATGAGCAGAGAAAGAATAAATAAAACAGACTAAAAAGACAATGCAAAAGAGTTACAGAAATGTTGGGTGTTGTGAAAAGATGAAAACTGACCAACTGTTAGCTGGAGTAGTCAAAAGAAGGAAGGAGCCAAGGGAATACTGGGAGAGAAAGAAAGGGTTTAATAAAAGTAATCAGACACAGAGGACACATTACAACTGACAACATAGTGATACAAAGGATCATAAAAGACTATATAAACAAATAGATCAAGCTGGATAACCTGTAAGCAAAGGCTATATTCTTATAAGTCCACCAGGAGTATATCATAACCAAATGTAAATCCAAACAGGCCATAGTAAGTGGATGTTGAGATAGTAACAAACAAAAACAAACAAACACAAGCCAGTGCCAGATGGCTTCATACAAAAGTTTCCTCAAATATTTAAGGTGAATTCGCAGAAGTCCTTTTTACACATTTCCAGAAATTAGAAGAAAATACTTTCAATTTCATGTCATAAAGCTAGTAGTGACATATACCGAAGCAAAATAAGGATACTATTAGAAAAGAAAATTATAGACCACTGCTACTTATCAACATAGGTGCAAAATCTACAACAAACATTAAGACATGAAATTAGTAGTGTAGACAGTGCAGCATTTTTGATAGTGAGGCAGGAGGATTGTGAGTTCAAGGAAGGATATGTGTAGCAAACAATCTAAAACAAACTCCTCTAAAAATATAAACAATGACAAAAAATACAGTTTGGTATGTAAGATGTGTACCTCAACTCAGTAAAAGTCATGTATGGGAAACTCACAGCTAACACTAAAGATCATGGAGAAGAGTTCCTCTGAGATCAGGAACACAAAAGTGCCTCTAGCACTTTGATTTAAGTAACACTAGATACTCTGGGGAGAGCAATTAAGGAAGAGAAAGAAACACAAGATATGTAAAGTAGAAATGAGGAAGTGGATCCCCTCTAATGATTCCTCCACCACAGGCAAAAGGACAACTAACATCCCAATTGAAACTAATGAACTCAGTAAAGTTACAGAATTAAAAAAAAAAAAAGAGCAAACATGAAGTGACAAGTGATTTGAGGATTATAAAACTCATTTCATATTGAATGCATGCATCAATTATATTATATACTTTAAATGGAATGTTAATTGTTAAATGTCTATCAATTATACAATTAACAGTACATTTGCTTGCCCAGTCTATCTGAAGAAGTTGACAAATGCTATGTCTAATAATTCAGCATATTTTATGCCAAACAAATTTTTCTGTTAAAATATTTAAATCAATACATTTATATTTAGAAAAATGGTTATCATCAAGATTTGTTAATGTGTATTACAGCATTAAAACAAACAAAATTTGTCTTTTATTGGAAACATTCTCATTTGAGCCAACATTTTACATATTTAATAGAGACTCCATGTCTTATGGCAGCTGAGCTGCCTAATGCATCGTAATTGCTGCAGTGCCTTGATGCATTCATACAAGCAGCATTATTTGAACAGCATAATGTCTTCCCGTTAACATACTTGAAAGAGTTCTTTCCCTGCAAATTTACTGTGAGCTGTAAAAGGATGGAGGTAAAGACCAAAAGAGAGCTTTGCTAAGGAGCTCTCAACCCAAGATGCATTAAAGACAGTGAATGGGGCACATTCCTTTCTAATAGGTGCTGAACAGGGAACAAGGCTGTATCCATGAGAGGCAAAGCCCTACTTCCCTACTCAAGAATGGATCATCACGACCACTAAAAATGTGAAACATGTCTTAGGGCAGGGCATGTGGCATGTACCAGACCCACCACTTTTTACTCACCTGAAGACAACTGTCAATAGACTTCAATAATAATAACAGAAAAAAATTAAAAGTTGTTCTGTTTGTTGGTGATGATGAATGGGAATTAGGGATTCTAAAATTACTTAACTGTAAATTATTATTTTATGTGAGTAACTACAGCATTAGAGACCTAATCAGGAAACTGTAAATAAGCAAATTGCCAGCTGTCAAAAAAATCATAACTATCAAATTAAATGAACTTCCCTCAGATAAGCTAACACTGCTTTTGCCTGAAGCTGGATGAAAAATGAATCATGAGGGAGACACATCGTACAAATACAACAGACTTTTAATTAATTCTGTCTGTGTAAACTGACAAGGTATAAATCTCAAAACTCAAGTGAAGTACTTGCAACAACTAAGTGATTGCAATGATGGCCAAGAACTTCAGGCCACACTAAATATTCTTCACTGGCCTCTGGTCCCTGGTTTTTCAGATAAATGTGATTATACAATGCCCAATCAGCTAGCATGCATGGCATTCTTGTATGTAAGTCAAACAAAAATGTGAGTTTCAGCATGGAAAGTGGAAAGTGGTAGTGACTGAAGATTTTTTACTCACCTGCAGCCTTGGTAGTACTAAACTCTTAAGAGATTCTGTTTCATTGTTCTCTGTGGTGATATTTTATGTGTGCTGAAATGTACTGATTTTTTTTGTGTGTGTGTGCTTTAATAAATAAACCTTTCATGGAGATCAGAGGAAATACCAAGCCATTTAAAGTAAACAAAGAAGTCAGGCAACTGGTAGGTAGGACATGCCCTTAATCCTATCACTTGGCAGGCAGAATCTCTGTGTTTTCAAGGCCATACAGGAAACAGAGCCAGGTGTGGTGGCCCATGCCTTAAATTCAAAAACTAGTTAACCATGGAGGTCAGGAGGTCTGTACAGGCAGACAGGAAGTCACAGATCTGGGTAGGAAGAGGAAGTGATGTAGCTGAATGGAGAAAGCAAATCACATGGCAGAACAGCAAGGCATATAGGCATGGGTAAATAGGAAGTCATTGCATTTGGAAGCTGCAGAGTTGGTGAGGTAAGGTTGGCTTGTGGCTTATAGATCTCATCAATTTTTTCATTGCTGGAGACACTTTACACAGCCTTGGTGTAGAGAGGAGGTGCTTGGACCTGCCTCAAATGCATGTACTAGGCTCTACTGATTCCCCTTGGGATACATTGCCTTGGAGTAGGTGGGAATGAGGGGTGGGTTGGGAAAAAGGCTGGGGGGTGGGAGGAAGGAGGACAGGGGAATCTGTGGTTGATATGTGAAATGAATAGAAAATCTCTTAATAAAAAAAAAAAAGAAAAACATTCTACCTCTAAAAATAAATAGCAGAAAGATATGGCCACTTTTCCATGATTTGAATATAACCTGTTTGAATGATGCCCAGAACTATAGGAGCAATTTGGTGAATAAGCAGCAAGCAGCCTATGGACAAAGATGGTCTGCTGGCAACAGAAAAGATACTCCTCAGTCAGTTTAGAAAAATTGTGAGGCATCTTTTCTCTTGGCTCCTTATGGCTTAGACAGTATGACTGATATTACTTTATGCTTTAAAATAAATTCTAGATCTGCAAAGCAGATGTATGTGGGATTAGGCATAAGAGAATGAAGAGTTGTGGTTCCTTACACAAACCCGAGCAAACACAGAACTCTAATGGAGAGACTGAATGTTCATGCATTAGTGATATTGCATTCACTAAGACCTTTTCTAGGAGTCCTGTAGGAGACCTGCAATATTAATTATTACATATCAATTATACAAAGTAATATGTTTAATAACATTATTTGCATATATGGTGTACTTTGATCATATTCATCACCTGTTATCTTTCCTTTCTCTTCCCCTCCTCTTTCTCCTAGCACATCTCTAACAGGTTTTTTTCATTTTCTTCCCCTAAGCAGGCAAGAGAAAACACATGTGAAAATTGTCTTTCAGAGACACTTGCTTCACATATGATCTCCAGTTCTATCCCTTTTCCTAAAAAATCATTTTTTTTCATACTCTGCTATGACAACAGAAGAAAGCCCAATCCTACCAATGATTATCAGGCAGTGGCTCCTGCTTGCACAAGCATTAACTGTTTAGAAACCAGAACATAATGAAGTTTTGCCCCAAACTGAGTTCTTAGAGTGCCCAGTGATATTCCCAAGACATCCATGTTTATGATATTTGTTCTCAAATATGCATTTGAAAAGACAAAATCAAAAGACAAGCAAAATATTCCCATTGGCTGAGTGGAATTCACAGTAATGAGATTTTGGCAGAAAGAACCAACTAAAGGTTCCTCAAGACATTCTCCTAATCCAATTAACAAAAATCAAGGTAGTACCTTAGGGTCTAGCACAGAATTCATACAACTGTTCATGTTTTCAGAAACAGGATGATGACTTCTACTGCATCCTCATTTACTTCACTAGTTTGGCTAATGGAGAAATAAATAGCCTATAAAGGAGGAATAGCCTGCATTTGATTGATTAATAATTCCAGTTCCAACTAGATTTACAGGTATGGTTTACTTCCTTGAGCCAAAACTATAGGACCCAATATCTCTGCAAATAGATATTAATCTACTAAATAGTTTTTATACCCTACCTCCAACTCGAAAGGAGTCAGAAACCATTGGATTTTCTTGTCTTTAAGATGGTTTTATTTTATATCTGTTTCTTATTGTTATACATGTCTCTCAATCTGGAATCACAGTATGGTAGATCGTGCTCTTCAATGTTCTAAATGGCATAAGACGCTCTATTTCTCAATGGACTCATACTGTATGGAGTAGTAGGTATCCTAGTTGTCTCTGTATGGTGTGTACATGTAGCAGGGCTGGAATGGAATTCAATGATATATATTTATTGCATAGGCAAGATTCTGGGTTTGATTTCTAAAGCCAACTTCTTTAACATCACAATAACGATAATATACATGAGTTAGAATAAAATATCAGCACCTCTTGTTTCAGGGAGCAGTTGGAGGATCCCGTGATCTTAGCCCAGTTAGGTAGTATATTCCATGGTGAAGAATTTTAGTGCACCCTGCCTTTAGAAGACAGGTGTAATGATTTGATTGAATAGATAATATACAAAGTTACCTTGGGCAATTAATAATTACATGAATAGATTGCCACTTCTAGAATATGTAGTACTAAGGTTTCAATTATACACATGATGTCTTTAACACATCAAGATAGAAAATGCAGAAAAGAACAGCTTTTGTGAGAATCATGCTGGAGGCAAATGGGCACTGGAAAACATTCATGTTTTCTTCAGCAAATAATAAATTCCATTTAACAGACAAACCTGACTAGTCATAAAATTCAATAATGTGAGTAAATAAATGATATAAAAAAAGTCATTTGATCTACATCTTCCCAAATTTTAGTGTAGTGAGCACAGAAGCTCTATTGGCATAGAAGAAGTATCAACTAAAATAACTTTTAAAGGTCATGGCTCCCTCCTCCCACATTATAATCCTTCTTTCAGCATCCAGTCTACATTCAACTCATATCTTAAAGAGTAGTAGATAAGCATTCAGTGGATATAAATTACTAAACCCATTTTATAATGCATGCTGAATGATATTCTAGCAGTAGCTTTAAAATTACCACTGTAGCATTATTCCAATATCATAATTTTTAAAAAATAACTGTGAAAGACATGACTCCATCTGTACAAGAAATGTTATTATCAATATTTTCTTCTGTTTAAATCTTTCTAGAAGGTGTGATGACCTGAAATAAAAGTCTATACTAAATTCCAGAAGAAGCTGTATTGTTTGAATGGATGGCTTGGGAAATGACTATAGAAAGTGTCAATGACTATCAGCAAGGCAGTTTGGAGATGACGAATGTTGAAGGACCTCCCGGAATAACCCAGAATGTGAGGACAGACTTGTTACATAGAGCAGAAAGTAATGGGTCATTTGGAAGCTTCCATTTGCATAAATTTCTTATATCAGGTAGACAGCAAGCCTTGCTCAGTCAAATCAGCTGCCATCATTCTGTAGCTTCTGCTCTTCTGCAATTATACTACCAAAGGAACCTTGGTTATCTTCAAAACATATAGGCAGCACTATGGATGACATCAATGAATTTTATGTTGAGTCCTTTTAATAATATGTCCAAGTTAAAATCCTTATTCTACTACCTATTCCTGCATAAATATGGAAATTTTATTTAAATTATGTTTCCAGAACACTAAAATAACCTGTGTTTCATGGTAGTTATGAGAATTAAATGACTTATCCATTTAAAACACATAATACAATGGCTCATAATTGTTGGGATATATTATTTTAAGGTATGTTACTTTTGTTTATGTTGTATTTGTTTAACACTGTGAAGCTGTGTCACTATGCCTGTCTAAAACACCTGATGGTCTAATGAAGAGATGAAAGGTCAAAGGTAAGGGAAGGGAAAAGATAGGCAGAGCTGACATGCAGAGATGATTAATAGAAGGAGAAATATGGAAGGAGAAAGGAAGGAGGAGTATTTCAGGGGTCAGAAACCCAGCTACACAGCAAGACATGGAGTAAGAGTAAGATTAATAGAAGTAAGAGAACAGGAAACGTCCAGAGGCAAAAAGTAGATGGGATAAAATCAAGAAAGCTGGCTAGCAACAACCTAACCTAAGGCTGGACATTTATAATTAAGAATATGCCTCCATGTGTGATTTATTTAGGAGCTAAGTAGTAGGCCCCCTAAAAGAGCAAAAAACAACCAACAACATTTTGGCATTCCAACATGGGCCTGAATTTCCATCTAGGGCTTAAGAAACCTGAGAGAGAGAGAGAGAGAGAGAGAGAGAGAGAGAGAGAGAGAGAGAGAGAGAGAGAGAGAGAGAGAAGATACAGCTTCTTCTTTAAGCGTTTCTGCTTGCTGGTAAGCCCTTGGGCAGCCAGTCTATTAAGTAGGAACAAAAAGCTAAGTATAAATGCCTGCCACAGTGCAAGCATCAGCATTCTAGAGTTCCAGGAAGGTCGAATGCAGTCCTTGGTGACCACCTCCTACTGGGCCATGGATTTTATGCTTGGCCTTCATGACCCAAAAAGTGGGCAGAGCCATATGAGAGCCACACACAGAGGATCTAGGTGTAGCTAAGCAGTCTAAAGTTTGCTAGTGCAGTCCAAAAAGACTACAGATACACAGAAAAAGATATCCAGATGGAAAAAAAAACTATAAAAGGTTATAGTGTGTTTTCCAATGTGCAAAGGCTTAGGAAATAAGAAAAGTATGAATAGTCATAGAAAGAAATAGTTTAAAAATAACAAAAGAGCATCTTTAAAAAGAGAGCAAAGGTAATATAAAATAAAAAAGCCATGTAAGGTGGGAATTACACAAGGAGTCTGCATCCTATATAATGTTGTGTTGATTTTAATTTTTTGATTGTTAATAAGCAAACAGCAACTGCTAAGATACATGGAATTGAAAGAGGGACTTTTGAAATAACCCAACCTATATACTTAAGGGATGCCTTAATTTTAAAAAAGTCAAAAAATATATTTTTAAAATGGAAATAAAAATTCTTTGGAGTTTTGTTCCCACAGGAGGCAAGAGTTGTGGCTTCGTTTACTTCAATAATAATATGGATCAGGTTTGATGGAGACCTCCTGAAACTTGACAGGTGATATCTGTCAGCAAAGATTACTGCTGGTCTTCCCAGGACTTGGTCATTATCTCAAAATTTTCTCTCTGGGACCCTAAAGATGATTCTCCCACACACAGCAGGAAGCAGTGTGGAGAACACTATACCTACATTCCCAAGAGTTTGGGGTTTTGGATGGTCTTTCTTTTTTCTTGGTGGATTATGGATGTTTGTTATATTTAGGGGAATATAAGAATATAGGATAAAAGACAACTATTAGTCTCAGATATTTTGCATTGGCATGGATTCTAGTATATTGATACAAATTCACAGTTATTTTTGTTACACTGTATATATGCTTCTACTCTTGTTTAAAGGACTTTTGTGTATTAATACAAAATTGAGGTAACTTTTGTTACAATACATTGTATTGTATATGTTTCTATTGATAAAAACTTAAGGCCATTTTTGTTACAACATATTTTATGTATGTTTCTATTTTTTTCTTAAAGTATTGTGCCTATGTAATTCATTTAGAAATGTATGGTGAAATTCTAGTTTTTGAAAGCTATTATTATAAACTATATAGGATAATCACGAACACAGGTTAGTGGTTAGTCATTTATAACAATAAAAATTGTAGATATGTTAGGTATCCTTTCCAGATCATATAGAGATATATATTAGATAGATAGATGATCTTCAAACCTTTCAAAGACCTACAGAATATGGTATTTAAAATGTTTTGTTAACTTAGTGCTTTTCATAACAATGAGACACATCTGATTCTGGCAGCACCAATTTACTTCAGAGATGATGGGCATCAAAGAAACTCCTTAGGGAGTTTGCTTTCAGTGTGATAAGACTAGCCATCTGGGCAAGAAGCTGTTCTTGGACATGCAGAAACCACAGGAAAGTGACCACTGAACTTTGCCAAAACATGTCAGGATGGTCCTTCAGAGTTCCTGCTTCGCATAAGAAATTGCCAGACATTCTACAGGACACAGAGGAAAGTGACTAATAAATTTTGTCAAATAGTTGGGACAGTCTTTCATATTTCCTGCTTCATTGAAAAGCCTGCCAGATAAAATAGGTCTGTAGGCTAAAGATGGATGCCCCAACATTGGAGAGAAAATTTGGATGACTGTTCAGGCAGTCAGATGTCTCTGTCATTCATAGAGTTTTTGGAAGTTGTTTGCAATGCACCTTTTGTGTACTTAAATAATATTATATCTTCTGGGTCCTTTGATACAGTTGAAGACTAGATAGTTATACTTGCAGTTTTCCTTAGATATCATAGAAAGTAAATTAGGTATACAATTTTGGATTTACTAAGATAAGATGGATTATGAAGTATTTTCTTTAAAAGTACCAGGCACAAATAAATTGGAATTCCGTACATTGTGAATGCAATCTTTACTTGATAATTGTTCTTATTGTATACAGTCTTACTATTTTAAAGGTAAAACCTTGTTCATTTTCATTTAGAAAAAAAGGGGGAAATGTTTGGCATATTATTTTAAGGTATGCTACTTTTGTTTATGCTGCATTTATTTAACTCTATGAAACTATGTTACTGTGTCTGTCTAAAACATCTGATGGTCTAAAAAGAGCTGAATGGCCAATGGCAAGGCAGGAGAAAAGACAGGCAGGGCTGGAGGCAGGGAGAATTAATAGGAGAAATTTGGAAAGAAAAAGAAAGAAGGAGTGAGAGAGGAAGGAGGAGGATTTCAGGGGCCAACCAGACACCCAGCTACACAGCAAGCCATGGAGTAAAAGTAAAATTTATAGAAGCATGAGAACAGGAAAAGCCCAGAGGCAAAATGTAGGCAGAATAAGTTAAGGAAAGCTGGCAATAAAGAAGACAAGCTAAGGCTAGGCATTTATAATTAAGAATAAGCCACCATGTATGATTTATTTGGAATCTGGGTTGGTGTCAGGCCCCTTAAAAGAGCAAAAACTAACCAACAACAGATATTAGTAGGCAGCATGTTAGGAATGGTTAAGTAGATGATAGAAACAGCATATGAAGACAATGTCCAATTGTGAGTAGTTGGTAAATTATTCAATTGAAATTATTCATAGTACAAAATAGTGAGTTTCTGCCATGCCAGAGGACTGAATATCTTGGACACATTAACGTTTAAAATGCCTCAGCCATTTGTTGTATTAGTTGATGGTCAGAAAAACATAAATAGCCAATTGAGGAAAGAAAGCACAAATACTAATTGTAGCTTAATAACCAATCACAGAAATGTATTCTAAAGTAAATCAACCCACGTTCTTTCCCTGAAAATCACATTTATTGTTTTTACATGTAAATGATGTCTTCTTTTCCCTTGCTTTTTTCCATATTGATTTCTCACTTCTGTTCATTAAGTATGTACTCAGTAGCTTGCTTTTAGCATAACCACAGCTTTTAGGATAATGAAATCATAGTGATAAAAGGAACCTACAATGTATGGATCTAACATAACTTCCCATCTGATGCTAAACATTAATGAAATCCAATATATTAATATCTGTCTTTTACTATATTGATCATCCATCTTAAATATATGCATACACATGTAAGATTGCATGCACTGTGAAAAGCTATTACATCAATATACTAAAATATAACTAAGAGTGGCAGGATGGTGTGCACATACATTCATACATGTGTTTTGACTATTCTGAGAAAAGTTGAAGCATGGTAGGCATATGAATTGCTAAATATTGGATTTAATTATTACTTTTTGAACTATATATTGGTTATGCTAACTATGTTTGTCTTTCTTTAGATATATAGTTCCTGGTGTTAAAATAAGAAAAAAGTTACATAACCCTTGGGAGGAAATAACCCCCAAAATGCTACATCCTGATCAGTTGAAAAATGTGAGACTTAACATATTTTATTCAATATTATGTTTATATACTCCTTCTACTGCAATGGCATACATGTTAAAACTTGGAGCAGTGATACAATGTTCCTTTGAAAACATTTCATTCATGCCTTCAATATTGCCAGTAGATGGATCAGCTGGGAGGGGGTAGATAAAGACTTACAGTTACATAACGTTTTAATTAAAATTTTGGAACATAATATAATTTTCATGAATCTTTTCTCAATATTTTTCCATCTGCTATATATTTCAGATTATGCAATCTACATATACATACATATTCAATATCCATTTACTAAAAGGATTTGCGTGCATGCATGCATCACAGGCTAATTGCTATCATAAATATTTAGAATTTACAAAATCTTGAAAAAAAACTGTTGGATGCCATTTTCAACACATATCCATTTCTTTGGTATGTTGATAAATACATGAAAGTCTTCATGTTAAAATGCTTCCTTCATTTTATTTGTATGGTAAATATTTAATGTATTTATTAAATACTATATACTTTTAATACTAAAAGCACTTTGCTTATTTTTCCTCCATAATAGTGAATGGAAGACATAATTTTAGATGCTTATTTAACGTACTCATCTATATATTGAATTATGATTTAAATAAATAGAATAGTGTTTATATAACATTTTCTAAATTGTATTTTTTTTTGAATTGACATATCTGTGATTGATCACTCAAAGGAATATTGGGCTGTGACTGAAAACACAAGAATGCAAAATTTAAAATCAGCTATGAGAACACTGGTTATTGGTATAAATACAAAGAAAGAAAACTTTTGGCCGGGTGGTGGTGGCACATGCCTTTTAATCCCAGCATTCAGGAGGCAGAGGCATGCAGATGCAGACCTCTATGAGTTCAAGGTCAGCCTGGTCTCTAAAGTGAGTTCCAGGAAAGGCACAAAGCTACACAGAGAAACCCTGTCTCAAAAAAAAAAAAAAAAAACTAACTTTTGGTCTAGTACTCCATACTAGCATTTAGATTTTTTTTTCCTAAGTGAAAAAACATGCTAGAACTGAGAACTGTTAACTAAAGCTGCTAACTCATATATATGTATGTATTTGATGGTTAGGGTGTGGGGACATTGTGTTCCTGGGGAGGAAACCTAGAGCTTCACAATGCTTCAACACATTCTATCAAATAGGCTGCGTGTGTGTGTGTGTGTGTGTGTGTGTGTGTGTGTGTGTGTGTGTGTGTGTGTGTGTCAGTGTGCATGTACTTGTAAATAGACACAAGAATCCAATTTCAGGCACTTTTCTCAAAATCCATTGACCTCATATTTTGTGACAATGTGTCTCATTTTGCCTGAAATTTACCAATGCATGTCACTGCTTTGCCTTTTATGTGAGTGCTGGAGATCTGAGCTCAGACCTTCATGTCTATGAGGCAAGCACTTTGTCAAGAACACCATCTCCAAAGTCCCCAAATAGGTTTTAATTTAAGAAAGAAAATAAGAAGTAAAGGATAAAAGATCCAGCAGCAAATAGACAAGAGACCTAAAACCACAGTAGTTGAAAAACTGGATGTTCTGAGTGTGAAGGAAACAATTCCTTGCAGTAACCACCCAAATCAGCAACTTTTCAGAACTTTTGCGTTCACATCATTGCCACATTGACTGAAACAAATGCAGCAGGGATCAGTGGAGCACATCACACAGCAGGTGGAAGACCACTGGTTTTTACTCACATTTTCACAAGACCCTTAACAACAACAAATCCTGGACCTCTTTCATACTAAACAAATATATTGGAACAGACGTTTCCATGACATCCTAAAGTAAGCAAAGTTGTCTCTGAAGGGCACATGTGCAGAACAATATAAGTGATAGTGTTGTTGAAATGGTTGGAGATCACTAAACTGTCAAGCCAGGGTTAGGCAGTTCCACTTCTTAGGTCAACTACAGTCTAGCACTTGTTTGCACCAGCAATTTGTTGGAGCACAGTCATGCTTACTTATTGTCTAAGTGCTTCGGCACTCTAAAGCAGTTGGTTGCTTTAAGGGCGACCTCATGATTCACAAAGACTTCTTATCTATCTAGTTACACAAAGAGTTTGTCCATCTGCTCTAGAGAGAAAGGACAGGAATTCAGGTCAAATTTTCTCTGGATAAGGCAAAAATCTTATTATCTATTAGAAACTTGTTTCTAGAATTTATAAATAGTTGTTACACCTTGGAATTTTCTCAGCTACAGGAAAAAAGGTGCCAGGGTATCAACTTTTTTTTTTTCTTACCATAAATGCTAAAGTGCACTTAATAACCATTTCCTCAAATTAGGCCATTCAGTTGTTGCTAAAGTATGTGAATGACCTTGGGCAACTTCATTAGGTCTCAAACTTCATTGTATTTATATCTGAAAGGTACTGTCTTGCGTGATTTAGTACAGACAGTAACATTTCCATGTTCTTCATGTTTAAAAAACACACATCTAGTATGTGACAGCTACTTTGCTTCACACACATTTTTTTTACAATATAGATTTTAGTATATGTTTATAAACTCAGTGGTCATATTGCAGTTTCAAGCCTGTGTTGTGCCTCATACATGCTAAACATGAGCTAGCACTGAACTACATCTGCAGCCCCTCAATTTCCATTATTAACAGAAAGAAGAAAGGGGATTTTTTATTGTTTTACTGACATGAATTTTATTTTTGGGTTTTCTTGTTTGATTGAACTGATTTTTAAAGTCATCAGAATGACAAGGTATACATTTCAAGTGTACAATGTGGTAATTTGATAGCACACATGTGTAGTGACATGATTTCTACCCAGTGTTGCTCATGCTGTATATTACATTATAAAACTCATGTAACTGCTCACTTTTTGAAGAAAATGTGTGAAAATAGAGAGAATCATGCTAACTTAATGGGTCATATAATGTTGCCATATCATGTTATCTAAATTACCTGTGAAATCTAAATAATAATAATAATAACAAATTAATTTAGACAATAAGTCTAAAATAGCATTTATCAGGACATTGATTATAATTTTATCATGAAATTTAACCTTTATGTCCTAATATATAATAACCAAAATTTAAAACAATATTAAATATTTATATTATAAACAAAACTAAAGGAATTAATATAAAATTATTTTTTGAAGGAATGAGTGAAAAATAATTGAATCCCTTTTAGCTACTATAAATTACTAGAATTGACAATTACATGAGTAGCTTTATGTAATAATAATTTTTAATTTTAAATTTGATATGCTTACAAACAAATCTTAGAAATATAAATTTGTTCAAAATGAAAAACCTCACAGAAAAATCTAATGTTCTTAGACTCCTCAGACCTGTTTTGGAAGTGAACACTTGAAATATTTATTATAAAAAGAAAATTTTATAATTTATGTTTTTAAAATGACATAGATTAGTAATGTGGGTTTTGCATCATAGCTTAAAGATCTGTTTTAAAATATCCATCACTGACTTTTCTCTTTTCTGGTAATGGGGAATTGAATCCAAGTCTCCATGCTGGTAAGCATTCTTCGATAGAATTCTTGCCCCTGACCCTTAAATGTCATCCTTTTTAAATACATTTTTAGCATAACATTAAAATACTAGTGCCTTTCTCCTCTATATTTATAAGCAGTGATCTTGATATTTATATCTGAAAATATTTTTCAGTATTGCCTGTGAATAAGAGAGGAAAAGATAGGTTATAAATGATAAAAATCTTTTCTGCTTTACCTTGAATAACCTAGTCATAGGAGCCATTAGTGATGACTCTGAGGTACAGATGCTAAGATGTTAAGGGAAGGGAAGGGGTGACTTTTTGGTTACACAGGTTACAGTTCAAGCGAAGTTAAAAAATTCTGTCCCCAGCAGCTGAATAATACTCCATTGTGTAAATGTGCCATATTTTCTTTATCCATTCTTCGATTGAGGGGCATCTAAGATGTTCCCAAGTTCTAGCTATTATAAATAAAGCTGCTATGAACACAGTTGGGCAAGTGTCCTTGTGGTATGATTGATTATCCTTTGTGTATATGCCCAAGACCTAATGCTGGGAACAGAGGCTGTTCCTAATGCTTTGGCTGGCTCTTAGAAACATACTCCTCATACTGGGTTGCCTTGCCCAGCCTTAATACAAAAAGAAGTACTTAGTCTTACTGCAACTTGATAGTCCATGCTTTGTTGATATCCATGGGAGGCCTTCCTCTTTCTTATCAGAAACAGAAGATTGGATGGAGGAGGCAGTGCAGAGGGGAGGTGGGGTGAGGGGATGGGAGGACAGGAGAAAGAAAATGTGACCAGGGTATAAAATAAATTAAAAAATAATCTGTCCCCAGAGCAGCTTCAAACTACAGATGAGCACTTTTCAAAACCAAGTCATGTCTATATTCAGAATCTTGTCTTGAGTCAAGTTGATGTGAAGGAGCTGCAACTGCAATGTGTATCTCATGTTATCATGTATGAGGCACAGCACAGGGTTAAATCTGCAGGATGGATACTGAGTTCATAAGCTAAAAATACCTCTGTGCTTCGGGGGAAGTTCTTATCAGGAAAACATGAAATTAATAATATGAGAAAATATCTCAAGTTTTATGATAAATCAAAAAAGAGACATAAACTAAGCTCATGAGCTGGGTATGCCACAATGAACAGAAGGCTATGATCACACAGGTGTCTTGGTTGTCAACGCCAGGGCTTTTACCAGATCCACCTCCTGAAGGGAGGAACAGAATGGGGAAGTCAAAGCAAGAGCCCCAGAGTGAAGCTCTAACTATGGCACCTGCTAGGGGTTAAAACAGGAAAGAATTGCATCTGTTTGTATCTCAGGAAACTTTAGTTTACAGAGCCAAAAGTTCAGTAGGATAGAAATTAGCTCTCTACTTGGGGTATTTATTATTTTTAAATCATCTTGGTGTTGAAGATATTCATTTCGTTTCTCAGTTTAACTAAGTTAAATCACTCCACTTGAAGATGTCTATCCTTGGGCATAAAGCATTGCCAAGAGTGAACTGACAATCACAATTGCACTTGTCTTTTCCAATTGTCCACAAAGCTTCCTTTATCCACAGGTAAGAAATAAGACTGTGGCAACAATATTTGATAATCTATAAAATGAGGAAGTCACAGAAAATATACACATATTTTCTCTTAAGTCATCTGCCATAAATATTTTATTTTCTAAATATTTCAAGTGAATTTTTTTTTACAATAAAGTCTTTGGGGGCAATTTGGCTTCTGGGAGCAAAATGATTTCACACTACAGGATAGTAGTTCTCAAAACTCAGTGAACATAAGAGGAGTTCACAGATCCCTGGGACCATATCAAGGAGCTCAGAATTATAGTGTGAAGATAAAGCTTTAGTACTTATTTTGAAGCAATCCACCAAGATCATTACTTTGCTAAACACAAATAAACAAGGGATGAAAGAAAATAAGCCTGAAAGGTGTGCATGCTGATGCTGGGAGGTCTGAGTGGACTTTCAGAGGGCTGGAGGAATTAGAATTTCCATTTGATTGACTAAAAGCTGCTGACAGTTTTACACTCACAGGAGAACTAAAGAGAGAGGGATTGTGACAAAGCTCTTATCTCTGGCAGAACTGCTCGAGTATTAGTGCTGTGACATGTGACATTCGCAGGGAGAATATCATGCTGTGGAATGTAACATTTCCTCAGTGTGCTAGAAAAGACACCAGGATGCAAATGTTCAGGAAACTGGGTCATTCTTCTAGTTTTTTTTAAACATATTATTAAATTATTGATGGAAAATAACTTTTAACTAGCTCTTAAAAAGAAAGAATAACATCTAAACCAGTTTTGTGCATTTCTTTTTGAATAGTTAAAAATTAAGCCCAGTTTCTGTGGTCCTTGTATGATTAAAAATTAAATAAATGAAATAATCAAGTTACATTTGACTACTTATGCAGTTCAATGAGACACATATACCACTCATAAGAAATTAGTAATGTGTTCTATGATATTTTGCAAATATATACAATGCATTTTCCTTGTGAGTACCATCTGTAAGATTTCAAGCATGCAAAGTATTTCGGTGCTTTAGGGAATTTTACATAATTGATAGTATCATTTCTGAGAATAGTCCAAATGACTGATTATAAAATGTGCCCCTATTTTAACTTCTATTAACTCTTGAAAACAGTTTCTCCATTCCATAACCTATCTGGGCCTTCACTCTTTCACCCTTATCACCTAGAAGAGTTTTCACATATTCCTGATATTTGATAGGAAAGGAAAACCAAGTATCTTCTGCAGAATGCAAGGATTTCTAACTAGAACTCCTTGGCCTTTTTTTTGGAAACAGGATCTCAACACTCTCATCACACCATTCCAGTCTTTCCACTGGCAAGGCTAAGCTAGGTACTCTTGACCAAGCCTTCTCCTAATTACCCCAGACTTACCTGAGCACTGGGTGCATTTGTGGAAGTAATCCTGGAGGAGCTTGTTCAGCTGTCTGTACAGCTGAGCCCGTGGCCCTGGAACTAAAAATGCTTTGCCTGTTCACTGAATTCACTGAAAAACCTGCCTGTAGGTGATGTACATCACACTTTTAAAAGAGGCATCTCCACGTGATAAAGCCACATCCTGCTAGAGCAGCCCCCAGCAAGAAGTGCCACAAAATGAAAATCGCACGAGGTAGCGGCAGCCCACGTGGTTCACAATCAGCACTGAGGACTTTCTCATATGGAAGGACTTGTGAAAAATCAGATGAGCTGAGAAGTCAAATTGAGCACAGTGGAGGGGGGATGACTTCAGAAGGGCCTCTGAACAGCTACACCTCACCTCAGAGTCTTTCTCCTATTTTTAGTCTGAACTTTATACTAAACTCATGAATTAACCCACAGAATTTGCATGGTAATTTCTAAAGGTTCTAGCTGCTGCCTCAGATATTCTCTAGTGCTTTTTCCATGTTATTGGTTATTATCAACACGCACCTATAACCTCTTTGTCTTAGTGGGGCTTGCAAATGAATTCACAGACATAAGAGAAGGAAACCACATTTTTAGAAGGGGGTCAGAAACACATTTCAGAAATAGAATCAGTTTATGTAAAATATGAAGTTAAATGTGCAGCTATGTAAAAGAAATAGGTATGATACTTATCACATTAATAAGCATCTATGTAGCATATCCAATTGGCAATACAATTTATGAGGCAAGTGATGAGAATAAGGCTAGAGAAGACAGTGTCCAATAAGTAACAGTATCTGGGAAGCAGATGGGCCCTTCCAACCTCAGATTCCTGTCACAGAAGATTCCACTCTCAACCAATTGTTGCTGAATATTCAGAAACATACTCAAATATTAAGAAGAAATTTTGTCATACAAATAGATACAGTAAATAATCCTAATACCTTCATGCAATCTGACAGAATAATATTTTCCAAAATGGAGCTCACATGTTTGTTCTTCTTTCTTTTTCTTTAATGAAGGGGACAGAAAAATATAGATATTTTATCTTTGAGGTTCTTAGTTATAAATATGAGTAAATTATCTTAAAACTGACTAAATATATTTTTGGAAATCAATAAAATTATATTTTGGTAAATACTAGTTGATAGCTCATTTATTAGAAAACCTAATATATTTTCTAAATTGAAATACAAAAGTGTGTGTTTGTCCTATTGCCTGAAAAATATGTATAACAAAGTAGTTAGTGATAATTACTTAAAGAAAGTAACTGATGAACTCTGGTGAAATATTTAGTGAAAGAATCAGTTGTATAATATTTATGAAGCAAAATGGTTTGCTGAAGTGCTTAGCAGATTCCATTTTATGCAGATAAAGTTTATAGCAAATTTTTTTATATAAGAAAGATTCAGAAAATAAAAATTGCCCTGTGTTGTAACAGACACATAAAAAGAGAGAGATGGATAAGAACAGAGGCATTGATATAAAACTAAAAATTAGGATGCTTATGGTAGGCAATGCCCTCACCTAGTTACTGCACAGAAGTTGGTGAGCTTTACCTAAATTAGAATAAAGAGTGAAGACATTAATATCTTGAATTTCCCCCTGAAATTTGTACTATAATACTATTATCCATTCTAAACTTTTGAAAAGAATGTTTGTGAGACAGAGAAGGAAAAACAATGGCAAGCTCTGTGCAAAAACTATTATGAACCATGCCAGACTTCAAGGAGAAGCACATTATCTCAGGGTTGGTGCCAAGCTCCAAACGCGCATTTTAGTGTTTTAATTCACAATCCTCGGAAGTCAGTCTACTACCTTTGTGTTAACTTAAAAGTTGGCTTCTGTAACTAATCAACAATCTCTCTAAAATCAGCAAGCGGAGACGAGAAGGTAACTCAGTTAGTAAAGATGGTACCTGAGCAGCAAGCATGAGGACCTGCATTTCGATCCTTCAGGACCCACTTGAAAATCTGGGAATGGTCATTCATGCCTATAACCTCAGGCCTAATGGAAGAGGTAGAAACCAGCTAAACCATGATGCTCATTGGCCAGCCAGGTTCGTTGAATAAGTGAGCTCAGAGTTCAGTAAGAAATCTTGTTTAAAAACATAAAGGTAGAAAGCAATTGTGAAAATACATCTCACATCAACCTCTGACCTCTGTAAGCATACACACAAACAAGCACTTATCATACACACACACATACACAACACCACACACACACACACACACACACACACACACACACACACACACACACACCAACAAGCCTTTAAACTGAATCAAAAATTTCAAGTACTTTCTGAGAACACAATAGCACATTGAAACAGTGGTTAGTTGCCTTTATGCCTTTAGGCAGTGTGTTTATCACCCAGCTTGCTCCAATAGAATTTTAGCTACCAACACAATGTGAGAACAAAGGCAAAAGCAGACAGCATCTACATACTCAGAGACAGAGCTGCTTCTTCTTTGCCAGGATATTTTTATTTCTAAGAAAGGGTTTTGCAATACTCACTTGTAGCTCAGACTGGCCTTATGCTTGCTACAGCTCTTCATCATACAGAGTGCTGAGTTATAAAGGTAACTCCTAGTTTGCGACCTTTTGCTAATACAGCTAGGCAGATAATGCCAATCAGCAATGGTAGTTTGTTACAGCCCACCTAGCCCCATCAGGACACTTAGATTTAATTCTATAGCATAAAATGTCACTTAGCATACTTAGCTCTTCAAAGATATTAAAAGCTCTTCAAAACAGTTGTAAATACTATTAAATCTTCATATTGATGCTTTGTGGAATCTAAACGTATTTGTGTTGAGACTTGGAAAATCAGACGTCATGATGAAGGTAGATAAGAATCCTGCTATGGACAAATATTCAACAAGGAAATAACAATTATTATCATGGCTGCTATTACCTTGCCTTCTTATTCAATCAACTGACTAGAGGGATTGCCACCAGTCACTGGTGAATTTCAGATACTATATGACTAAAAAGTAGTTGAGTTAGTTGAAAAAGGAAAGGTCTGATAGTTTATTTTTATCTATATCTTTAATAAAGTTGTAAAGATTTGTATAATGTACCAGGATGGGTTACATTCAATTGAGTTATTAGCCAAAGGGGTCCCATGGATATCCCAAAAAAATTCAGGTTGTTTTCAAAACAATAGTTTGCCCTCCACTGACCATGCCCTGTTGCTGAAGATAACACCCACAAAACTCATTGAACATGGAGAGGTCAAAGTTGTGCTTGTATAGAATTTTCACCCCTACGTTCTAATGTCTTTGGTAAGGGAAAGTACTCTGCAGACCGCCTAAAGAGAAATACAAAACCTTTGATCTACAATGCTATCTTTCCTGCATAATATGCTAGGACAATGGTGGCACAAAGCTTGTAGGAATAACAAACAAATGCCTAACCTTTAACTCCATTAGAAAGAATTCATACCTAACATTGCTTGGGTAACGAAGAACCAGAGACTAGATATCCTAGAGACCTAGGGTAAAACCAAGTACCATTTTTATTGTTGTTTTTTTTTAAGTAGTGATAAAGTAACTCCTAATGATATTCTGCTGTATTCATAGATCAGTACCTTATTCAGCCAGAAGTTTCATCAGAGAAACTTCCTCCTGTCGCAGATTGGCAGAAATACAGAGACTCACAGCCAGAGATTATTCAGAGAGAAAGAGAGAAGAGGGGAGGGAGGGAGGGAGGGAGGGAGGGAGGGAGGGAGGGAGGGAGGGAGGGAGGGAGAGAGAGAGAGAGAGAGAGAGAGAGAGAGAGAGAGAGAGAGAGAGAGAGAGAGAGAGAGAGAGAGAGATATTGGTCCACTCAGCTCTAAATGAGATATCTTCATCAATTGCCACCCCTGAGAGATCACAGAACCCCAAAGAAGAAGAGGTAGAAAGACTGTAAGAGCCAGAGGGGATGGAGGGCACCAGGTGAACAAGGCCTTCTACCTCAACCGAGAAAAGCTCATATGAACTCACAGAGACTGAAGCAGCATGAACAGGGTCTACACGAGTCTGTGCTAGGTCCTCTGTCCTCTGCATATTATTGTTTTCAGTTTAGAGTTTTTTTTTTTTTTTTTTTTTTTTTGGTTTTTTCGAGACAGGGTTTCTCTGTGTAGCTTTGCGCCTTTCCTGGAGCTCACTTAGTAGCCCAGGCTGGCCTCGAACTCACAGAGATCCGCCTGGCTCTGCCTCCCGAGTGCTGGGATTAAAGGCGTGCGCCACCACGCCCGGCCAGTTTAGAGTTTTTATGGGGCATTTGAATGGGTCTCTGACTCTTATGTGTTCTCTTTGGCTCTTTTATTTTCCTGTTGGTTTGCTTTGTCCAACTTCAATGTGATGGTTTTTGTTTTATTATATTTTATTTTGTTATGTTTGGCTGTTATTTCCTAGAAGCCTGCTCTGTTCTAAGGAGAGACAGAAAGAGAATGGATTTTGATGGGAGGGGAGGTGGTTAGGAACTGAGAGGAGTAGATAGATGGAGGGGAACCTGTAATCCGGATATATTGTATGAGAAAATAATAGATAGATAGATAGATAGATGATAGATAGATAGATAGATAGATAGATAGATAGATAGATAGATAGATAGATAAACTATATACGGAGGGGGAAGTGACTCATAGGTTCTTCCACACACTTATCTACTGGCAACCAGCAAATTCTGGGCGAGGGTGAGGCATAGCATCCAGTTGTACACCTACTCACAAGTCCACCAAATTCTGATGATTATCTTTGAGCTCAGAGTCACACAAATGATCCTAGTTAAACACTTTGGAAAAACAAATAAAAGCAATACTAGTAAATAGGGGAAAGAAATTGGTAGGGAAGAAGGACACTCATAGAAATGGATGGAGAGGTACTGGAAAACATAGTATAAACATAGAAAATCAGGTTAGAACAAAATATATTTGTACATATATAAATTAATGATATGTGTGCATTGTATAATGCCTAAATCCAGGTCATTAACATACAATTATTCAATTTAAAATTAATATTTTTATAGAGAGAACACTGAAGATATACTCATTTAGCAAGTATCAAGTGTATAGCACATGTTGAGCGATAATTACCACACTGAACAATTATTTTCTCCAATTTATTTCTTGTATTTAACAAAAATTTTGTAATTTTAACCATCATCTTTCTAAGTCCTTCTTTTACCTGACTTTAAGGAAGTTTTAAATATAGGCAAAACTTTTGTGCAGAAGAAATAAATGAACAGAGGCGTGGTAATTAGGAGACTTGGTCAGCAAATCAGAAAACCTCAAGCACCATGTGTTAACCATGGGTTAATTTTTATTTCTCACAAAACTGTGGAGATGTTACTGCGTAGACACAGCTGCTGGGCTTGTCTTTCAGTTGAATCTAACAAACTACTGATCAGAGCTATCTCCCTAATGTCAATACTGGCTTCTTCACGAAAAAGACACAAAATCCATGTGCTGCAAACATTCAGTGAAAACATTAATAAACTTCTAATAATTTCTGTAACTTGTTAATTTCAAAGTCAGTATTAAATTTTCTTTTCCTGGTCAATAGAACAGAAAATGTAATTTTTTCCTATCCACAGAGTATTTTAGAGACAAAATATAATGGATAAAGTGTGTGTGTGTGTGTGTGTGTGTGTGTGTGTGTGTGTGTGTGTGTGTAAGCCATGGAAAGAGAGACTTTAAAGCCATTGATAGAATAAATAAAGCAATTCCCCGCAAATTAATTTTACAGACAAAAGTAAAAGAATTTTCCGTTGAAAAGAGTTGATGAGAAGGAGACACCTAAAATCAGAATTTTTCGGCACTGTAGGCCAACACAGTAGCAATTATTCTCATCAATAAGGGAGCCATCCAAGCATAAAAGAATGTGAAACCAGGATGAATAGCTGGAGCAGGCAAAGATGATTAAACACTGAGAAACGAAAGAAGAAAAACCTATGACTATAAGTAGTTTATTCCTCTTTTAAAAGGTCTTTCATGAGAGGAAATTAAAAGTTAAAATAGAACCCTGCTCAGTAAATCGTTATATGGAAAGAGGCTTATGCTCACTGTATGAAAGGGAGATGTAATTATTATCCTTTCCTAAGAATGTGAGAGCTTGAAGTCACCCTTTGTGTTGTCTCATAAGGATTTCTTCCATAATTCTGAGAATGGACATGGCCAGATTTTCTCGGATACTTTGTGTCAGGCATGATATTGAGCAGAAGAAGATTTCCTTTAGCTCAGGGCTAATCCTTTCAGACAGACACTGTTCTTTTCCTTTTCTCCAGATAATCCAGAAAGGCTAGGGGATATTTATTAAGCATGCACGCTAGCACTTAAGCCTACACAGTTGGTCCTTAAAGCAGAGGCTCTTGTTCACTGAGACATTCTTGAGTAAATCAGATATGAGCACAGTGAGCCTGTGTGACTCTGGTGTCATTTCCATGTCGGACATCACAGCGTTGAATTCTGTGTGATTTGTGGAAGTGCTCAATGGTCAGCTCATGCCATTGTCTGTGCAGACCTCAAGTCTCTGCAAAAAAGTGGGTATATGGTCCCTGAAAACAAGTGAGTAAATATTTTTTAGACTTTTCAGTGTATGTTCAAGTAATGTTAATGCTAAGGACTTTCCCACCCACCCACTACCACAAGCACACAAAGTGAAAAAAAAATATAGAATCTATTGAGTATTACTTTATCCCAATAAAATTTGATTAGAGACACAAATTAAAGTCTGAAGTACTTTTATCATGTCACAAAACAGTCTTGTTATTTCTCAAGTATTAATATGCTCAGGAGATCATATAAAACTATATGGTGGTTACTACAGGTCATACACTCATATTTGAAGATTTGGATCTAGGAACCACCAGAAATGCAAAACAAAGGCAGCATGGGAAGTGACTAGAGAGAGAAACAGCAGAATACAAGTCATAAAAGGGGGCAAAAACTGGAAGGATTTTACATTCTTAAATTATTTTTATGTGTTTGTCTTTTTTTTCCTTATTTTTATGTGTATGTTATTTCCCTGACTGTATGGCAGTGTACCATATTCATATAGTGCCTGCAGAGACATAAAGGGTCAAATTCCCTGGAACTGGAGTTGTAGATGGTTGTAAACCATGACATGGATGCTAGGAATCAAGCTCAGGTCCTCTGGAAGGGCAGCCAGTGATCTTAACCACTAAGTCATCTCTCCAGCCTTTGGAGATATAATTAGAGTAGGGAAGGAGGTCAATGCAGAAGAAGAAAATTGAGGAGGGAAGGTAACACTAAGGATGTTTGAGAAAGCCATAAGGAATCAGAATTTTTGTTGATATAAAATTACATTATATATGTGTATGTACATATTTATATGTATACACACATATGTATGTGTATATACACACATATGTATATGTATATTGTGTACTTTAAATGCTGGTATGCTACTTGGGCTAACAATGCTGCTTCCCAAATCCATAGACTATCTAATACCCAATTCCAGTACCAGAGAAACCTGTTGAGTTGTAAGTCAAGGGAGTCCAAGATGCTCCCCAAATAATAGAGTCTATTACTATTCCCCCTCAGTTGCCTCACTGAGGTTGAATGTAATTCCCTTTTGCTGAAGACATTGGGCTTTGTGCACACAAGATTCAGAGGATATGAACTGGATCTGACCTTAAAGCCTTCTCCCTGAATCCTAGATATTGTAGTACAAGAAGATGGGAGGTAAGCTGCCAAGGCAGGGAAGCAGTCAACCCAGCTGAGACTTCTATGAACCACATCAATGACCAGAACAGCAATACATCACTGAGGGTGCAATTGTGGCACTCATATCTTGGCAGTAACTAAGAGCTTTCTAGTTGGACTTCAGGCATGTTCAACAACAAAGGAATCATGCCTGGTACTGGAATTATGGACAACTACTTGGGGCTAGTGAGGTCACAGGTCTAGGAAGAGATTATCCTATCACCAATTATTAAAATAAGCATAGTTCTTTTTTATATAATATTTTTATCCTTTTTGTTGGAAATGGCTTCTTTTCCATTATAATATATTCAGAATCCAGTATCCCCTCTCTCTGCTCCTCCCAGTTCTTCCAAATCTCCACTCCCATCCTGATCCATTCCCCTTTCTGACTCTCATTAGAAAAGAATAGGGTTCCAAAGGATAATAATAAAATTAATAAAATAAAAACTATCACATCATATTTGGACAAGAAAAATAAACAGAAAGAAAACAACCCAAGAAAAGGCATAAGAAGCAGAACATTCTAAATACTTATCCTTATACCCACAGACAAGGCTAGCTGTCTCCTCCCATTAAAGAAGTTCATGTTTGCAGCAGAGAGAGATTAATCCAGAATACCATGACTGGTTAAAATTCAGAAAACTGTTGATTGTAGGTACTCACGCCCAGTGGATAATATCTATAATATGACTCCTTCATCTGGGTTCAGGGAACATCATGAAAGAGGGCTAGGAAGATTGTAAGGGCCAGAGGACCAGAAGTTCTGCTGTGAGAGTGTGTCTCCTAGAAATGACAGGGAAGCTGCATCCATGATACCTCAGCACTATGGCTGCCAAAACATGAGCTGAACAAGCACAACAGCAGTGGGCATGTTAACATCTGGTGCGTGCTCGATGGCGTCACCACTCCTCCAAAACGATACCAGGTACAAAACAGGTCTAAAGCAGGAGGATGCTTTAAAACTGAATCCTGCCTTTGTGAAATAAAATTTAAAGTTAGGATATCAGGAAGGAAACTCAAGGAAGGCTTGTGAATATTTACTGTGGTAATATTGGAAAGTTTAACAAGGAAGTAGAAATAAAATATTTAATCTTTTCTTGGAAGCCTTGGAATGAAATATAGAAATTTACCTGTCAAAACTTTGTGTAGTTCTCTCTCATATTTTTCTAAACTCAAAAAAAAAATGCCCTCTCTCTATATTTTATCCTATTTCTAAGTTAAACTAGGTTATCTGGTTTATAATACAGTTTTCAAAAGTCACTTTCAATTTTGTATGTTCTGTAGAGCCTAAATCTCCAGAAAGCAGCAAAAAATAAAAACAGAATGCCTTATCTGCTGCCCATTTTGATAGATGAGGCCAAGTAGCAAGTCATCTTGCGTGTAATTGCACCTTTTGGCATATCTGCAGTAACACTCAAAACTCCCAGGAGCTACCCATTGTATCAACTTTATTTTCCTCAAACAATTGCACTAGCAAATTGAAAATCTAAGGAAATGTCTGCTTTAACCTTTAAAATTAATAGGAGAAACAAATACACATGCTGGTTTCAAATATATAAATATACACATATATGTGTCTATATGTGTATGTGTTCTTCTAATGTGTTTGTGTTATCCAGATTGTCACATAGTCACAAATCGAGAATCATCAGCAATATAATAAGTTAACTAGCTCTCCTGTTTATAATTACTTCTTTATGTTTGTGTGCATGTGTGCAAGTGCAGAGGTGTGTGTGTGTGTGTGTGTGTGTGTGTGTGTGTGTGTGTGTGTGTGTATGCGTGCGTGTAGGATTTTCTTGCTACTTCTCCCCAGTAGTAAGTTACTGGCAAAAACCTTTACACCTAGCTTTTTTTGTGTGGTTTCTGGGATTGGACTGTGGTCCCCATGCTTGCAAGATCAGCACTTCATTGGCTGATCCATTTCCCCAGTCGAGCTAATTATTTCCTAATCCAGATTATAATGCTTTCAAGACTCGGTAGTTCTGATGCACGGTTGCCATGATTTGTACCCTGGTGGCTTTGATCTCATGTCAAGGCAGAATCTCCTTTCTTTTACAAAAGCAAAGGTATGCAAGGTTTGATCATTAACATTCCAGAAGCAAACATGAAGCTTTTAGAGGAATGCAACTTTAAGGGTAACAGTCAGAAAATGGGTGAATCCTTTTTCCAAAGTGCTAGTGTGTTTGTTACATTCCAAACACCTGGCTACACCTCACAGCTTTGTCCAATTGATTTACGAGGTCTCCCACAAATCAGCAGAAGATGTTTTACCACAATGTAACTAACTTCTGAAAACAAAAAGAAGAGGGATTTTTCCCACAAGGCAATATTTCCAGAAATATCAGAAGATAATCCTTGTTTTTAAAGTATTATGAAAAAAGGCATATAGTACATGAAACAAGAGTCAACCCTTCATGCCGAAGATTAATAGAACCTGCAGCATAGAGGATTCAAGGGATGAGAAAGATCCCTGGCACTCTCAGAGAGAGTTAAGTGTAAGAAAGGCATTTAGAATAGAGAAGTAATCTCTAAATTCATTGGTGGGAAAATGGTTCTGAGTGCTTTAAGCATCTCTGGAATCTTGGCTGTGCATACTGTGGCAGTAATACCTTTCTCAGGGAATTGCTCTCTTTTCTTCATACAGTTTGTTCCACCCATTCTTTCTTGATTGTACACCTTATGGAAAAGGACATCACTAAGCAGCATTGGATTGTCTCCCCTGATAAGTGAGCTGCGAAGAAAGACAGATCCAGAATGTAAAATAAGTTAGAACAAAATTGCAGTCAGCCACTTAAGAACGGTAGATAGAAGTTGTTGCAATTCCTATGTGACTGTGTCCTCAACCCTCTCATTTGCCAACATTGGCTGTGAGTCTTGGAAGCAGTACTTTGGCTATGATTCAAAAACCTTGTGAAGAACCAGGGTCTTGTAAAGACTTTGGAATCCAATACCTCCCTCCTAGACACTGCAACAGTCTTTTAACAATTTGAGGGGCTGGAATATAGGACATTGTCATGTTTTTGTTGTTTTGTTTTGTTTTGTTGTCTTTTCCCTAATGATAGTTTTCCCAGATCTTCACAATTCTCTGACTTCTTGTTGCTAGCATGGATGGCACCATTTGCTTTTCCCATTTGACTTGCTGTATATTAGAGAGAATGCCAAAAAGGAACGGCAGTTCCTTGAAATTGAACTCAAGTAAGTTAAATGCCTCCTGAATAAATGCATCTCTTTCCCAGGCTGAGGTAATTGCTTTTTTATTTATCTCAAACTATTTTCATCCTTTCCCATAGCCTAATAGAGTCACTCCCTGCACAGTGCATTTCCATCACAGAAGCTCACAGGATACCAGCTTTGCTGATAATAAATAAATAAATAAATAGAACCTCAGAGTCCATATTATAGCTAGTGGGAGCTGAAAGTTTATGTTTATATATTAAATTAAAATTGCTTTCTGCCCATATTATACCAAATGTAAATGGTAGTTCAGTCAGGCAGCAGGCAGGAGTTGGCTACTTTTGAGACAAGATGTCTGAAATTTCTATTTCAGGGCAAACACCCTTCATGAGCCATACATTTATTAAGAAACTAATACGACAGCATCCATTCTAATCACATTTAGTATCTGTCTTGGGCGAGACTGAAAGTCTGAGTGAAGAAAGAGAACGTTAATATCGTTTAAATGAGCATGGCTGATGAATACTCTACTTAAAGTAAATGAAAAAATTCAAATGGAAGGAAATCATTTTAAGTGACAAAAAGAGAGTAAAGATAAAACGGCTGCATTATCATTCCACACTGAACCATTATCTATGTCACAAGAATCGCTCCTTAAAACCAGTCAGAACTTGATACTTTTTCTCACAAGTAGACACCCTGGGAACTCTGTGATCTGAAGTCTGCAGTTGTTTCAGTAAACAGACATCCATAGGCCCTGAATGATATACAAAGTCATTTCACCAATAAGAACTCTCTTGTATCACTAAAATATACACCCCTTGCAATGTTCCAGAGGCATTATAACTAAGATATCTGCTATTAGTAGACACATATGAGCAATAAGTATGATAACCCAAAATAGTTATGCTTTATTCATATTTAGCTAGGGAAATGGGAATATATTTGATGCTACACAGAGGAACACTTTTCTAGAAAATTGTACCTTTGGCTTCCAAATTGCTTCAACCTTCTCTGCTCCCAGACTTGATACTTAATGACTATTCTGGTTAAGCACATACTTGGGGATAGTAATTCATTTAAAGACAAGAAGGATAAAACATCTGGTAAATGTGTAGCATTCCAACATACCACAAGCAAACAGAAAAAACTAATTGATTATAACACATTTTTTTTGAGCAAGCAAAATATTTAGTCTAAAATGACACAGAGATTAACTAACACAGGGTAACAGCTAACCATTGGCCCATGTCTTAATCCCTCAATCTTAGGAAAAAAGGAGAAAACTTGTGGCTTATAGGACTTTTGCTAAATTAAGGAATAAATAATGAGGTTTATTTAAGTATGGCTGCAGTATATGGATGTATAAAATCAGAAGCATTAAGTCATCTATCAAATTGAAATACTAAAACAAAAAGGGATCTTAGAGAATATCATTTAATCATAAGTAAACTGGCTCAGGACAAAGGCTTATGAAAGGATGGAGGCCAACTATTATACTAAACCTTATCACTCCCATGGTTCCTCAATTGCTGCATTGAAATGGAATCAAAGTTGTCTCTATGGCTGGAAAAGAGACTCAGGCAACTAGTAACATTTCTAGTTTGGGAAGTTGGTGAGGAGAAGAAAAACCTGCTTTATTATTAACCATTTAACCTTCTTTTTCTAAGCTCAGTCATCAAACTGCCATTATGATCATGGTTTGCATTCCCAAACAACCATTGTCTACATCGCAGGAGGGAATTTATGTTGTGCATTTCTATAAATGTTCAAGTTTGTACCAAACAGTGATTTGAAAGAGAGATAAATTCATGTTCTGATTTAATACCAAAGTCCTATGAACTTAGTGAATATTCATGAGATCTTCTTTAACTATCCTGACACACTAAAACTTCTAAGTCTACAAATTTCAGGGCCAGTCTCTAGGCTATGTTTCATAAAAGTGTTGTGAGTCCATAGCATGGAAAGTCAGGGAGTTTTCTCCTAATTACATAACCCTGCCTCTTGATATACTTCACAGCTGTTTTCTTCAAACTTTCATTTAATGCATTTTCAATTATTCAGCAAAATGGCCATTCCTGGCTTAGAAAATAAATTAGAGCATTTCACATAAATGAATTTATAATAAGATGTCTAATTACATACTCTTGTGTCCCCTTTAAAATAAGATTTATTTCTCCTGAAATTTTTTAGAAGTGCCTTTTCACAGTAGCAACAAGAAAAGACAAATATTTGGTAAAGATATTATATGGATTTCGTGATATGTAACTCATAAGCATATAGTGCTTCAAAGGATGAGATTATGAAGACTCCTTATTGTTATCCACACCCACCATTTTATTTCAATAAAATATCTGTAAGAAAGGATTGCAAATTCAGTGAAACAGCTTCATTGTAGGTTAACAATTTATACTTAAAAACCCAAAGTCTAGCTGGAACTAAATTGGAAATTTCTTCTTGCACACATATTTATCTACGTGGGAATGGACATAATTTCTTCCTGTGGACAAAGAATAGACAAGACACAGTGCAGCTTCACTTGGCTTTTTATTTATCCGGCATGTATTTATTTGAGAACATAAAGGTACTCGGCAACTTTATTGGTATTTCTGAATATTTGTCATTTTTTCTGTGTCTTTCCATTGGTAATTTTTAAAATTGTCTTCTTTATTTCAGGTTTCAGGAATACTCATTTCTGATGTGACAACTACACTCCCATTTCAAACTGAAAATCCAAAAGAAAACATCAAAAAATAGCCCTCAAAATATAGATTAAAAAGTAAGGTAGACGGTAGGAGTATCTGTGTACTATCTAGCCACGTGTTCTTAGTGCCAACATCAATGCCAGATGTAAGTTTCAACTTGTGTTCTGGGACTTAAATTCAACCAGAATTTGGTTGGTTACTACCATAACATTCACACATCAAATGAACCAGCAGTCATGTCTTCTTAGGCTGGTCACTGTTGTTATCTCCCTGGGTTTGAGGATCAAAACGGTGATTTCTTTTCTCTTCTGGTAGAGTGCATAGGACCACCCAGCACTATGGAAAATAAGCAATAGGGATTAAGGCTCCACATGATTGATTTCTGCATGTTTTTTGACTCAAGTATGTGGTGTCTGCAGTGCCAGGATTTTACTGTCAATATTCTGAAGGGCAATAAGAGCATCATCAGTAATATGTAATGTTGGTGGGTCTTTGGAACATCACCAGACAAATTCAAAGGATTCAACTCATTCTTGGAGCTGGTCTTTTTTAGATTCTACAGGAGTAGGAAATGCCTTTCCTGTTTGTCTTCAAGTTTCTATTGCTGCAACAAAACACCATGATGAAAAATCAAGCTGAGAGGAAAGGATTTATTTCGCTTACACTTTCAGAGCACTTTTCATCACAGAAGGAAGTCAGGACAGGAACTCAACCAGGAAAGAAACCTGGAGCCAGGAGCTGATGCACAGGCCATGAAGGGGTGCTGCTTACTAGCTTGCTCATCATGGCTTGCTCAGCCTGCCTTCTTAAGGAACCTGGGACCACCAGCCCAGGGATGGCACTACCCTCAATGAAATGGGCTCTTCCCCATCAATCGCTAATTAAGAAAATGCCCTACACATTTTGTGGTGATATTGTGTCCCCAAAAATATTGTGCACCTTAATAAACTTATCTGGGGTCAGAGAACAGAACAGCCACTAGATATAGTGGCCAGAAAATGCCTCGATATGGATCTCTGTGAGTTCAAGGCCACACTGGAAACAGCCAGGCATGGTAACAGAAGCCTTTAATCCCAGGAAGTGATATCAGAAAGCAGAAAGGTATATAAGGCATGAGGATCAGGAACTAGAGCCTAGTTAAGCTTTTAGGCTTCTAGCAGCAGTCCAGCTGAGATCCATTTGGATGAGGACACAAGGCTTCCAGTCTGAGGAAATAGGATTAGCTGAGGAACTGGTGAGGTGAGGTGACTGTGGCTTGTTCTGCTTCTCTGATCTTCTAGCATTCACGCTAATAGCTGGCCCTGGGTTTGATTTCATTAATAAGACCTTTTAAGATTCCTGCTATCGGCCAGGTGGCGGTGGTGCACACCTTTAATCCGAGCACTTGGGAGGCAGAGTTCAAGGCCAGCCTGGGCTACCAAGTGAATTCCAGGAAAGGTGCAAAGCTACACAGAGAAACCCTGTCTCAAAAAGCCAAAAAAAAAAAAAAAAAAAAAAAAACATATCGAGGCATTTTCTTAAGTGAGGTTCCCTCCTCTCATATGACTTTACCTTGAGTCAAGTTTACATAAAATTATCCAGCACACTGTAAGTTAAGACTCCTTTACTCTGCCCCCATCCTCTTCCAAATTTAACCATTTCTATACCATTATACCCTTTAATCCTTTATATCATTGTTTTCTATCTCCATTCCTTATATTTCCCCGTGGTTTTGTACTAATTTCCAAATAGAACACAAGTATCTAACTCCATAAAACTAACATCCAGAAACGAAAGAAAATATACATTTGCCTTTTTGAGTCTCAGTTACCTCACTCAGACTGAGTGTTTCCTGGTCTATTCACTTAACTGTAAATGTCACAATTTTATTTATCTTAAACACTGAATAATATTATTTTATGTAAATGCAACCTATTTTATTATCCATTCATTAGTTAATGGACATCTAGGCTACTTCCTAGCTATTGTGAGTAGTGCACACACCATACAGAATAATAGCAGCTCCCATTTTGAAACAAAAGAGGTAGTTCTACAAATACCAAGCCTAGTTCTTAAACAAAATATGTTTGGGATTTTTGAAGAAGGTGTTTATAATTCACTAAATCCTCCCATCATTTCATGTGTATATATATTTAGGTGTTCTTATGTTTTGATGAAAAATATGGAAAACTATCTTGATGGAAAATTAAAGACAATACCATGTATTTTATAATAATATTTCATAAAATAGTTAATGAAAATTTCAACAATTATTTTCAATGACACACACACAAGAGAATGCTATTTATCCACAAAAAGGATGACATATGTATTTAATCAGAAATACCAAGTCAAGAATCAAAGCACATCCACAGAAATTGATGTCAATTGATACAGTGATGCATTGTGAGTGGATCTCACAGATTAGAAGACAGAATGAGGCAAAGGCAAATGACAGATCACAATGAATTCTTTCTTTCTATCTATCTATCTATCTATCTATCTATCTATCTATCTATCTATCTATCTATCTATCTATCTTGCTCTCTGTCTACCTGTGTGTATTCTGATAGAGTTTATCTAATTCTGAACAAGATTGTAGAATATTCATGCCTAAAAGGAGCCCTTTTAGGCCTGCAAATCAAGTAAATGCACTATGTCATACTTTTATTTTGGATGAGAGAAAATAAAAGTCTGAATACTCTCCAGACAAGAATTCAATTCATACAACCATTTAAAAGTTCTTACCAGATGAAAGATTATAACACAAATAATTCTATAAATAAAATAACTTAGTGTTTATGATAAACAATTAAAATGGAAAAATAGTAGTTAAATCACTTGGAACTCCAACTGAGCTTAAATACAGATAAAGAATTGTCTTAGTAGAATTGAAAAGTAAGCATAATAAAAGTATATGTGATGATATTTCCATGAAAGGTGTTCTTTGAGACTTAAAATTTCTATCTAAGGTAGCTTTATCTTGACCCACCCTTGATTCCTCAGTGTTCACAATTGTGGGTTACTTTATTGTTCAGCTCCATTTTCTCTGTGATTTAGTCTATGAAATGATGAGTGAAACAACAGTAACAAAATGATATTAGAGGCAAGGAACTGATGTGTTTCTAATTGTAGCTCTTCCATAAGCTGAGAGTAAAGAACCAAAATTCACCATCTCTCCTCTTTAAAAGAGATTACCGATAAAGCATCAACAAAGAGGTTAACAAAATAAAAAATAAAATAAAGAAACTGGGGAAAATCTGCTTATGACCCTCTCAATGATAAGAATACATGAATCTACATATCCTAAAACAATCAGTGATAATAAAAGCTAAAGATGTTGGGAACTTGAGGTTGTCAGGTATAAGTTAAGTGCTACATGTAATACATGAATTCATGCCTCATATGGAATGTCTTCCCTCTGTTTTACAGCTGTCCCTGAGATTTAAGTGCCATAGGTAAGGGGTGCTATACCTACTGGGATTATGAGTAGAACAATAACTCATAAGTTTCATACTGCTCACATCTGTGAGTTGGGATTTCTAGGTTCCTATAAATAAACATATGTTTTTGCATGTCTGTCTTAGTATAAAGACTAAGGAACTAGGCTCCAAAGATATCTAGTCGACAATTGAATCCTACCTATTCTATTTAATTATCTTTGTAACCTTCATCAATGTATTTTTCTGTTGTTGCCAATCTTCTCAGTGGCAACAGCTTCACAAAATGGTAGGGGTGTGTGAACTAGTTAGACAGGTAGACTCAAAGCACAATAACTTACAGTATATAGAAAGTAACCAGTAAATGTCAGATACCATTAATATGATGGGAACATTTCTTACTCCAGGACCACCAATTAGTTTTCCAAAAGATCATTATTATCCAAAATAAGAAGCTAGCTAAGCAGATGGAGTAGCAGAAACTAAACAGTGATATTAGCCTTGTATTTAGAAGATTATCTAGATTTAACTATTCATATCACATATGAGCTTAATAAAAATTTATCAGATAATTGAACTTAGCAACAAAAATTTATTTTTAAAAATAATCTTTGGATCAAGATTTTATTTATGTTTAAAAGTAGGATTAAAATGGAAATACTGAATCTTTAAGGGTAAATTTGAATCTATTATGAAAAGATGAATAAAAAACACAAACCAAACCCTTTATGATCATTCCAAAGATCTCTCATCAAATGTCCTACCACAGTGAAGAAAGATCAGACAAAAGTATTATCAAGGAAAAATATATTTCTAATGTGTTGGGAGTACTCTCTATTTAACATAAAAGAAAAATTGTTCCAACCTTTCTTGCAGAAAAAAAATTGAAGTCCCAATTTGCTTTTGAGCTCTCTGCTTTCCACTGTGGAAGCTTTAGTCTTACGTGGCTTATCTGTTCTTCTCCTTCTTACTTTATCCAAAGAATAATTTAAAATTGAATCAATCCTTAAAAGCACAAGGCAGTGAAAATATTTCCCATCTGCTTATAAAAAGTAATTATCCAGAAAGTCCTAATCTCTATCTAAATCCAGGGTCTTTCAATCTGTTTATTTCATAAGGAAAGTTATTAAGACATACAACTATAATGACTCTGGGTCATTTACTGGAGTCTCAGGAGCTATGGAGAAGAACACAGACTTACATAAACAGTAGTTCATCTGCACTAACTATGCTGAGGGGCATTTAGAAATCTAAGATTTAGTAGAAACTATAGTGAGCAACAAATTATGTAAATACCTCAAACTGGAAGAATACATGATTATTCTTAATTCTTGGTTAATTACAGTATTCCCTCTGTACTCCGAGGATCATATTTCTGGGTAGCTTCCATACAAAGACAATTTGGAAGCAGATATTAACACCCTGAGATGATAAGAGTGCTATGGCAATTAAAGTGGTGTTTGAAGCTGGGTAGGTTGGCTCACACTGGTAATCCCAGAACTTGTGAGGTAGATGCAAGAGGATTGCTGAGAATTTGAGGCCAGCCTTGGCCAGATAATGAGTTACAGGCTAACTAAGCCAGAGCGAGAACCTTTTAAAGTACCTAGTCCTCCTGGAATATTTAACAAGTAGTTTAGATGAGGAAAAAGAAAAGGAGAAATAAACACAGATCATGGTTGGAAAAAGCAACAAACATTGGAACCATTGATGTGATAAGTGACACCAATGACTGAAACATGACCTGAAGAAAGGTGGCGGCTAGGTCAGTGCAGAAGTCTTGGTGATGTCAGGATTTTGCCCTGGTACTCTATCAATTACGATATGAGTCTTCCACTGATTTAAATTATCTACTCCAATATATATTGCTAATATTATGAAGTCTAGTGATGAATTTTACCTCTCACCAATAGTGTTAATATATGAGATAGCAGTATTGAGGAAATTTGGGTCAGATAGAAAAGGACAATCCAGATAGATGCAAAGCAAAATCGAAAGAAGTAGGAAATACAGGAAGTGAAACAAGACAAGTCTTTTATCAATTCACAGAGACACTGAACTATTCCAAGGATGGTTAGCTGAACTGACTTCATCCCAGTTGCACAGATTCTTATTTCTATTAAACAATAAACAATAAGTAAGCTTTGATTTCTGTCAAACAGAATGCCTGCAGTTTCCTAGCCAAACTTAAAATGATTTTTCACTTGAAAATTTAGAGCCAAAGATCTTCCTAAATCATGGAACTGATAAATAATTGGCATGTACTTGTTGAGACATCCCTGTTAATTTGGAGATTTAAATAGGATACATGTGAACCCTAACACTTTGTATTGGAAATAGTGCAAAGTTATTCTATGCTGAGAGTTGTAGACTAGAAATCTAAATTATTTTTAAGAATAAAATATGATTCCAAATTTTATAATGGATTTTCTTGAACTCCCTGTAGTGCAATCATTTAAATAAAAGATATATTTTTTTGTCTACTGTAAGTCAATATGAGAATAATCAATCAATGGAGTAAGATTAGTAAATTAAAAAAATTACATTAAATTTACATTTAACATACAGTCATAGAGTAACATAGATAAAGCATCAACAAAAATGTCCATTGATGATAAAGAAAACACAATATGCTAAAATAATGGAATATCATTAGCCTTTAAAAAGCATGACTACTACTCTCAGCCAAATGAATGAAATAGGAAGCTTAGGGAGCTCATACAGGTGGCTTGGGGCTCTAGGGATTAAATCCAGAACCTAGAACACTCTATGAAACCATGTTACCACTAGACTGTAACATCTAGACCTAAATATAAATTGTTTATATGGTAATAAAAATTTTTATTTACTATAATTCTTAATATTTTACTTCTACCCAGACCCTACATTTGCTAGTATTTTCTTTGTTTATTCTCTGAACATTTTCATAGAACACTACATTAAATTGGAGCCTCATGAGTAGCTTGGGTTACATGTCTGTACCACCATAAATGCCTATGATCATCTATATAACACATGATTGTGATGAATGCAATCCTGGGCCCTTTATCTTTAAAGGTGAGTGGAGTCACTTTTGTCGTAAAACCTTATGAATCTTTTATAATTTGATTTGCTTTCCTCATTAGAATGAATAAATACTTTTCTTTCTCAGTAGAAAGCACATTATATGAAATAGAATCACTGTAAATACCTGGAGAAAATATTTTAAAATCTGTTTTCAAAGTAGGACTTCAGAAACAAGCATACATTTAGCAATTTTGCTAACATCTGTGAAATTTCACTTATATTTAACCATAGCTGTGAATGTCTCCCCAGGGCACCTAACATTCTATTTTAATTATGCCACTTTCTAAAAAAAATTCTGTTTTAGCATCTAACAAAGCATACATGATGTGGAAAGACTTGTTAAACCACCTCCACGTTTTAACAATAAGACAAACATGAGCTCATTGCACTTCTTTAGGCTTATTAGCAGAGAATTGATGCAGGGGCATTATTTGCAGGAACTATTTATATTGATGATCTCCTTTGCCATTAGGGGATGCCTTTCACAAATTTTCTTTACAATAATTCTATAGAGGAATTAGGTTTCATAACCTAAATCTGTATTATATTATTGTGTGACACAAACTTGCTAATTGAGAAATCCAAAACAAATGAATATCATTCTATAAGTCATATTTTTTTGTGACAAATTTTCAAAACTAAGAAATTATAGGTTTTTGCTTATTCTCATCATATCAAAACATCATTTGACTGTGTTAATTTAAAGAAACAGGGAAACCTAGTGAATAAATAAACCGAATTATAGTTACACTATTCAAGCTACTTATGTTTTGCTCTGTTCTATATATAGAAAATTCTATGGGATTCAAATGATGTACCTGTTCTCATACAGTTACAATTACAGAGTTTGGGGGATTACTCAGTCAATAAAGTGCTTGCCACATGAAGTGTGAAAACTTAATTTGGATCCCCAAAATCAGTGTGAAAATGACAGTTGTGTTAGTACATATCTGTACTGCCAACACTATGAAGACAGAACAATCAGATCCCTGGAGTTCATTGGCCACCCAACTTAGCCTAATCACCAAGCCCCAGGATCTGTTGAGAGACACTATCTAATTAAGGGGAGGGTTTTTGTAACCTGAAATCCCCCCTTTTCTTTCTGTATAAAACTGTATCAAATCATAATATTACACTGTTACTTCACTCTTCCATGGCCTCTGCTTCAGTGTCTGTCTCCAGGTCCTGTCTTGAGTTCCTTATCTGATTTCTCTCAGTCACGGAGTGGAGTGTGACCTGAGAATTGTAACTTGAAATAAACCCTTTCCTCCCAAATTATTTGCTCATGGTATTTCATCACGGCAATATAAACCTTAACTCTGGCAGTGGTCCCATTTGATCCCATCTGAATCACATAACAACAACAAAAAATGCTAATAAGCAATATCCATATGTTGTTCTCAACATTTATAGTAGATATTCATTTTATAAACTTGCTTTTCAACCTATTTAACTGCTTATGGAATTTATTATCATTGTAGTGTGTACATGGATTACTTGTGAGTCAAGGTGCATGGAAGAATAAATAATTTAAAATTACATATATGTAAAATAATACATGAAATAATTCATGGAAGAGTATTTACTGGCTTGATCCCATGACTTGCTCATCTCTATTCTGTAGAGGACCCAGAACCACCAGCCCAGCTTTGGCACTGCCCACAGTGAGCTGAGTCCTCCCATATCCATCATCAATCTAGAAAATGCACCATGGGCTTCCACAGACCAATCTGGTGGGGGATATTTTCTCAAATGAGGTTCCTTCTTCCAAAACCATATGAGCTGTGTCAAGTTAACATAAACCTAGCCAGCACAGTCATTAAAGTTTCATCCCTTGCAAAACTGTTAAAAATTTCTGTAATGGGAGGGGGAGAACAAGGAAAGAGATACCATGATAAATGAAGACACCATGGCAATAGGAAGAAGCAGAGTGCTAGAAAGGTCTCCAGGAATCCACAAAGATGACTCCACTATAGACTACTGGCAATGGTTGAGAGAGTGCCTGAGCTGACCTATTCTGGCAATCAGATGGCCAAACACCCTGCCATGAGAGAACCCTCATCCAGTGACTGATAGAAGCAGATTTAGAGATCTATAGCCAAGCCCCAGGCAGAGCTTCAGGAGTCCAATCGATGAGATAGAGGAGGAACCATATGAGCAGGAGATATTGAGACCATGATTGGAAAAAGTACAGAGACAACTAGCCAAACTAGTGGAAACACATGAACTATGAACCAATAGCTGAGGAACCCCCATAGAACTGGACTATGCCCTCTGGATAAGTGAGAAAGTTGTTTAGCTTGAACTGTTTAGGGGGCCCGCAGGCAGTGAGACTGATACCTGTCCTTAGTGCATGAGCTGGCTTTTTGGAACCTAGTGCCTATGGTGAGATACTTTGCTCAGCCTTGGTGCAGGGAGAAGGGGATTGGACCTGCCTCAACTGAATGTTGCTGACTCAACTGAATGCTGCTGACTCACCAAGGGAGACCTTGCCTTGGAGGAGGTGGGAATGGGGGTGGGTTGAGGGGGGAGCCTGGGGGGTGAGAGGAGGGAGGACAGAGGAATCTGTGGTTGATATGTAAAACAAATAGAAAATCTCTTAATAAAAAGGAAAAAGAAAAGATTTCTGTAATGGAATCTTCGTTCCTTTCCTTCTGTGATGCTTTCTGTTCAGCACAAGAGAAAAGAAGGCTCTTTGTTGGGAACACACATAGACAGGCACAGAAACTGACCCAGGGACAGACAAATTTGCAAGGCAGCAGTAAGGCGGGAACCGATTCCAACTCTTACAGCAGACGGAGTGATGGAATGCATTGGGAGAGAGAAGTAGAGAATTCAAAGCTGAGTTCTCACACTTGGTTAAATTATTCCAAGGAGAAGTACTTTTCATTTCTTTTCTTCTAGTGACACCATCGCATTATTGGTGACAGAGTTTATCATTAATGTTTTAAAATTGACACACACAGACACAGACCAACACAGACACACAGACACACACAGACACATAGCCTGACATGAAAATAGAGGAAGGAAACCTGGGTAGGATGAGGAATACAACTAATGGAAATGGGTAAGGACAAGGTAAGGGTATGTATGTGGTGTGTGTGTGTGTGTATGTGTGTGTGTGTATGCATGTATGATTGAAATGCACACACACACACACACACACACACACACACACACACACACACACACATACATTATGGATAATTAATATGTACTCACTACCAAGACCCATTCAACTCAGTATGTCCTCTTATATCCCAGTAAAACCAAATCACTTACTTAGAAAATGATCAAACTATAAAAATTTCATTTTAAAAAAAATAATTATTTGACATTTGAACAAGTTATAAATTTTTGCCACTCAGTCAGTTGTCTGCTCCCATCGGTCAAACCAGTAAATAACTGACTGAATTGGGAGGCACCTAAGGGAAGCATTAAAATTTTTTTGGATTCAGAAAGAAGTAACCTCCAGATCAAGAGATGAACATTTCTGAAATGAAAAGATCTCAGAGAAAAACACGCTGGAGGAGCTGGACGCCCCGTGCAGCTATCTGCTGTCAGCTGCATACTCCAGGGCAGCTTGTTTCCAGCCCTTCTTCCTTCAGACAGCCTGGAGACGGAGGGTTACTCTTCACAGTTGGGTTGGTACTGACAGCAAAGTAATACTGGAAGTTTGAAGCTGTCTATCAAGTTTGTAATTAAAATAAGAAAATACTACCTTTTCCTTTGTCAGAAACCCAAAAGATGATTATGTTATTAGTAGCGGGTTGGCATTAAAGTGTAAAATTTATGTACCATGTGTTAATTGATTTAAATTTTCAGTTTTCAAGATCATATTAATTTTGTCATTCTTATAGATTAAAATTCTAAATAGTCATGGGATAGAAATTGATCTTGAGTTTATTATGTGACATTTTTTCCTCTAATAGCAATCAAATGTATGTGTGTTTGTGTATATGCGTTTGTGTTTGTGTGTATACACTACTTACAGTGACTCAGAGTCTAATGATATTACACACAGACCATATTTATATCTATTCCCCTCTCCCAGTTTGCTCTGGCACTCCTGTACTTCGTACAACAGTTATCAGCCATGATCCAGTCTTTGAATTCCTCTCAATTTGATAGTCAGCTGAAGGTTCTAAATGGAAACACTTACTAAAAGCTGAATAGAGCCAGTGCTGGTACTCCTAGGAACAATCCCATCATTGTACCTTTGTTCTGCGTGTACCACTCCTATTTGCCCAGTACCTAGTCAATGCTATAATCTAAGAGCAAAGATGAGACCTTGCTAGCATCGAGAAAAAGAAGAATTGAAGAAGTTTTCCCCAAAACATAGAAGGTATAATTTAGAAGAGCTAGGCATAGAATTTATATTCAACCTAAATTAACTAATGTTTCCTGAAGAAGGCAATGAAGAGTTTTTTGCTGTCAGCATTTTCAGTCACAGCAGCCATGTTTACGGCCTTTGTAAGGTGTGTACCAGATGATGAACTCTCAATTCAGACCATGCAGGGAATTCCTTTGTGTGTCTGCCAGGCTGTGGTTGCTGAGACACTTGCAGATGTAGAGGCTAGGGCCCTTACTTAAAGATGTTGGTGCTTTCACAGATTAAAAAGAATGTTACTCAAGTTTCCCTTGTTTCTGCAAAACTCCAAACACAACATAAATATATTGTGTTCTACAGCTGTGTTTACCATAAGGCAAAATCAGATATTTACTTATAATCACAACATACTTTATAAAGACAAATTCCTCTGAAAATTAATGTCCAAAGGGTACAAACCAAGACGGGGGAGCTGAATCAAGAGGGAAAAGAGGATGCCTAGCAATCGCAGGTGCCTGGAGTACAGAGGTGGGTCTTGTCCTTCCCTGCTTTCACCCTCTGGGCTGCCACATCTCTTAATCAATTGTGAATTTTAGGAAGAATGGATCTGTTTCATAAAAACAATTATACCTGCTATCCTGTAAGGGAAGAAAATGCCAGTAATTCCAAAAATATTTGCCTATGCCCAGCCACATCTCATGAATACTCTGTGTGACCTCTCAGCCACTCTCCATTTCCAGCATTAAAATAGATATCTTTGTTAGTCAGGCATATACTGTGAAGTTTTCCCATCACTTGTTTTTCTCATTTCCAGAGCAAACTTTCCAATACCCAAGGGAAGCAAGTGAAGTAGAACTGTACCTAAGTGCATCTCCAGTGTGGTGCAGCAGAAGTAACATTCAATGAAATAACTGGAGGTAGTGCCTGGGAAGCCAAACTTGATACTCTGTTCACAGTGGGTTTTTGACATCTGCTCTCTTTAAATTTTCAGTCCTACAAGTTCTATTCACTGTGTTATCCTGAGAGCACATTTACTTGGGAAATATATGTTGTCCAAAGTTACATAATAATATTGACCCGGCAATAGTCTGCTAGAGATTATTCAGTAGTCACAGAGGATAATATGGCTATGACCCACACAGCCTTTCAGCCTTCCTGTCCTCCATCAATCATGAACTGTGGACTTTTCCCAGAGAACCACATGGAATATTGTGGCAAATGAAAAGAGAGGTGGTAAAGAATTCAGTATTTCCAATATTACCTCTTTAAATCATTCTCAAATTTTGATGCTCTTATTATGATTATACTGCAGCCCATCCAAACAACCAAATAGTAATGCTCATTCTCTCAACTTTAGTGTGCTAATGCAGAATGGATTCTCATAGCTTTACAGCAAATCAATTTCTGGTGGATCCAGTAATTCCAAATAAACTGTATCACCTCTGGTCAATCAATGGATTAAAATGCTTATGGGTTCCTGACTGGCAGCATTACTGGGAAGTAACAGGAACTTTCAGAGGTGGGGAGCACATTTGGTGGAACACACTGGAGGTGTGTTCCTGTCCTGGGCCTCTGTCTCTCATCTTTTCCCTGCCATGAAGGACAATGCTCTGCTCCACTAACCCTCCCACTATTACATTCAGAAACAAGGAGAGCCAGTCAACCATTGACCTTAACCTCTGAAACAATGAACCAAAATAAATCTTTATTTCTTTAAAATGGTTTCTGTCAGATATTTGTCACAGTGATGGACAAGCTAACTCACACAACCCACCAAAGCATCAAACGTGATATTTCACTGTTTCCTAAAACATACAACCTAGTGCCTATAAATGTGTAGCAAGGAGTTGGTACAACCTAGAGGATCAGTCCTCTCTGTGGGAGCCTGATGTCCCTAAAGGATGTCAGGAAAGATTTTTAAAAAAAAAAAAAAAAGAAAAAGAAAAAAGAAAGGCAAACAGAACAACAACAAGGAAAAAAAAAAGCATTTTTGGACATCAGAAGGAAAGGAGACACTAATAGCGGTAGCAAAACTGGTGCCTGTGAAACATGAAAAATAACAAAATAGCACTAAAGTATAAATGGTAGCACTTAAGAGACCTCAAGATTGCATGGTTTCTCTGTCTAAAAAAACAACACGAAAGGTAAGAGACTGACTTAAAGGGCTAATTATTTAGTTACTAACCAGAAGTCAGAATTTACTGACTCTTGAGAGTGGCCCAGACAATCATCTCAGCCAGAAAAAAAAAATGTTTCACAGAGAAGAATGGGGAAAGAAGAGAGTTGTGCCTTCAATAGCACCTAACAGAGAACCAAGCGCTCTACGAATGGTGTGCAGTATAGATGCCTGCTTTCCCATCAGCCTCATGGGTCCGGTGGAGGAGTACATGCAGCTTCCATGAAAAAGTTTTTGGAGTTTGTAAGATAAGCCTCAATTGTCTGAGTGACCTGATGCAACTCCATGGGAAAGAACAAGTCAGGGACTCAGGATTAGAGTAGGAGATATGGCCCTGCAAGCATTTTGGAGTGAAGAAGGACCAGGACCCAGGTATGTGGGAAGCCTCTGGTCAAGGTAAAGAATGTGTTGAATATTTCAAACTTTGATTTTCAAAGCTGCTATGCTATCTCTGCAGCTGTGATTAAGGAAGGTCGGGAATTTGATAGAGCCTTAATAGGAAACGAGGAAAGTACTTCATAGGGAAGAAAAGGGTCTCTGTCAAAGATATTTGTGGGTCGAGATTTTCTCAGGTTTAGTAGATAACAATCTAATACTTTACAAACCTCACATTTGGAAAACAGAAATTCTAAGCTAAAGATAAAAGGCTATGGAACATAATAAAGTTAGGGGTTTCTAAACTTCTTTGGAAAAAAAGACAAGCTGAAAAATGTTCCTGTGCAGGGGAAGAAATTGTACCTTGTAATCTCATTCAAAGAAAATGTTTATGTTCTCATTAAAAATATAAAATTCTGTGAGGTGGTATATTTTAAAAATGGTTAGAATATGGGAGGAGAAGGAAGGGAGGCTAATAATGTGCTAAAACTGCAGATGAAATCAACAAAAGACTAAAACCTTATTGCTGAAACCCTGATTTAAGTTCCACCTTGACTAAATCCCTTGAACCCTGTAGCTACTGATGTATAAGTTTCCAGACTAGTGGGCCAACCAATAAATCTTTCTTCATTTAAGTTGTCTATATCAGTTACTTTGATAACAAATACACTCATTTCAGGACCTGGTCCTTTTTCTTACTAACATCTGTCATGACTCAATAAAATCATTTATTTCAGAGAAATTTCTGTCTCAGCAGATTTGATTGAATAGTTCAGTGTTTGTTGACTTGGTTCCGGAAACTTCTGTGCCAGTAAATGAGGAAGGAAGATGCATGAATTTTATGTCTCAGTTGGAAAAGGTCCTGTAGCCTCAATCTTGTTTGCCTAGACTACTCTTGCCTCAAGTCACTAAACAGCCTAAAGCTTCCATACTTGACAATGATAATATGAGCCCATGGGAGTATTCTCCTGGGAAATCCCTTAGACAACATAAAATGGCCAACCAGTTGATCCTGTGTGGCCATCTTCTGATAGGTATATCCACATGACTCTTCCCTAATACCAGAGAAATAGTCAACAAAACTCAACATTAACTACTAAGTCCATTGTTAAGAAGTATGTATAATTATATACTTAGCTAAGTCAATCCTCTTTTCTGAACCCTCAGTACTAGCATGCACTAGTTTCTGGCGGTTATACATCAGTGGTGACACTTGTCCTGTAATAGGAGCCTTCTCCCAGGATCACAGTAGAGCTGCACTTCACCATCAAACCATGGAATATGTCCCTGAGATGATGTTAATGTGCTGGGTAATCATTCTTCACACCCTTCTCTGATTTTATTCACTGAAAATATGAAATATTCAATAAGGAAAGCCTTCCAAGTTTAAATATCCTATTCTGGAAAACATGGAGGATATATGTAATTGGTATGATTGGTGTTGGTCTGACAAAAAACTAACCAACCAACCGAAAACTTCCTTTTAGTTACACAAAAAGAAATGAGAACATTTGTTCCCTTTAAAGGACACACATCCTTATAATGTAGGTAGAAGTGGTGCTTATGTTATTTTCATTATAGTGCTTAATTCTAAAGACTGGAGAAAGGATGTTCTCTTTGATTCTTCAAATGCCTTCCAGGGACAATGCAGCTAAAAAGTAAAGACTATAGTGCAGGATATCCACATATCTACATGTAAAAAGCAACAAGAACTGTGAAACTCCCTTGTCAAGAGACAAATCACATGTTGAACTCTTCATTGGACCAAGTCAAGGACTTTCCCCGTGAACACCACTTAGGACCACTAAAGGGCCAGTGTAGGAGGTCATTATAGTAGACTTGGCTCCTCCAATAGCTACCAAAATGAACCAACATAGTGTCATTTCTACTTAACTTCTACATACCACTACAATAATGCTAATCTGCATATCTAACTTTAAAAAACAAAACAATAAATAAAATAAATGATGAGAGTGAGAAGAAGCAAGACTCTTCAACTGGCCACTTTCAGCTGAGTGGCAATGAATTCCTAAACTGTGAGATGAGAAGCCCAAAGGAGTGTTTACACATAGTCTGGGGTGAAGGACATAATGGCCACAGAGAACAGCAAATGCCAATCTCTCTCTTTGCTTGGGTCAGAAATTCAGTTGTTTGTGTGCTGCAGATCACTCATTGCTTCTCATCCCCAGCACATATGTCCCATCTATTTCGTGGCACTGGACCAGGACTATAAATATTTCACTTGCCACAACTGGCACACACAGCATTAAACTACTGTATCAGTGGAGAGTTTGGAGTCACATCAAGGTGAAGGATTTCCATCCTGACTTCTTGTGCTCTATCTAGCAAATACCCGCAAGGAGTAGTTTCTGTTCCTATAGAAACCAGAACTTCCAAAATTCTGTAGTAAATATGGTCTGAGGAACATGGCACCTCCCAGGGCAATTTTCTAAAGAATTGGAGGTAAATTAACCTTAGTCTGCCATTTATAGTACAGTTAAAATAATTTCAACCAGTTAACCATGACTTAAACTCTCTATATGCCATTTCTTAATTCTTTTTTTTTTTTCGTTTTTTTGAGACAAGGTTATTCTGTGTATTTTTTGAAGCATGTCCTAGCATTTCTTAATTCTTTCATAGACTTTCCTTGTGAGCATAGTGTGTGTGCATGTGAGAACGCATGTTCACATGTGCATTGGCACAATTGTATGTGCAGGTGTTCATGCATGTGTGTGTATGTGCACTCATGTGTGTCTATATAGAAGTAAGTCACAGACTTCAGATGAGTTTCTTCATTGTTCTCCACCATATTCATTGAAGCAGCCTCTCAATTGGACTGAGACTTGTTTTTACAGCTACTCTGGCTAGCTGGCTTGCTTCAAGGATTGCATTTCTCTGCCTGTCAGAAACTGAAATTATGTGATATAGGATTCAAACTCCCAATCCTCAAAGTTGAGTTGAAAGTACCTCATCCACAAAACCATCCCTAGTTTCACTCCTGAAACAGTAGAGAGTTACTTACTCCCTAATAGCCAGTAACAGTTAGTAGCATCTTCTACTACAGGTAACAATTCTTAATCACAATCTTTTGCAGTTCAAATTACCATGTGATTTCTGCCTCCTGATGGTCCTTGGCTTATGCAATAAGTCATCTATTTCTCTAAAATATTTTCAAGAGGAGTAGAAGAAAAGGCTCAAGCACCAGATACTAGAAATTAGTCCCAGGACAATGTTATTGAACTACCCTGTAGACGAGTGACTGTAGAATCAAGACAGTATGGACACAGTTTCTAGAACTGACCCTGTATAGAGTTGGTACAAAGACTTGATAGACAAGTACTAATGTCCCCTACTTACTGAGTCTTCAGAGAAGCCCAGCATATTGTCCAAACTTCATTTTGTTTCTTCAATCTTGGTTTAATTTTGAGTTGTACAAGAGAAGATTAGAATAGTTGAATTGAAGTTTCTACTCTTAAAAGTAAGCTTAATCTAAGTTATTGTTTGGGGTATTGCTGTAGATATCACTATAAATAAAACACTGATGGCCAGTGACCAGACAGGAAATATAGGCGGGACAAAGAAAGAGCAGAATTGGGGAAACAGGAAGAAGGAGGAGAGACACTGCAGCCACCGCCAGGACAAGCAACATGTAAAGACGCCAGTAAGCCACCAGCCACGTGGCAAGGTATAGATTTTTAAAAATGAGTTAATTTAAGATATAAGAACAATTAGCAAGAAGACTGCCATGGCCATATAGTTTATAAGTAATATAAGCATCTGAGTGATTATTTTATACGTGGATTGTGGGACTGTGGGGCTTGGTGGAAGCTGGAGAGAAGTCCTCCAGCAACATCTGGCACCCAATGTGGGGCAAGAATCCATTAAAAACCACTTGGCTTGGCGGCAGGTCCGCTTTCCCGCAAGGGCAGCAGGCCGGGCTGTTGGCTTCCTCGCCTGGGGCTAGGTCTGCTTGACCTCAGGCCAGACTAACTATGAGCTGCTTGCTTAAAGCCTGCTTGCTTAAAGCTGGTGCTACAAACAACTCAGGCCTGCCATGCCGAACAGGGCCCGCCCAACGGCTCGAGTTTCCATCTTAAGCCTGAGAATATTTAATAACCAATTCTAAACAGAGCCAAAAACAGGTTCCTGCTTCATGTCTCATAAGGGCAGCTAGACACCACAAAACTCAGGTTTGAACACTGGTGGGTTCCTGGCGTGTGTGTTTGACCAGCAGTATGGCGGTAATGAGGTGTCTACCAGCGGCACATTACGCTGTGTGGTAGATTTAGTCTTTACTAGTATTAAAAAAAAAAAAAAGGTTTCTGGACTATACTCTGCTTTTATAAAAGCTTAGATCCACTATTTCTGAGACTTGATGACTCACAGAACTGGCGGAAAACGCCATGTTGATTAGCTGAAATGGGCGGAGCCACAGCGCCATTTCAATCTTACAATGGTGCAGTTTAAAACAATAGGCACAATGTAATATAAAAAATAAGCCACATAAAGATTTATACCACACAAAGAATCTGGATTATGTTTTCTTTGATATTCGTAACTGAAGAAAAACATTTGATTCCAAAAGCTGTTGAATTATGCCAAAATGTATATTTTAAAGGTACCTTCACTTCAAAATTTGGATTTAAGGATATGTTGCTTTGGAAAAGAGGTTCTGCTTTTGTTTCCACAGAAAGCCAGAGGCTGTGGATTTGTTCCAGATTAAGATACATCAGGTTTCACCAGCCAAGACCCCCTGAAAGGTCTCCGATATCACCATGGCCCAGATGATCCAACATCCAGAGCGGTTTCAAGGCAACTGGTTCACACAATACAGCCTCATGGACTACCCCATAGGCCTAAAATTTTCTTTGAGTCCCCATAAGATACAGCGCCCCCCTCCAGCAGAAAGTAGTAAGAGATGCTATGCCCAAATTCCCAAATATACCAAGCTGGCTTTAAAGGTGGAATTGGCTCACTCCCCCTCTAAACCCAGACATATTGCTTTAAAGAAAATGGTTAAGAGATTCTTGTGTCCCAAATCAGAAGAGCCCTCTGGTGTGGGACAGAGAAAAACCAATATTTTTATTTAAAACAGGTTGATTATAAATGTGATCTCTTTCTAAAAAAGAAAAGGGGATATGATATAGATATATAGGAGGATATAGAGATGATAAGATAAAAGGGTAGATTAATGAACCTACTTTTAAAGAACAACTTGTTTAAAATGTTTTACATTGGTATAAATTTTAGTTTATTGACACAAACTTGAAGTTAATTTTGTTATACTGTACATATATATTTCTATTCTTGTTTGAGGTATTATGTTTATGTAACTCATTTAAAATTGTAAAGGATAATTTAAAAAATAGATTAATAATTAGTCATCTATGATAATCATATCTGTAGCCATGTTAGTTAAGTCTTCTAGGTATACATAGATATATTTCAGATAGCTAGGTAATCTTCAAACACTTCATAGACCTAGAGAATATGGAATTTAAATAACTTAGAATTCTGTTGACATGAGACACAATTGCTCCTGGCTGCACCAATTTGATCTGAGAGAATGTTGGGCTTCTAAGACATTTCCATTTGGAAGTATGTCTTCTTGGCACAAAATGGCCTACTGGGCAAAGAACTGCCCTTGCCTTGATGGCTGACAGTACAAATGCAATGCTGTCCTTCCTGGACAAGCGGGACACAAGGAAAGTGACCACTGTACTCTGCCAAGACAGGGTAAGATGGTCTTTCAGAATTCCTGCCTCTAAAAATGGTCTGTCAGATACTCTAGGCCTGTAGCCAGTTTGAATGTACCAACAAAACTGAAAAATATTAGGTGTTCCATGCTTCCAGTTGTCTTGGTCTATTCTTGCAAGATTCCCAAAAGTTGCTTGCATCCATTTACCATTTCTCAGGTACCATTATGTTCCTTCTCAGGTCTTTGATGTGGTTAAAGACTAGATAGTTGTAATTTCCTCAGTTATGATAAAAGATAAGTTAGATATAAAACCTTAAACTCACAAATATAAGATAGATAGGACATCTTCTTTAATATTGTAACTATAATTCTTGCTCAATAATTGTTTTGTTATATGCAATTTTACCATGTTAAAGTTAAAACCTTCCTTTTTAAAAAAAGAAGAAAAGGGGAAGTGCTGTGGATATCACTCTATATAAATAAAACACTGATGGCCAGTGACCAGACAGGAAGTATAGGCGGGACAAAGAAAGAGGAGAATTGGGGAAACAGGAAGAAGGAGCAGAGACACTGCAGCCATTGCCAGGACAAGCAGCATGTAAAGATGCCGGTGAGCCACCAACCACGTGGCAAGGTATAGATTTATAAAAATGAGTTAATTTAAGATATAAGAACAGTTAGCAAGAAGCCTGTCACGGCCATACAGTTTATAAGTAATATAAGCATCTGAGTGATTATTTTATATGTGGATTGTGGGACTGCGGGGCTTGGTGGAAGCTGGAGAGAAGCCCTCCAGCAACAGGGTATTATATCTATATCCCAAGAAATAGGAAGTAGAAAGGATGAAAAATGTCAAAATGAAAATGGCCATTTATATTTTCTTGTCTGTGATTCCACTGGTTTGAATCACATCTTATTAATGAGAAGCAGCTCTATGTCTATGCTCTGAATCATTTAGAGTGGCTATGAAAAGGGGAAAACAGGAGGACAAGCACTGGGAGATACAACAGGGTGTACATCTGAATACATGTCTCTGCTCCTTCCATCAACCTAGCTGAGCTTTTTATGGATTTGGGGTGGTATGCTGGCTAGTTTTTATATCAATTTGACCCAAACTGGAGTCATTTTGGAAGAGGGACCTCAGTTGAAAATATGCCCCCACTAGTAAAGCCTATGGAGCATTTTCTTGATTGACTATTAGTGTTGGATGCTTAGCCTACAGCAGATCATCCCAACCCTTGTATGGTAGTCCTAGGTGTTGATAACAGAGCAGCCATGAGGAACTACCCTGTAAAAAGCTTTCCTTTATGGCTTTTGCTGCAGTTTTTACCTCCCAGCTCCAGTTTGAGTTTCTATTTCCCTTCATGATTGACTGGGATTACAATGTGTGACAGGAAGTAAACCCTTTCCTCACCAAGTTTCTTTTGGTCATGCTGCTTTATCACAGCAATAGAAACTCTAAGGCAGATAGGGGCAACATGAACTCTATGGAATGTGCCCCAAACTCCCCATTATTTTAGAATTCTGCTTATTGACTTAGAACTCTTTAGATTGATGGGAGTAAATAAACCTGTGAAGTAGCATCTATAAACACAGACTTATAATTTTGAGCCAACTATGAGCAATCTTCTCTCCATTGCCTATGGAAGTTGCTACTGATCATTTCCTCCTTTACATAACTACTGGGTATATTTTTAATCCTGTTTCTTGACACCAAATTCAGGTTTACTTGAGTGGCTTTGAAGCTCATATTCAACCAATTCAAGTTTATAGTCACAGAGAAGCAAGTGTGTGTGTGTGTGTGTGTGTGTGTGTGTGTGTGTGTGTGTGTGTCCATGTTTGATCTGGATTAAATTCAGGGTTTGTTCAGACAAGAACAGTACTTACTATTTAATTACATTTACAGCCTAGAAATAAGGTTTACTTTTTAGAGTTTTAAGCATAGGTCACTAGTCAAATGAACAATATTTGTAAGTTAAGTAAAAAGTAGATATTTCAAGAATAGTATATACCTTTTTGAGTAAAAACAACTGTGGGAGTCTAAAAGGCTCCACAGAATTTTATTTTCTACATAATTCCATAAATAAGATTTGAAGAGTTTACAAATTTATTTTTAAAATCAAAACATATAACTCTTAATTCTATTATTCAATTTTAGTTCCTTAGATGCGTATAGAAATTAGAAATAGCCTTTTTTGCCATTTTATCAGATGAAATAAAGAAGTTGAGACTAAACTGAAATCTACTTTTAATTGCTTCTTTCTGGACATTCATTCATTTAATGAGCATTTATTGAGTGCATACCCCATTCCAATCCCAGTAAGTAAACAAGTAATTAAGCCAAAGGTATTTAGTTCAGATGCTGATAAGTTTCCTGACGAAAAATGAATGAACAAGAGGGGTATGTGGCAAAAGGGCAGAAGGGAAGGGGCAGGGAATGAATATTTAAAAAGAACAGTGACACAGAGGTGATAGAGTGGTCTGCGCAGGAGACGCAAATGAGGAAACCCATCCATGTGAATCAAGGTGTGTGTGTATGTGTGTGTGTGTGTGTGTGTGTGTGTGTGTGTGTGTGTCCCCGTCCTAAAAAGAAAAAAACCTGAGGCTGTGTAACTACCTGGTTTGCTCATGGCATTGGAAATAGGCCTAACGTAGGCTCTGCCAGAGACCAATCAGAGGAAGTCAAATATCTAGTCCCAAATTCACTCACTCAGCACACTGTAAACACTAGCAACATGCAACACAAAAATCCACGACAGTATGAACATGACAGAGATGTGACATCATAACCAGAATTTTACAAATTATAATCCTTTCTCTTTCTGCCTAAATTTTTGGTGTTAAACAAGGATGCAGAGGAGCAATTACAAATGAGCATGTTGGGAGACTGTTATCACTAGATGAAAGTGATGGCCACAGTGTGAGATGCTAACTTAGGACATGACTTGAAGGTGATACGGTAGGAAGTACAGAGAATCTAGACAACATTTATAGGAATTCAATGCTGGGCTGAGCATATAGTAACATATATTCATCACATTTTGGGGAGTTCCTTGTAGAAGGAGTGGAGGCTTGGAAAAGGTTATTTTATCATGACTTTGTTAGGAAAACAAAAAATTTGAAGTGTTCATCAGCTAGACATCTAAGTAAATCTGTGGAGTATAAACTGGGGACAAGAATGTGGCATTCAGGAAGGTATTTAAGGTATTTGTGTACATATGGGCTATTATGTGATGAGTAGAGTCAACAAAGATAGTCTCATCAAGTCTATTATACGTCAGCCATTCTGTTAATATCCCTCCACACGTAACTTTCACATCAATCCTCACACATACACAAAAATTAAAATTGAGTTTAAAAAGCTTAGTATGTTTATATAATCACATGCATAACATATAAAAGCCATTATTCTTAGCCTGTCTACTTTAAAATATTTTCTTCAACACTGTGTAAACAAGTATCTCTCCTTGCACTGAATGTACTGACTGTATCTCTTTAATAATTGGAGGGTAATGTGGAAAATGGACAAATAATGTAATAGATATTTTAACTATAGGAAAAATATTTTAGTGTCTGGAAAATCATGCTGAAATATTTCTAATACAAAATATTTCTGTTCTCATTGATGAAATACATCAAATTTCTAACATATCTATATCAAAACTATGTTTAGAAAATAAGTAAATCTACCTAGCTGTCACACACACACACACACACACACACACACACACACACACACACACGCACACACACTATGCATTAAGGTTAGGAATTAAATATCTAGTATCAAACAACCAAGCTTTTGTTTCTGGCTTTATGATATAAGAAAATTGAACATGTTTAACAATGAACACAAAACGTCATTAGGGTCTTTTCCAAAGACCTTTAAACATATTCAGTTCTCTCCTATCAAAGACAGTAAAGGAAGCTTGGTATTTCAATGGAGCGTTCCTCTTCTATCTTCCACCCCATCTTCTTATGCATGATTCCCTTTTTCCTAATACATAACAAACACTCAGTATAGTATAGCTTATATTTATCACTTGTCCTCAACTCCTGCAGCCTTCTGCTGTATGTTTCACTCACTTATAGATCTCATCAAATCGGTGCTAGAATCCAGCACAGAGACACTATAGAAAATAAATTCAGGTCACATTAACTCCTCATGCTTCAAATCCTTCCATATTCCTCATCTGTATGTACTTTAAAGGATCCTTTAAGTCACTATGATCTGTGAACTGCCTGTGTCCTGATTCAACATTTTCATAATTAACTGTCTTCATTGCTTTTCAACCAAACTCTATTTCCTCTGTCTTGTACTTAGTATGTTCTCTCATGCTTCAAGTTTCTTTTTCTCACTTGATCCCCACTTTTTCTATCTTAGTCCAACCCCTTTGTCCTCCTGTACACTGCTCCATTGCCTTCAGAGGCTCCTCTAGTGTTCTAGTCTTTCAATCTGCCATGTAGTGCACAGCAATGCATGCTTTTGCAAGAACAGACTTAGTGGTACATACTTCATACATGCTTCAAAATGAGTTAAACTTATAATTTTCATATACAACATATCTCTTGTTATTACAGGCTTACTTTTTACTCTGTATTGTAATAAAATGCCCTAATGGACATGGTAATAAATACTGGTGAAATAAATTTGTCTTTGATGTTTCTTATATAGTAAAGCCAGAAACATCTTTGGATGTTTGTGTGGCTTTATCTTGAAAGACAAAAACAGAAAGTAGTAAAAAGGCTTCAGTTTCTTCCTTGAACCAAATGAATCATTTTTACTTTTTCTTTAAAACCTTGTTAGAAAAGGAAAATTGCGTCTGTAGTTGTCCAATAGGTCAAAACAACACATGTGTTTGCCCATTTTTTTTTGTCTGTATGGACAATAGAGGTTGGGAAGCATACTCAACCAAAGGGCTGAGTATGAGGGAATATGGTGGGACACCTGGAAATTGATTTCTTTCTTGAAAACAGTATTCTTATCCCAAAAGATCCTTTTAAGACAAGCACAAGGAGAAAGATAGATGCCAGTGAGCCTCTGGGACTTGGATTATTAATGGTAAGGGGGAAAGGGCAAAAATATTAAGTAGCAATAATGTAAAAGGGAAAAATTCAACCATAGAACTCCATTTACATTCGAAGAGTCCACTTGAAAAAGTAGCATTTTTCATTTTTCTCAAATTATAAAATGAAGAGATAGTAGCAACTACATTTCAGTTTAGTACTCAGTGTCTGCAGTTTCTTAAACTCTCATTGATTTATGTATTTGCTATTCTTTTTTATGATTATGATAAATAACTTAAAAATTGAGTCTATCACAATGGAGATGAATAAGGTCATTTTTCATTTCTAATGGAAAGCCTGTCTTTCTTGAGGTTATATAGCACATAGGTAGAAGCTGAAACTTACTCACACCATGAATGATGGGCAGCTACAGGGTCTGTTTGTCACAGTTCATCTGCTGTAAACGAGATGGCTACATGCTTAGGGCCCATCCATTTGTTTATAGAGACAGATTAATTTTTCTGTCTTTTGTTTTCTGCTTGCAACCTTAGCTTACAAATTACAGATTAAAAAGGCTGAAGTCTTCCTAACACACACACACACACACACACACACACACACACACACCACAAAACATAAAAGTATGAGTCTTCTCAAAACACACAGAGATTGAACATTTTCATGGTCTTATAGATTCAATTATTAGAAATTTAAAAATTTTGGAAATTTCCAAAGATAAAAAATGAATCATGTTACGAAAACAAACAAACAAACGTAAGACTCAGAGTGTAAAAGCTTCTGAAATTATACTTTCAGTTTAAAGTCTTTTATTTTGGAGAAGTCTGCCCTGATGCAAGGTTGAAGTAGCTGAAACAGGAACAAGCCAATCCTGTTTGTTCTTAGTGCTTTGAATTTTAATAGCACAATGTTTGAGAAATGGTCTAGTTCATTTGGATTGCTGAGCACTTTTTCAAAACAGAATGGGGACATAATAAGCAAGAGAACAACATAAAAATCAAAGGAACATCCACCAAAGAATTAGATCTAAGGAACTCATTTTGAAGAGGATCAGCCTAAGGAGCTAACTGACTTATGGATTATAAAAGAATGTTTTAAACGACACATCAGAAAATGTGGTTGCTTTGGGCATCAATTGAAATATTAGCAATTACCATAATTGAGTACAGTTTCAAAAATAAATATAATGCAAATCTGACATCAGTTGCAATTTATTTGGATTATAATGGGAAACACTTTTAATAACACATTAGAAAAATCATTAACTGGAGATCCATTTACTAAGTGACAATAATAAAAATTGATGAGTGAACGTGAGCAGATTTATATTTGCATGCTAAATCTATGTAGCTATTCATAAATAACTCCTGAATAGCAGTGTTTCTCAATATAGGAATTACTTGTACTTGGGTGAGAAATTTTCACTTTTTGAGACTGGCCATATGTAGAAAGACTTCTTAGGTCCTTTCCAAAAGGCTACAGTAATTAGATGAAGAACATGTATGTCTTACACACATGCATACATACCAGATGCTGACTGGCTTTCCTAGTGATGCACAGTTTGGTAAGGACAAAAGACATTAAATGATCTTATTCAGATCTGGAATCTGCACACTGCAACACAGACCTGTCAGGGGAAATGTGTCCTCTAGTACAACAGTGGTGTGACTGCTACATGATAACTAACCCCTTTGATTGAGTCTGGGGCCATCTCCATAGGAATAGGAACTCATGCCTGGTCAGAAGCCTGTGTCTGATGTGATTGTAGACCCTAGGGTGGAAACTATTTTTGTCATTTTTGCTAAGTAGTCATGTCAAATCACCTTCTATATATATTTACATTTTTTGTAAAAGCTGCTATAAATGTTGGTCAGAAAAGCTGCCTTTTTCAGTTGGAAGCAATTAATGCAGATACTCATAATTAGTCAAAATGCTGAGAATAATGACTTTTACTGCCCAGTTCTAAAAAGAATATCTTTATCAAAACTCAGCCCCAACCAAGGTTCAGGTTACATAACAGTAGAGGAGATAAAGAATGTAAAAGCTGAAGGATATGGAGTTTTGTGATGTGTTTTCTTCTATACATGAAATGGCTATTGTGTTCATAGACACAATAGCGTGGTTGTGCTTACACAAGATCTGTACAAGATCAAGGTGGCCAGATTTCTAGCAAATCCCTACAAGATCTCACCCTTCACTAGAATTATTGACAGTTGATAACTGATGGAGATAGAGAATTGTTTCTTGGGGTTGTAGCCAATTGTATATTTCTCATGCTCTAGTTAATGTCTCAATACCCATATGCATATGGGCACCAGTAAATTAATTTAATGGGTCAATTAAAAAGAGAGAGAATGAGCAAGAACATGAAGTTGGGAGGTGGTAATGGTGTAGAAATGTTGGGGTTACTTTGGCTGAAATGGAGGTGTAGATATGATCATATTTCACTGAATACACATATGAAATTAACAAAGAATAAGAAATGTATTTCTATTGCTTTTTTTCTTGAGACTATAACACTTCTACAGTTTTACATATGTTTTGAAGGGAAACTAAATGATAATATTTTAAGGAGTGACATAATAGAGATGCTCATATCACTAGCACATTTGAAATTCTAACATGAATAGACACCAATTTCACTTTAGTTCTTGAAGCAGTGAAGTCTTTGGTGATATGTAAACACGACTTATGAACAAGGCATATCTAATTAGCCGTTTAGGTATATGGTAATGATACTTCAATGTGACATCATTTAAATATCTATAAAGTGCCCTGCTTACCCTCATTTCTAAAAAAAAAAAAAATGCTTCCATTTAAGTTATTTCATTGTATTCCTTTAACCTTGTCACTTGGAGGAAAAGATACTGAACCAAGAGTATTTCAAATGATTTCTTTGACTTGTAAATAACCTAGGTTTATAGCAATTTAAACATGAAAAATCCTTTGTTTTAAGAGACACAAATTGCAGCAAAGTCCTTCAATGTGGTTACTGCACTGAAACATTCGCAGATACCCATGCCACATACTGTCAATGTAAACAGCTGAGAGGGATGCTGATATTTAGCATAGAGGTTCTCTACTCTCTTATCTATCTTAGGAAACCATGCATTATTACGTATTTCACTAGAGCATTTATTAATCAGTATAGTCTTCCAAAATCCTAAGAAAATCCTTGTGAATCAATAATAATAATAATAATAATAATAACAATAATAGTGATTGTTCTTCATCTTAAATTCGCTGAATTAAAATCTTTACCCATATAGACCAAACATGTATGTGTTTCCCATATTTATAGTGTGTAAAATCCCAGTAATATTTGCCTGACTAGAATATAGAGTTAGTACTTTAGGGAATCTTAAAAAAAAAACAGAATATTATACCATTATTATAAATCAACTTTTTATTAATGGGCCTTCAATGTCAGACTCCTGGGGTAGTGCTTAGACCTAAAGTGTAATTCATAGAAAACATTTTTATATTTATGAACACGGTAAAATATTAATAATTATATGTTGGCCAGGCAGTGGTGGTGCACACCTTTAATCCCAGCTCTCAGGAGGCAGAGCCAGACATTTCTCTGTGAGTTTGAGGACATCCTGGTCTACAGAGTGAAATCCAGGACAGGCACAAAAACTACACAGAGGAACCCTCTCTCAAAAAAGACAAAAAATAATTAAGAAAAATAATTTATATGTCAAAGATAACACTTTTCTTAGTGCTCTATGACTCTGCTATATTAAACTAAGCATTGATTTCTGATATATGAAACAAATAAAATACTTGGTAATTAATATTTAATTTTAAGTATTAATACTAAAGTTTAAGATTTCTAAGAATATTCAAATAAGCACATTCTTAATAAAGAAGCAATAGGTATCTGTCTTTTTCTTCTCAAGAACTGCAGTGGTGAGTTCATGAAAAGTTTGCATGTAAAATGTTATAATTATTTTTGGCCAGCAAATATCTTAATTAGATTTATATTACTTAGGCTTCAAAGAGTTTCTTGTACTTGAGTTCATAGCTAACTTTTGATGAATGAAATACAAAATAGGATATGGGAAGTCATTTTAGTGAACATGAAGTTGGCAATGACTTGATATTAAATACACTCCTTTTATTTATCAACCATAGGATTTTGTAATGCCAATGTTCAACATGCATCACAGCTTGACTACACTGATTTGACACAATACACATTTTGGAATTGTAGCACTAACAGTACTGTTAAAGATGAGAACATATAAGTACCGCGCGCTAACCGATTGCGCCACTGGAGCTGTGCTGGACCCTCTTTGTTATGAGACTGACCTGCTGGCAATATGTGCCCACTGATACAATAGTGGTATGATGGCTCCGGGGTAACCAACTGCTTCCTATTTGGATGTGAATTGAATTACAATAGATAGATTTTCTTCCTGATGCTGTAAAGAGAGTCAAATCCCATGAGTGGGAGGGTCACAAGCTCCAGGGGTAATCTACCAATTGCTGTTTTGAAAAAACGGTCATGCCGTCAAACTGCACACTAAATATTTATATTTGGAACCGTGGTTTTGTGCTGCTCTCTATTTTTGTCAGATTTTTTTTTTATAATAGGTACTAATCAATTCACAGACTCATAACTACTCAAACTGGCAATTATAAATAACAAAGAGTGCTTAGTTTTAGGCACGTCATTTATATAAACATCCCAGAATCTAAGAGTCAGGGAACTTCCTGGAATAATGGATGGAAACTCCCCAGCTGATGGAAAGGAAAGGTATAAAATGTGGACTTCTGGACATGACCTTGCTATTGCATGGATCAATGGGTACATCTACAATTACTTGCACAATACCTTCACAGGATCTAGACAGTAAAAATTCCAGCATGAATGGGGAGGGCCCCTGACACCTGTTGGAGGGACAATTGGCCGTTGATTACTGATAAAAAAAAAATGGAGTCATTCTCCTTTGCAAACAGAGCCTCTGATAGCTTGCTCATGCCTGAGGATATTTTCACACAAGGTGGCACGTAGAGGCAGAATTGAACTCATGAAGCTATTCGCAAAAATATTAAAAGGTGATAAGGAGTAGAGAGAAGGGATGAAGACACTAGACAAGGTTGGAGAGAGGAAGTGGTAGTTATGAACAATATACATTGTATAAATGTATTCAACTTTAAAAGATTAAAATAAATCATTTAACAGAAAATGAAAAGAAAACAGTCAAATCAATACCACAGTCTTGAGAATCTGAGAATGTCAAAATACAATAAAGCTTGTTGTTGTGACCAAAAAAAAAAAAAAAAAAAAAAAAAAGATGAGAACAAATTTTGTCCAAACGCTAATGGTTTCACCATTCCACCTAAAGTTTAAAGAACTTTAAAAAAATAACAGTCAAGCTAATCATCATAGGGAATTGGTAGAAAAAAAACTATTAAAACATGCAGATTTAGATTGCAAGGGAGCATAAAGCAAAGAGTATTCACTCATTCATATGCATGCAATCTTTGTGCTGTGTGAGATATGTAATCATTGGAAGAAAATGATTTCATTTCATCCAGGAAATTAGTTGCTTCTTCCTCATTTGATGATTTACTTTCTGTCACAAAAAGGTTAAATAAGTATATACATCTGTAACAGATATATTAGTGCATATGCAAAAACCTTAATATTTACTAAAAATTTAGATATTCTTGACTCAAGAAAAGAATCACATAAACTATAACCTTGATGAGAAAGTTGAGTTCATGATAAATTTTCCTTAGGGAGGAATCCTGTATGAAACATTCACTGTCTTACCTCTCAGATGAACATAGGATATTTGGGCAGAATTGGAATGAGCTACATTTTATTTTTCATTCCAAATCAAGTCCTACTTTCCTTTTATCTAAATGTCCAAATGCATTTCAGACAGAATGCAATGTGCTAGAGATGTTTGTGAGAGAAAAATGTCTGTAAGACATCTTCATGTTTCTGAGTGTGTCTTTATCTGTGAATGTTCTAACAACCTACATCTGAACTCACTCTAATCTCCAGAAAGCTGGCTGTAAGCAATCCATATGGTTTAGTCTCTACTGTTAAACATTAAATATAAAAAATATGGAACATACAATCTTAATAAGCCAATTTAGTGAAATAGAAATAACAGAGGGGAATGAATAAAGTATCGTGGGCAAATGAATTTGTGGAGTGAGCCCATGCCTCAAATCTAACAGCTTTGTTGTGAAACAGATAGCAAAATAAATAAATAAGAGCCAGTCATTACCATGAAGAAATTATCTACCAACACTGTCCTTATTATCTATAATTGTTCTTCAGAACCTGGCAAAATATGCATCCATGTGGGAAGACTGCATTGTGGAGTGTGGGGGTTTGACTGAGAATATCTTCCATAGGCTTAGATGTTTGAATACTTGGCCCCCAGTTTAGGAGGTATGGCCTCGCTGGAGGAAATAAGTTACTGGATTGTTCTCACTGCTTTCTGCTTGCAGTTTAGGATGGCAATTCTCAGCTTGCTCTACCAGTTGTCATGCCTGCCTGCTGCAACACTTCCTTGCCATGATGGTAGAGGACTGTTCTCTCTCTGGAACCATAAGCCCAAATAAACCTTTCTTTTTATATGTTGTGTGGGTCATAGTGGTTTATCTCAGCAATAGAAACATAACCAATACAGAAAGTTTCTATGACTTTTACAAATCACACATCTGGAGACAGCATCAAGACTCCATCTTAACTCCTATACATTTTCTTTTGAAGCAGAGTCCTTCAATTCAACACCATCTGTGTCAAATTGAGCACTTTTAATTGAGAATTTATTGTAATTATTATCTAATACTCATAACATGACAGAAATTTTGTTGGACTCTTCTATCACTAACACATGAAATTAATGTCTGCATTTAAACTCTATTTCCACAGTTCCCATTGACATACTAGTAAAACTGAGAGAAAGACAGAATCAGCTCCATAGTTTATTAAAAAAATATTCATAAACCACTAAGATATGAGTTTGGCACAGATCAGAAATCCAGTAAATGATAAATAATTTCTCTTGTGATATACAGTTTGTTTCAATCATTCATATATTTAAGTATAACATAAGAGATGATACTAATAGCCCCATAACATTTGCTTAGAAGAATATAATTAAAAGATAAGAAAACGACATATAATCAAACTAATAAGCATATTGATCCCTGTGATGAAAGAATTTTCAAATATAGAAAGATTCCATTTGCTTTCAATACTGCCCAACCTGTGCTTTCTAAACAGCAAGCGGGACCATTAACACTGCCTCTCCCCAAATGAACATGAGAGGTAACTATTCTGAATTACAATGGATTGGAACAAAAACTCAGTTTTCAATATTAGAATCACACCCTGTAGATAACTGAAAAAAATTAGCCTGTGTCTGGGGTCAAAGTTCCTGTTGTTAGGCTGGGGACCCTCAGACAACCCTGAGCTCACTCTGACAAATGGTAGACCCTCAAGTGCATAGAGTACAGAACCAGCCAGCTATCTGAAATAGACTGTTCCATTTCATCATGTAGCTTCCCTGCCCACCTGTACGAACTGCTCTTTAGGATACAGGGATGAGCCAGACAGGGTTTACCTAACTGCTAAGTCAGAAAGTACCTTTGCCAAATCTTGAGCTGTTCTGCCTCATCCTTTGATAAGCTGCAGGAGATGAGATCACATTGGGTGGTCAGATTTCTTCCAGGTTGTTGGTTACATTTGAAATACAACAGTGATTTTGAGAAGTAGGGTGAATTAAAGCACTTAAGATTTGGGACAATGAATGAAATAATATGTCTACTATATCAGTCTCATAATTGAAATATTTGTACCACTATTTTAATAACTTAGGCTTTTTTCCCACTTTTTGTTACTAAAGTAATTCTCTATATTTGTGTGCCTAGGTGTATGTAGCTGTGTCACATACATGTTCGAGTCTATGGAGGTTTGAGGTGGACACTATATCCTTTGACACTGGAATTACTGATGTTGTGAGCCACCATATTTGCTAGAAACCAAACTCTTGTCCTCTGGAAGTGTTGGCTGTACTCTTAAGGACTGGACCATCTTTCGAGCCCCCACTTTTGTTATTCTTAATCCTTCAATTATAAACACGTCAAAGGTGAATGTAAAGGTTATGCTCAAAACTACCACACTCCATAGTGTGTGCAAGCATCTTAGTACTCAAGCCTCAGAAAATTTAATTATATTCACATACAAAATGAAAGTGAGGCTCTCTTGGCTTAATTTCCCAAAGGGATAAAATGGAACAACATGGGTGGTGCTCTGAAACAGTAAAACGACAGAGAAGTGTGAGGTAAGATAAAAGGCACCTAGGATGAAGGTCAGCATCTCCTATTACTGAGGAAATCTAATGACACTTTCAGTTTATCTGGAAAGTAAACGATCTGAGCAAAAAAGCTCACTATACAATATTCTTTTTTCAGCCAAGAAAATCAAATTCGGAGAATGATAGCGGAGTGGAATAAAGTGGGGGCTTTTAGTTCTGATACTGAGAGTGCCTTTAATCTGCCACACATTTTTATTCAGTTCATTAAAGAATGACATGCATAAACATGGGGTTTAGTGTGCTTAAATCATCTTCCTGAAGATTCACATCACTGAGGCATACATTACCAATGTTCTGTTTAATATTCATTATGATCTCCTCAGTGGTTCTCCTCCCTAATGAGAGTGCAGCATCTGAATTACTCACCTACTTGTGCTGAACTTAACCAACACAGTTCATTCCTGTATAGCACATATTTTAAAAGCTCTCGCTACACTAAACAATTACACACGTGTTTATATAAACTGTCATCAACTTTGCAAACATAGTACTCTGAATTCAGTATATTAAAAAAATCAACTTTGTATTAATTTGTTTTTGAGAGAGTTTCACAGTATAACTGAGGCTGACCTAGAACTCATAACCCTCCTTTCTTAGCATCCTGAGTGCTTAGGTTACAGATGTATGCATGCTTCCACAAATGACTTAAGTATGATTTTCATGAAGTGTATTTCATGTACAATCTTAGCACATTGTTCTGTAGCATCAAATATTACATGCTAAATGCTCTTTGCTTTTGAGAGAAAGAAAGAGAGTACATTATGTAGCCAAGGTTCATGGTGATTATCCTGCCTCAGCCTTCTAAATTACAGGCATATGCCACCATGCCTAACTTCATATGCAAATTTGACTTAATTTGTTTATACATTTTAACTCAATCAGTCATATATTCACTGAAATACATTTATTTGTACTATAAGGAAACACACTCCTATCTGGGCTCTTAGAAGACTTGTATGTTTGAGGGCTGAAGAAATGGATGAAGCAGTAAAATGTTTGTCATGCATGGGAACCTGTGTTCTGATGTATAGCACCCACATAAGCCTATTGCTATCAAGGCAGACACAGCAAGATTCCGGGGGCCTGCTGGCCAGCCAGCCTGCATACAAATGAAAATTAAAAATGAGCAGTATCTAGCTGGATAAAGGAAAAGTAAATGAATCATGAGGGAACCAAACTGTCCAACTCCAGGGAAGGAATAAATTTGACTCCTTTCTGGATTGATTTGCTCATGGAACCAGCCTGCCCAAAGTGTTATCAGCTCTAATGTAGCACTGCTGATTATCAGTGGTTACCATATGATCTGAAAGTTCTTATAAACAAAGAAAATGTGTCAGGGTTCACATGAGGGAAGTGCAGGAACGGATGGAGAAGTTCCTGGTGCAGGTAAGTCTGTCTCCTGATGTGAGAGGACTGGTTCTGGGAAAGAAAACTATCCAAAGCTTCCTAAGACACTGCTCTGTGGGTTTGGAAGGGAAGAGGATTTTGCTTACAGGTACCCTCTCCATTGGGAGTATAGTGTTACAGAGGTATAATGCATACACTTTCTCATAGGGCAATCCAGAGTAGAAATGGATTGTAAAATATTAGAGGTGAGAGAAATGATAAAAGTTAAGTTCCCTCAATCCTTGCCAAACCTGTATATTTTTACTTCCCTTCTTAGTTAATGTTTTCATTCATTTAAAATATCTGCTTTTCTCTTCTTTGACTGCTTATCCTAGGAATAACTAAGAATGTTGGAGGAAGAAAACACATTTTTTAAGAAGTTTATGAAATATAGTGCTGGGAAGTGTATGTAAATATGTACTGACATGACCACTGGATCAAAAGAAACAAACCTCCATTATATCGTTGGAATCAGAGTTGAAAGTAATATTTGATTTTATGATCAGTTAAATCAAATTATGTACAGAAGGAAGATGCATCCTTGAATTTATGGAAAACAATTTTATAACAAGTGGATATAATTGACTACATCAACATTATATTGTCTCCATGTCACTAAGGGAATTAAAGATTTTCCCATCTATTTTTTGCAAAAAATTCAAAAGCAAATCTAAAAAGGCTCAGGTTTTCTCTTTCATTTTGAGAAGGGAGCTGAGATAATGATTTTTTGATTGCTGATACACATATTTGGTCCATCAAAAATCAAATGAAGCGGCATATTTCCACCTGAAATGGCGTATTTGTCAATTATATGCTTAGTGTGTATTTTTCTCCTCTCCTATTACGTTGCTTTAATATGCTGATGAATAGGATTTTAGGCTGAATTTTTAATTTGAAATATTTTAATGCTTTTCTATTAACTAAAAGAACTGCTTGGGGCTTGAAGGCAGCATTAAAAGGATTTTAAAATGCTTACAGATCACTATAAACGCCTGTGGACTAAAATGACAATTGGAAAGCAGTTGTATGTTTCTATATAAGCCATAAGCCCTCCACTTAAATATATTAGCATTTACTATATTACATGGATGTCATTAATATTATGCCCCATCTTAGACAGTGCTCTAAAATGTTATATAATATCCAAAGCAATTTAATGTAAGTAAACATCTCTAAATGTAAAATCACTTTTATAACCTCTCAGTTTGATATTGCCAGCCACGGTCTAAGTCCATTTGTATTTTAATGTATTAATTATGAAACTGACTAAGTTGACTCAAATACACAGAATTGGGAGCCTTTGGGACATTAGTATTTGTTGGTTTTTTTTTTTCTTTTTTCTTTTTTTGGTCAGGTCACTAAAGAGATTGAACATCTGTTTTTCCCCTCCAATTCAATTACTTTCTTCTCCAAACATGCAGTTGTCCTTATAATTGTTTTTTTAAAAGAAAAGTAGCACATATCCCTTGTAGTACATGCAAACAATGGAGAGTCTTTGTATAACAAAAGCAAACTCATCATCAATCAAAAAAGAAGCCTCTAATGCCATAATATGTATTTTAAGGCAAAAATTATGGTCTCTGGAGCCACTGTGCCTTTGTTCAAGTCCTAGACCAAATGTCTGCTACTGTCTTGATACTCCAGTTAAATCTGTACCTCAGCCTCCACATTTGTAGATATGGACAACTGTAATTTCTCTTTTGGAGTCATAAAGTGACTTATGTGAAGTACTTAGAACAATTTCTGACATAAAGGAAATATAAACCTAAAGAAAAACACAGTTTTGTATACATTCTTACATACCTATGCTTTTTGATTTATTTGAGACAGGGTTTTGCTATACAGCCCAAACTGGCCTCAAACATTTATCATCATTCTTCAGTCTCCAGAGTACTGGGATGACAGCTGTACTATCATGCTGGCTCTCATCCACTATATATTTTAAACAAAAAATTGACAGAGTATATTAATATAGTTCCATTCTGTGTAATGTGTTGGCATTTTTCAACTTAAATAGCTCTCATAAAGATATACATTGACAGGTTCTTAAAAGTCTGTATAACAACTTAGAATGAACACCCATTTATTTAAACATCTACAGATCTGTTTAGCTGATTGCTCTGGAGAAATCCCTAACATAAAATACAGATAAAAGATATATATCTACGAAAGAAGTGTTGGAATATACACATGCCTCTTAGGAAAATATTATCGAATACTTCCACTTACCTCAGCAGCACAAAATACTGCCACACACTAAGTTTTAAAGAAAATAAAAAGGTGATCCTTCACTTTATAATCTATGAAATTAGGCATAGTCCCATATCTTTCAATTTTTTTGTTTAATAATGTCCATTGCATTTATAGTATACGTGTTTGGTAGCTGGAAAGATGGTTCAGCAGTTAAGAGCACTCACTGTCTGGTCTTCCATAGGACCTGGGTTCCATTCCTAGCACCCACCTGGTAGCTCTCAATCATTTTTAATTCTAGTTCCAGGGAATCTGACATTCTCTTGTGGCCTCTGCAGCCACCAAGTACATATTTGTACATAGATACACATAAAGGTAAAACACCCATACACATAAAAGACAATAGAATAAAATGGGGGAAACTCTTTCTCTTTATGTTCTCCAAAGAGTCTTCTTATATGAAATATAATTGTTTTAAATTGTTGGTCAAATGAATAAAATAGAGAAACAATCCTACTGCTCTAGAATAAAGCTTTAAAAACTGAATAGGTTCCATGACACCTCTAGTGATTGCCATGCATCTTAGACCTATTGCAAGCTACTCTGTGCGTTCACGATACATAGCCTGTGTTTTTGATGAGAACCATTTCCTCATAATCTACTTGGTTTGATACCTGGCCCCTATTTCAGAGGTTCATCTTTGAATTTGACTAACTCTTCTCTAGTGGCTTTTTGTTGTCAATTTTCTGACTGCTTGGTTCTTTATTTTATTTTATTTTACAATATAATTTAATTCTACATATCGGCCATGGATTCCCTTGTTCTCCCCCTTCCCACGACCCTCCCCTTCCCTCCAGACCGCCCACCATTCTCATCTCCTCCAGGGCAAAGACTCCCCCGAAGATTGAGATCAACCTGGTAGACTCAGTCCAGGCAGGTCCAGTCCCCTCCTCCCAGCTGAGCCAAGCATCCTTGCATAAGCCCCAGGTTTCAAACAGAAAACTCATGCAATGAGCACAGGACCCGGTCCCACTGCCTGGATGCCTCCCAGACAGATCAAGCCAATCAACTGTCTCACCTATTCAGAGGGCCTGATCCAGTTGGGGGCCCCTCAACCATTGGTTCATAGTTCATGTGTTTCCATTCATTTGGCTATTTGTCCCTGTGCTTTATCCAACCTTGGTCTCAACAATTCTCGCTCATATAAATCCTCCTCTTTCTCGCCAATTGGACTCCCGGAGCTCCACCCAGGGCCTAGCCATGGACCTCTGCATCCAGTTCCCTCAGTCATTGGATGGGGTTTCTAGCATGACAATTAGGGTATTTGGCCATCCTATCACCAGAGTTCGGCCTGTCTCTCGACCATTGCCAGCAGTCTATTGTGGGGTATCTTTGTGGATTTCTGTGGGCCTCTCTAGCACTTTGCTTCTTCCTATTCTCATGTGGTCTTCATTTACCATGGTCTCCTATTCCTTGTTCTCCCTCTCTGTTCTTGATGCAGCTGGGATCTCCTGTTCCCCCAAGCTCTCTTTCCCTCGACCCTCGCCCTTCATTGGTCCCACTCATGACCAGGCTGTTCATGTAGATCCCATCCATTTCTCCGTCATTGGGCAATCCCTGTGTCTTTCTTGGAGTCCTGTTGTGATGGCTCAGCTGTTAAAGGCTGGGCTCACTGTCTGCTTAGTTCTTAATTCTTGTATTACTCCCACTCTTTGCTCTACTATGTAGATTACATATGGGCCCTCTCTTCCAGTCAGGTGCTCACATTATTATATTAGCTCCTGCTGTTCAAGTCAGAAAAGTAGTTCCTTGTCTGGATACCCACTAATCTGATCTCTTCGATTATTTCTTAGAGTTGAATACATAATCTCTCACTCATTAAAACATGGTCTCTATACTTGTCGCTTCATTCTATGTGACTACAATCTGCACTTCCAAACTTACCTGAATACAAATATATATGGAAATGAACATTGACTACCTAGTAAAAAGAGGCAGTTAGAGACACTAATGTATATATACAAAATATTAAGTTATATTTGATTTCCTTGTCACAAGAAACCTGAGAAAAATACCACATCATTAGAAATACAGCTCACAGTATAACATCATTTCGATGAAGTTAACATTTTGGAAAATAAAACATTATCTTGTGTCCATGATAGCTAACATTTCACCAAACAATTTCAAAAAGATTATTTTAGAGCTTTCATTTAGATATAAATGTTCGTGGGCATTTGGCCAAGTAACTGGGCTAAATAACAGCAGGATACAGGAAATAAAAATAATTGAGTTTTATATTCTCACTTTGATATATATTTTCCAGAATGATAAACAAAACAATTTTAATACGCTAATCCATTGTAAACTTTTCCCATGGAGTTATTGTTTAATAAAATATACTTTTGAAAGCAAAATCTTTAAAAATGACTAAGTCATTTTTATTTGAAATATGCACTACCTGTTTTATCTCTTCAATTTACAGTACCAGTATACATTGCACCAATTTACAAGATTTAAAAATAAAATATCATAATGTCCTCTCATGAATGTAAAAATGTCAAGCAAGTACAATAAAAAAATGTGATCAGTAATGTACAGCCTTCTATTATATACACCAGAGAAAAAAGAAATGATACCTACAAATGCAGTCAGTTGCCTTCAGGTATATTTACAAGTAAAAGTGAAAGTACTTATATACACAGACACATTTATCTTTTAGTTCAAAATTTAGCAGGGTAGCCCCTCAGGAAAACTACCACTTAAACTGGGAAAACAGGGAACTAGTGGCTGTTTGTCTCTGAGTTAAAAATGCAAACAACAACTTCAAATAAGACATTTGTTTAAAGTTTAGTGATTGGACACATTTATGGTGAGGTAGAGGGCTCCCTTGCCAAACACCAGCTTCAGTTTTTCTGTAAATTCTACTTTTTCTCTGGAGCTTTTGGAATCTTTTGCATGCAATAACAATCATTGTACTGCAGGAGCACACAAATACTTTCCATTGGCACATGCTCTGCGTTATCACTGTCTATAGCTTCTCTGAAATGGCAGTCCCTAGAGACCTGAGTAATACCAAGCCTTGCAGCAGCTGGAAGTCAGTGTTCTAGTCATACAGGCAAGTTTCCATCTCCCTCTGGTGGCAAAGAGAAATGGGAGCAGGCAATTAGGAAATCTCTGGTGATAAAATAGGCAGCCTGAGACTATGGTCCACATACTTGCCCAAGTTGTTGTTCTTCCTTTTGTGCATGAATATGATTTAATGTCACTGAAAATAACAGCAAAAAATTAATATTTTGAATATTCTAATATCTTCAAGCAGAGTGCATAAAAAGAGGTTACAATAGATATTATCCTTGCTTCCTGAAGGTTCTTATATTTAATCACTCTCTTCTATGTCCTTTCCTTTCTCTATTCTTGCCTATTTCCCTCCCTTCCTTTCTTACCTCCCTCTCCCTCCCCTCCTTCCTTCCTTCTACATTTTCCTTCCTCTCTCCTTCCCATTTTAACTTCCTACCTTCCTTTCTTCCTTCCTTTCTCCCTCCCTCCCTTCCTTCCTTCCTTCCTCCCTCCCTCCCTCCCTCCCTCCCTTCCTTCCTTCCTTCCTTCCTTCCTTCCTTCCTTCTTTTCTTTGTTCCTTTCTTATTTGTCCCTTTCATATTAATACAAATTAAAACAGGAATACTGGAACAATGAAATATAAAGGGGTGTAATTTAAAACATGATTTTGTTTGTTTGTTTGTTTGAGGCAGGGCCTCCTTAGGTAGTCTTGGCTGTCCTGGTACTAACTGTGTAGACAAGGCTGGCCTTGAACTCAGAAAGATCCACCTGCCTCTGCCTCCTGAGAGCTGAGTGCTGGGATTAAAGTTGTGTGTCACCATGCCTAGCTTGCCATATTTTTTTTTAAGTTTGCTTTGTGCTCAGTTTTATGAGATCATACAAGCATGATCAATTATAAATGCCCCAAATCACTAATGGGTGAAGTAAAAGCATGGCTCTGATTAGTGTAATTTCAAATTAATTTCTGATTAATGCACAAAATAATTTTTTAAGAAGAGCTGAGTTTTTCTACTTGGTATTTGATGGTTAATATTAATTTAGCTACAAAGTAAAGCTGAACACAAATTTTTGTTGTGGGATGTCATTTTGTATGCTGTGAATATGTGTTGCTCTGACTGGTCAATAAATAAAATGCTAATTGGCCAGTAGTCAGGCAGAAAGTATAGGCGGGACAAGCAGAGAGGAGAAATCTGGGAAGAAGAAGTCTGAGTCAGGAGTTGCCAGACAGATACAGAGGAAGCAAGATGACAAGGCAGAACTGAGAAAAGGTATCAAGCCACATGGCTAAACACAAATAAGAATTATGGGTTAAATTAAGTGTAAGAGCTAGTCAGTCAAAAGCCTGAGCTAATGGCCATGCATTTATAATTAATATAAGCCTCTGTGTGTTTAATTGGCAGATGTGAGTGGGAGAGATTTGTCCTGAATGCCGGCCAGTGGGGACACAGGAAAACTTTCAACTACAAATTTTCTTAAAACTTCCCATTAAAAGTCTGGTTTTAGTGAAGGGTAGTAACAAAACTTATCTATCATCAATATTTCTCAGAGTAAAATAGTAGTCATAAATGAATGACACATTCATCATTGGGTGGGTATATTTCAAGACCAAATATGTTGGGCAATAATGCTTGATTAATCAAATATGCACCATGAAGCTTTAAAGGGTGAAAATGTATCTGCACTATGTACCAAATCAAGGTGCTAACTCTTTGACCACTTCATCAAAGAATGGGTTAATATTTCCTATGGCTTATATTTTATAGCATAGATTTTAAAGTACTATTCTTCTCTTTCAGAAAAGGGGATGATTTCAAAAATTGGAGTTTAGAATTCAATGCCAAGGAGTTTCATTTATCATAGACTTACATATATTGCACTAATATTGTACAAGGGAAATATTTTATGTCCATATAGTGTGGCTTTTGTATACATTAGAGCCTTGTGTATGCCTATCTGCCTGTCCACTCCTTAAGTGTTCCTGGGTATCTAACACATGACAGCTTCCTAGATGTATCTAAATAGTCCCTGTAAAGTCCACCCTGAGATCCCTCCAAATTCTAGGCTCCACAGATATCAGGGGGAACAATAGATATTCTGAAACAATATTATCTCACTTGATATTTATGGAAAGGTAGAAATGTTTTTCCTTTGCTCTTGGCCTAAATGTTCCCACTAATAAAATGAAATTACAATTGCACAAGTTAGATTTTTTTCTGTGAAAAATGAAGTAAGAGGTATCAGTGTGTTCAGAATAATGTCAAAAATTAAAAGGAATTCTGTTTTCTTTACATTGCTCATAAGAACTTTTCACTGTGTCATCTATCCATTAAGAGGTTAAATCTCAACTCTCTTCTTCAAGAAATCAGTTACCTTGATGCCTTTCCCATGCCTTTCTGTGTCCTCAATGCCAAAGCCCATGATAAGTCCATTCTTCCACAAAATTCTAAGAGATTTGGCCTTAGGGTGAACCCATGTACAACTCTTTCAAAATGTACTTTCTAGTATTCCAACTGGCCTCTTTCCTTCCTTTGCTCCTCTTTCTTTGAAAATTCTTGAAACTTGTGGGTGTATCCACAAGTCTCAGAGTTGTAGCTAGACATTTCTATTTATACATAAATTTCTGGATACTTGTATTAATTTTATTTCACTGGAAACAGTGTTTATATTAAGCTTCCAACAGTTTAACCCACAACCTGAATTGCATGAATATAACTCCTGTTTATTCCTATATTGTTGATGCTTACGAAAATACTTTTGAAATATTTAGCAACTACTTTCTTTCAAAAACTAGAAATAATTCTATTAGAGCAAGTTCAATATACACTACAACTGATTATTATAAGTCTTCTGTCTTTTCCACCACAAATGCCCAACCTATTCCACTTTCACTGTCAATTTCTATCACTTTTTGAGCATAATTTGAAAACCATGCTGTTGTTGGAATTTCAGAATGTGCCACCAGAGGCAACTTAGTTCAAAAGGTTAGTGTTTCCCGTTATATTCATATGTTATGTTTCTGTAACACTGTCTTTATATAATATTTACTTTACATCTATTTCTTTTTGTAATTATTTTTATATATTATTTTTATTTATTTGTATATGTTTGTATAAGTGTATGTCATGCACCTGTAGATGCTTTCAATGGCCAGAAGAAGGGGTGGCTCTCTAGAGATGGAGTTCTCAACATTTGTGCCCTGGTAGCAGAATTCAGGACCTTTGGAAGAACAGCAAATGATCTTAACCCCTCATACTTATCTATAGACCCCTACAAATTTCTATGTCTAATAGATGTTATACTTTTTGTGTGTGAGAGAAGGTAAAGTTGCATGCTGATTTTTGTATACTTCAGCAGTTTTCAAGCACCAACTATCTCTATGGGGTCTTTTCTCTTTCACAGTATTTTCTCTATTGAATTGCTTCTGTGATTTCTAAAGCTGCATATTGCATGTGCCTGCACACTCTGCAAAAGCTGTTCACTATTGAGAACAAGTTAATTATCTTGCTTAGGGCTCTTAATTAATTCTCTGGTCCTTTTTATATCTTTCCAGTACATATCTAAGCTCTTTGGTGAGTGAGAATGTGTTCTACTATCTTAGTTTCCAGCTGTTCCAACTCATTTTTGTTATAATACAGAGATCAAAAGAAGTCAAAGAGGGACAGAGGGAGGGAATTAAAATTGGGGTGAAATAAAAGTAGGATAAGCTATAGAACAGCACAGCCCACCCCCAGTGTCATACTTCCTCCAGCACGGCTCCACCTTCTAAAAGTTCTATGATCTCCCCAAACAGTACCACCAACTGAAGACCCAGTGTTCAAATACCTCATTTTAATGGAGAGACATTGCTCAATCAAAGTTCCACCATAGTGGACATTATTTTTAAAACATATTTTTTCCCATCAAAGATATTCTTGCAGGTAGACATGGTGACCAACACCAGTATTTCCAGTTAACCAGCTACCGACAAGCCTGAAACATGAAATTCTTTATTCCCAGGAGTTTGAGACTAGCTAGGTTATCATAGTCAGACTTTATTTCAGCTCAAAGCGATACAAAAAAGACAAAACCAAAACACAACCTTGCAAGTTTCTTCAGTTTAAAGAACTAAATACACCCCTCCCTACACATATGCTCCTTTGCAAAGCCAAACATCCAGATGTTGCTGCAGTACACTGCCGAAGTCCTCTAGCTAAGCACCTTAGGGCGGTAGTCTCTAGTCCTGCCCCAGTTCAGCTTTAGGCTCTAACTTACCATGATTCAAATGAGGAATTTGACATAATGCCAAAGGCAGTAGTCAGCCAGCTTCTCACTGTCTAAATAGAGGATGGAACATGCAAAAGACACTGTAGCAGGAAATGACAGAATATTTCTGCAGGTCCTCTTTCCCCATTGACCTGCTGTCTCAAGGTTGAGAGGGGCAAGAGGCAGGTGGGTTGACAGAAAGCTTTGGTGGACCATGAGCACAAACAGAGACAGTCCCCAGGGAGACAGATTTCAGTAAATCATCTCAATTCTATTCCAGAGTATAAGGAAAATATAGGACTGGGGAGCCTGGGGATAAACCCCAATTTACATTAACTATCATGCTCCTATCACAAAGCTTAGTATGTGGCAGTAGGATCCTTTACCAGAGCCCCTAGAACAAGTCTTCTCAGCAGGGATCTGTGCCAAAGGTCAAGCTAAAGATGAATCAGGCATCCGGTTTTAGAGACAGCTTTTAGATAAGATCAATCCTCCAGGCCCAGAAATATTGTCCAGATAAGAGCACGTAATGGCAGGAACTTCTGCTGGAGGGAGAGACGAGAGCTCCATTTTGCCAAGTTTATTGAAATAAGCTGCTAGACCATGGGGAGGCTTTAACCTCTGACCAGCCAGCAATATCTTTCAACAAAGATTGGGTTTGGGGAGGAAAAGGGTGATAGATGATAAATATTACAATAAAATGCAGTTGAAGTTGATTGTAATAGCTGAATAAGAGGACAGTGTAGACTTCGGTCAAGGATGAATAAGGTTCACTGAAGGTCAAAGATATAGATGCCAAGTGAGAAGTGGAAACCAATTGTCAATATGAGAATTCTTCAATAGTAATCTTCTGTACACAGACAAGAAAGGACATATGTTCTACTAAACCATAATGTGAGCCTATTTGCTTCTTAGCTTTCTCCTGGAGTATAGCTCAGTGAATCACTGAGTCACCTAGATACCTGTAACACAAATGGTACTGCACTTTTCTATGCCTTTAATCTCAGAAATGTGCACTAAATAATGAATGCATTCTCAGTTTTCTGAATACTGCACTGACTCTTTCAATCCATTTGTGGAATACTAGAATTAGAAAATTATAAGCTTCTCTCTATATACAATGACTTCTTAAATAAGAAGGTCAGTTAGGAATGTAGCTAGCTAGATATCCCAAAATGAATACAGGAGTTTTCATTTTTTTAGCTGATCAGGGACATTTTTAAAAAGTAGTGGCAATCTTCCTAAAACCAACCAAATGGAAAAGTCAACTTAAAATTACACCATGTTGTTCCTATTGCTAAGCATAGCCTTGGCTAAGTCCTACCTCCCTGTCCCACCACCTTTATCTTCAATCTCATGAGTGAGTTGCTGAACTAACTTTACTGCTATGTCACTTTATAGGGATGGAGCTTGGAGTCTACATTCCTCTTACTGCTGCATGACTGATATTTCTAGGAAGAACTGACTCCTGAGAAAGATAAAAACAAAAACAAAAAATAGCCATGCATTCACAGGGTGAAAGTTCAGTAGAGATACCTTTTACTTTGCTCTCTGTTAAAGCGCTGCTAAAGTAGACATTCATGTACCTTATAGGATTCACTCTCAGCTCACTAGTTGCACTTTCAACTCTGTATTCCTCCATTTTATATATATATATATATATATATATATATATATATATATATATATATATGCCTGTTTTTCTCCTTATAGTACAAAACTGAAATGTAACAACTCCTGAAGTTTTTCATCTGGCATACTGATGTGGTTTGAATGAGAATGGCCCCTAAAGCACCTATAGTTGAGTGATTGGAACTATTGGTGAAACTAGGAAGATTAGAAGGCCTTGTTAGAGGAAGTGTGTCACTAGGGATGATATTTGAAGCTTCTAAACACTCATGACATTCCCAATATGTGTGTGTGTGTGTGTGTGTGTGTGTGTGTGTGTGTGTGTGTGTGGTGTGTGTGTCTCCTTCTTATGGATCAGGATCATGATTTAAGAACTAAACTGTTCCAGCCACCGTGCCTTTGCTTCAACACCACGGACTACTGAAACCACAATCCTCAAGTTGTCTTGGTCAAGGTGTGTTATCACAACAATAGAAAAACAGCTAAGACAAGTGCCCACTATTAGGATTATGCCGTCACTCTGGCTACATGCCTGCACATGCACAGTTCAGCAGTTAAGGGAGGGGTCTTGATCTTACTTTATTTGTGTGCTTTGTGATTGCGCATATGTAAGCAGCATTGTCACACAATTAGCGCATGCATGGCATAGCTCCATAAACTCGCCTGTGTACGTTTCACAGGAGTCCTTAAAAAAGCTGGGAACAAACTCTTCCTCTCTCCTCTCTGTTCTCTCCTGGCCCCACAATCTCTATCTTTCTCTGTGCTCTCTGCATGAGCTTCTTCCCCAGGCCTGGTTCTTTTGTTTGCCTGCCCCCCTCCTCCTAATAAAGCTCTGATACTGGCTTTTGTTGTGAGCAGTTCTTCATGACACTTACATTTTTAAAAACAACACCCACAATAAACAAGCCAGCTTCAGGAGACAAGAAGTGGGATAATGCAACTGAGGGACATACATTTTCCTTGGGACCTTCCCTTTTTCTTTTTTTGGTGTGTGTGTGTGTGTGTGTGTGTGTGTGTGAATACAATACAAGCTTTACTCTTGATCTAGAGGGTGTTCTCAGAACAGCAAATACAAAGAAACAGGAAGTGCATTTAGTTTACCAACTAGGGTAGTAAATGTGTCTTTTCCCTATTGGCTGAGGTTCAACCTCATAGTCTTATTCAATTGGCTAGTTTCAAAAGAATTGGCACACAGGAAGTGAAGAAGGAAGGGGAACTCAATCACTGCTCCAGGCCATCAAATTCCTGGAATACAGCAGGGACCCTTCCTGTAAACAAAGGTTTTACTAGCTGAGAGGATTAAAACATTTGCATAAATTGCACAAGGCTGGGGAAGATAAAAAGAGTCAATCCCTTGTCCTAAACAAGTTTTATAGTATTTGATAGACAAGACTCATATTTCGTAACTTACTTGATAGCTCTTACAAATCCCTGAAAATTTTAAACATTTTTTTTCAAACTCACTAATATGTCAGCTCTCTTGGTCTGATCTTGGAGTAAGAGACTGTAATATAGAAAAGTACCTGTTTAGTAACAGTTGACTCAATATGCCTGAGTTAGGCTCAAAGTATAAAGGATTAATTATTTTCTCTATTTCATTACCATTGCTTTTATCCAGGCCAGAGAGTCTATTCTCTTGACCAGTAGTGTCCATTCTCTGTCTCTGTCTCTCTCAATATAGTTTCTTTACTATAAAAATGTCCTCTTTATTTCTTTTTAATCAATTGGATCATATTGATGACTCAATTATTGAGCCCAAATAGTTCTTTGTGTATTTTGGACATGAGATTTCTATGTATGTATTTATGAAATATTTACTGTATATTATGCACACATATGTATGTGCTTGTGATAGCTCCTTTAAGAGTATGGGTTTTGACTTTTTCTTTCCTTTCTTTTCATAACAAAAGTAATTTATTGAAAATATTTTTTTCGTATAATATCTGACTATTGTTTCCTCTCTTCCTACTGCACCTATATACTCCTCTCTTCCCTATCCATCCAAATCCAACCCTTTCTGTCTCTCTCTCATTAGAATACAGACAGACATCTAAAAAGATAAAATAAGCTACTTTGACATTTCATCTCTCTAAAGAAGTATCCTTAGAATCTCATTATTCTATGGCCTCTATGGTTGGCCTCCAGAATGATGAACCTATAATCTGGTTCTCATAGTGACTGAATCATTTAAAAGTCAATGTAATATCTTTCTTATAAAAGCTGATGATATGACTGATTCATGGCATGGTTAAGGGGAAGGTTTTTCTTGTAGATATGAAAGAAGGACCACCACAGACACTTAACAGATTTCAAAGCAGAAAGAGAATGTAGTAGACTAAACATGGCCAGTAGATTAGACATGGCCATATGAGAAGCAGGAACCGAGCTAAGACACACGAGAGAGACAGAGAGAGACAGAGAGAGACAGAGAGAGAGAGAGAGAGAGAGAGAGAGAGAGAGAGAGAGAGAGAGAGAGAGAGAGAGAGAGAGAGAACAGGTTTAAAAGGAGAATGAGTGGCTGGGAGAAGGGAAGCCTGTGAGTCAGGGAAGTTTAGGAATGGAGGGCACTAAGAAAAAGAGCTTGGATTCTAGCATGGACTCTGAAATATGTAAGAAGTACCTGTGATACCTAGAGAGTCTGAAGGCCAGAATGTGCTTCCATTGCTAAAAGGTACCACAGATAAGTATTTGTCCCTTCTGTCAGTGACTAGGGAAATTATCCCAGCCCCCAAGAGGGGAACTAGCTTCAAACTTTCCTGAGGAATGCTGACTTTTGTCTAACCACCAGAGTTTGGGGAAATGAAGTTTCCTCTGGGTCTGAGTTTCCATATGGTTTGTAGATAAGAAATGAAGAGATGTTTATGGGCATTTCTCACTTGGCTGTAGGTAGGGCAGCAGTGAGCCAAGATTTGAGGTCTTATATTTGAACCACATTTTTTCTTTTTAAATCAAGAAACAATTATTAGAAGATAGTTGTCCAAATAACATTGCATGTTGACTTATGTCGAATGTCTGTGGAGTACGGTCCCTTGGATTGTTACTAATCCTCTCAGTCTTTGGTTATAGTTTCCTGATGAGTATTTTTTTTAAGGAAATCTCAATCATTTGACCTTACCAAAAAAGACTGGGGAGCCAGACGCTGGGGTGAAAGACAGCTAGCTCAGAGAGGCAGAGAAAGCACCCAGGTAACCTTCCTCCTCCACTGACATCCCAGACAGTACCTTACTGGTACACCATCTCAAACAAGACTTCTTCAACTCAGTGTCCCTCCCTTGTACTTCCTGTGTATCTCTTTCCTCCTGATTCTCTCTTACTCTCTGTTTTTTTCCCTTAATAATCCTGTGTCCAACTTCTGTCAAATGGTTGCTTGTTCTAGCTCTTGACCTATGGTTGACTTTATTTAATCCTATTTACAACATACAAGCAGAAAACTCTTGAGTTAAAGGTGTGTGCTAGGGCTGAGCCCCTCACAACTGGAAACAGCTTATCTGTAAATAAGTCAATCTCGGGTTCACTGTGTGATCAAATATCCTGCAACAGAAGAGTGTTTAAAACATTGCAGATGTGTCAAAACAAGGGCAAAAGAATGACACATGGCGAACAGTGCCTTGGAGAGCTATGAGAGATGCTCCAGGAAAAAAAAAGGCAGAGGGCTTTTTACCTCAGGTGCATTATGTTCCCTGGAGTATTCTTGAATGTAATTTTGTGCCTTGTGTGTTAAACATTTACATTCAGTTTATAAGATGTGTTTATTTTTGTTGACTGTCAGAACATAGCTATAGAACCCAATCTGCTCAGTGTATCTGAAACTGGACATGGCCTTCTGCCTTGCTTTCATGCTTTCCCAGATATAATCCATAGTACATGCCATGCTGGGAGATGTCTTTCTGTACACTGTGAATGAATGTTTTCCCATTGGTTAATAAATATGCCCTGCTAATATGTAGTATGTGCTTTACTGACTGTTACTTACATGTTTTTCTGACCTTTGTTTTTTTCTGAACTCAAACAACCTTCATTGGATCTTTGTTCCTTTCGTGTATAAAAGTACACTGAAACTGAAGTAAAGCTGTCAAGAGCATTAGACTGTAATCTACCCTATTCTTTCAGTCCTTAGATCCCATGTTCAGCAGACAAGGTCTGCACAGGTTGTCTGAAAAGGCAGACATACGTGGCTTCTTTTTCTGTTGTTTCTTGTTTTTCTTTTTGTTTTTGTATTATGAAGGCTACTTGAGGATCTAGTCCTTAGGGGTCACTTGGTCTTGAGAGGATCTTCTGAGTACTCTACTTTTCTTTTCCAAGTTGTTCTATGTGAGGCTAAGTCAAAGGTCTTACTTAACCATAGCTCTGTTTGGGAAAATTTAGGAAATCTTCCCTGTGTTGGCACTCCTCCGTATAGGCCAGAAATTGCTTACAGTTCACTCCATGTTTCACTAGCACAGTTCAGTGGGGGAGGTTGCTACAGCCTCCCTAAACAAGAGAATAACAGTTGGCTCTCTAAGGTTACAGAGCATTTTGGAAAAGAGCCCACAGTCCCCTGGGAAGTTGTTGACCTTGGAGGGCAAGGGGTTAAACATTATTTCTTTTTATAACTCTGATCATCTGACCACATTAATATACTTCGATGTATAGCTATTGAACACCCAGAAAATCAGTTATACATATCTGGTACTTTCAATTACTGTATAGTTAAAAAAAAGACCAACAGACATTTCTAAATAAACTTTTATTAGCTATATAGCCAGTCTTTGTAATTGTTGACCTTTGACCTTAGAAACTTTAATACAATATATATCACTTCTAAGCCTTATCCTTTATATACCTTAGCTAACTTAGTCAGACCTTCAGGACTTACAATTGCTCTTTAATCTTCTTTTCTATTCTAGAAACATCTAGCCGCCTTAATCTTCACACACACACACAAAACCCCACTTTACTAAAACAACTCCATTTACTTCATTCTGACATTTTTTTTATTTACAGGTTTCCTGTCTTAATATTATGAGATGTACTAGCACAAGCAAGTGGATTTATTATCTGTTGTGAGAATTTCCTCTTCAGATTTGAGAGACTAAGCAATATGTATTCCCTCCTGATAAGGTCCCAATGACAAATCAAAGATCAATTTCATCAATATCACACTGGGGAACTAATGAGTTTATTGAGCTTACTTATTGAGCATGGGTGAAAGTTTATTGACAGGAGTGTGGGTACCAAGAACAGACACATTGCAAAGTCTTCACCCAACGTCTGTAATGACTTTCCCACAGCTGTGTAAGTAGAACATCCATTCTTTAGTCTTTCCTGATCTATATTTCTAGTTTCTCCTCAAAACAGTGAGACTGCCTGTGATTAGGACAGAATCCCATATAACTGGATGGGGGAGAGGCTGAATATTCAACAGCTAAGTCCAATATCCCTCCTTACTCTCTCCTTCTATGAAAGAACTTAATAATCAACAAGCCCCGCTGAGGTCAAATTTGTAAGCAGGTGCAGCTCATCTTATGGAGATGGCAGTTGTTTGACTTTGGACAGTGCTGTACAATACCACCCTAATAAAAGAAAAGTGAATCAAAACTATATACATAGGATAATGTAATCAATTCCTATTACCTGTATACATACTATTAAACTGTGAGGCTTTAAAACTTCCCAGGTAAATACTATAGAAAACACAAAACTGTCTTTATACCGTTCATGGAGTCACTGCCATGACTGCTTTTGGATTTGAATGAGTCTATGTAGCAAATATAGAGAAGAAACAACTAAATCAATAACATCACCAAATTGATGTTCACAATATATAGCTAAGCTTAACTAAGTAACTCTTATTAAATCAGTTATGTATGGGGCTGGTGGGGTGGCCCAGTAGTTAAGAGTACTTGCTGTTACTGCATGGGAACCAGGATTTGGTTTCAAGACCCCATATGGTGATTTATTGCCTTCTGTGACTCCAATTCCAGGGGGATTCTGATACCTCTTTTGACCCCTGTGGGCCTCAGGCATGAATGCAGCATACAGACAGATACACAAACAAAAGATTCATAATAATAAATAAATTTTTAAAGAAGTACACATGATGCTAGAGTTACTGCTGAGAGATCTTTAGACAGGTGTTCCTCTCATCTCTATGGGTGAGCATCTCATTAGCCATTTTTACTATAGGAATCTTTATATATCCTGAAATAAATAATAGTATACACAAAAAAGTATTATTCCTTTATAAAACTGAACCCACTGGTTTACATTGGACAAGAGAATTATTGTTGAGTCCAATAATGAGTGACTAAACCAAAATCACCTATCTTTTTTATAGCCTGTATAAGTTTGCCCAAATGAATTTTATTAGCTTTTTGTTAAACAGACATAACACTTATTTTGAATGGCCAGGCTCTTTATCATGAGTTAGCAACAGTGACTGAGGAGGATCAAACCAACACAAGTATTTGCCTTTATAAGTGTCCAAACTGGAATCTTCTATGACTAGACTTGGGATGACCAATACCCACAATAATTTTGTAAACAGAAGCAGACAATTGAAAAACCTAGTGAGTACCCCCTCCTTTAAAGAGACCAAGTTGTAGAAGAATATAACACTCTGTTATTTTTATATAGAGGCCACATTTTTTTCCTCTAGTTTATATTCAGGCAAGATCTATATACTGAAAAATAGCAGGCATTTCTTGATTAAGGCTTGTGGATGGAGGAGATCCCAATGTCAAAGATACAGTGAAGGGTATCTTTACTGGTAATGACCCAATACAGTGAAGGGTATCTTTACTGGTAATGACCCAAATGTAAGACAAAAGAAGACATATTGGAACATCGTCTAGATTTTCTTTGGCTCCCTTTCCAGAGCATCCCCATGGAGAGGTCCTAGCTCTTCTTCTTTTTTTTTTTTTAAACATGACCATAATAAAAGGAGACACCTACAAGATTAGTCACTTTACTAATATGAGCCTGGCTATATGTATCCTGTCCTTCTTCAATTATCAGCCATGAAGACAACAGAGTTTGGATTATCCACATGTACAGATGTGACCCTTTCATTTCCTGTGACTTTAATAAACTCTTTGTTTTGTCTGGTAACTTTAAATGAGTGTATAAGTTGGGTGAGATTTTAGCTCTCTTGTGGGTTAAACTTCCAGTATTTCCATTAACATTCCCTTTGGCCCTATTCAAATTGATTATTTGTCAATCCCTGTTACATTACAGCACTAGGGGTGAATTCCTTTTTTTAAATATGGCTTTCTGTCTGCCTCCCTGGATTAGAAAAGCCATACTATACTGTTCCACTCACGATCTTCACCTAAGATACCTTTCAGTTGGAGAATGTGGGACATAGAAAACATTTAAAAATCACTTGGAAGAAATAATATCAGGATGTTCCCTTTGTCTAGCCTATTTATATCATAGCAACCAGAAAGCAGGAGCCCAGAGAAGAAAGAGGTAGGCAACAAGCATGAAGCAATGGAGTCCTACGTGTCTTGGAGAAAAACAGGCTTGGAGATTCCAGTCATTAAGACCCAGCATCGCCCGTGCTCCAGCCTTCCACCAAAACAGACTGATGGCACTTTGCCTCTAGTTGTCTGGCAGTGAGCCCTAATCCTTTAAGAGGTCAGGGACTAGGTTCCTGGATGGTTCTTTATTCCATTTATCACACTCCTTTGTTTTAACTTTGAAATGATTCTAAAGTTTTCCTCTCCTTCTCCAACCTTCTCCTTTCAAGACCTTACAGACACCTTAAACTACAGCTGTGGCTTCACAGCCACCTTATCTCCAAAGTCCTCACATTATTCTTTGGAAATAGTTGTTGTCTTTAAGTTTTTATCTAGTACTTTACATTCCCTACCATTCCCCAGTTTTTAGTGAGCAGTGTTCATAATTTACTATTAGCCTCCCATGGTCCATACTCAAAAAGGACTTCTCATCAATTTAATTTATGATAATCCTCTTCAGATCCCACCAATGTTCAAAGGAACTTAAAATTTCTTACAAAAAAAATTTAGCCTTCACCTAAGCATTAACTGTGGGCAGCAAGGACTGTTGATGAGACAACTTCTCACCCTGTACTTCGCTTGTATTTTCCTTAATAGCTGGACTTCTGAGAAGAATTTAAAAAAATAAGCAATTGCTACATATTTCAGGAACAGCCTGCCTTTTGACTTAAATTGCTCCAAGAGTACAGTCTGCATATTTCTGTGCTGAAAACAAAATGGAGTTAAAGATAATTGTTATACCTGAGTAGCATATAAATCATATAGTCCAGATTATAAAGGAAAAATTGACAGCTACACATATGATGGAAAAGAGTGTGCTATGGCTGTAATGGCATGCAGCACTGCTCAGATCTCAGGACTAGGTGACATCTGAAGAAAATTACTCAGAATTCCACTTTCCTAAAATAATTGTTCACTGGCACAGGGAGATTAAGTTAGTTCTCACTCATCAAGCAGAGGAACTCATCAGCTTTCTGTTTTCTTGCTTTTTGAGACTTTCAGACTTAGGGTATTACTGGAACAGTTTAAATTATTTTAGAATCTATTCAATCACTCCTTTATGTTTAGATATGTTGTATATAATAACATTCGTGTGAAAATTCACACATGAAAAATCCACTGGTAGTCATAGGCACTGGTTCCTTTTTCTAACTGCATCAGTCACTATAACTGTTAACTTTTAGTTAGCATAGTGGTTCTTTATCTAATATATCGATGAGGATTCTGGTTTGATAGTCTGAACTACTCACTTGTGGAAATAAAAGTGATTAATTTTGCAATGTCTGCTGATGGTGATGCTGGAAAGTGACCAATAATTAAAGAATTATGTCTTATTCTAAAAGAACATTTTGAAGAATTCGTCACATAGCCTATAGAATCTTTCTGAAAACTTTAAAAACTTTTGTTAGTTAGGATAAAAATTACTTTTTAAATATGTCTTCATGTAATTTGTAGAGATTGGAAAGAAACCTCATAGTGAGGACTGGCCAGAAGGCAAAACAAACACTGAAAATAAATAGCAACACTAAGTGGGGATATGAAGCTCATCTCGAGGGTCACCTGAAGTGGTAAGAGGCACACCGACTTTAGAACAGCTCTCCTTCTCTGGAGATCAGTTTATTCTTAGCAAATTAGAAGACAGAAAGAAAAAAAAAGCAGAGATGTCTGTGTGACTGTCCTCGTTAGAGCCATGTTTCTAATAAAGATGTGGGAACCACTAACAACACCTCCATCAAAAGTTCAGTGAATCCATGCAAGTGGCTTTTTATCAAACGGTGTAAAACAACCTGATTTCTGTGTCACGACAGATATAGGAATAAGTTAACATAACTGCTAAAAAGCACAATTTATGGAAAGCATGCCAGCCTTGTTAACATTGCCTACACCCAAACTTACTTCTACCCAGTCATGGCCAAAGGGCTTGGAAAGTTGTATAGCCCTTCTAGATTTCATTTACCATGTACACAGTTGGGGTGACTAATGAACTAAGTGAGCCTATGCTAAGTAAATTTCCTCTGCCAATTAAATAAATGTTACTAGTCTGATGCAAGCAGAGAGGATGCATCTGTGGGTAAACACCAACTATTACCAGATGTCTTTAAGGTTGTGATAAAAAAAAATAACGATTAATGTTCCTGTTCTAGAGACTCTCTAAACTTTCTAATTTGGCAAACTGATGTACATGTGTATCATGTTAAAGCTGGATGTTAATGCAATAAAATAGAAACTTTATAAAGAAAATAATTTAAACAGTACCAATGACTATGTTTTTCACATATTATCTAAAAATAAGTTATGATAACTTGCAAAGAACATGCTGTCAGCTTATATATTTCCCTAAGGAATTTCTGTTAAAATCAGTCCTCCATTTTCATCATCTTATTACAATTTCAGTATCTATCAATGTTTTGTACTTATAAATACAACTGAAATGCTCAATATACATACAATGTTTTCTTGCTCTTGGGCTTTAAGTGTCTTGCAGTAAAATGTCACAAAGTAATTGCATTTATGAACATACACATTCACTGACACAATTCTTTTCTTTTAATTGAAAATAGATTGTTTTATACAATCTGATTACAGTTTTCTCTTACCCTCCATGACTCTCCACCTATTCTCTCTCTCTCTCTGACTCTGTCTCTCTCTGTTTCTGTCTGTCTGTCTCTTTCTCTGTCTGTCTGTCTGTCTGTCTGTCTCTCTGTCTCTCTGTCTCTCTGTCTGTCTGTCTCTCTCTCTCTCTCTCTCTCTCTCTCTCTTTCTCTCTCTCTCTCTCTCTCTCTCACACACACACACACACACATGCACACACATTAGGACATAAGCAGGCATCTAAAATAATTAATATAAAACGACATATCTCTTAGTGAGGATGGTATTTACTTAGAAGCTTCTGCATGGTTCTAAGGAAAGGGTTGTTTAACTTTATTTTCAGACTAGTTCCTGTAGCTTGATTTTGCATTGTCTTTTCACATATGGTCTGTCATGTACAATGCAATACACATGGTTTTATATGCTTTTCTTCTCTTCTATGAGTGTGTAGTTTGTTCAGGATGCCTATGGATTTCCTTTATCTTTGTTGTATTTCCTTCTAATTCTAAGCAAAATTATGCATAATTATAAATAAATATAACAATTGTATGCCATTGACCATTTTTATTCAGAAAGTTAAAATCACCTAGTCTAATCTCCTGTGTGTCCTACAACTTCAAAGTGTTGCTTTTGTATCATTTCCCATTTTTTAAGTTATGTTTCCCTTCTTTTCTGTTTTGAAGTGTGGATTGGGATAAATGACATATTTAGGTTAAGATAAGCATATTATGTATCACCATTGTTTTGGTAACTTCTACCATCTTGTGCATGCAGAATTAGTCAAAAGTAAAATGTTAGCCGGGCGGTGGTGGCGCACGCCTTTAATCCCAGCGCTCGGGAGGCAGAGCCAGGTGGATCTCTGTGAGTTCGAGGCCAGCCTGGGCTACCAAGTGAGTTCCAGGAAAGGCGCAAAGCTACAGAGAAACCCTGTCTCGAAAAACCAAAAAAAAAAAAAAAAAAAAAAAAAAAAAAAAAAAGTAAAATGTTTCTTAGCACTGAACTCAGTTAGTAACACTGTGACTCATGCCTGAATAAATCCTATTTAATGTAATTATTTGGGGGACAACATAACATAGCAGTACTGCCAGCAGCATGCCATTATGATACTGAGGATTTGTCTTACACAGTGAAAAGACCACAGAAATACAAAGAGGAGAAAAACTGTAATACAAAAAGACAATTAAGAGACCATTTACTTACATTTTAAAAGCTGATAAGAAATCTGTCTTCTGATTCAACTGTAGTTGGCAAATTGTATTAGCCAATTATATTGCTCTTTGTACACCTACAACTTAAAATTCAGAGAGCATTGACTTACAGGGAGCCAATTCCTTTTAGAAAGTTGGTAAATTCACACATATGGAATGTGTGTGTATGGGGGTTGGGTAACAAGAAACACACACACACCTGCACACACTCAGGAGGCCAACCCATATAGATACACAGAATTTACAATAACAAGATTGTCTTAAGTATTCTCTTATGTTAAATGCCATGCTGTACTCAGTGTTCATCATACAGTTCATATTTAAAGATGTAGTGTGATTATAGAATGATTATACAACTCCAAGCATCACAACAATAAGAATTCCTACTTTATGTATATTGGGTGAAATTTTGTTCTCCACAAAGAGTTAAAATGACACCATGAGAATGAAACAGAAAATTGTAATATCTTATGAAGCAAAAATAGAATTTATGTCAACTCTAAATATCTTTTACAAATTTGAACAAAATCATTCTGTAAGTGCTTCAGTTGCTAGAATTTTTGTTTCAATGTGCTAGAATTGTTTTTTTTTTTTTAGAAAATGTAGTTAAAGCTGTTCAAGTGAATACAGAAGAGTATATGGGGTTCAACACTTAGCAGTTTTGTATGTTTCTCTTAATCAAGCTATTTAAACATGATGTACATTATTTGCTTTGTATGTAAAACATGAGCCAAGATAGTTTCTGTACTTTTATTTTCTGCTATAAAAAGCAGTGTACGCAGTCCTTAGCAAAGCCTCAGGCACAGAGCACAAAGCCAACACATGCTGTTGCAGACTTTATAATGCCTTAAATGCAGTGCATGCTCAGTAGATTTTTGCTTTTGAAGCTTGCTCTTTCCTTGTACTAGTGATAAGCAATAGGCCTCTCTGTGTCCATGCTGGGTAGTGACAGTGAGCTAGAGCTTCCAGTAAGTAATATGATAAAAAATCATGTGTAAATGACCCAACTCTATAGTGTGAATGCTGTGTTGTGAAGCTATGGCATTTAGTAGTTACATGTAGTAAAGATACTTATGATTATTGGTATTTTCAACATAGAACTGGCTCATCAGTATGTTATCCAATTGCCATGTGAAGGATATTTGGCTTATTATCATTAGAGTTAGTTTTGGGAGTTGTCGAGCCAGGGTCTCTCTATGTCACCTTTGTCTTCCCTGACAGGTCACTATGTTGAACAAGTTGCTCTTGAACTCAAGGCAATCTTCCTACCTCAACTTCCTGAGTGCTGGGATTGCAGCCCTGTGCACCTTGCCTGCTGCTGTTACTAACACAAATCTTACTCAGTAAATCAATGGAAAATAGATTTGAATATAACTGCAGTATCCACATCAGTGATAATAATTGATTTATGTGATCATGAACAGCATTCATATTATTTGGGTTTTAATTCTTTTTGTTGTGAATTCTTAGTATTTCACTCCTTATACTATGTTAGTGACTTTTATATCGTCATATACCATGTATGCATATGTGTGCATGACTCTGTGCGTGTGTGTGTGTGTGCGTGTGTGCGCGCGCGCACGCACACGATACCTGTATATGTAAGGTCAGAGTAAAATCTTGGGTGTCATTCCTCAGGGGCCATATATTTTGTTTCTAGTTTCTAATTTCTGAAACAGAGCCCATAATTGGCTGGGAACTTACATAATTAGAAGGTTAGTTTGGCGAACTAGCCAATCTCAGGGATCTTCCTATGTCTGCCTTCTCAGTGCTGGAATTAGAATTGTGCCTGGCTCTCAGAACATGGGTGCTGAGAAATTAACTGAGGTCTCCATGTTTACACAGCCAATGCTTTACTGACTGAGCTATTTCCATACCTCTTTACATACCATTCTAATTTTAACCTATTTTTTTTCTGTATGATCCCAACCTTAAAGTCTCCCCCTCTTCTAACTAGTTTTAAGATTTTTGTCACCTTGAACCCCAGCCATCTCTCGCAAGTCAACTTGATTGACCAGTTTAATGGATCATCATCCCCTAAACTCCATCTCACCCCAACCCCCCTTTCTACTGGAAAGTCCCTACCCAGGAAGAATGTGTCTCCCAGCACCTGCACCATTTCAAATGAAGCTTTTCTGAGAGCTCTCATCAGCCAGCTCAGTTTCGAACATTTTAGAGGCTATGAGCTCCACCTGTGCTACAGTGTGCTCACACCCAGAACCCTAGCAGCCTCATTCTCTACAGGCCCATTGATCTATGTGACTCCCATATCAGCACAAAGTCGTTGTTGCTGGCTGACTGCAACCGATGGAAATGGAAATTACATACTCTGCTAACGCAGGCTATATTACAGCTCAGTGATTTGAAATTTGAAAGTTGGTATTTCTTGTAAATACTAAATGGAAAGGGCAGTGGACTATTGTGTGGGTTCAGGTGCTTGTGTGACCTGGTGTTAATTATCTAACCTGCCTGAGCTTCGTTCTTCATTACTGTAGCATTTGTAAGATTGCTCCACCTGTTTGAGCGGTGATCTTATTAGGATTGCTGTCAGGATTGAATTGCATGATGGTTATAAAAGCCCTTCACAAATAAAAGAGTATGTCACAATGCAATGTGGCTTGCTTCATTAGCAGCAGCTGTATTCCTCTGTCTCCATCTTGGTCTGGATGTCTATGTTCCCACCCCAAGCAAATATCCTTTCTTCAAGCTACAATATTTAAAATATAAAACATAATCAATGGTATTAGCCGCTTTCAGAAGGACTCTTAAAATATATTTTAAATTTTCACATTTGAATCATGACAAGCCTTAAGTACTGTATTTGTTGAATTCTCTCTCTTTTAAATTGTGTCATGTCTCAAACACTCACTGTCTGGACGGATACTGGGCAGTCATATTGAAAAATTTTAGGAAATAAAAACCATTTGTCTACTTCAGCTGCTTTTTTTTTGTATTTTGTATCATTTGCACACTGCTTTTCAAGCTGGTTTATCATGTCTGGATAATCTGTGCTATAGTCATTTCAACTTTGAAATTACTGCAAAGAAGTAATTGATCCTCTGCTTCAATATTCCTGCTGTTTCATTAGCTCTCTTACAATTCGGGAGAAATCTATTTCTCACTGATGTTGAAAAAACATAACAAGGCCACATCAGGGAGGCACTAGCTTCATTAAAGACCATTATTACAAAAGCAAAATGATCGAGGGCGAATTGTTTCTGGCCTTGTAGTCCTGGTCCTGCAGCCCACATTAATCTGTGCATTTGGAACCGCAGTCAGTTTGTTATCTGCTCTTTATCACTCACGTCCTGTTGGCAGTCCCTGGTGGTGCGGGGCTTGTCAATCCACAATCCAGCGGATTTCTTCTTCTGTTGATTAAAAACAAGCTAAGCCTCTTTGGAAGTAAGGGCTAAAGTCTGTCAATATCTGAATTAATTTCTGCTTTTCAAAATATCAGAATGCTGGTTTCCAGCATGGGGATGCCAGTATTATTTAAAGAGTGATTGAGCAGAAAAAGCATAGAAATTTTGACCCACTCAGGCTTCCATCTATCATGGGAGACTATAATAAGGGGCTGACAAAGAAGGATTTAAGATAGAGAATCAGTGATTGCTCTATTAATCTAGTTTAACTGATACTAAAATCTGACAGAGCGAATTACAAGTTGCGGGCAGTAACGCTTATCAATTCATTACTACTTTCAAGGCTCTCCCATGCTTCCTTTCTGCCTTCAGCTTCTGGCAAAGGACAGCCTTTTACAGTTCAATTTCTCAGTTTATTTTTGACTGCTTTTAATTAAGTTTGATGGCCTGCTTCTGCACTACTGAAGTTATTGGAGTTGCAAAGCACTTTGCTGTTATAATGATAGCTCCCTTGATGTCTGTTCATTATTAACTGCTTTTCAAAAGTGCTGCTCTCAACTCTCATTTTATAAATATTTAAATAACTGTGAATTTCTATAACATAAATATCCATGCACAAAAGGCCAGGATTCTACTGCCTATTTAATCAGTTAGACAGAGTAAAGTAGAAATCTTTTTGGTACTGTCACCTGTGATGTTAACTGGGAATGTTCTCAAATCACCTCAGATAGAGGGCCTAAATCAAATAGCATCAGAATCTCAAAACTAATAATGACTGGGTTGGTGACCTAAGAGTTGATGGCAGTCACATATGAATTAACTATAATAAACAGCTCAAAAAAAGAATGAATATTTTATATCAATAAATATTGAATTTTAAAAAGTATTTTAGGAAGTGGTTTTATCCTTGGTCTTAGAATAATGAACATTGAAAAGAAATTGGAGTCTGGGCTACAGTATTAGAACACACCTCAAAAAATTAAAATAAACACAGAAAGACTTTAAAAATTAGAGAAAAAAATGTTTACACTCTAGGAGAAAATTCCAACAGAGAAATTGAGAATTAAAAGCCTCATAGTAAACCAAATCTATTCTAATGATCATAGGAATTAATGTTCTCTCTTCACCTATCCCTCTGTAAAATGTATTTTTTGAAGAAAACAACCACAAAATCTACAAGGACACAGAGGCTGAAGAGCAGATATTAGGAAAAGAGAAATGGTGTTGTCAGTGGAGTTAATGGCAGTTTATGCTGTTTTGAGCATTGTCCTAACTCAGTAGCCAAAATGTTCCTAACATGGTCTCTATTGTATAATACACAGGAGGCAGAGACACCAAAACAGTAATAAGCTGCCTAGGACTCACAAGCTCAATACAGGGTAAGACTAGGACTCAATTCCAGATAGCCTATGTGATTTCAGAGGTATTGTCTTGCTCATGTAGTCTATGTCTATGAACTGGAGAATTCTGAAAGTAGAAAAAACTGATGTATCTGAGTTGGCACACATGTCAGAGTCAGCAGGTCCCACACAGAAGTAGTGCACAGACCTGGCCAGAGAAGAACCATGTGCTTGAAGGCAGAAATAAAAATATTGTTCTCTAAAGGGAAAATAATGACATTTTAATGTAGCTGTTCTCTTTCCATACATAGCATATATTCCACATTTCAATCCTCTCCCCCCAGTGAAGCCTAAATAATTTAAACTGTGTGGAAAATCTACCTGAAGAAAAAATGATATTTGGAGAATAGCACAAAGTTGATTTACAGAATCAAGGGGCCTGTACTTTGCTTGATTCTGAGATCATCAGGAGTAACTGTGAGTAACTCTGAGTGATGATAATACTGGCAAAGGACTGTGGCTAAACAGGGGTCATCACAGATTCAAACAGGAAAAAATGATCTCCTACCAACACTTAAGTGAGAAAATGTATGAGAATTATAAAAAAAGCAAAAGAAGCCATTTAAACAGTTCCTAGGGACCAAATATATCATGATAAAAAATTAGGTGGGGGAACCATTTGAAAGAAAAGGGAGGATTTATTTTTGTTAAAAGTTTCAGAGGTGTGGGTCCATGGTCAATTGTTGTATTGTTTCCAGGCCTATGAGTGTCTAGAATCTCAAGGACAAAAGGCTTGGAGCAGCAGAGCCTCTTAGTTCAGGCCAGCAGGAACACAGCATGTTGGCTCTCAAGAAGTTTGTCTTTCTTTAATTTTTATTACTCTAGATGGTGCCACCCATAGTCAAACCATGTTTTCCCTCTTAGACAATTCTCTCAGGAAAAGTCCCCCAACCAACCCAGAAACACTTTATTAATCTAGGTGTGTTTGAATCCAATTGGGCTGACCATCAAAATTATCCTACCCAAAGAGCAATCTACTGGGTTCAAGTACTATTTAATAATAATGATGACAGACTATGACCGTTGTAGGAAACACAGTTAAAGGAGAGACATAGATATTTTTTCTCTGTATGCAGAGAAAATAAACCATTCTCCAAAATCATCTTAGTTCTATACCAAGGCATATGCATTATCAAGACTTGCAGAATTCCACATGCTTCCTACAACAAAATAAGGATAAGTAAGAGTCATCTACAAGTGAGAAGGCCATTTAGCTAGCATCAGGTGAAAACTTTCTTAACTGTTAGAGAAAATCATTGGCAACCTTCCTTGAAGACCATTATGATAATTTATGTGTACCTTTTCAGGTTTCACATTTCATAGGCATCTTGAAAAAGAGGTTGGGCAAATCCAGGAGACTGGATAAAGAACTAGGAAAGTATACAATCATGGATCAGATTCCTACAAAGCTAAAAGAGAAGCATGGAGCATGCGCAAGTCAGAATCAAAAGCAGAAGATGCTGCCCAGTGGATAAGATGTCCATTTTCCTTTCTGTGACAGAATTTGTGAAATTTCAAATGATCAGATAAGTCCAGTGTAATCTCAAAATACCCAACAATAGGAGATGGACTGGCAATGTTTTTTTTAACTTTAGAGACTGATATTTGCTGTTTCCACTTCAGATTACATATATATATGATTTTTGTTATGTATCGTGTTATTTAACTGTTAACAGGAACTTAAAAGAAATTGACACACAACCTACAAATTGATCACAAAGTGTTATACTATTGATCACTATTCAGTCACTGCTTGATTATTATGTAAAAATGTGAGACAACTGTTTTCATTACATGTGAGATAAAAGCATCTGCTCATTGGACAAAAAATTACATCTTTGTGTAAGAAGAAACCTACATATATTGACTGTGTATCTAGTTATGCTCTGGGCTCTCATTCAGCATCTCATCTCCAGCAGCTAGATCAGATGGCTCAACTGCTGAGATTTTGATGTTTGAGGTCTAAAAGTATAATAAACAGAATTGAAGAGAGTCCTATATTAAATAAATACATGAATATTGGCTTACCTTGTATGATAATCCAAGCAGAACTGATTTTATAGTAATAATTTTAGAACAATTTTTCTTTTCTTAATATTGAGCAGATGAAGGAATGTTTCATCAGTTTCAAAAATTTCAATTTCAAGCACATAATATTGACCATATTCTTTAACATAAATAAATTCTCTTTACCTTAAATTTCTTCCTTCTGTTTCTATCTGAGATTATCCCAATTCCCCTTCTTTAATTCTTGCCTTCCAATAGCTGTGTCTTCAAACAAATGTATCCTGAAAGCCATGTCTTTTTGCTGCTTCTGGCAGTTTGTTATATTATATCAAATGAATGTCTGCAGGAAGGCCATTTAAATCTGTATACCAAGCCCCAACTTCTTCATTCAGTCTTAAACATCTCAATCTACTCCTAAAATGGATTATCAGTAAGGAAATATGCTAACAGCCCAAGCCAAAATTAATTGATTAAAGTGATAGTTGAAAACTGTAGGAACATTTCCAATTAACAGTATTTTCATTGTTTCTGAGAAGAGGCCCTACCACATTGTAGTCCATGTTGGCTTGGAGCTCTTGATATTATACAGTACCATAGATGTACCATAGTACAGCTTGGGGCATCATGCCTTGCTCTTACTGTGAACACAGTTATTATTAGTTCTTTTAGAATTTTCTATAAACTGCTTCGATCATATTCATCCCTCCACCCTGAATTTTCTCAGATACACATTGTCTTTCTTGTCCAAATTTGAACTTTTAAAAAGACCATTAAGATCAATATGTGCTGCCCAAATTTTCTTGGGTTTGTGCAGCATGGTTAACTTACTATGGACTATACTCTCAAAAGTGTCTTTCCTAACTAGGCAGTGGTGGCACATGCCTTTAATCCCAGAACTCAGGAGGTTGAGGCAGGTAAATCTCTGTGAGTTTGAGGACAGGGTTATTTTTTGTGCCCAACTTTCATATAATTACTGGTATTTGGTCGGGCTCACATATTTTTATGGGTACTGTCACCACCAATGAGAATTCATGTGCATGTCTCCTGCTATGGTAGTTTGAAAGAACATGGACCCCAAAGGGAATGACACTATTAGGAGGTGTGGCCTTGTTGGATGGAGGAAGTGTGTCACTGTGAGGGAGGACCTTGAGGTCTCTTTTGCTCAAGCTTCTCTCAGTGAGACTGTCAGCTGACTTCCTATTGCCTGCAAGATGTAGCACTCTCAGCTCCAGCATGACATCAGCCTGCACAGGGCCATGCTATCCATCAGGATAATGGACTGAACCTCTAAAGCTCTAAATTAGCCACTCCAATTAAATTTTTTCTTTTTAAGAGTTATCATAGTCATGGTGTCTCTTCCCAGCAATTGATAACGGTGAGATACCTGCAGCATCTAGAAGATATAGTTCTTTTAGTAACCCACTACCTCTGGTTCCTATACTGTTTTGGTCCTTTTCTAAAATGATCTTGAATCCTGGGAGGAAGATGTGCAGTGTGTATGTTTCATTTACAGGAGAGGATTCTGTAGTCTTTTACTTATATTTTTTTTCCATTTGTAGGTCTCTCTCTTTATCAGCATCTACTGCAAACAGAAGAATCTCAAATGAGGGCTGAGAAATGCAGTGATTAATGTATGTTGTGGTTTAAATAGGAATGGCCCCCATAGACTGATATATTTGAATGCTTGGTTATTTGTGAGTATTGCTGCTTAAGAGGGATTAGGAGGTGTGACCTTGTAAAAGTAGGTATATCACTAAGGGTGGGCTTTGGGGTTTCAAATGCTCAAGCCAGGCTCAGTGTCTCTCTTGACTGCTGGCTGTGGAGCTGTGGGAGAACTCTCAACTACTCTCCAGCACCATGTCTGTTTGCATCCTGCCATGTTTTCTACCATGATGACAATGGACTAAACCTCTGAATTGTAAGCAAGCCCCAATTGCCTGCTTTCCTTTATAAAAGTTGCTGTGGTCATGGTGTCTCTTCATGGCAATAGAATATTTACTAAGACAATATGTAAAACAATGTCACTAGGAGTCAGTTTCAATAGTAGTAGGTTTTCTTCTATGGCCTATTACCTGTCTAGTTATAGATTCTTGAGTGCCAAATTGTGCCAGGTATAGCTTTCATCTTTCGTGGAGTAGAATTAAAGACAAATCAGAAAGTGGTTTGTTACTCCTCTCACATTCATGCCTGTAAGACACCAGTGGGCAGCTCACATATTATTGTAGCTTATAGGTTTCATAGCTGCTTAGGACTGATTTTTCTCTTTCATAGTGCTATGAAAACTAGAAAATAGGGACAGAGCTCCTAGGTCAGTACTAGCTTAATTTCTACATGTTCTGTGACTCAAGTACATGTCTTCAGTAATAGGATCTTAGCATCAAGTTTTAGAAGATGACCAAGAGCAACAGCAAGTGCCTACAACATTTGAGGGTCTATTGGGCTTTATAGGTCAATTCCAAAAGAAGTAAGCATTCCTGGCAGTGGGATTTTTATTTGTTAGCCTCCAGTGTCTAGTAGGGTCAATTTTGCCTATTACAGGGTAATTCCACTTTTAATACTCTCTCTCTTTCGGTTTCTGTCTCGCTCTCTGTGTAAACTTCTATTACGGTAGATATCTGTAGTTATTGTATTAAAAGTGTGAAAATATTATGAAGTTTGATAAAGAAGTTGGTAAAAGTGCTTTGTGAAACCTAAGTTCTCTTTTTTGTTCAGAAAAGTAGAGCAAGTTCATGAATATTTATGTAATATAACCTTTGCATGTTAATCTACACCTTATTTAGCATTATGTAATCTTAAATCTGAATTTTTGTTTACTATAAATGGGAAAAATGCTCCCTATAAAATACTGAGTTTAATTTTAATGCTTACAAAGGCTCCTGATTTATGACACTGGGATAATTTGTTGTAGAAAACTAAGATGTTTCAATGCTGTAAGAGAAAGGGATTCTTCATTTTATCTTACTTTGTATATCTTAGAAGTTGTTTTTACTTGTTCATTCTGTAACATTAAGTTACACTGTGTCCTCTACAGATACAGTCAAAGTATTATACACTCAACCATTGTAAAATATCATGTATTTCCACACTTAGAAAAATTTTGTATAAAATTATTCCTACTGGACATTTTGTAAGGGTTTTGTCCATTATATAAAGCACATGGATTACTGGAGGAGGCTGAAAAGAAAACAAAAAACTCCTTGGAATATAATTCAAGACCCAACAACAGGGACACATGCTGCTCTTTTTCTGCATTACACTTTCTTGCTTCCTTGCATTACAAATCCTCACTGTCTTTTCCTGTGTCCTTTACATTGAAGTCATTATTTGTGAGCCTATTATTCCCTACATGGTCAGTGTCATTACTTAGCCCACACATCTACCCTGTTTGATTTATATCAAATGCAGCTTTCTTCCACAACCTTCTCAGTTGCTCATCACATTCAAGTTCAACGAGGAAAACAACTGACACACCATCTCATTTTGTCTCTTAGCACTTAAAACCAAGATAGTTACTTCAGATTATGTGTATGTGTTATGTAATACACTACTAGTATCTTTATATATGCTGTGTTTGCTATCATGGGTGATAGATTATTTAAAACATTTTATTGATATCCATATTTTCCACAGATCTAGTGGTGCACAATGTACATAGTAGGTCCTAGTATATTTTTAAAGACATTTGTTTTTACTTTAAATGAAATCTGTGGATATGTGCCTGTGTGGGCATATGTGCATGAGAATGCAAGAACCCATGGAATCCAGAGGAGCACATTAGATTCCCTGGAGCTGGAGTTACAGGTAGTTATGATCCATTTGACAGGGGTGCTGAGATCCAAACCTGGGTCATCTGCAAGAGCAGCAAGTGCTCTTACATCCTGAGCCATATTTTCAGGTTATAGTAGGTTTTAATAGATTGCATATTTTTATTAGCTATTTAAAAGCCTCTTGTAAGTCAGTCTCATTTTATCCCCAGGGGATTTTCTGGCCATTTATATTTTCTCTATGTGAGTAAAGGACACAGGAAACCCCATTTGAGTTTTGGTTACTTGAACATAATTCACCGTAATGGTATTACATGTTACTTGGAAAGCTAAGTGTTTTGAATATGACCAACAGATTAACCTTAATTTATTCTACATGTATGTTCTTGAATGACTGTCAACACCACTGTGTGAAAAAAATTCACATCATCATATGATTTTTCAATATTTTGTTATACTATGCAAAATATTTATATCAAGAAATATAATTCCAAGCTAAAGCTTACTGTTACTACAATTGTTGTCAACAATGAATAATCTTCACTGCTACATATTAACTGCAGCTGAAATTTGAGATCATGGAGTAATTAATATGTGGCTGGCATTAATTTCAGATCAGTGAATCAATTCCATCTTAACATTCTGTGCCTTTAATTTTCAGATCACAAGAATTTTGTGAGTGGATTTTATGAAAATGAATTAGTTTATGTCACTTTCCTGGGGTTTTCTGCAGCAATGACTTCCTTTTTCTAAAAGGAGAGAGACATCTTATGAACCCTTGATCCTGGCTTACTTAATGGGCAGCCCATGTACATTAAGTGAGAAGGAGGAAAATGTCTCCCTAAACACCTTTCTGAAAGGGCTTTACACTACCATGGAGAGATTTCACTACAGGAAGGAAAACAAAGGCATATAATGCTGTAAAATGGGAAAAAAAGAGAGAAAGAAATGAAAACTTAGAGAATCCTCTGGCTCTTAACCTCATTAGAACAGATAATAACTAAATTCTATTTTACTTTTGAGGCAAAGTCTTATTATGTAGCCCTGTCTGGCCAGGAACTTGCTCTGTATAAGTGTGATGAACATGGTCTACTTATCTCTCTTCAGATGTATGCAGTGGGGAGGATGTGAGTTGGTTTGAATTTCAGTCTGGCTATCTCTTGTACTCCATCAATTTAATAGAATGCGGTAAGAATTTTATAGGGGACACAAATTTGGTGGAAAGTTTTCATGTTCAAAATCCTCATCAATAGGGACTGAAGAACAGTCCTGAAGAAATAAAACAACACAAGCTGTTCTGTGATGGGAAGCATAGCTACAAGAATACCCAGGGTTAAAGAGTTAAAGGCAAGGAGTCCTGAATAAGTCTTCCTAAGAACAAATACATGCACTGAAGAGAACATTTTATTTTTTAAAGAGATCAGGAAAGAAGAAGAAAAGAAAAGAAAGAAAGAGAAGGAAAGCTGAAGACACTTATGATTTGTTAATCTTGAGGTAACACAAAACTCGAGTTTGGTTAGGGTTTTGGATTTGAGAATATGGAATCATTTGGTAAAAGAACAAAATATGCAATGTAATTTGCAAAATACACAGTGTACACTTCTGAATTTAAGTCAAACATAGACTATAGACAAGAGATAAACAGTAAGATTCTGAAGGGTAAATGGACCTAGACAGCATTGCCCATGGGAAGGACAGGAATGTAGGCATGTGAGATAGCTAACTACCAGTGTTTTTAGTAATGTCTATCTATGATAATACAGAGGAATGTACGCCTGATGTGCCACAATGGAATAAAAAGAAACACAGAAAAACATGCCAACAAAACACAAGTAAACTTCGGAAATTTGATAAGCAACATAGTCAATACTATGATTATTTTTCTTCATAACATAGCAAGAGTTAAATCATATACATGTATGTTGAAATATGATGATGAAACATTTTGAAAATATCTTACATTCTGAGAGCCTGGAACTTTTGCTGGACCTTACAGATAAAGTTAATAATACACATTTAGGTCACTTGAAGCTTAAGACTCCTATCCCATTTGCACTTATCCTGTTTGTTTAACCTGTCTTTAAGAGAACAATGCAAAAACCAGCCTTAAATTCATTGGATTTCCCATGTAATCAGCTCTTACAACTTAAGCTAAAGCATAGCTGTAATCTTAAATTATGCACTCTTCCATGCTCCTGTTCCAAGGTTAATGCAGTGTGTTCTGATAATTTGCTGAAAACAGCAACTGTAGGGTGAAACCCTTATTTAAGAAACCTTAAAAAAATGAACTTCCGACACAGTTGTTAAATGCAACATACAGGTATTTCTTGATAAACAATGATGTTAGAGTCCAGTGATATGTAGGTCAGTTGGAGTCATTAATTTAACCCCTTGTAAATCTCTGTTAAAGATTTCCATAAAGTAACTTTGACATGTGATGCTTTCTTGGCTTTTCAATAAATACAGAGTAAAGCCATTTGTTAGGGACAGACATACTCAAAAGTTACACCAGGCAGACAGACAGACAGAAAGTCACACACACACACACACACACACACACACACACACACACACACACACACACACAGAGACTCATAAGACAGCCTTCAGGAAGGCACGGGTTCAAACTTGTACAACACACAGACTTGGAGATGGAAAACATAGGAAAAGTGAAGTAGAGAATTCAAATTTGGGCAGCACCTACACATCATTGGTGACCCTAAGTTTATTAATAATGTCTTTCAACTGACAGCATTTTGATACTTTGTGTGGGAAATCTTTAATATGTTTAACCCATGCAGTGAAAAATATTATTTAACACATGGAGTGAAATACTTTATATAAGCTTAAAACTTAAATTAATATTCAAATTTATACAACAGGTACCACTTATTCTATAAGTTACCACAAAACAACAACTGTACAATATATGTGGGCATTATGTAGATATCACCCATGTTCAATTCAATATTTGTAGAATTTACACAATAACTAGATAGCAACTCTTGCTATCACAAAATAGGTTATTTTTTCATATTACAAAATAACATGGACTGTATATTGATTTCATATACAAATATGTCATGTTGGTGCAATTCTTGGAAATCTTTTTCGTGTCTCTGGAAATTAAATTCATTCTTTTCATTATGAATAAGCTTCACTTTGTATTTTCTAAACAAAGAAGCCCTTTGATTTTAGAAAAATATAGATAAGAAAACAAAAAGTTAATCAATATATTAATTATTTATATAATCACATTATATATTTTTACATATAATCATATATCACTCTACTACACATCATATAGTATAATCATAATATATATAAATATATATACAATTATATCATATATATGGCATTAAATCAATTTACCATGCTGACTTCTCTGCCACTCTTTTCTTTTCATACATGAAAAATATTAAAATTCTTGTTTTTCTCCTTTATAAAGTACCTTCTTCTTCTCATTGTGGAAGCATTCTTTGAAGGCATGTGTTTTTAATAGTTATATATATTTCTACTACAGAAAAACACCTTCTATAAGTTCTATGAGATCATACTTGAGATTTTCATAATTTTCAATGCTTTTAAAACAGACAAACACCCTATCATTTAAATCTTATTTTTATATCCCTAATTATTGCTCATAGAATTGCTGTGTCAGATGAGAGAGGCATTAAGATACATAGCCTTGATGCAGGGGGGAAGGGCTTGGACCTGCATCAGGTGAGTGTACCAGGCTTTGCTGACTCCCCATGGGAGGCCTTACCTTTTCAGAGGAGAGGGTGGGTGGGTTGTGGGGGAAGAGTGAGTGAGGAGGGAGTAGGAGGAGGGATGAAAGGGAGATCTGTGGTTAGAATGTAAAAATGAATAAAAAAATCTTAATAAAGAAAACAAACAAATAACAAAAGATACTTGATAAACAGACCAAATGCTTACTGTGTACTTTTTATTTTCCATAGCCCTGTCCCTAGTATACTTCACTGTCTTTTTCTTTTCTTTACCCTTAAAAATGTTTAAAGCTGGGAACCAATGGGAATTACACACAAAACACAAGAATTTTGAAGACTGCTACATAGGTTTTACAAAGTATATAATGTTTTCAATGAAGTCATTAATATCAATCTTCCGTTTCCTACCTCAATAGTCTGTGGTTCTAGCTCATGAAAGGCTCATTCTGACACTTTTCTACAATCATATATTTTAGCTAAGCTAACTATGTATTTAATCTAATTATATCTAGCTAATGATTAAATGTTTCAGAGTTCAGAACTTTTGTAATTTTAAAATCAGAAAATCAAAAAGTCTTTTGAGCAATTCAGCAATTTGCCTGTTTGAATTGTCTATTCCATGAGTGATAACATTTGTTGTCTCTGTGGTAATTCAGCCTTATAGCACCTGTTGTTAAGAAGACTGGTGTGGAGATAAGGAACATTGCTAGAAACTGCCAGCCCTAGTCCTCACCTCTGTGGGTATGTGATCATAACCTTTCCTTGTTGCTCAGGCATTTTGACTCTTGCTTTAAAATTAAATCTATGTATTCTACATATCCTGTCCTTTCAAGTTATAAGGGAGAAGCATGCATTAATTTTAGATACATTATAAGATTATAAAAGGATAATTCTTTGTTTTTTGAGAGAGTTTTTTTAACTATTATTCTTCCTTCAAACATTACACCCCAACCTCAGATTCCTCTTCCTCCATTTCTTTAAGCCACCTCCCCTCTTCCTCAGATAAACTCTTCCTCTGTTTCCCTTAACAAAAAAAGAAAGAAAAAAAAAAGAAAAGAAAGAACAGGCCACTCAGGAATATCCACTAAACATGGCCTAACATGATACAATAAGACTGGGCACAAAAGCTCATATCGTGGCAACCCAGTAGGAGTATAAGGGTCTCAAGTGCAGGCAAAAGAATCATAGATGCCCTGAACTCCTGATGAGAAACAAAATATTTATATTTAAATGTTTAAAATGTGCTTGTGAAACTTCAGTATGAATTCTGTAGAATAAAGATAGAGAGAAGCAACACTGAATCATGGAGACATGGCCATATTCAACACATTCAACTCACCTGGAGCCAAAGCCCATGATGTCCCTCAGCATTAGGGCCAGCATCCTGACAGGCGCATCACTGGGGTTCCACAGGCCAGGAACTGCTTGCTTTTTATTTTAAGCTGGAACAAAATATAATGTTAGTCACCTTTTTATTTCCTTTCAAACTTAATAAAATACTCATTATGTTATTTTTCCTGTCATATGAGATGTTCATTTATCAGAATATTCAACACAAAGGGAACAGTGTAAACTCTTGACCTCTATAATTTATACCTCAATGGTTAATACTGTGCCTGTGTCAAGGGACCATATATATTTTATCTTCTATAAAATGACTCTTGTAAAAATTATTACTTCAGTGCAATCATTCATATCCATTTGGTTTAAGTAATTGGTATGCTAATTCAAGAAGTCATTTTATATGCATTGTCTTTAAAGACTATAAATCCAAATATATTTTAAACCTCAAAAGAAGCAAGTTTTAAAAATATCATTTACACTTTTGCTATGGAAAGAAATATTAATGATACATATGGTATTGTATTGTAATTCCTACAGACTTGTGTCTCTCCTACCCCATGTACCTCATCATGAGAGATACTGAGAAGACTACTATCTCATCAAATGTGCCAGGATGTGGCTGTTGTGAAACTTGTGATGAGCACATGAGGAGATTATAGGAAATGCAAAACCTTTAGAAAGCAGTAGCACATCTGAAGGCACACACAGCTCAAGTACCATCACAGTGAGGAACACTGAACACACATTAGAGAAGCAGTAACACATCTGATTTTCCAGAGTGATTTTTTGTTTGTTTGTTTTTAAATATTTGCCCTCTTCTTGCATTTGTCTCTGATTCTGTGACTTGCTGATATCACTGATGTTCACTGTCTTCCTACATGCTAAAACACACTTCTGAATGATTCGCTTACAACATTTTCTTATCACATGATGACTGATTTGACACAAATTGGTTGTCTGTGTTACTACCTGGTTCTGATACTACTTTCTGGAATAGAATAATAGAATTCCACATATCTCTACATGCATTCCCTACTTCAAACACTGCCCTCTGGTGGCCATCTAGAGATCCATTTCCCCTGGTGCTGATCATGAAATAATTACTTTTTTTGGATTTTGTGAAGTGTGATATCTTTAGAAAGAACTACTTGATTTATTAAACTCCACTTCAAAATAGACTATTGTTATACTCTTCTGTCTCTCTTTTATAATGCACGGATTTTTTTCGTTCTTTTTCTCTCTGTTTCTCTCTGTCTCTCTTTTGAATCGTTCTTTAACCTTCTCTCACCCCTTAAGTTTTTTTCTGTTCCTGTGTTCCTGCCATGGTAGAATTCTATCAATTTCCACTTAGACAATAACAATAATGTTGGCACATTGATTCAGTGTTATATAAAAGCAAAAGGTACTTTCAAATTAAGATAATTTACTGAGAGTCTATTAAAGATCCTGCTTACACAAATATGGCTGTGTGAGGGACATGGCCCCTGTGGACTGCCCCTGCCCAGGCTGCATGGGGCAGTAGGGAAGGAGTAATTGCTATCCTAGAATCATGCATAATGTCTATAGGGACATTCTGAAGTGGAGCAGTGGCCTTCGACCTAGGGTAACAGGTAGCACAAGATGGCAAGTCAGATGGGAGCCTTTAAAAACACAATCTTAACCCTCCCAACAAGTTTCTTGTGAGACAACACACTGAGGCCCAAGTGCCAGAAAGGTCGGGAGGTTGCTGATGAGGTCCATGGGTACTAGCATCTGGGTTAGGAAAGAACATCAAAAGGACGGAAAATGAAATGAGAGAGCCAGCAACATTTCTATGCATGCTGAAGTGAAGAAGAAAAGAATCAAAAGCAGATCTAGGTTTCCTTTCTGAAGTAAAAGTGTGACCTAACAAACTGATGAAATTTTATAGTTCTCTGAATGATCACCTGCATAATGGAAATGATAATACATGCTTCTGAACTTCCTCCGGTAAGAGCGGCAGACACCTCCAAGCACACACTATTAACCGTTTCGCTACATTAGTACTAGTGGCAGAGTGCCCCCCTCAAATGAGCAGATACAGAAAGCTTTAGAATACTGAACTCTATAGTGTTTTCAATAAACCATGCATTTGCTAACCTTCATTTCCATGAGTTTTCCCTCTGCTAAGGATGATTCATGTCCTGTCATCTCTCGTACACTTTCCTAGAAAGCTCTTACTGTATATAAATGAAGCCATAATGGATCAGTTGTTCATCTCATTCTTTCAACAATACACCAGACAACACTAGGTTAAGGAAGGAAGGTTTGTCTGAGATCAGTAGACCCATAGTCACATCAGGACTCACAGTCTGTTCAGTCCAACTCCAGAAGTCCCCATAGTCATTAATAGTCCCCAAACTGTTTAAAAGTGCAAAATCCAAGGCTCATTTAAGTCTCAAGAAATCCCTCAACTGTATAATCAAAATGTGACATAATTCCAACACACAGTGGTCCAGAGTAAGCATTCTCTTTCCAGTACTGAGGGATGGGGAGATCAGGGGGAAAAATGGATCAACGCAATATCCGTACCCTGCAAGGCAAATATGCAATTCTTCAACTCTGTGTCACACATCAGAAGTTCATGATAGACTCATTTGGGCTCTGGGGGCTAAGGTAGCCTGGCCTCTCTGGTTGAACTATCTGTAGCACATTTGGCTTATGTCCTGGGCCAACCTCACTGTATTTCCTCAATATCATGGGGTCTCCATTACAACATAGGATCTTCACCACAGCTTTATTCAAAAGCCTCTGAGTACATCTTTGTGCAGACGCCAATGCTGCTGCTCACTGCCTGGCTTCAGCTCCCTGGACTGAGCTGCATCAACTTCTATGTGATAAGTTTAGAAGACTCTTTTTAGCAATTGATTTTGAGGAGCAGGGAAACTGTTCAATGGCAATTTTAGTTTAGGCTCTCTCCTTTCTCAATAATTAAAATTGTCATAAGATGGAATGTTGGGTGGGTGGAATCTTGCAAACTACAAGGATTCTCTTTAACTGGCACTAAACTACGTAACAATTATAGATGTCTCCTTATCCTAAACTGTTTATTTTCTCACTGTTCCTTGCAAACCACATTTTTCTTATCTTTCTCCTCTCTTTTTGCACTGACAACTGTAGATATGGATGAGAGCAGCAAGCAGCAACCACAGCACACCTTGAATACTGTGATGTTTTGGAAGTTTCCCATCAATAAAATCAATTCACTGGCTTTAAATTCAGCCCCACTCAAACTTTTAAGACATGGGCATGGCACACTAAATGTTTTGCATGGCTATCACACAATTTTTTTTCAGTCCAGGACCTGATGAAGTCTCTGCTTTCCTCTGAAAGCTTTTAACCCAAGTCTCTACTGCCACGTTTCTCTAAGCATTTTTTTGTATTTTAATATCCCACCCTGATGGTCCAATAAGCTCTGCTAATAGCACTCTAAGATGTTTGTGGCTCAAAGTTTCAAAGTCTTTGATGACGTCTTATGGTGCCTACGGCAGTCTCCTCTGAGACTGAAATACTGTATCCCACAAGGAGGCACTCTAAGCCAAAAGGTGAACACTCAAAATAGCTTTAGGAAGTCCCTGAACCTGACCTAGTAGATAAGGCCACTTCCTTCCTGGAGCAAACAACAAAGGCTTTTGAGAACCATTACCAGGCAAGCCAACCTGCAAAGAAGATTTGGAGACGGTCCAGTAGAGCTTCTGGGAAGAGGTTCAGACCAATTGAGTCACTTAGAAAGGACACTCTCTGTCTTGTGGAGCTGCCTGCCAACCATGCATCCTGCCCCCGGTTCCCCAACTTTTGTGAGCTGTCATATGAATGGCGTGGTGGGCTTTGGTGATACTCCTGTCAGTGACTCCTCACCCACACTCCTGAAAGAAACCCCAATAAAACCCACTGGTTCATCAAGCTGGACTTTGGTGCTATCTGATTTTGGCCTCTCGTGGGCTCCCTCTCTCTCGGGTGAGCAGACTTGTGGAATTCTTTCTACAGGAAAAAGTCTTGTCACAGAGCATTCCTTCCTCAAATTGGTTCCAAAGACCTAAGAACCACATGTTGAGACTTAGAAGAGCAACAGATTCACGTGTGGTACCAATTTTGTATATTACTGTTTGTCTCATTGCTGGGGAAAATATGCAGCAAAACAGTTTAAGGAAGCAAGTGTTTGGGCTCACCCTTCATGATGGGGAATTTTAATGGCAGGAGCAGGAGGCAGCCTGTGGAGAATGTTGCATGTTCCTGCACAGCTAGCTTGTTCCTGTTTCCAGCCAGGTTCTTCCCACCTTAATCAACCTAATCCAGGTAATTCTTCATACGCATGGCCAGAAGCTTCTTTCCTAGTAATTCTAGAGCCTCACAAGATATCAATCAATCAGTATTAACCATTACATATGGGGAGGCTATCCTTGGCTCTTGAGGAAAGCTGAGTACTCTTTACTTTTTCTTCTAGGGAACAAGGATCACTACATAGCAGTTATGATCCTTGAGGAGGCAGCTACCATAGCTAACAGGTGTGTGCTCGAAGGAGGCTGATGACTGTCAGCTTTTCTGTCAATCCCTATAGCTCTACCTCCCAAGTGCTGGGCTCTATGCACATGATACAAATACTCTACCAATAAAGCTGCATTCCAGCACCAACACACGCTTCTATCCACCTAACGCATTTGTTTGAATTATTTAAAATAATTAAAACCAGAATTCATAACACTTCTCAATAGCTAAACAAAAGCTTTCCTCCTGTGCTAGTTAAAAATACTAGTTCTGTTAGGTGGCTAGATAATGAGTTTCTATGATCTACAAATTTAAGGGACACAGAATGGCATAAAGGGGCAAACTTCATTCCCTCCCTGGACTCCAGACTTGCGGTTTCCTCCTTTCAACCAAAGCAGGACACACCATCTGTGTTCACTTGTAACTTTTCTTGTAGGAATACAAAGACACACACACACACACACACACACACACACACACACACACACACACACACACAATTGCACCCACACGTACTCACGCACATGCACATGCACACACACATTCCTACCTCTGCTTCTTCTTAATTTCATGCTTTACTCAAGGAACTTTTTACTTTACTAAATGCTGTTTGAAACATTTATCAGTAAATAAAAAGCATCTTCGTTATCTGACTTCCTTTTGTTCTCGTGTACCAAAAACCCTTTTCTTCCCATTCAATTGATTTTAAATTTTAAGAAATTATTACTTTGGTTGAATGCCATTTTGTGTGGAATACATATGTGGGAAAAATTCCTGTATGTGTGTGGGGGGGCGGGGGGGTTCAAAGGACAAAACAAATACATTTTCAATTACTAATATGGCTAGAGTCAGATTTTTTTCCCTTGAGAATTAAATCAATTGATATTTCTTCCAGCAATTTATCATACTACTAAATAAGAAACTTGCTATATTATATGGATGTAATTTATTAGATGAAAATTATATCTCAGAGGCATTTTAATTAACATTTAAATATATGACAGAGGTTGTGAATTGTATTTTAATGGATATTAGTGTATACTTTTTGTGAAATATCTGTGAGTATCTTCGCCACTGTTATTCTAATTTTAACCCGAAGGATGTTTTCCTTTTCCCCCACTACATGAAGCAAAGCCATTAACTACATCAGCAAAACATTTCTTGGTGTTTGAGTTTTGAAAGCCTTTGTTACAAACGTATGATGGAAAGCTCCACATCATACAGAGGTCCCACAGTGCCCTCTAGTGGCTTTATGCTGTATTGCATATTTCCTACATTTGTATTCAGGGCAAACATCAGATGACCAGAGCTAGATTGAGGGAGTCTTCCCCAGCTTTTAAGCCTACTCACTCAGTGTCCCTTTGTCCTGCATGATAAGGAAATGCATCCAAAGTAAAGCATTAGGGAAAACATTACCACCACTGTAACATTAAAGGGCTGAATTACTGTCTGCAAACGTTGGGTGTCCTGTTAGAATTTATTTTCTTCTTAGTTACTTTAAACAAATAGATTTGAGATATTTAATCAGCAGGCTGTAGGGCTTTAATTATAGTAGAGAATTAAAATTTTAAATGAGGAATATAAATGACTTACATATAATATAGCACTAACTGGAAAAGAGAGAAATAAATCAGCAGAAGACTAAGGAAGCCCTGGAGAGTGGTTGTGCTTTTGATTTTGGAATTAGGTAATTCCTTATACCACATGAACAGCAGTTTCTAAAGGTATGTGTAGACAATTTTCATTCTTTTCTTTTGGGTGTGTGTCCAGAATGTATGACTATATGCTATTTTTGTGCATATGTTGTTTATATAGGTGTATGTTGTATTTTGTTGTGTAACAGTTTTCTCTGAGATTGAAACATTCCATCTTGCAGTGAAGTTCCTTAAGCAGGAAGGTGAACAACTCAAAACAGCTTCAGGAAGTCCCTGCAACAGACAAGATTCAGTAGGTCCCTCCCTGTCTGAGTAAACAATAGAAGCTGAGTCTGTCACATCAAAGGAAGCTGAATTGCAAGAAAGACTCCCAAAACAGAAAAGCTGCCATGAAGACTCACAGATCAGATCAGATGCCTTGAAAAGCAGAAACCAGCTGAGCTGCCTCAAGACATTTAGAAGAATGAGGTACATGGAAAGGACACTCTCCAACCTGTTGAGCTGCCTGCAGGCTGTGCAGTGTATTCCAGACTCCTAGTTTCATGAGCTGTCACCTATTTTCCTGTAAGTAACCCCAGTGAAACTTACAGAATTTGGTGGTAGCTGTACTTTGGTCTGTCATGGATTTGCTATCTGGTGTGCATAGACACGTACATTTCATCTCTACAGGAAAAGTCTTGTCAAAAAACACGTAAGTGCCCATGTGAACAGGCTCAGGTATGTGACAGCAGAGGACCAAAATTAGCATCTGGTACCTTTCTCAATCATTCTCCACTGTGGTGCTTTATTGTGTCCCCCAATATATTGTGCATCCTAATAAACTTATCTTGGATCAGAGAACAGAACAGCCACTAGATATAGAGGCCAGAAAATGGTGGCACACACACTTTCAATCCTAGCATTCTAAAGGCAGAGATCCCTCTGGATCTCTGTGAGTTCAAAGACACACTGGAAGCAGCAGGCATGGTGACACATGCCTTTAATCCCAGGAAGTGATAGCAGAAACGTATATAAGGCATAAGGAACAGGAACTAGGCCTAGTTAAGCTTTTAGGCTTTTGAGCAGCAGTTCAGCTGAGATTCATTCCGGATGAGGACTCAGAGGCATCCAGTTTGAGGAAACAGGATCAGCTGAGAAGCTGGCCAGGTGAGGTTAGCTGTGGCCTGTTCTGTCTCTCTGATCTTTAAGCATTCACCCCAATACCTGGCTCCACGTTTGTTTTTATTAATAAGACCCTTTAAGATTCTTGTTACACTCCAGTTTACTCTTTAGAAAGGGTCTCTTACAAAACATGGAGCTCATGTGACCATGTAAATTTCTTGGCCAGTTATCAAGTCGCTGCCTCCCTAGTTCTGAAGTTACCGATTTTTAAATGGATTCTAGATTCCTGTGGAAAGCCTATGTCAACTGATCCATCCCCAGCCACTAGACTGTGAAACAGTATGGGACTCCCCTGTTGAAGGAATAGCACTAGAGATGAACGGACATGTCAGTAAAAATCACATGGCTTCTTTGAGAAACTGGAGACATTGATTTTAATTCCAAATGACACTGAAAGTGAATGGGGTGTTTGAATAGAAAACTGACTGCAGACTCTGGGTGGATGTTGAGAGGCTACTTGAAGATGGCAAAAATGAAAAGACAAGAAATAATGAAAAAACTCAACTGCAAGGATGTAGAGGAGGCTGTGTACAGGACTTGGAAGAGAGCAGAAGCATGTGGAATGTAAATGTCTAGACCATGCTTTGGAAAAATTTGCTGTGAAGTCTCAGGAATGCGAAGTAAAGTATGGTTTTGTCACTGAGCAAATGGAAGCACAGAGTGAAGAAACATTTACAAAAGAAGGGAATTAAGCCAGGGTAATCGAGGGGTGGGGATTAAGAGCCCATGTGAACTTGCCAATTTTAAGATGCTTGTTTGAGTTCATGTGTTGACATCAGAGAAGATACAGAAGTGCAAATTTCAGATGAGAAACACGCATGGAACCACAACTTTGGAAGTCAGTAGGGAAGAAAATGCTATCAATAAGTTAGGAAATACAATTAGGAAAGCAAGTCCAATGACTGAAGCCCGGGTATGCCAGTTTGGGATTTCAGGACAGAAAGATAAAATAAACAAGGAAGAATACAGTAGATCTGCCTTTTCTGTGTAGGTAATTGACATAGCAGGGTCCCAAAAGCCACTGAGAACAGTGGCCTAAGACGAGTCCCCTGCTCTGTCAAATGCTGCAGAAGGTAACACACAAGGATCAGCATGGCCTGCTCTGTGCACAATGGAGAAAACACGCTGACCTGACCTGCCTTGATGAGATACTGTTTGGGGGTGGGTGTGCTGAACTAGAGCATCAAAAAGATCTAAGGTCAGAAATTCTAGAACAGACCATACCATTCCCATAAGAAGCAGGATATCAATGATTAGGAACTATGTCTATGTCAAAGAGTGGTTCTCAAAAAGTTTCCAAAGATTGAAATCCTGCAAACTATGTCCACTAACTGTAATAAAAGAAGAAAAGACAAGCATCTACACACACACACACACACACACACACACAGAGAGAGAGAGAGAGAGAGAGAGAGACAGAGAGAGACAGAGAGAGACAGAGATACAGAGAGACAGAGACAGAGACAGAGAGAGAGGAATAACTCTTTAGTATGTATGGAAGGTAAGAAAACACAACTGAAAATAAATTCAAGAAATGTCATGGTGGATAAATGCACACTTAACAAAGCACTGTAACTTGTAAAACATCTCAAACCCTTACCTAGACACTGGCATGCTCCACTTCTCATGTTGGGTACCACGTACAGAAGTACACTTGCTCCCTACTGATAAGATGACGTTACTATATGCCAGTATTTCTCCCTAATCATGGTAAGTAGTTGACAAATTAGCATGCACTTGATACTCAACATGTGCCTATTGATTAAAAAAGTTAAGATGGATTTTTGGACAACTAATCATATTCAAATCTGAGAAATGGTTATCCAAATGAAGATGCGAGGTTAAAAGTCCCTAACTCAAAGAGTGGCATGTGGAATGTCAGTCTTTAAATTGTGCCGAATTAATTACAAAATAAATCCCCTCCTCAAAGATACTAGAAATTTAAACTTAAAAAGTGTGGTCAACAAACATTTTTCAGTTTTCCAAAAGGGTGAGCTTCTAAAGCTAGTTTTAATATTTTGGCTTGACCTCACTGAGGCACCCCACGGTTGAAAGAAGGGTGCGCTGCTTACAAGGCTAGTGCATCCTCAACTCTCTGTCAGCTGGCTTCTGGGATTCCAGCTGGATCAGTAGAAAGACTAAAGAGATACACAAACACAGAAATCCAGCCTAAGCAAGACTAGTCATCGAAATTCTAAAGTCACAAATGTTTTTCTTCAACCTGTTCCTGGAATATCATCAAGAGATATTTTGCAACAAAATTAAAGCCGACTCAAAGGAGTTCCACTGCCATTTCAAATGTGCTTCAACTGAAGCACAGCGAGATGTGAGGCAGAACTAGGAATATGTGCTGACTCATTATCATTTTTATAATACAAATGACAGAATGAATAATGATTATATATTAATATCCCTGCTTTGGAAACCATGCATAGAGTTCTATTTGCTTGTGAAGACTAGAGCCTGCCTGAAAAAAATAAGCTATTTAATTCAAAAGCCTAAAAGCACCACAAAAGAAATAATCATTTTATATAACATTACTTGAATGATCTGAAGAGTCCATACTTTCTCCTTTTCAGATATCCTTAAAGACAGAAAGCCTTATTCAATATGGTGGGGATATATGGGTGACTTTTGGAATCCAAATAATTTCCCAGTAAATTTAACATATGTTCTAGAGATGGCAGTTGTCACTTAATACTAAGGTACGGAGGCCTGAAAAGCCAAGTTAGACTTTAGTCTACTTTGTGGTTTCAAAGTGAAAGCTCTGGAAATTAGCTTTTTGGGGGTGACTACTTAATCTTCCAAGGCATCTCTATTTTTATTTCTACTTTTGTCCCCTGTAGTGAAAGCAACAAAATAAACAATTTGGCTCTTCTCATTAAGATATTCAGGTAGTATATGTAACTGTTATTTTGTGACACGAAGCCTTGGGAGCAATTCTGTCTATATGCATATAAAAAGACAACAGCATAGTGATCATACACATCCTTGTTAAAGATACTCTGCTATCAAAATTCATTTGTTATTCTTGCTTCATTTTGAGAGTTCGTTTGGCAGAGAATAAGTAGAAAACAAATCCCAGGAAGCCTCAGCCCTATAGAGATAACTACATACAACTAAGGAATGTTGTGAGCAGGAAGAAATAGTCTTCTCCAGGGAAGAGCACACCAATTCCAAATGGTCAGCCCTGAAAACATGCCAATAATATTATACAGACTAAGAAGATTTGTAGTTAGACATCTATCTATCTATCTATCTATCTATCTATCTATCTATCTATCTATCTATCTGTATGTATGTATTTATATATGCATGTAACAAAAGTTAATAAAGAAAGAGATCATGAATTTGAAAGAGAGCAAGGAGGCATGGCATATGGGTAGATTTGGAGAGAAGAAACGGAAGAGTAAAATGGTAAAATTATGTTCTAAAAAAATTTAAAGAAATAATTTTTAAAAACAACAAGAAAGAAAAGAATGAGAGATGAGAAAAGAGATAAACATTGCAGCATGTAGAATAGTAAAAATGCTTGCAGGTAATTCTCAAATGAGTTATTTCCTGTTCATTTTGTGTACAGAGGTCCATTGTCTCAGAACCTGCCCAAAGTTTTTGTCTTCATGAAGATGACACTATACTCCTCAAAGCAGCTGCTTTCCTCCTTACTTATGCGGAGCACAGACATTCTACATGACTATCCTGACACAATGTAAACTCTTTAAATGATCTCCCTCACTTGGTTAAGATATTCCAGTGGGATGTACATTCTGCTTTGCTCAAACCCTTTGGTGAAATATATCCTCCTCTCCCTCTCAATCTCAATACCACATCTGGAAATCAGGAACCTGGTTATGATATCGAGTACAATTAGAAAAATGGATTATCCAGTATTTTATCACCATCAGAGGATACTTGTTGAGTAAGATGTGGCACTTATAAATTTAGCACCATTTTGGAAATAAAATTAACACATTCTATGGAATTGTCTTACCAAAGGACTGTTACAGGGAAACCACCAGCACTAACTTTTGTAGAAGTGGGGACCAGATTCTGGGTTTAGGACTATCAGCTGCTTAGAAAGCACAGTTGTAAAAATAGAGCAGGTGTTTCAAACTGTAGTTCAATCTTAGAGAAGAGATGGAGTCAGTGCTATTCTGGTGTTAAATTTTCTCCTCATGGTTTACACCAAACTTTACCTTGTGATGTGTTCCATTGAAGAGTGTTTATGAATGCTTTGATCTTTCTATTTCAGGCAAAGTGCTACTTCTGAGCATTTTCCTAAGATTTTGACAATTGAGATTGAAGCCCAGTAGACATGTTGCAAGGTTGTTTAGCAAAGAATGGATGAAAAGTAGAGGTTATTGAAGGTAGGAAATTAAAATTGGATTAGATATATATGCAAGGAGATATTGTAGAATATTATTTTAAGGTGTGTTACTTTTTTTTGTTTTTGTTTTTTCGAGACAGGGTTTTTCTGTGCAGCTTTGCACCTTTCCTCACTCTGTAGACCAGGCTGGTCTTGAACTCACAAAGATCTGCCTGCCTCTGCCTCTGGAGTGCTGGGATTAAAGGTGTACACCACCACTGCCTGGCAAAGGTGTGTTACTTTTGTTTATGTTATATTTATTTAACTCTGTGAAGATGTGTTGCTGTACCTGTCTAAAATATCTGATATTCTAATGAAGAACTGAATGGGCAATAGCAAGGCATGAGAAAGGATAGTCATGGCTGTCAGGCAGAGAGAATATACAGAAGGAGAAATCTGGGAGAGATCAAAGAATGAGAGAGGAAGGAGGAGGAGTCCAGGGGCCAGCCACCCAGTCGCACAGCCAGCCATGGAGTAAAAGTAAGATATACAGAAGTAACAGAAAGGGAAAAGCCCAGAGGCAAAGGGTAGATGAGATAATTTAAAGTTAAGAGAAGCTGACTAGAAATAAGCCAAGCTAAGGCTGGGCAACCATAATTAATAATAAGCCTCCATGTGTGATTTATTTGGGAGCTTGGTGGTAGACTCCCCAAAAGAGCAATACACATACAACAACATAAAGAAGTCACCACTTGAGAGCTATGTCCCTAAAAGAGCCCCAATGACCCATCTTTCTATAGGGTGAGGAGGTATATTGGTAACTTACCAGGGTCAATGCTCTTAAGAATGTCAAGAGCCTAAGTATTACTTCTAATCACCAAAAGAGGGTAGAAGCATGACACAGTGGTTAGTGACATGGTACTGGCCACTGTAATGACAAGAGTCACAGGTACTTTTGAGAAAGACTGGGAAACTGTGATGTTTCTATTGGAGGTTCGTATACAGCTTATGGGCATATATGTTACTCAATAATAAAATTGGGAAATAATAGATGGTAAACATAAAGCTGACTTCATTTATTACAATACAATTTATTTCTCATTTCCAGATTCTGTAGTCCAATGAGTATGTGGTAGGTAGGTTCCTATTGAAAAAGAATTCTACAATAATAAAAATGCATGGGTATATCTGTATATTTGTGAAAGTATCTGTATGTGCTTGTTTCTTCTTCCAGAGATAATCCTACCATCATTTTGCCAATATAGTTGTCCAACTGGGAAAGAGTAGTGTTTAGAATAAAGACTTCCATGAATAGGCTCTAACACTGAAAATGACTACTTGAAATGGCATCAAGGGCCATAAGCTCTCATAAGCATGAGAGCTTATGGGTGGCAGGAGATCTATAAAAAGTGTTCTAAGTTTACAGCATGAGGATTTCATGAGGTAGAAATGACTTCTGCTTGTTGTTTTTCTGAAAACTTGAAAATGGATATTCTGTAAATGCTTATATAGGACAACATAATTGATGGAAATAAAAACCCTCATGCTGGCTTCCATACCTGCGAGGTAAAGTACGTTATAAGAAGAGATAGTGGAAGGTCCTTATGCAAGTTCCCATTTTATTAACTTGCATGGAGAAGATATGCAATAAGAAATTTTATTCCTTATAGAAATTAATGTCACCATCAAGATATAAACAATGGAAATTATGGTATGCCTTATGTCTGTCATTCTATTTACCTGTTTGGTTCTTGTAAAATTAAAATGGAACAAGGGTCATGATTGTGGTAGTTACAAATATAAAATGATTAGCAAATTTAGAAAATCTATTTTTCATGAATACTAAATGCACATAGAATCCATGAATATTTTAATTATCTAGTTGGTTTTTGCAAAGAATATTATAATGTGTGTAAGAATGTTCTTATACATAAGAAATAATAGACCCTTACAAGACAAACAGTTGTTATTTCTCCCATAGAAATGTATGTTTATGTTTAAGAAATGTTATTTGCATGTAGAAATGTGAATTAATTAAGTAACAGATAAATATAATCTTGTCAACAATTTGACACAAATAGAATTTTCCAATTAATTAAAATAAGAATCCAAAGGAATTAGATGAAATAATATATTAATTTAGAATGAGATAACTGTAAAAAAGAAATTTCATTTTAATATTAAAATTGTATTACATTTCTTTGGTATCTGTTATAATATTTCCCTGTTTATTTGTGGTTCTGTTAATCTTGGGTCCTCTCTTTTTTTTTTTTTTTGGCTAGTTGGCCAATGGTATGCACATCTTGTATATCTTATCAAAAAAATCAGCTCTTAGATTCTTTGTATTTTTGTTTGTTTGTATTTAATTAATTTCTGTTTACTAGATTTCAGTTTGGCTTGTTCTTTTTCTGCATTTTTGAGTGATATCACTAAACCATTTTTTCATTTAATTGAGCTCTTTCTGACATACCTTTTTAAAAGTAGGAGCTTAGAGCTACAAATATTCTTCTTAGGATTAGTTTTAATGTATCCCAGAGGTCATGTTGTGCTGTGTCCTTACACACACACACACACACACACACACACACACACACACACACACACACACAGTTTGGATGAAGTTATACTGCTTGAGATGAAAATGTATCCCCAAGAGCCATAGACTATTTAACAAAATCCCCAGTACCAGGCAGGAATAAGAAACCTCCCTTTGAGTTGTTGGTCTATTGTAGGCTATCGCTGTTTTCCTTGGTTGCCTTGGTTGAACCCAGAGTTTGAAGGTTAGGTCCATATTGCTGAAGATACCACAGTCTTAGGACGTAGGGCTGGGAAGATATAAGCTGGATCTGACCCAGAAGCATCTTCCCTGAAAATTAGCTTTCATCAAACTAGAAGGTAATATGCAATCTGCTAAGAGAGAAATATACTCAGTAGTCATCTTTGCTGTGACTCAAACCACAACAATGACAAGCATGGAAAGATATATCCAACTATAATAGACACATATATCTTGGGAATAACCAACAGCTGGCTGCTTGGACTAAAGGTCTGTTCAATAGGAAGGAAAACATTCTTAGTACTGTCAACCAAACCAACTGCCCCATGGCTGGTAAGGCCATGGAACCTAGTGGAGAACCTACTACTGCTACTTTAAAAAACCTGTATAATCTCTAACTATATTATTAATATGTAATCTTATACCCACAGATAGACATAGCTCTCAGCCATCATGAAAGAGACTTCTTTCTACATCAAATGGAAACAGTTACAGAAAGTCACTATCAGTCAAAATGCTGAGAATAATTGACCATGGGGTGCCCAGCATCAGGTTCAAGGAACCTGGAAGTGGGGGCAGAAAAGTTGAAAATGCAAGAATACCAGGATGTCTGCTGAAAGATTGTTTTTTCTAGACATGACAGGGAAGCTATTCCCATGAAATCTCAACAATATAGTAGCTTAAGCAATATCAAAACTTAACAGTACCAGTAGACATGCCAATGTAATGGGAAGAATCTCACAAGAACCTACCCCTAGATGAATAGCTAGAGATAATTAATGACTACTGAGAAAGGAAGAATCAGTCTTCCCTAAGGATGAACTCCCTAACTGGTTATACAGTAGTAAGTGGAAAGCCCTAAAAACATATTACCAGCAACAATAATTAGACTCAGCAAGTTATTTATTTATTAATATATAATGTATATGCAACAATAACAATTAAATAAAAGGAATCCATTAATTTGAAAGTGAGTCAGGATGCACAGGAGACATCAGCAAGAGGTCATAGAGGGTAGGAATGATGTAAATATGTTGTACATATGTAAATATGTAAATATATATAATTATTGTTATTAAAAAAACTATTGTTTATTTTGTTGGTCTTTGACATTCTGACTGGCATAAGTTAAAATCTCAAAGTTGTTTTGATTTACATTTCCCTAATTGCTAGGGTTGATAAACATTTTTAAAAGATATTTCTTAGCCATATTTTTTCCTTCTGTTGAGAACTCTCTATCTAGATCTCTGACCTATTTTTGAATGGTAATTTAGCTTTTGATTCTTTGTTTTTTGAGTTTTTAGGAGTATTCTAATAACTATCTCTACACATATATACATATGCATATACATACACAAATATACATGTACACATAAGCAGGCAGTAACAATTAGTGATAAATGAGGCCAGAATTTGAAGGAGAATAGGAAAGAGTATATGGGAGTATCTGAAGGGAGGAAAGAAAAAAACTAAATGCTATAATTAAATGTATAATCTGAAAAATAAAGGAAATACAAATTGAAAAAGAGAAAACTACTCATTTTTCCTTACTTTATAAATGATTGTGGACAAAGTTGTTAAAGTTTCCCTGAAGAAGGGAATATTTCTTAAAGCACATATTGGGAAGCATGGTTTTAGGGATTGAAGAGAATAAATATGCAACTCAACTGCCTTCCCTCACAAATTAGGCACAGTGGTAGCTCAGAGCACCCACAGTCAAGGAAGGGTTCTCTCCTAAATGAGGCTCCATGCGATCAGAGATCAATTCAAAGAGGACACATGACTATATGCATAAAGGGGAGAAAGCAGTGGAATGAGATGGCTGTCAGCTATGATGATGAAGAGAGTGTCAAGCAATAACTTTTCTGCATGCTTCCCATTCCCTTTACTCGATTCTCTTATCATTATATACTGGTGCAATAGTGGCACAAATCTTATTCAGAGTAAGCAGTCACCTTTTGATAGGATTTAAGGCCCATTCCAATAGATGGAACCCATTCCAAACACTTCTAATGTAGCCAACAACCTGTGACTAGATCGACCATTGGCCTTAAGGGAAAACCCACAACTTCTATTCTGCTAAAGGAACATAGCTATCAAAGACTTCTCATGACATATTGCTGTACTCATAGGTCCGGTTCTACAGGGAGAGGAAACAATGTCAGACCTAGGAGATGGGGCAGAGTGCTGTAGGGGAAGGAAACAGTATGAGAGCTGGAGATTGAGATGTGTTGTAGTGAGAACAAACAGTGTATGAGCTGAGTGACAGGGATGGATGCTGTAAAATGCTCACTTCTGCACATAATATGGCTGCTGGACCCTTAAAATATCAGCAGCTGTGGTTATCAGCACAAGATCTGCACATGATCACGCCAGTAAAGTTTCCAGCATAGAAAGAGGAGGGGCTCCCAAGAAGCCACCTCTAACGCAGGAGCTACCATGGCTAGAGAGCCATTTTCTTTTTAGGGTGGCAGCCGGGAGGTTGCCCATGCCCCAGCAGATGATACCACATCCATGGGCATCTGGACAGCATTAAAAGGACTAACTCAGTCAGACATGATGACCCCCCACATAATCTCTCCCCAGTTGTTGGTTCCTGGGAATATCAAATGTAAGAAGAAAATGTTGGGAGAGGGCTAACCTCTGGTTAAGAAATTTGGGAAGTGCTACCTAGACAGGATCTATGTGAACAAGACCAACAGCATCAGCTATAAATCACAGGACAGCACATCCCTGATAACATGTGAAGAAAGTGATACTTCATTTCTATTATCTTACTCTCAATAAGGAATCATACCGATTTAATTTTGAGGGGAATAAAAAGCCCGACATAGAAAATAATTATACTAAACAACTAAGTGTTACACCTCAAAAACAACAACTGCTGTGGATATCGTTCTATATTAATAAAACACTGATGGCCAGTGACCAGGCAGGAAGTAGGTGGCCAGGCAGGAAGTAGGTGGGACAAGGAGAGAGGAGAATTCGGGGAAGTGGAAGGCTGAGGAGAGAGACACTGCAGCCACCGCCATGACCAGCAGCATGTGAAGATGCCGGGAAGCCACCAGCCACGTGGCAAGGTATAGATTTATAGAAATGGGTTAATTTAAGATAAAAGAACAGTTAGCAAGAAGCCTGCCACGGCCATACAGTTTATAAGTGATATAAGCGTCTGAGTGATTATTTTATAAGTGGATTGTGGGACTGCTGGGCTTGGGGAACCTGGAGAGAAGCCCTCCAGCAACAAATGGCGCCCAACGGCTCGAGCTTCCACCTTAAACCTGAGAATATTTAATAACCAATTCTAAACAGAGCCAAAACCAGGTTCCTGCTTCTTGTCTCATATGAGCAGCTAGACGGCGCAAAACGCGGGTTTGAACACTGGCGGGTTCCTGGCGTGTGCGTTTGACCGGCAGTATGGCGGAAATGAGGCGTCTGCCAGCGGCACATTAAGCTGTGTGGTAGATTTAGTCTTTACTAGTATTAAAAAAAAAAAAAAAAAAAAAAAAAAAAAAAAAAAAAAAAAAAAAAAAAAAAAAAGAGGTTTCTGGGCTACACGCTGCTTTGATAAAAGCTTAGACCCACTATTTCTGAGACTTGATGACTCCCAGAGCTGGCGGAAAATGTACCACTGCCATGTTGGGCAGCTAAAGTGGGTGGAGCCAGCAGCCACAGTGCAGTTTCAGTCTTAGAATGGTACAGTTTAAAGCAATAGGCTCAAGGCTCAAGGTAATATAAAAAATAAGCCACGTAACGATGGCTACCACACAGAGAATCTGGATTATGTTGTCTTTGATATTTGTAACTGAAGAAAAACATTTGATTGCAAAAGCTGTTCAGTTATGCCAAAATGTATATTTTAAAGGTACCTTGACTTCAAAATTTGGATTTAAGGATATGTTGCTTTGGAAAAGAGGTTCTGCTTTTGTTTCCACAGAAAGCCAGAGGCTATGGATTTGTTCCAGATTAAGATACATCATGTTTCAACAGCCAAGACCCCCTGAAAGGTCTCCGATGACACCATGGCCCAGATGTTCCAGCATCCAGAGTGGTTTCAAGGCAACTGGTTCAAACAATACAGCCTCACGGACTACCCCATAGGTCTAAAATTTTCTTTGCATCCCCATAAGATACAGCGCCCCCCTCCAGCAGGAAGTAGTAAGAGATGCTACGCCCAAATTCCCAAATATACCAAGCTGGCTTTAGAGGTGGAATTGGCTCACTCCCCCTCTAAACCCAGACATATTGCTTTAAAAAAAAAATGGTTAAGAGATTCTTGTGTCCCAAATCAGAAGAGCCCTCTGGTGTGGGACAGAGAAAAACCAATATTTTTATTTAAAACAGGTTGATTATAAAAGTGATCTCTTTCTAAAAAAGAAAAAGGGGATATGATTAGATATATAGGAGGATATGGAGATGATAAGATAAAAGGGTAGATTAATGAACCTACTTTTAAAGAACAACTTGTTTAAAATGTTTTACATTGGTATAGATTTTAGTTTATGTTTAAAATGTTTTACATTGGTATAGATTTTAGTTTATGTTTAAAATGTTTTACATTGGTATAAATTTTAGTTTATTGATACAAACTTAAAGTTAATTTTGTTATACTGTATATATATATATATATATATATATATATATATATTTCTATTCTTGTTTGAGGTATTACGTTTATGTAACTCATTTAAAATTGTAATAGATAATTAAAAATAGATTAATAATTAGTCATCTATGATAATCATATTTGTAGCCATGTTAGTTAAGTCTTCTAGATATACATAGATATATTTCAGATAGATAGGTAATCTTCAAACACTTCATAGACCTAGAGAATATGGCATTTAAATAACTTAGAATTCTGTTGACATGAGACACAATTGCTCCTGGCTGCACCAATTTGATCCCGAGAGAATGTTGGGCTTCTAAGACATTTCCATTGGGAAGTTTGTCTTCTTGGCACAAAATGGCCTACTGGTCAAAGAAGTGCCCTTGCCTTGATGGCTGACAGTACAAATATAATGCTGTCCTTTCTGGACAAGCGGGACACAAGGAAAGCCACCACTGTACTCTGCCAAGACAGGGTAAGATGGTCTCTCAGAATTCCTACTTCTAAAAATGGTCTGTCAGAGACTCTAGGCCTGTAGCCAATTTGAATGCACCAACAATGCTGAGAAACATTAGGTGACTGTCCAGGCTGCCAGCTGTCTTGGTCTATTTTTGCAAGATTCCCGAAAGTTGCTTGCATCCATCTACCATTTCTCAGGTACCATTATGTTCCTTCTCAGGTCTTTGATGTGGTTGAAAACTAGATAGTTGTAATTTCCTCAGTTATGATAAAAGATAAGTTAGATATAAGACCTTAAACTCACAAATATAAGGTAGATAGGACATCTTCTTTAATATTGTAACTGTAATTCTTGCTCGATAATTGTTTTCTTATATGTAATTTTACCATGTTAAAGTTAAAACCTTCCTTTTTAAAAAAAGAAGAAAAGGGGAAATGCTGTGGATATCGTTCTATATTAATAAAACACTGATGGCCAGTGACCAGGCAGGAAGTAGGCGGCCAGGCAGGAAGTAGGTGGGACAAGGAGAGAGGAGAATTCGGGGAAGCGGAAGGCTGAGGAGAGAGACACTGCAGCCACCGCCATGACCAGCAGCATGTGAAGATGCCGGGAAGCCACCAGCCACGTGGCAAGGTATAGATTTATAGAAATGGGTTAATTTAAGATAAAAGAACAGTTAGCAAGAAGCCTGCCACGGCCATACAGTTTATAAGTGATATAAGCGTCTGAGTGATTATTTTATAAGTGGATTGTGGGACTGTGGGGCTTGGGGAACCTGGAGAGAAGCCCTCCAGCAACAAACAACACAAAGTTAGAATCAGGCATTCCAAACCTTTCGTCATAAAATCTACAAGACAACATAAAAGAGGTACATCACTACAATAAAGAATGTTTATATCAAGTCTGTGGTCAGGGTGACCTCTGAACTTTGAACAAGACAAGCACAAGCAGGGCACCCTTCTTTCTTTCCACACACTGTTTCTGTGACAGCAACTATGCAAGGAAAGAAATATAGAGCACCCCAAAGGTAAAGAGGAAGCCAAACCATCCCTGTTTATAGTAAATATTATTTTATACACAGAAAATAAAGGACAGAAAAACTCTATAAGATACACTAAATTAAATAAAATTTCAGAAAACAAAATCAACATAACTCAATGTGATTCCTATACTTCAATAATTAATTTTATGAAAACATAATAAAGAAAGTAATCATGATGCCTCAGTGGATAAAATACTTTATTCACAAGTTTGATGAACTGAGTTCAGTCCCTAGAACTCAAGAAATGTAGAAGGGAAGAAATAACTTCACAAAGTTGTTCTCTGGTCCCCATAGATGCATCCCTCCAAACACAACATAACACACACACACAAAAAAAAAAATAATAATAATGATGGAAAAGAATAATTAATTGAATTGAAATAACAACAGAGTTATATTCACATTAACTCACACAAAAGATGTCCATACAAGTGAATTTAAATAAAGAGGTGGGTGACCTGTATAATGATATGAAAGCTTGAAGAGAATTTATAATAAAAAGACATGGACTATTAGACCTAAAGTTGTTGAAATGCCCATTAACACTCAAGGAAATTTTCAGATCAACACAGTGCCCATTAAACAATGAGGGACCAGTGAGATGTCTCAGAACATAAAGGAACTTTCAGCAAAATTTGTAACTTTGCTGATAACCTAATTTTGTTTCCTGGACCCACACAGTAGGAGGAGAGAACTGATTTCTTCAGCTTGTTCTCTGGCTTCAATAAATATGCTATGGCACATGAATGCACACACAACATCAACCCACATGGAAAACATACATATAATTTTAACAACTTTTAGTAAGGACCAATATCATCCTTCACAGAAATTTAAAAGCAAATCCTAAAATGCACATGGCAACACAAAAGACTGAATTGCCAAAGCAAACAGAATGAACAACTCTAGAGGTGTCACAAAACTCAACCTCAAAAGACATTACAAAACTATAATGGTCAAAAATGATGTGGCTTGTATAAAAGTCAATATATAGATCAGTGGAACAGTGAAACAAATCTATGCATTTGGGACAACTTGATCTTTGACAAAGGCATCACAACATATATTGTAGAAAGTACAAAATTTTAATTAATGAAGTAAGTGGATATGCTCATGAAAAAGAATTAGGGTGACTCGTCTCTGTCATTGTACCCTAAGTTCATCTCAAAATGCAAGAGCAGGCATTTTCTCCCACAGTTAGGGCCTACTTCCAGACTGGTCATACACATCAAGTTGGCATTAAACATGCTTAGCTTTTGTGATGCTGTGAGCCAGTCAGCTCCCTTTCTGTGTCTAAGCTGACCAATCTAGAACAAGGGGACAGGATCCATCCCAAGCCAGCAAAAACACATAAACCCATCAACTTTCCATTGAGAAAACAGAATTCAGTTTCTAGACTCCCTTTTTAATTTGCGGGATATCTTTCTGTCTAGGTACCTTGCTATGTGTGTTCTTCTTCATCTTTAGTGGAGTTTCTTACCTGCTTAAGAAAATGTCTCAAAGACTTCAGACTTAAAGCACTAAAAAGAAACAGGAACATGCTCAAGATATTGTCACACTCAATGACATTTTCAATAAACACTAACAAAAGTAACAATAGGTAAATGAGATCACAAAGGATGATGTGCCAAAGGAATTATACAGGGACTATTAAGAATGGGAGGGTCAGGCGGTGGTGGAACACACCTTTAAACTCGGGAGGCAGAGCCAGGCAGATCTTTGTGAGTTCAAGGCCAGCCTGGTCTACAGAGTGAAATGCAGGAAAGGCACAAAACTACACAGAGAAAACTTGTCTCGAAAAACCAAAAAAAAAAAAGAGAGCAAATACTATGATATAGTTACCTAACAAGAGAAAATCATAGTTTATAAAGAAATAATTCAAGCACTTGAACATCATATCATAAAAACCAATACATTAAAGAAAGAAATTATGGAGCTCTACCTAAAAAAATATACTCCTACTTCTGAATATTTATCTCAAAGAAGTCAAGTGAGTCTATTAAAAAGGTATCTGCAGTCTTGTTTGATACTGTTGCACTATTCACATCTGTCCACATAAACACACAAGAAGCCAATCTCAAACCAATTATATAGCAAAAAATAATAAAGGCCTCTAAATAAATCAATGGAATATAAACTAAAAAACAACATGCAAACTCTTCCGAAGGCTGAGTGTTTCCAAAAAGTTAATATTTGCAAACAGCCAAACTGATGAAAAGAACAAAGACCCAAATCATCTAAAGTAGAGATGCAGGAGGGCTGTTACAACAGACCCCAATGTAGCCCAGAAAAAAAAATAGTTTGTACTTTGTAAAATTATACACCAGAACCTCGAAAGAATAGAAGAAATGCATGAATTTCTAAATGTATCAGCTCTACCCATTAAAATACAGACAATATGAATAACTTAAGAACTGTTACAAGCAATCAGTTGAAACTACAATCAAAGGTGTCCACAAAAAGAAAAGAGTAGGGTTGGATGAATTCAGTGTTGAGTTCTATCAGATATTATTTTTTAGATTGGATTTTTAATTTTATTAATTAAAAAGTTAAGCTATAATTCCATAAATTATTCTTGTTCCTTTTCTTCTTCTAGCCCCTATCATTTACTCTTGCTCTTCCTTTCAAATTGATAACTTTTTTCATAATTATCAGACTTTTAAGAAAATCTAACATAAACACTTCTCTACTTGTTCCATATATGAAAGGTGAAGAGAATCCTACCAGACTTATTCTATGAGGCCAGTTTCATCCTACTACCCAATCCAGGAGTACACACAGAACAACAGAAATGAATGCAGCAGATCAGTTTCCCCAAAGAACATAGAAGGAAACATTCTTAACAAAACAGTTGCAAGTCAAATTCAAGAACACATTAAGAAGTCATCTAGTATGACCAGTGGGCTTAACCCTGAAAATTCAAAGTTGATTCTACATACAAAAGACAAAAAATATATTACAACATAAAATAAGTACAAGAACAGAGAACCTATTATCATCTTGATAAGTGGGGGGAAAAGATACCTGGTAAAGACCAAAGTGCCTTTATGATAAAAGTCATGGAGACACTAAAAACGGAAGGATTATACATCAAAATAATAAAGGTCATATATAGTAAACTTATAGCCAGTTGTTTGAGTTTACGTTTTGCTGTGAGAAACACCATCATCAAAATAAACATGGAGAGGAGGGTTTATTACAGCTATTAAGAAGAGCAGGCAGGGTAGGAATTCAAACCAGGGAGCTGGATTCAGGAACTGAGGCAGAAACCAGAGAAGAACACAGCTAACTGCCTTGATCAGCCTGCATTCACATACGACCCAGGACAACCTGTTGAGGGGTATCACTGAGTACAGTGGGCTGGGCCCTCAGATAGCAATCACTAATCAAGAAAAGGATCAACAGACTTGCCTATGGGTCATGTGATAGAGGCATTTTGTTAATCAAGTTTCTTCTTTCCAGATGGTTCTAGCTTGGCAAAGTTGACAAAAGTCTAACCAGGACAGTTGAATCTTTGTCAACTTGACACAAATATATATCATTATCAAACCATAACGTTTCTTTTTTTTTATCCCGAAGGTCTAATGCTAATATCAATATGACAACATGAAATGGGATGGTAAGACTTCCCATGCTCCTGGATTGGCAGGGTAAGTATGTAAAGATGGCTATATTGCCAAAAGTAGTCTGTAGATTCAATGCAACTCACATTTTTTTTTCTTTCTTTATCACTAGAAGAAAAATCCAAGAATTCATACAGTGTGGTGATATTTTAATTGTGCTGAAATATGACTTTATTTGTATGTTAATAAATAAAGTTTGCCTGGAGATCAGAGGTCATTGTGAGCCAGGAACTGAAGTCAGGCAGTGGTAGCTCACACCCTTAATTCAATCACATGGCAGGCAGAGTCTCTGTGTGGTCAAGGACACAGCCAAGTGTGGTGACACGAGCCTTTAATCCTGGTAACAACAATAGAGACCTGGAGGTCTGTATAGACAGGCAGTGACAAGGAAGTCATATGGATGGGTTTATAGCCAATGAGAAGGCAGAACAGGAAAGCAATAAAAACGTAAGTCACACAGGAAGAAGCTCTCTCTGGGGAAGCAACAGCAGTGAGGTGGTAATATAAGATAGTCATTTTTCTTTGCTAGTTCTCTGGTCTCTTTGGCTATTACCTCTGTATTTGGCTCTATGTTTCTTATCCAATAAAATTGTTTAGAAATTTGTCTACAATACAAAACCATAAGAGAACATCCAGCACAATCCTAAGGAGAAAGTACAGGGGGAGGAATTATAGGACTACCTAATCTGAAATTATGCTACGGAGTCCGAGTAACAACTGCAGCCTGATCCTTACTCAAAAAGAGACAGTTTAAAAAAAATAGATATGTCTTAGTTAGGGTTACTATTATTGTGATTAAATGCCACAACCAAAAGCAACTTGGGGAGGAACAGGTATATTTCACTCACAGTTCCATATAACATCTCATCATCAAAATCAGTGAGGGCAGGAACTCAAGCAGGTCAGGAACATGGAGGTAGGAGCTGGTGTAGTGGCCTTAGAGGGATGCTGTTTACTGGCTTGCTTCTAATAGCTTTCTATGAAACCCAGGACCAACAGCCTGGGGATGTCACCATCCATAAATGGCTGGGCCTTTCCACATAAATCACCAATTAAGAAAATTTCCTACAGGCTCGCCTACAGCCCAATTTTATGGAGGTATTTTCTCAATTGAGGCTTCCTCCATTTTGATGAATCTAACTTGTGTCAAGCTGACATAAGCTAGCCAATACAACTGATCCCTTGTCAACTTGACACACAAATACATTACTCTTCAGTAAAAGCTTTCCTTTCTCATTTATCTTCAAGCTGGTATGTAAATATTAATATTACAATATGAAACATAGATAACTTTAAAAATCCCATAGTCATTATAAATTCAAACACATAAAAGTTGAGCCTCTTTAAAATATCCAATCTCTTTAAAAATCTAAATTAATCTTTCAAAATTTCAAAGTGTTTCAGCTCTGGGCTCCTGTAAAAATTAAAATAAGTTAAATGCTTTCTTCAAGAGGGAAGAACCAGGGCACATTTACAATCTGAATAAAGCAAAACTGAAGTCTAACAGTATAAATAACACTATTTCAATGATTTCAAACTCACAATCTTCTGGTTTCCTCCAAGGGGCTTGGGTCACTTCTCTAGCTCTGCCCACTACAGCACACACAGCTTGTCTTCTAGCATCCACCTGACTTCACTCTACTATGCTTCTGCCCTTGGTGGTCATCCCATGACTCTGTCATCCCTGAAACTGCTGGGGTCCCTTGCTGTAACTGCACTGCACTTTCACCAATAGCCTAAATATCTTTGGGACTCCAAGCCTGCTGCATAATACCAAGCCGCAGCTGCTCTCCATTACCACTTCATGCCTTCAAACCAGTACCACTTGGGTGACTCTTATATTACCAAGTTCACCTACCAATGGCAGGTATAACATTGGCCTCTTCTGGAAGCAAGCTTCTGTATGCTGACTCTCAGGAAGATTTAACCTCAATGATGCTGGTCTCTTTTTAATCACAGCTCATTTCTCAGCTTCATCTGACCAGCACCAAGTATCCCAGCAATACAAAAGTTTCACTTTAGTAGTTCTGGCATATTGTTAATCACAGCTTGTTCTTTAGGCTGAGTTACCTAGAAGTGTAGAATCTTAATTCAAAATAAGCGTTGTGTCCAATAAAGTCTTTAAACTTCCTTCTGAAACTTCACAAACCAGGACTCCATCATCTGCATTTCACTCAGCACTCTTATCTTCCAAGCTCCTATGGAACAACTCACCAAGCATTGAACATTGAATGGCTTTCCTAGTCCAAGGTTCTCAAGTCCTTCCACAACCCTTCCCAAAACATATGGTGAGGTTATCCTGGTACCAGCTTGTGTAAGTTAGGGTTTCTATGGCAATGATAAAACACCACAACCAAAAGCAACTTGGGGAGGAAAGGATATATTTCATTCACAGTTACATATAACAGTTCATCCTCAAAAGCAGTGAGGGCAGGAACTCAGTCAGGGCAGAAACCTGGAGGCAAGAGCTGATATATAGACTATGGGGGAGTGCCCTTTACTGGCTTTAGTCAGCCAGCATTTTGCAAGCGTTATTCAGCCTATAGGACTACCAGCTCAGGGATGGCATCACCCACAATGGGCTTGTTCTTCCTCCAACCAATCACTAATTAAGAATATGCCCTGTAGGCTTGCCTACATCCTAATCTAAAAAAGAAAATTTCTAAACTGAGGCTCCCACCTCTCTGTGATGATTTTAGCTTATGGCAAGTTGACAAAAAACTAGCCAGTACATCTGGAACAGAATAGAAGACACAGAAATCAACCAAAAACAAAAGAAAACACAAAAAACAACAACAGCAAAAAAAGAGAGAAAAAAGAAAGAAAGAAACAACCTAAAACAACCCACTGGCTACCTAACATTTGACAAGGGTATCAAAATCACACAGTGGAAAAAAAGACAGTCCTTTCAACAGATTATGTTGAAACTACCTACAGGAAAATGATATTGTATATAAGCGTCTTTCATCCTGTATAAAAATCAATTCAAAGTGTATTGAAGATCTCAATATACAAACTAAAACTGCTTGAAGAAGACAGGAAATCCTTTTTGTGATATAGATACAGGGAAGAACATGGTAACAATAGCCCAGGAACTAGCCTTGACAGTCAACAAATGGAACTGCATAAAATTAAAAAGGTTCCACACAGCAAAGGAGCAGGGAAAACAGATAGTCCACACAATGATGAAAATCTATACCAATGACACTTCAAATTGGAACTGATAGCCAGAATTTATAAAGAATTGTAAACATTAAAACTAAGGAAATGGAACTGCCAATCTGTCACTGGGCTAATGGTGTGAGAAGAGTTTTTAGAAGAAGACTCATAAATGGTGAACAACTTCCTTCAAAAGCATCAGTGCCTCTAGTCATCAGGAAAACGCAAATTGAAATGACTTGAAGACATCATCACACTCTAATCAAAATGACTATCATTAAGAAATGTGACAATAATTCTGGTGATTTCAAGGGAAAGCAGAACTGTTACTCCCTGCTGGTGGTACTGTGAACTAGCACTGCTGTTGTAGAAATCATTGTGGAAGTTCCTTAAAGAATTTAAAGCAGAAGTATCATGTAACCCAGACATACCACTGCTGGAGAGGCACCCAAATGACTCCGTATCTTAGGGCAGAGACACTTGTACATCCAGGTCTATTGCTGCCCTAATCACAACAACAATAGTATAGAACCAGACTAAAGGATGGATGATGAAAATGTGATAAAGTTCACAATGGAATTTTATTAAGATGCAAAGGAAAACAAAAATTGTGAAATCTCCAGAAAAATTGATGGATTAGGTAAAAATACTATTAAGTAAGGTCACCTAAACCCAGAAAGACAAAAAACTACTTGCTTTCTTTCAAATGCAGATATTAACCTCTGTGCGTGTTAAGTGTGAATAAAGCCTAAAATACTAGAGAGAAAACCAAGGGAAGATTAAAAGAGATTCCAAAGAAGAGTAGAGGACACAGTGAACATGAAAAAGGAAAAAAAGCCTGTGGTAGGAGGTTACAAGTGGGGTCGGGGTTCAGGTAGTAGGGAGACACAAGTTGGGGAGAATTTGCTAAAATATATTTTGTTTGAAGTTGGCATAATAATATTGAATGTCTTGTTGGCTAATATTGAAAATTTAAAGCAAAAAATAAAAGACAAAGAAATGTTAATCATTCAACAGGAGTGATCACCAGGCAGCTGGCTTAAAGAACAAGACCTCAGAGGATAAGGACAGGGAAAGTGAGGACAAGAGAGTTCTTTCTGTGATAAGTGCATCCTCCTGTCATAGATAGTACCAGACACTTTTCTCTGAAGCCTCAGCATTTGGAATTAATGCAGGACATAATTCTATAGAGGCTGTTCAGCCCCATTGGTGTGCAAGCTTATTGTAAAACACCAAAAATGTCAGCACAGATTATTTTTTTCTGTAGTTGATTCTACAATATCTGTGGCCCAGGAAAAAAAATCCCTATGCCATAAAAATAATTTTCCCTCAATCTGCCTTAAATAAAATTGCCCAAAGAACTGAATATTAAGGGAAGTATTGCTGATTTGTTTTGTCTCAATAACTCAGTTAGGAAGCTATATGAATGCGGGGAAATGGTAGTTTGTTTTCATAAATATATGTAATTTGTGAAATGCTTTGAAAATGCGATCCGAAACTGAGGCACTTTGCAACTTAAAAGCCTCAACAAAAGCCCCGGGTGAACTGGAATCAATTTGTGTTTTGAGATGAAAATAATCACAATGGAAGAAACCCACAAGAGCAATTTATATAAAGTGTATAGGTAATTTGGATGAATGAGTGCTTTATTCATATTTTACACTATAATTTACATTTAGTTGCATGGTTAGACACAGGAATCTTGGAGTAAAAGGATAAAAATTCAGGCTTCTCTGTTGAAACTAATTTAATTAACTAAATTGACTCAGCCTATGATTGCTACACTCTTTCTATACGAAAATGCTGTCTTTCACTGTTAAAAAGAACCTCTATGTTAGGACAGTAGATATTAAATCCATCTAACAATGTGTTTATTGTCTCGTCGAGAAATATTTTTTTTAACTTTTATAGTGGCTATAAAAATAGTCAGTCTTTCAAATGTGTAAAAGCTATTCCAAAAAGCAAATCTTTAATAGATACTAATCAGATGGGCTAGGAAGGAGACTAGTCAGATATGCGCACATTGTTCAACATTAACACTCCTCTTTTCACAGCAATGGATACTTAATATTCATATCTTCCCATCTGACCTGTTGGACCACAGAAGAATATAAGTATAGAAAGCTCAGAATAAAATCTAGAGGATACATGAGAAATATCTTTAAATAAAGACCTTACATTGAAAACAAGTATGTGGTACATTGAAAACAAGTATGTACATTATGGAATAACATTATGGATTCTGTAAGCACAATGAAATGAGAAATGTAAGATCAGTGTCCCTCAGTCACTTACCCAGCTGAACTCCCAATATGATTTGGTGTTCCCAAGTCACTGCTCAGCTATATTACCATGTCCCTTCATGTCCAAGTCACTGCCCAGCTGTATTCTCATGTGTCTGGTCCCCTCATTATAACCAGAATGTTCTGCTGAGGCCATACAATCAGCATCTATGTTTGGACTTATTGCTAAGCTTCAATTGTTCCCAAGATGCAATTATGCTAATAGGGATAAAAACATAATTATTTCATTACTCCATTTTTCACACAAATTTACTGAAGCATTTATAGGCTCAGAAAACAATAAGATGGTAATATAGTCTATCCTTTTATACAGGCATAAACATGAAATCCTGTGTATAAAATAGAAAGATATCACATGAGAAAGAGTCCAAAGGCACTCTGCAAAAGACATATACATGAGACAATAGAAAATCATAGATCTTGAAATCCCTCCTTGAGGCCTTAAAACACTAAATTATAGAAAGGTCCTCTACAGCCGGGCGTTGGTGGCGCACGCCTTTAATCCCAGCACTCGGGAGGCAGAGGCAGGTGGATCTCTGTGAGTTCGAGGCCAGCCTGGGCTACCAAGTGAGTTCCAGGAAAGGCACAAAGCTACACAGAGAAACCCTGTCTCGGAAAAAAAAAAAAAAAGAAAGGTCCTCTACAGTGGAGAGGGATTGTGGGAAGAATGGAAGCACTATTGGAATGGAAGATAAGACCTATCACTAGCTTAAAGTTGGGGAGACTAGTAGTTCCTACATACATTTTGCAATAAATGATAGAAAATAATGCAAAGAGACATGTTGCTGACCTTCACATTCACTCAAGATTGTTAAGTATCTAAATATGAGCACACTTAGACCTGGAAGTAGAATATTATGAATAATAATTTTCTTTTAAGACTTACATGTGTTTTAGCTCCATACATTTCTCAGCACCTCCACTAGTTGTGGAGTATCATCTTTAAAATGAATGTGAACCAGTGACCTGTCTATATCAAGTACATATATGCTGTGTATGCAGAAATGGTGCATTTCAATTAATCTCACAGGCAGATAGATATTCTTTCCTTACAGATATAATTGTTTACAGATAAATATCCATTATAAAAACCTGTACACAGAATGTTCAAAACAAAGAATTTGAGAAAAATTAAACACATCTTGATCATCTCCTTTGTGAAGAAGGATAGAGGTACACTGGGATAACACGGTGATACTTTGTTGATATTTTTACTTTCCCCACTGATTATGTTCTGAACTCACAGAGCATGAATGATCCCTGCCCTCTGGCTCCTTTCTACACATCCTCTCAAATGTTCTTCTCTAGGAAAGAACAGGGCAATGCTTCAGACGAACTAGAGTACCAATTCCATTAGTGTCTTTTTTTTCCCCTAATGGTTTTCCTTCACTCATTTTCAGAAGCTATCTGAGCTTGTAGAGTACATGATGTGCTCAGTATGCACAGAAATCCTCCTGAAAAGAACTTTGTCCATGACTTGCTTATGTCAATGGCATGCTGGGAAACATCATAAGTTATTTCTGTTTTGGCATGGAAAGCCACGCCCTTCACATCATAAAAAAAATTCTTGTGTATTTCCATATATGTGCTCAAACACATTTTCACTTCAGTAAAGGCCTGGAGAACATGCACAAGTACTTGTCATCTGCCTCTTTGTTTTTGCCAATTTGACAAATTATTGAATAAAGGTGGTTACAGATGGATGGCTGAAATCACAGTCTTCAATAAATAACTAAACTTGAGAATAAAAATGCTTTCATACATACATTTTGTTTTAGAATTTAAGTCACTCAAGGAAAAACATTAGGACGTTCACTTGTAGGAAAGATGAAATCTTTCAAGGGCAGTATTAATGACTAGTTCAACAAACAAAATAAAATCAATTTATTACATGTCAAGTATGGTGATATACATTTGGAGGCTAAGTCCTGAATTAAATATGTTTTTCTGGTGATAGTTATGTGATAGAAGAGTGTGGTAAATGTTATGATGGGGGGTGGGAGGTAGGAGGTAGGCAAAGCCAAGTTGAAAGATATACACTCTTACACAACATGGAAAGCAATTGAGATGACAAATTAAAGCATGTAATAGTTTCTCCCATCTAATGACTGATCACAGAAATATAATTAGATTTCTGTTCTAATTTAAAATGCAAAATAAAGTTATTACCACCTGTGTATTCTACCACAAATTATAGTACTTAAAAATATAATTGCACATAAAGCATCATATTAATAGAATTAGGTAGAAGAAAACAGTGTCTTAGAAAATAAGTCAAGAGTATCTCCTGAAATTACCCAAATCCTCAAAAAGAACTTAGGTTCCACATTCAGTGTTCTAGTCCAGTTTAAGAAAAATTGCCTGGGCATTTACAGTCTCTAGGCTTCTATAAAAGCACACCCTTAGCCTGGCCAGCTCACTCTATCTGTCAGATCTTATTACATGGTATTTATCCAGCCTTCAGACCTAGCTAGTCCTGCATTCTCTGTAGTTTAGCCCTGTCTGTTAAGTCTACCCTATTATCCTCAGGTCTTCTGCCATGCACTCTGATCCTCAGATGGAGCTCAGATCCCACCCATAGTGGGATCGAGTACCAGGAGCCTCCTCTATATCTTTTCACATTTCAAGCCAGGACATACTTGCTACACACCAACACATCTTGTTGTGTCCATATCAGGCACAAAAGTTAACAAATAGTCCATTTGCTAAGATCACAAAGTATAAACAATGTGGAAGATCAAAAATAGTATGACTCCCCCAAAATCCACCAGTTCTATAGAAATGCTCTCCAAAGAGATTTACCTAGTTGAAACACAGGGCACAGATCTTAAAAGTCAACAATTATAATCATCAAGAAATTAAAGGTATTTAAAAAGTCACAGACAGCCCAATGAAATTAAAGAGGCCTAAGTCATACTGAAGAAAACACAAACATAAAGCTGAATAAAATAAAACAACAACAACAACAAAAAAAAACAGACAATCCAGGTTTGGAAAACTAAATCTAGTAAAAGTATAGAGATATTGATGAGAACACAAGCTGAAGGAAGATGGAACTAAAAATCTAAAATTAATACCTCAATTAAAAAACTTAACCTAACAAGTAGAACATATTAAGCAGAAGGTAGAAGATCAGGTCTTAAAGACAAAGAAGAGGGATAGACCACACATGCAAATAACATGAACATAGAAAAACCCAGGAAAGGAATATGCAGGAATTATGGGATGGCACTAAAAGACCACATCTTCAATTATGAAGATAGGTTCAATGAGGGATTATAATCCCAGTCCAGTGACATAGATCATACAAGGTCAGAAGAATACTTCCAAAAATGGAAAAAAAAATACCTAAAGAGATACAAAAAAAATTACACAGTACACTAAATAGGCAAGACAACAAACAAACAACAGCAAAATCACCAAAATTCCGCAAGGCATAGTATAGTCAAAACACTAAATACACAGAAGAAAGAAAGAATATTTAAAACTGAAAGATAAAACATATGCACGCACACACACACACACACACACACACACACACACAAGAAGTCATTTATAAAGGAATATCAATGAGAATAACAGCTGATTTATCAACAGAAACTTTGAAAGTCAAGAGAGCCTGAGGAAGAATACTTCAAATTACAAAACACAGTGAATGCCAACTTAGATTACGGTGTCTAGCAAAACTATATGGCATGCTTGAGAGAGAAAGAAAAACGTCCCAAATATACGCAGGCTGAAATAACCCATCTCCAACAAACCAGCCTTATAGGAAATACTGAAATCAATGCTTCAGAATAAGGAGTAGAAGAGTATAACCAAGTGACTTTAGAAAAAAACAAATGAAACTATAATTATTGAAACAAAAAGCATGACTAAGAGCACAAACAGCAAAACAACAATAAAGTGACCAGTCAACACCCACTTTAAAAGACAACTCTAAATATTAATGACCTCAACTCTTCAAATCAGAAGACATAGGGTAGCTGAATGGATTAAGAAATAAAATCTACATTTGTGTTGTCTATAATAATCTTAGCTATAAAGGTATATACCACCCTAAAGTAAAAGGTTGAGAAAAGTTATTCCAAGTAAATGGGACCAGGAATCAGAAAATATTGCCATCCTAATATCTGACAAAATAGACTTCAAGCTAAAACTAATCAGAAGAGATCGAGAATGCCACATTGTCAAAATCAGAGAAACAATTCCCTATGGTGCAAAGCCTTACTCAGCTGTGATGCAGGGGAGAGGAGCTTGGTCAGGCCCCAACTTTGTATGTCAGCCTGTGTTGACTACCCAAGGGAGGCCTTATCCCCTATGAGGAAGGGATGGGAGAGGGGTGAGGGGAGGTGGGGAGTGGAAGAAGGGGAGGGAGGAGGAACAGGGGTTGGTATGTAATATCAAAAAAATAAATAAAAAACTAAAATTAAAAATAAATAAAGCATTACAGTCCTAAATATATATTTTGAATAATCCAGTACATCAAATTTCATAAAAAGCACACTACCAATATTAAAGACACAGAATAACACCAACCCATAGTCGTATATTATTTCAATACCTCACTTTCTCCACTAGACATGTCTCCACTGGACAAAATAAACAGAGAAACCTAAGAATAAAGTGATATCATTCAAACAAATGTATTTAACAAATTTCTACTGAATATTCTGCTCAAGTATCAAATAATACACATTTCACTCAAGAGCCCTTAGAAACATCTCTAAAATAGACCACTTCCTGGGACACAAGAAAAATATTAACAAGTTCAGAGAAAGATGAAGTAATCCATGTATCCCATCTGACCATAATGTAATTAAAGTTAAAACTGACAACAAATAAATATGCAGTAAGTAAATAAACTCATAGAAAATAAATAGTTCATTACTAAATGGTGAATAATGAATCAAAGAAGAAATCACCCCCATGGTACTGGACTAGGCCCTCTGGATAAGTGAGACAGTTGTTTAGCTTGAACTGTTTGGGGGGCCCCAGGCAGTGGGACCGGGACCTTTCCCTAGTTCATGAGCCAGCTTTTTGGAACCTAGTGCCTATGGTGAGACACGTTGCACAGCTTTGGCACAGGGAGGAGGGTCTTGGACCTGCCTCAACTGAATGTACCAGGCTCTACTGACTCCCCAGGGGAGACCTTGCCTTGGAGGAGGTGGGAATGGGAGGTGGGTTTGTGGGGGGAAGGCTGGGGATGGGAGGAGGGAGGAGAGGGGATCTGTGGTTGGTATGTAAAATGAATAGAAAAATCTCTTAAGTAAAAGAAAAGAAAAGAAAAAAGGAAGGGAGGCTAGAAGATGAAGGATCCTGAAGTGGAGGTTGATGTGTTTCCTCCTTTGGGAATTCTCTGATTAGATCTACATTTTTAACTGGGTTAACTGTTTTCTTGATGTCCAGTTTTTTTGAGTTCTTTATATATATTTACATATTAGCTCTTTATTGGCTGTGTAGTAGTTAAACTTCTTTTCCTTTCTGTAGGCTGCCACTTTGTCTCAATGATGGTATCCTTTGCCAAACAGAACCTTTTCAGTTCCATGAGGTCCTATTTATTAATTGTTGTTCTTAGTACCTGAGCTATTGTGTTCTCTTCAGAAAGTCATTTCTTGTTCTAAGTGAGTTCAAGGCTATTCCTCGATTTCTCTTCTATCATATTTAAAATATACCTTTTAAAGATTTGTTCATTTATTAAGTGTTCTGTCTGCATGTATGCCTGCAGGCCAGAAGAGGGCACCAAATCTCTTTATAGATGGTCATGAGCCACCATGTGGTTGCTGGGAATTGAACTCAGGACCTCTGGAGGAGCAGTTGGTGCTCATAACCTCTGAGTCATCTCCGGCCCCATATTTAAAATATTTTGCTGAGGTCTTTGATCTATTTGGAGTTGAGTTCTGTAGAGGGTGATAAATATTGATATATTGGAGTCTTCTACATGAAGCCATCTAGTTTGACCTGGTACATTTGTTAAAGATGTTGTCTTCATTTTAGTATGTATTTTTCACTTTAAAAATAAAAAAAAATCAGGTATTAATAAATGTATGAATTTAAAAAAGAATTAAAAAAACTGGAACTAAATGAAAATTCAAACAACAAAAACAAAGCAGTTCTATAAGGAAAATGCATAGCTCTAATACTTACCTTTGAAAATCAGAAATATCACAAATAAATGACTTAAGGACACAACACAAGTATTTAGAAAAAAACAACAATCAAATTCATATCTAGTAGATAGTAAGAAAAAATCATAATTGAAGTTAAAGAAGCAGATACAACGCAAACAGTACTAAGGATCAATGAATTTAAGAGCTGTTTCTTTGAGTAGATAATCAAGATTGAGAGACTCTTGGCTTAACTAACCAGAAAAAAAAGATAAATCAACAGAATCAGAAATACACAAGGGCAATTCTCAGCTTCACACAGAAAAACAAACAAATAAAAACTTAAGATAGCTGGGAAGTGGTGGCGAACATCTTAATCCCAGCACTTGGGAGGCAGAGCCAGGTGGATCTCTGTGAGTTCAAGGCCAGCCTGGGCTACAGAGTGAGTTCCAGGAAAGGCACAAAGCAAAAGAGAAACCCTGTCTCGAAAAACCAAAAAAAAAGAAAAAAGAAAAACTTAAGATAGCTAAAACAGTCCTGAACAGTAAGTAGCTGCTGGAAGTCTCACCATTTCTGATTTCAAATTATACTACAAAGCCATAGTAATGAAAATGGCATGGAATTGGCATACAAAACAGACACATTGATCAATGGAACCAAATTAAAGACCTGGGTATAAATCCATACATCCATGGACACTTTGTTTTTGGAAAAGAAGACAGAAATACACACTGCAAAAATGACGGCATCTTCAACAAATGGAGCAGATCAAACTGAACGTTTGCATGCAGAAGAATGCAAACATACACATACTTATCACCCTGCAGAAAACTCAACTCTAAATGGATCAAAGACCTCAACAGGAAACCAGATACACTGAACCTGATGGAAAAAAAATGGGGAATACCCATTGGCTCCGGAGAAGACATTCTGAACAGAACACTGATAATGGAGGCAATAAGGTCAGCAATTAATAAATGGGATCTCATGAAACTGAGAAAGTTCTTCATGGCAAAAGGTAATTGTCCTTTGGACAAAGCAGCAGCCTACAAAATGGAAAAGATTTTTACCAACTTCTCATCTGACAAATGACTAATATCCAGAATATATAAAGAACTCAAAAAACTTTGATATAAAAAACTAAGTAACTCATCTAAAAATGGCACAGATTTAAATAGAGAATTCTTGGTGGAGTATACTCAAATGGATGAGAAACACTTAAAGAAATGTTCAGTATCCTTGGCCATCATAGAAATGCAAATCAAAACTTCTTTGAGATTCCAGCTTACATCTGTCATCCTAATGACATTTACAAATAATGACGGCTAAGCTCAATAATACAGGTGACAGCTCATAATGGTGAGACATGAAGCAAGGGGAAAGCTCCTCCATTGTTGGTGAGAGTGCAAATTTGTACATCCACTATGGAAATTAGTATTTGATCTCAAGATTCAGCTATACCATTCTTTGGCACATACCCAAAGGATGCTCAGTCCTACCACAGAAATATTTGCTCAACCATATTCATTTCTACTCTATTTATAACAGCCAGAACTTGGAATCATCTTGATTCCCCTCAACAGAAGTATGGATAAAAGAAATGTGGTACATTTATACAATGGAGTATTACTCAGCTGTTAATAAACTGACATCATGAAATTTGCAGGCAAATGGATGGAACTAGAAAAAAATATCATCCTGAGTGAGGTAACCCAGACCCAGAATGATAAATATGGTATGTATTCACTTATATGTGGATATTAGCTGTTAAATAAATGATAACCTAGCTATAATCCATAGACCCTAAGAGATTAGGTTATAGAGGAAGAGTCTAGGGTTATACATAGATCTCCTTGGAGGGGGAAATAGAATACATTTTATGGGTGACTGGGGGAAGGGGAACTAGAATGGGAGGATCAGGTGGGAAGGGGAGATGGGATTGAGAGAGAGAATGAGGGAAAAGACAGCAAGAATTGAGGAGCATTTGAGGAATGGTATAGAAACCTAGTGCTGTGGAAACTTCTTAAAATGTATGGAGGTGATCCTAATGAAGTTTACAAATAATTATGGACACAAAGGCCCAGCTAGCCATCTCTTGTCACTAATGAACTCCAGGTACTGAGACTGGGTTACATCCAATTGAGTTGTTTGCCAAAGGGATCCCATGGATATCCCCGAAACAACCTAGGCTGTTACCCAGACAATAGTTTACTCTCCACAAATTGACAGCAATGTTCCATTGCTGAAGATACTAGCCACACTAGCCATTGAACACAGAAGGGTGAATTAGTACCCTACATAGTACCTTTATGTTCTAGTGTCTCTGGTATGGGAAGGTACTCTGTAGGCTACCAAAAGAGAAACATATATACCAATTCAGCTACAAAACCTTTAATCTATCATCTGTCCTGCCTGTAAAATATGCTAGAGCAATGGTGGCACAAAACTTGTGGGAATAACCAACCCATGTCTGCTTTGACTTAAGGTGCAGTCCATGATATCATACCCATACCTGATACTGCTTGCATGACCAAAAATCAGAAACTAGATATCCCAGAGACCTAGGTTAAAACAAAATACTACTGGTCTAAACAAAAAAAAAAGTAACAATAAATTGACTCCTACTGATATTTTGCTACTTATAGGTGACTTATTCAGCCAGCATCATAGAGGCTTCCTCCTGCAGCAAATGGAAACAAATGAAGAGACTCACAGACAGATACTATGCACAGAAAGAGACATTGGGAAACTAGGTTCTTAGTGGGATATCTCCATCAAATCCCTTCTCTCAAAGCTCAGAGATCCCTGCGGGAGAGGAGGTAGAAAGAGTATAGAAGCCAGATGGGATGGAGAACAAGATCCTCTAAATCAACTGAGCAATTAGTAGATGAGGGGAAAATATCATCATTATATATTGTATGAGAAAAGAATCTAATTTGAACAAAATGGGGAAATAAAACAAATTAATGAGGAGGTTAAAGAGAACTGAGATGATTGGTAGTGTTCTGAAGTTTTTTCTGTATCCCAACACATCTTGCATTCATTTAAGATTCTCTGGATGTACAGAGTGTTGAATGCTAGAAACAGTGGCCCAAGTTTATGATGTGGCTGAGACACTGAACAGTCTTGAAAACCATGACTGGACATAAATGTGGCTTGTGAGACTGAAGAGGAGACTACATGTCCTGAAAACAGGACATGGCTTGATTTTCCATCCTCCAGACACTGCCTTCAACTCAGACCTATTGCTTGGATGTGACTTACTGAATGTAGCCTTAAACTAGTGTGCCTTGTTCTTTAAAAAAAACTAAACTTATTTATATATTTTACAACCTGGCCTCAGTTTCTCCTCCCTCCTCTCCTCCCAGTCCTATTCTCCATGCCCCCCCATCCACTCCTCCCTTCCTGTTCAGGAAAGAGCAGGTCTTCCATGAGTATCAACAAACCATGGCATATAAAGTTATAGTAAAACTAAGCCCCTCCCCATGTATGAGGGCTAGGCATGGTGACCCAGTATGAGGAGTAAGGACTCAAAGACACATAAAGTAGTCAGAGATAGCCCCTGTTGCACTGTTTGGAGTCCCACAAGAGGACCAAGCTATACAACTGTAACATATATGCTGAGTTCCTAGCTGAGTCCCATGAATGTTCCCTGGTTGTTGGTGAGCCCCAATGAACCCAGGTCAGTCGATTCTGTGAGGTTTTTTTTTATTTATTTATTTTTGGTGTCCTTGACCCTTCTGGCTCCTACAATTCGTCATCCCCCTCTTCTGCAGGATTCTCTGAGGTCTGCCTAATGTTTGGCTGTGGGTCTATATCTGTTTCCATCCATTGCCGGATTAAACCTCTCCAATGATAATTGAGCTAGTCATCAATCTGGTCACAACAGATGGCCAGATCAGGCTATATATCTGATATTGGCAGGATTCTAATCTAGGGCCACCCTTGTAGATTCCTAGGAGATTCCCTTGCAGGGTTTTACCTGCCCCCTGAAGTGCTACCACTTCCTAGCAGTCTCTTTCAGTACTCTTCCTCTCTGCTCCCCCAACCTGATGAGCTATGTCCCATCCCAAGCTGCCCTGGGTCCACTCATGAAATCTCTTCTTCATACCCTTCCCAGGGAGATCTGAGCATGAACCCTGAGATCTGAGTTCATCCCCCATGAACCCTCCTTGTCAGCTAGCCTCTCTGGGTCTGTGAATTATAGTATGGTTGTCCTTTATTTGACAGCTAATATCAATTTATGAGTGATTACATGCTATGATTGTCTCTCTCGGTCTGGGTTATCTCACTCAGGATGATTTTTTTCTAATTTCATCCATCTGCCTTCAAACTTTCTGGTGTCTTTGTTTTTAACATCTGAGTAATACTCCATTGTGTAAATGTACCACATTTTCTTTATACATTTCTCAGTTGAGGGACATCTAGGTTGTTTCCATGTTCTGGTTATTACAAATAAAGCTGCTATGAACATAGATGAGCAAGTGTTCTTGTGGTATGATTGAATATCCTTTGGGAATATGCTCCAAAGTCATATATCTGGGTCTTGTTGTAGGTTGATTTCCAGTTTTCTGAGAAACATCCACACTGACATCCAAAGTGGCTGTACAAGTTTGCACCCCCACAAGCAGTGGAGGAGTGGTCCCTTTGCTCTATATCTTCTCCAGCATGAACTGTCAAATCTATTTTTGACCTTAGCCATTCTAACAGGTGTAAGATAGAATCTCAGAGTAATTTTGATTTTCATTTCCCTGATGGCTAAGGATGTTGAATATCTCCTAATGTGTTTCTTGGCCATTTCAGGCTCTTCTGTTGGGAATTCTACATTTAGATCTGTAGCCCATTTTTAATTGAGTTATTTGGTTTGTAGATATCTAGCCTCTTGAGTTCTTTAAATATTTTGGAAATCAGCATTCTGTTGGATTTGAGGTTGGTGAAGACTTTTCCCATTCTGTACCCAAACAACACAAAGACTCAAGAAAGAAAGAGAATTATGAATTAAATTCACTCATACACATTGTTGCAAAAATATTCAATTAAAACACTGGCAAACCAAATCCAAGAACATATCATAAAGTTCATCCACCATGACCAAGTAGGCTTCATCTCAGAGATGCAGGGATGATTCAATATACAAAAATCTGTCAATGTAATTCACCAATGTAAACAAACTGAAAAAAAAAACCACATGATCATCTCATTAGATGTTGAAATTTCCTTTGACAAAATCCAACACTCCTTCATGATAAAAGACTTGGAGATATCAGGGATATAAGGGCCATACATAAACATAATGAAAGCAATATACAGCAAGCTGATTGTCAACATAAAACTAATTAATTAATTAATTAATTAATTGAGAGAAACTCAAAGGGATTCCACTAAAATCAGGAACAAGACAAGGTTGTCCACTCTCTTATACTTATTAATTCTAGTTCTAGATAGAGCAACAAGACAACTAAAGGAAATTAAGGGGATATAAATTGGAAAATAAGTCAAAGTATCATTATTCGCAGAAGTGAACTCAAAAACTCTTCCAGGGAACGCATACAGCCTACAAACTCCTTTAGTCAAGTGGCCAGCTCATTTTTATGTCAACTCAACACACGCTAAGTCACCTGACAGAAGGGAAACTCAATTGAGAAAATTTTCCAGTAAGATCAGGCTTTAGGACAATTTCTTAATTAGTGAATGATGTAATTGAGCCCAGCCTTTTGAGTGTGGTGTCATCCCTGGGCTGGTGGTCATAGATGTCATAAGAAAGCAGGCTGAGCAAGCCATATGGAGTGAACCAGTAAGCAGTACTCCTCCCTGCCCTCTGGTTTAGATCCTTCCTCCAGGTCCCTGTCCTGTTTTAGTTTCTATCCTATCCTGGCTTAATTCCCTTAGTAACAGTCTGTGATATGAAACTGTAAGATGAAATAACGCCCCCTTACACACACACACACACACACACACACACACACACACACACACACACACACAAAACAGATTTGTAGGCCAATGGAACAAAATAGAAGATCCAAACATGTACACATACTACAGCCATTTGATATTTGACAAGAAGTGAAAAAATAATAATAATCCACATTGGAGAAAAGATAGGATCTTTAAAAAATGGTGCTGGGAAAACTGGATGTCTACACTCAGAAAAATAAAATTATATATCTATACCTTTGCCCTGAAGAAAACTTATGCAAATGGATCAAATCCCTTAATTTGATATCTGAAAGTCTGAAGCTGTTAGTAAACAAACAAACAAATATAAACATACCCATTACCCACAGGATACAAGTATACAAAAAGGCTTTCTGAGTACCACTCCACTTGTTCAAGAATCAAGGCCAACTATTGATAAGTGAGACCTCATAAAACTAGAAATTTTGTAAGAAAACAATTATTTGAGTGAAAAAGAAATCTAAAGTAGGAGATAATCCATGGTAGCTATGCATCTACCAAGAGATTTATATTCAGAGTACATAAAGAACCACAAAACTCAAAAGTTAAGAAAAGAATCAATTAAAAAAGATGGGCTCTGGATCTGATCAGAAAGTTCTCAAAAGGAGATATAAAAATGGGTAAGAAAATCTCAAAAAGTGTTTATTATCCTTAGCAATTAGGAAAATGTAAATTGAAATGACTATAGGATTTCATCTTACTCCAGTCAGAATGACAAAACAAACAAACAATTGACAACAAATGTGGGAATTGCAAAATAGTGGAGCCACCTTTTCTTTCTTCTTCCCTCCCTCCCTCCCTCCCTCCCTCCCTCCCTCCCTCCCTCTCCCCCTCCATTCTTTCCTTCCTTCCCTTCTGACTTACTACAGTTTTGCTATGCATGCCTAGCTGGCTTTGTATTCCCAATCATCCTATCTCACAATCCTGAGTACTGGGGTTATAGGTATATGCCACCATGGATAACACTACTATATTCTTAAAATCAATACATGTACATTAAAGTAGGTTATAATGGGTGGGTGGAGACAGATGTGAAGATCTCATACAAAGGAAAAGGAAAGTGAAGTCCTCATGATCTCATCATACTCTGTTTGGTCCATTTCTGTAAATGCCTGAAGATTCTTATGACAATTACAAAGTTTATTATTTAATGTCTGCTCCTTTTTACTATGATGCAGTGCTCTTGAGATGGTTGGTTTTGTTTCAGTATGCTTCAAACATGTGATTCCATGAAACAGACTGCCCTTGCTGAACAACTTCTTGATTCAAACGTATGGTGAAACAGCTCTGTGAATCCTGTAATTGAGAAAGTGTTGCCAAAGTGCTGAGCTGTTCCATAAAAGCTCTGGCTTCCTAAGCCTAACAGGGCTTTTTCATGCACTCAGCCACGAGTTGTCATAGTAATCTTGCTCTCCAAATAGATGCACACATTCCAAAATACATTCATATTATCACTTTGCCACATGTACTCTGTAAGCTAAAATAAGCATTCTGCAATTAGTGATATGCATGGATGTAACCAATTATTTGACAATAAATTGATAAGGTTTCCATCTATTTATACTTGAACAAGAAAATGAATCATTTTTGTTTTCTTAATCTTAATTATATAAACGTAATCTTTCAGGCAAGTTCTGAGGTGGAAGAGATAGCTCAGTGGGTAAAAGATCTGTCATCACATGTGAAAATCTGAGTTTCATCCCCAGGACCCACAAAGTGGAAGGAGAAAACGGACTCCTGCAAATTGCTTTTTACAGTCATGTGTGCTAGGGCACATGCAACACTAGTTTATAAATAATAAATATAATTAAAATGCATCTTCCTTTTCCTTTGAGGTACTGAGCATTTTTGGAATTTACACAAAAATTCAGAAGTCATATCCAGTTTTTCTGATACTATGCATTTTTGGTTCATAACACATGCTTGTAGGAATTCATGAGAAAGATTTCAGAGGTAAGAGTCTCCATGCATTCAGGACAACAAATACTAGCTTTGGTGGTAATGTTCTTTTTATAATAATTTTCTGCTTCCTCTAAAAGAAAGCTTGATCTGGGTACTATTGAAAGTATTATTCTACCGAGTGTGATTTTGTTTGATTTCCAGTTGCAAGCAAACATTTATGGGTTCTAGATTGTCCCTAAAATTAGCTGAATGTGCTACAGTTGGATATATTCCTTTTTCTGGGAATAAATGCTTTAGATGAGCCAGACATAAAATACTGTCAAGCTTTCATTTGTTTCATGCTCTGTCGTGGTTTAAATAAAAATGTCCCTGATAGACTCGTAAGGAGTGGCATCATTTGAAAGGCTTAGAACATTTGGCCTTGTTGGAGTAGGTGTGGCCTTGTTGGAGAAGTGTGTCCCTGGGTGTGGCCTTTGGGGTTCAAATGCTCAAGCCATGTCTCTCTCTCTCTCTCTCTCTCTCTCTCTCTCTCTCTCTCTCTCTCTCTCTCTCTCTCTCTCTCTCTCTCTGCCTGCTGAGTGTAAATCCAGATGTAGAACTCTCAGCTAATTCTCCAGCATCATGTCTTCTTGTGTGCCTCCATGCTTCCCACCATGACTATTATAGTAATGGGCTAAGCCTCTGAATGTAAGCAAGCCCCAATTAAATATTTTTTTTTGTAAGAGTATCCATGGTCATGCATCTCTTTATAGCAGTAGAAGATTGATTAAGACATGTCCCCACTAACCAGACTAGACTTTAATTTATCGCAGAATGGGCCACACTGGAAAATAAGTCATTAATTTGGATAATCAAGGCAGCAGAAGTTTCCTCTTTTGAGGTAAAGTTGTAGCAGGAGGCAGAGTCCTACTTGCTAATAGGACCTCCTATGGTTCCCAGAATCCTAGAATGAGCTCTTGTAATCCAATCCTTTTCTAAGCAGCCCTAAGCTGTAGAGTAAATACTCTGTAATAAAAAGTGTCATCCCAAACAACAGGGAGAAGAGATCTTAAGTAATACAATTAAAAAGCCAAAGCTCGCTGGGCGGTGGTGGCGCACGCCTTTAATCCCAGCACTCGGGAGGCAGAGCCAGGCGGATCTCTGTGAGTTCGAGGCCAGCCTGGTCTCCAAAGTGAGTTCCAGGAAAGGCACAAAGCTACACAGAGAAACCCTGTCTTGAAAAACCAATTTAAAAAAAAAAAAAAGTCAAAGCTCAAAAGATGACAATGTTTTCTACTTTTTTCTTTTTTCATTATAGTCAGCAATGGATATAGATAAATACTGCAAAGTACTTGCCCAGTAATCCACGTAGCCACCACTTAAATATGGTTCATAAACAAATATGAACCCAAAACATACATGAATATAGATATGAGGAAGACATAAAAATAACATGAACATTACCCTTAATGTAGTTTTAAGTACAGAGAATTTGTTGTAGTATCATTGATTATGTCACTTACTAATCCTCAACTGAGAAAATTACTGTCATTGACTAACAGGCCTGATTTGACTATATGGGTAGATCTATAAAATGAAAAGTAGAAGATCTGAGGCACAACTCCATGCTTTGGGGTCATGACACATGTAGTAAGGGGTTCACTTATTTATTCATTAATTTATAGCCATGTTTTTCCCATCAACTTCTCAACTTGCCACTCACAGACAGGACACTAAGGCTTTACGTATTAATCTATGTTTTGCCAGTCGTTCTGTGGTTTTATTGGTCTTGTGGCATGTTGTTCCCTGGGCGGCAGCCTGGTGTCTCCTCTCTGCTTCTCCTTTTTTCTTCCTGTCTATCTGCTTAAATTGCCTGTCTGCCTCTAAACTTACTTGCCATAGGCCAACACAGCTTTATTTATCAACCAATCAGATCAACATATATTCACAGCATACAGAAAAACATCCCGCAGTAGGCTTATTCCTTTCTTAACCGAAATAAGCCTGTGATAGGAGGGTAGATATTAAACTTAAACAAGGAATTGAAAAGCAGGCAATAGTAATTGAAATAGGAATTGGGAAAAAAATTAAATTATATTCATTTTGTTTCTTATTTTCAAAGAATTGTGGCCATTAGGGAACATTTCTCGAGCAGAGATGAATAAAAATCAAAGCACAGGAAGTATTCACTGAACCCATACCTATAGGCTCTCTCTCTCTCTCTCCCTCCACCTCCTCTCTCTCTCTCTCTCTCTCTCTCTCTCTCTCTCTATATATATATATATATATATATATATATATATATATATATATATATATACAGTGATAGTCTGTTTCTCAAGACCAGTAAGATATTTAACCAGGGAAAGTATGATGCAAAGATAATTAAATCACAGTTCCCTAGCCATTTGTACTTCAAAATAGATGATACCCTTTAAGTGTCCTATGCTGATGGAATACTATAGTGACTTCCTAATACTCCTTTGGGAGGGGTAGCATCACAGAAAAAGTCCTTTTAAAGTAACTTCTATGCCAACTCTTAATGTTAAAACAAATGTTATGTTTTAAATGTTGAGGAAGCAAGTGCTGGGAAGGATAATAAGTGGGCTTGTAGCCAGTATGAGACTGCCAAGTTGAATAGAAGGGAGGAAGACAGGCCTAGAGGGAAAACTGAAGTGTCAGAAGTATAGCTGCTAAAAGAACCTCTGCCCACCCCAGGAGGAGGCCTACCAATGACCATCTTGGCGTTGACATGAGTCCAAACCTTCTGATTAACTCTGGAGCACAGAGGCAGTGCTTTGTTTCTGCCACTCAGCTCACTCTGCCTCAAGATCTGGTCCACTTTTTGCTCCCACTGTTAGGATTCTGCCACTCCTCCAGTTGCATGACCGCACATGCACAGTTCAGTAGCTAAGCAAAGGGTCTTATGTCTTACATCATCTATGTGCTGCGTGAGTATGTAATGCGCTCAGCATGCGTGAGTATGTAATGCGCTCAGCATGATCACACAATCTGCGCATGCATGGCACAGCTTCATAAGCCCACATGCGCATGTGCAGGAAAATCCTTAAAAAGCCCAACACAGACTCCTCCCCTCACTTCTGCTCTCTCCTCCCGCTTCTCACCCTACTCAAATGTATCTTCCACAGGTCTAGCCGAGCTCTCTTCTGTCCTCCCCCGCCAACAAAACTCTGATAATGGGTTTTGTCGTGCCTTGTGACCTTTCTCACTCGGTAACAAGTGCCGTTTATTTAAAACCAACACTCACTTTCTTGTTTTTTTCAACTACTGGCTCTAGAGTATCCTGGTGGGAATTCCACCCTCACTGTAACACAAGCAGAAGCTGGATTCAGAAGAAAGGGAAGAGGAAGGGTATCCCCATTTATGGCACCAGTGATGAGGGAGGTAGGTGGAATGATAAGTCAACATTTAAGATACTCATAATCTAAATAATTGACTTATGACAAATTTACATTTTAGCATGTGTAATTGCAAAGGAGTTTGGCAGGGGGGCTGTTGTAGACATTTCTCTTTTGCTACTTCACTAAAAATGATTATAAAATATTATATATATGAAAAGGTAACTATGTGTATTTACCATTAAATAGAACATTTTAGTTTTTATGAAAATAAATATATTCATGTTATATTTTGTGTATTATATAGCAAGATTTCATACTCTTTTTCCCTTCTTAAACCTTAGAGTGGAGTCAGTAATTTTGAAAATAATGTGTAAGCACTGATGAGCAGAACTAGTAACTTGCAGACATTAAAGAATTACTTTACCCTGTGACATTGATTAATTTCATGCCTTTAATCCCAGCACTCGGGAGGCAGAGGCAGGCAGATCTCTGTGAGTTTGAGGCTAGTCTGGGCTACAGAGTGAGTTCCAGGAAAGGCGCAAAGCTACACAGAGAAACCCTGTCTAGGAAACTTAGTTTCAAACTCTTCACTAATTAAAATTTTGTTCTTTATGCTTATCCTTATACCCACAGGTGAGTGTAGCTCTGCCACCTCCTCTTTTGGCAGAAAAAGGAGAACATAACATACATCCACAACTGATCAAAGCAAAGAGAATAAGGATGGCAGGGTGCCAAACCACAACTGATACATCCACAGCACAAGTCCTACACAGAAGGTTCATAACATTTTGTTGAGGAAAGCAGAAGTGTGGGAGCCAAAGGACCACGGAATCTGTGATGAGACTGTGCTCTCAGCTATGGCAGAAAAGCTGCAACAATAAAATCTCAGTAACATGGCTGCCTATACATGACCTGAACAATGCCAGAAATGTGGGTGGGAGAAATCTCACAGGGCCTCACCAATAGACGAAGCACTACAAGCAGGTACCAACCATTGAGAAAGGAAGTTTCCCCAAGGATAAAATTATCTAATATAAAGTGGTCAGCCATAGAAACACATATACAAGCAACAGTAAACAGACACTGTAAGTTGTAGTTACACATTTATTCATGTATATATGTGTAACAGAAATAATTAGAGAAAAAGTGGCTGTTAATTGGAGAGAAAGGGTAAGTACGGTGTAAGAGGGTTTGGAGGGATGGAGGGAAGAAAAACAGATGTAAAAATAAATAAATACAAAGGATGAGAATCTTGTGTTAGCCCAGCTTGAGGAAAATAGGTTTGTTTTGATGTTGCTAGGTGAGAAAGTTGGCATGGAATTTGACGCACCACATTGAGTTGAGTGGCCTCTCAACTCAAATACATTAGAGGTATGCAGACTGATTCTACTTGTCCTGAAATTCCATGTCTGGAGAATAACTGCAGTCATGAAAAGGTAAAAATCAGCTAAAACTAAGAGAACAGGCAAAAGAGGGCCCAGGTGATTAATATAAGGGTGAGCCACAAATGGGCTAAAGTCATGTAGTAGAATATTTGTGTGAATAACTGGCAGCAGCCATTCCCCTCTGTTGATATTTGAGGGGCTTTCCTTTCTCTACAAATGTGTATATATTTGCTTATTGATAACTGATATTTCCATAATAATGTAAGAAGTTAGGCTGTGAATAAGACTCAATGGGTAAAATTTCTGCCAAAAATGAACATGAGACCTGAGCGCAGATGTTCAGAACTCATGCAAAGCTTGACCTGGTAGTGTTTACTCCTGCTACCCAGAACTCCTATGTGGAGACTGTAGGCAGAAAAAGGAGACTCTCCAGCTGATGCAGGCTAGCTAGCCTAAAAAGGGCAGCATAGCAAATGAAAAAACAAAAAACAGAGACTCTGTCTCAGACAGGATGGAAGTTGAGGACCTGTACCTGAGGTTGTCCATTGACTTACATACCTGCATTATGGCAATTACATGTAAGCCTCCACACACAAATGTACACAAACTCAGACATACATACATACTTCATGTACACACTGGGGAAAATATAAAAATTTCAAAATATAAATTTTATGGCATGTGAAAACACATCACATGGGTTCTCACATTTACTGATAGAATTTTATCACTGGATAATCCTCTGTGATGATATATTGTACACCCAATATATTGTGTACCCTAATAAACTTATCTGGGGATCAGAGAATGGAACAGCCACTAGATTAGATGTAGAAGTCAGGCAGTAGTGGCACACACAGCTTTAATCCTATCACTCAGGAGCAGAGGTCTTTCTGGATCTCTTTGAGTTCAAGGCCACATTGGGAACAGAGCCAGGCTGGTAGCACACATCTTTAATCACAGCACTTGAGATCTCATGTCTTTGCTTGGGAAGGACACATGCCTTTAATCCCAGGAAGTGATGACAGGAAGCAGAAAGGTATATAAGGCATAAGGACTAGGAAGTAGAGGCTTTAACAGCTGTTCATCTGAGATTCACTCAGGTGAGGACTCAAGGCTTTCAGTCTGAGGACATGGCTAGGTGGTGTTGGCTGTGGTATGTTCGGTCTCTCTGATTTTTCAGCTTTCATCCCAAAATCTGGCTCTGGGTTTTTTTTTAATTACTAAGACTGTTTAGCGATTTATCTTACAATCCTCAAGTTTTTTTTATATTAAATAATATCTAGAGTTACTGTGTAGTAAGTCTAGAGTTAAAGGAATATTAGTACTAAAGCTTGCTTTTCTGTGGTAGACATAGTTCACAGTATTTGCACTGTATATTTAAAAAGTGATAGCAGGGTAAATTTCATGTTGTATAGTTTGACTGTAATAAAAATATCCCCTAGAGTCCTGAGACTGGGATCTTGATTTATTGTTTTAACAAGGATAGTATTAAACCGAAATCTGCCTTTGGGGTCGAACAATAATAGCAAAAATATAAAAAAAATTAATCATATGAACAGAGTGACTTGGTGAGGGAGCTTCCTAGCAATGACCAAGCAGAGATTAAACTGTAAGGGAAGATACTTCAACAGCATTTCTTCTGTGTAGGGTGAATATTAATAAAATAATAAGCAAAGATAGGTAAACTCCAACCAAGCCTTCAAATACACGATCCATGTATGGAAATTAGCATCAAATGAATAATTTAATAGAAGAGAGTATGCAATTATAAGTAATTACATCTATAATTTAGTTAATAAAGCACTGTTCCTTAATGCGCTCGGCTATGCAGCTTCAGTCAATGCTGAGGGTCAACACTGTTAGGATAGTATTTACTTTCCATGTCATTTGCCAATGGTATAGCTGCATATGAGCCGATTTGATTTCCATGGCGGGTGTTTCTTTAGTGTGCAGATGGCGAACAGGGTAACGAAAGCTGCTCTGTTGAAAGTCATCTGTCCTGTCTCCCAGGAGAAGTGTTATTTACTGTCACAGGTAATGAATCCCATGAGGAAGCTGGAGGGTGACATTAAGCTGACAGACCTGCAGTAGCAGCAGCTTCACTGCCACCTTCCTGCAGTTTTCGTCTACGAAATGCCAATAACAAGACATTCACACTGTCCTCTGCTTTTACGATAGGTATCTGTGAATTGAAAAAATGATATGTTGGGTTGTTTTCTAGAGACATACAACAGAACTCTTGCTTCCAAAGTAAATTGGCCTTACTGATTACGGTGGTGTTTTGAAAGCAAATGGCTCCCATAAGTCTCATTTGAGTGTTTCTCCTTCTTGTGCTTGTGGCTCTCATATAAGCTTTCAGCTACTACTCTGGCACCATGGCTGCCTGCCTGCTGCTGTGCTCCCCGCCATGATGGTTATGGACTCACACTCTGAAAGTGTAAACCCCTAATAAAGCCTTTCTTCTATAAGTTGTCTTGGTCTTGGTATCTGATCACAGAGACTGAAAAGTAAGTAAGAAAATTATACAAACATAATGGTTAAATCCTGGTAGATTCATCTATTGATTAAATATGCTAGAATACTTAAACATAATGATCAACTAATTTTGGAAATTGCATTTTATGGGATTATGCTTATTACCCTTAGACACTCCTTCACTGTTACTTTTCCTGTCTCTACCCCTTGTAATGGTAGGGTTATTGATGAGTGTACCATGCCCAGTCCCATGTGGTACTGGGGTTCAGAACTCAGGTCCTCATCCTCACACAATAGATGTTTTCCTGATTGAGTTATTTCCTAGCATTTACAAACATTTCCCATATCACTTTTGTGTTTCAAGTATAAGAACAATGCTCTCTCTTCTTTCTTTTAAAGAAAATGACAGAGAAATGGATGGGATCTACATGAACAACCTGGACATGAGTGGGGGTAATGAAAGGCAAGGTTCGAGGGAAAGAGAACTTTGGGGAGTGGGAGATCCCAGCTGGATCAAGAACAGAGAGGGAGAACAAGAAATAAGAGACCATGATAAATGAAGACCACATGAGAATAAGAAGAAACAAAGTGCTAGAGAGGTCCACAAAAATCCAAAAAGAAACCTCCACAATAGACTACTGGCAATGGGTGAGAGAAAGCCCGAACTGACCTACTCTGGTGATAGGATGGCCAAACACCCTAATTGTCGTGCTAGAAATCTCATCCAATGACTGAGGGAACCGGATGCAGAGATCCATGGCCAGGCCCCAGGTGGAGCTCCAGGAGTCCAATTCATGAGAAAGAGGAGGGTTTGTATGAGCGAGAAATGTTGAGACCAAGATTGGAAAAAGCATAAGGACAAACGAATGGAAACACATGAACTATGAACCAATAGCTGAGGAGACCCCAACTGGATCAGGCCCTCTGGATAAGTGAGACAGTTGATTAACTTGAACTGTTTGGGAGGCATCCAGGCAGTGGGACCAGGACCTGTTCTCAGTGTATGAGCTGGCTGTTTGGAACCTGGGTCTTATGCAGAGACACTTAGCTCAGCCTGGGAGGAGGGGAATGAACCTGCCTGAACTGAATCTATCAGGTTGAACTTAATCCCCAGGGGAATCTTTGCATCTTTGCCCTGAAGGAGATGGGAATGGGGGTGGGTTGGGGGGAAGGTGGGGGGGGGGAACAAGGGGGGAGGACAAGGGAATCTGTGGCTGATATGTAAATTAAATTAAATTATAAAACAAACAAACAAACGAACAAAAACATAAATAGAGCCCTCAAGTGGCTCAGCTGGTCAATGGTCTGAAAATGGTTCCTAGTTCTCACAAGGTAGTGGGAACAAACCAAGAACTAAAAGTTGTCTTCTGACCTCTACACATGGACCATCACACACAGACACATACATACATACACACCACACAGAGTAAATAAATAAATTTACAAAACATCAGAGTTATTTAATAACAGAAGATATTATTCCCCATGTCCATGAATAACAGATTTCAGTACATGAATAATCTTAAAAGTATTCTAAGTCACATAGATGCTATTTTCTTAAATCTAAAAGAATTTCTTTTCCTTTTCCTTTTCTTTTTGTTTGAATTACAAATGTTCAAGAGTGTTATATTTACAGAAAAGGGGGGAAAAGCTTCCTGTATTTTCACTAAGGGGAAAATGAACAATTGATCTTTGAAACCTAGAAAAATAAAAAACCCCAAACTGCCACAATCTATAGGGCTTGGGACTTGACTTTATTCCAGTGACAGGGAACGAAGAAATGTCAAACACACAGAAAAGCTGGGACTGGATGGCTCCATTCATCAGAGGAAGATGCAGCAGATTCAACTGGGAATTTGGCCCGTTTATTATATAGAATAGGAGCAAGGAGGTGGGCAGCCAATCTGGATAGGGTGTATCTGTAGGAGAAGAATGTGAGACTACAGTCATCCAGGCTGATGATGTTGCTGTCAGTATTTTCTGCACATGCTGTCAACATCTGTATTTGGACCCGAGGAAGGCTTCGCCATTCCCATGGATCTGAGGCATTGCCATCCTGAATATGGATATGACCATGTCAACAATACACATTCACTCAATACTTCATTGCACTCCCCCACAGAAAAAAAAGTCCAATGCCTTTCTCAGTGCTGACACTTACATTAGAGAGATGCTGCCAGTGTTCCAAATATGAGGACATGCTCTCCAGCCACTGCCAGTCTAACCCTAATGGAGGGTCAAAGCATGATGGTACCTCATTCTACACAGGAACAAACAACTACCACACAGGTGAACATGACCAAGTGCTGCTGTGGGACATCTTTCTGTGGGCAGTGAATATGTATTGTTCCCATTGGTTAATAAATAAAGCTGTTTTGACCTATGGCAAGGCAGGATAGAGCCAGGTAGGAAATCCAAGCAGAGATAGCAGAGATACAGGAAAAGGACAGAGTGTGGGAGAAGCAAGCCCATGGAGCAAGATGCCAGCAGACCAGTAACACGATGGCCACATGGCAAAATCTAGAGTAATAGAAATTTAAGTAGTGAGAGCTAGTTAGTAATAAGCCTGAGCCATTTAACCAAGCACTTTGTAATTGATATTAAGCCTCTGAATGATTATTTGAGACACAACCATGGGATGGGGTGGGACAGAAAAGCCTCTGCTTGTGGAGGAGAAGTGTCCATGTTCCCTGTACACATGTAAAATGCATCTGTGGATCCTACATTTTCAGTCATGCTTCTTTTACATTTTAGTATAGGGGAAATGGAACTAATATGAGGAAAATTAAAGAAAATATCACGCTAAATGGAGTTTTATATTATATTTGTTTCTATAATTGAAGCAATTTGGCTTCCATGATAGGTGTTATTATTTGAAACTTTATTGCTGGAAGCAGAAAAATCACATATTAAAAGTAAACAATTGGGCCCCGTCCCAGGTGTACTGGAAAGAGATCAACCCATTGGGCTGTTAGGAGTGACTCAGTCCAGTGCTAACAGATGAGGACTTCAGACATTCTGCTCAACCTCCCAAATCTGAAGTCATCCATCTGCAAATTGTAGCCTGTACTGTATTTTGCTGGTTCTGGTCAAAGAAAGTTATCAAAGAAAAGAACAAAATCCAATTCACATTAAGAATGTAAAAATCATTAAGCATTTCAATATATATTTTTAAAACATAATAATCAAACTTGCTTTTATTCCTTTATTATAATAATAGTTAAATATATTTCAACTTAGTTCCTTAAATATTAGTTAAATATTTCAACTCCTTCATGAGTATATAGACTCTCTCTTTGCTCTATGATGACACCAAGTGGCCAAGAAAGGGATTCACTTCAGGTAAAGTTGAAGTAAAAAGAACTTCACATTCTCAAGGTGTTATATAATAGGAGAAAACATATATATGACAAACATTTGATGACTGTTCCTGTAGCACATATTACTAAGTGATGGGTTAATGACCTAAGAGCTTCAGCTGGACTGAAAAGAAGAGGAAAGGTGATGTCACTACCAATACTTGTGGGTTGTTCAGTTCTGCTATACTTCTGACAAGAGGATCAACCACCCTCCATAAGTGATATCTATCACCTCAAGAGGTTGGGGGATGATATCTGAGATGGATCTTCTATCCCAATAGTTCCTTCTTTTCTGTCTTATAAAAGCCCAGACCCCGATGCCATACACACATGTCTCTACTTTGGCAGAGAGACTATGGCCCTTCGGTGGTTCTGATTAAAGAACAATTATATTTCTGAAGATGCCTGATGGTTTCTTTTATTTCTACATCACCCCCACCGGTCCTGAACTGAGAGTAAGATCTATATGATCTGAACTAAACATGAATAAAATAACTTAGTGTGTATCTACTAAACAGAGATGTTGGTGAATTAATATAGTTTGCTTTTCTAAATGCTATCTCCAGTATACCCAGTTCATTTGTTCCTCTGGCTATAGTTCTCAAAACTTAGATTTCACATCATTCTATTAATAGGGGAGCCTGAGGAGTGAGAGCAAGAGAGCAATTAGAAGAAAATAAGATTAATTTTGTGCAATTTATTATCTACAGAGTTTATAGATGAATGAATCTTCATGTTATCTTCTCTGTTATTTATTTTAAGTGGCCATCACAAAAAGATCTTATTATAAGACATGGTTCCTTTGCTTAAAATTGCATAGTAATTTATCATCAATGTTCCATAAGACAGCAACAACAGCAACAAAACACTGTTTAAAGTGTAACAACTGAGACATTTTACTGGGCGTTATTTGTAGTAAAATTGTAGAAAAAAAAACATAAAGCAAGGCTTTTATTCACCTTTCTATTCTGATTTCTTACACTTTCTTGTGCACACTTTAAGGTTCTACATTAGTTAGACATTGAATTGTATAACACTTTTTAGGAAGTCAGGCATCTGTAAATTCTTCCAGACTGATCAAGAATAATCTGTTGTCAATGAAAATTCCTGGAAAGAAGCTGTGTCAGCAAAGACTTATTGATTGATTCAGATTTCATTGGTGAGATCAGACTATTTAACTTACCTTGAGCTAGTTTTGGAACCATGAATAAACTATTTTTCCACCTCTGTTGTAAGACCTAACATCTCATGACTAATAGGTAATAACCTTTTGACCACAATTAACTTAGCAGAGCACTGGTTTTCGTCAACCCAAATGTTAAGAATGTTATCAGATAGTAAAGGCTTATTGAAATCTCCCTGAACTTTTCTGTAATCAACTCTCTGCTGTACCAACCAATGTATTTTAAACTTGCCTTGACCTGTCTTGTAAAACTGTAAAGCTTCATGAAACTGCTTCCAAATTGCAACATAAAATTTGGAGCAACCTAAAATCTTTGTTTCTAGATCATAGTCATTCAGAACGTCATTCCAGAAAGTGAGATGTGTTTTGTTATTATTGATATTGTGTGTACTGGTCATATGATCACTAATGTGGCTCCCAAAAATTATAGTTATTTAAAAACTGATTTTTCCACTTCACTAAAAAAAAAAAATCCTTTCAGTAAGTCACAGTCCAATACATGTGTCCACCACCATGTGCTACTAACTGAGGGGTCTGTGTACAGAAAACATAGCCCTCGCCCCTTCGATTACTGCTGGATGGAGATTTTCTGTAGATATTTTCAACTCAGTTTGTTTCCCTATATGTGAGGAAGTCTATCAGGTTGACTTGTAAGAGTGATTAGATTCAGTCAGGTATTATATATCCTGTTCACTTACTTTTTTTTTTTTTTTTTTTTACTTATTGAAAGTTTGTTCTCAATATCCTCAATTATATGTGATTTCTTCTTGTCATTTTTGCTTAATTTATTTTGGGAGTTCTGTTGTTGGATGAATATATTTTATAATTGTCATATGTATATAATATATTGATTCTTTCATCATTATGAAGTATTCTTTAAAATAAGAAAAAATATACCCACTATGCAGATGAGAAAACTAGAATCCATGAAGTATTAGTAAGTTCTCACAACTGTAATTTCATTTTGATCTTTAGATTACTATGCTCAGTTCTATATTCACTTTTCATATTGTATTTTGCAGAGTATTAATTTCATCCACACAATTCAGTAACTGTAAAGTATTGCATATGGATGCTGATCTCAAAATTATTGATGAATTGTGATTTCTGCCATGGAAAATCTTGGAGGCATGATGAAGGTAATTAGTATTTATGAATAATGTGTTGAATTACAAAATTCTAATTTAATTACCTGTCATTCAGAGTTTCAATACAGAATTACGAAGTTATATTTACTAACATCACTCTCAGTCTCAATGTCTTTCATTAAATAAAAAGGCACAGACTCAGAAGGAGAAAAATGAAATGAGAAGTTGACACCACACACCAACAATGAGGCATGAAATAATGACACAGCAAAGAGAAAGCTGTCTTGAAATGAAAAATACATTTTGATTCTCAGTAAAAACTATTTGATGTATATTTCCACTATTAGTTCTGGCCTCAACTTCCATTGCAATAGAAGCCATTTTCTATGAATAAGTGCGTAGTCATTTCTATACTGAATTTTTTCCTCTGGTAATTCAATAGAATTGCTGCCCTTACTCTGCTTTATGGGTTTGTTAAATTGTGCTTCAGTTAGTACTTCACCCATTGGCTTGTATGGTTTGAGTAACTAAAATGGCTTTGAGACATGAGGTTTGCAAATGATAATAGCCAAATTTCGTTTACTAAATAGTTCTATTGTGGATAATCAAGTTGAAGTTATTCCTGTAGACAGGTGTTTTTCACATATGTATGACACTCTCAGCATCTATCTGGACTGCTTTTGAATAATTTACTTCTATGGCTTTTAGTTTCAATTGGATTTTATCAGCCTAATGACTTGGGGAATGGTTATGGTTAACAATAATTCAGAGCTGACCTTTTCAGAATTATCCACTTTTTCACTGGATTCGCCAGCAAGACTTCTAATTGAAATTGTCAGCAACAAAAACATGTTAACTATCAGCTGTTGAGTTACATTTTATTACTATTGTTATTACACTAGATAAATATTTAAACAGCTAAGAAAATCACGGCAAGAGAACAAAATCATCCATAGAAATATGTTATTGTATCCATATAAAATGTACAAATTAATTATCCTTTTTTAAAAAAAATAAGACTATGGGAAAAACTTTAAAATTGCTGTGTTGTCACAGGTTCCGGGTCAGCTAAGATGTAATAAGAATATAAAAAGGTTTGGATTTTTATATAGAAATTGGAAAAGTCAACCACAGCTTCAACTCTAAAATGTGCTTCCATGTAGGACTTAAATTAAGCATCACAAAGTAGTTAAGCCAATGCATGGTAGCTTCCACATATTATTAGGAGGAGGGGAGGAGAAAGAAAGAGGGGATAGGGAGGAGCCTTGGTAAAGAGGAGGAAGAGCCCATGACAGCAAACAGCAGCTGCAGACACTGGTAAAGGGGTGAAACATTTCTTTCTGTTTAGAAATTGAATGGGTTTTATAATATAAAATGTCACAACATTCTTTTGAAACTGTTCATTTTGATTCATAAAATTATTGTAATAAATAAAACATTTTAAGAGTGCTTTGTATTCTTACTATTTTAAGCTCTTATTTCAGTTGCAGACATTGAAAAAGATTGGCTATTAATCCATTTTTATTATTTGAAAAGTCAAAGATGTTTTGTTAGCAAATATAAGTATCTCTTTATGAAATATGAGCTAATTTAATTCAAATTTTAAAAGAATATGCCTGCTTTCTTTGTGTATTTTACCCTCTGGTTCATCAGTTACTTCTGACGTTGTGTCATTAAACTCAGGTCTTGAGCATCTGTGGCAGGTGCTATACCACTGTGTAACATAACTCACCCAATGCCCTCTACTTAAAATGAACTTTGGATGGTGGGCACACTTAGGACATGCTTGCCAATACTCCTTGTTTTCTCATTTCCTATGCACTAGAGTGTGATGACACTATGTTCTGCAAAATATTGTGCACCCTAATAAACTTCTCTGGGGTCAGAGAACAGAACAGCCACTAGATACAGAGGCCAGAAAATGGTGGCACGCACACCTTTAATCCTACCATTCCAAAGGCAGAGATCCATTCAGATCTTTGAGTTCAAAGCCATACTGTAAACAGCCAGGCATGGTGACTCACGCCTTTAATCCCAGGAAGTGATGGCAGAAAGCAGAAAAGTATATTAAGGCGTGAAAACCAGGAAGTTGAACTGGTTAAGCTTCAGGCTTTCAAGAAACAGTTCAGCTGAGATCCAACTGGATAAGGACTCAGAGGCTTCCAGTCTGAGGAAATAGGATCAGCTGAGGAACTGGCTAGGTGAGGTAACTGTGGCTTTTTCTGCTTCTCTGATCTTCCAGCATTCACCCCAATGCCTTACTCCAGGTTGTTTTTTATTAATAAGACCTTCTAAGATTCCTGCTACATCTGGCACCCAACGTTCGTGGTACGAATTCATGAAAAAGCAACTTGTTTGTGTGGCCTTGCAGGCCCCAGCTCAGACCAAGCTGCTTGTTGCCAGTTTTGGTGGCACACTAATAGGATTTACTGAAGGAGGCAGAGGCAAGAGGATTCGGAGTTTGAGGCTGGCCTAGGAGGCTTTCTAAGGAGAAGCTTCGGCCAGGACCGAGCCACAAATGGTGGTAGGACCATGGAGGCAGTGGCTGCTGCTCCATATTGCTGGCTTCTTCTCATCTTGTTGGTGACTGCGGTGATGCTGCTACCTGGGACAAAGGGTTTACTGTTGCTGGTTCAGAGAAGAATTGCCAGGACCATCGTGTTACAAGAGAGCATCAGTAAAGGTCAGTTTGGAAAAGTTTGGCAAGACAAATGGTGGGGAGAAATTGTTGTGAAGATTTTCTCTTCTAGGGAAGAACGTTCATGTTCCGAGAGACAGACGTTTATCAGACTGTGAACGCTCCAAACCACAGAGGAGGCACTAAATAAACAAATAAACATATAAATAAATAAATAAATAAATAAATAAATAAATAAATCTGCAGGGAACCATGACTATGCCTAACAGCAAACTTTGAAATCTTTGAAAGGATGATGGGACCCGCAATAGATGATTCCACATGGAATATGGTAAAGCCATTAAGCTGATTAATACACTACAGAAAGATCAACTTTGGACTACAAACTACTCAGTACAGTTTTGAGATGGCTAGCTGAGATGATCCAGCCTGATAGACTACTTGAGCAAGGACTTCAGGCAAGCCCTGCACTTTCCCATTATGCAGAGACTGGACAACAAATGATACAGCTACCTCTCCCAGGACTTGACAATTAACCCAAAAAAATTCTTTTCAGGATTTCCTAAAGATGTCTTTATCCCCTGAAAGCAGGGAGTAATTTTAAGAAAACAAAGTCCACATTCCCAAGATGTGGGACGGGAGGTTTTGGTTGTTTAATAAATTTTGGATATTCTCATTGTTTACAATGTTTGGTTACAAGTTGTTAATTGTTAATGGTCAGGAAAAAAGCTGAACATGGAGATTAGATTCAGAGGTTTTGTTTAAAAAAAGGAAAAGGTAGAAGAGAATATAGATATGAGGTAGATCATTGACTCTACTCTTAGAAAAAAGATAAAGAAATAATAGGATAAATGGGTAGATCATTGAATCTACTCTAAAAAGAAAAAGGGGAAATATAAAAATGGAAAAATGTAGATTATTGAATCTATTATGAAAAGAAAAAAGAGAATATGGGTATGATAAGATAAATAGGTCAATTATTATTATTATTACTATTATTATTATTATTATTATTATTATTTGGCTTTTTCGAGACAGGGTTTCTCTGTGTAGCTTTGGAGACTATCCTGGAACTCACTTTGTACACCAGGCTGGCCTCGAACTCACAGAGATCCTCCTACCTCTGCCTCCCAAGTGCTGGGATTAAAGGCGTGTGCCACCACTGCCCGGCATAAAAAAGGTCAATTATTAAATCTACTTTTAAAAGGAACTACTTGTTTTAAATAGGATAAGTAATGAAAAATTTTGTCTGAGTTTATCAAATGTTACTGGACTGGGCATTGTTATATATTAATGAAGTTTTTTGTCTGAACCTGTCAAATGTTAATGAACTAAACATTGTTAATGTAATTCTTTACTGTATATATTGTATATACTTATTGTATAGTTTTTCTTGTATTAGTTATAAGCTTTTTTAAATTTTAGACAAGAAAAGGGGAAATGTGGTGGTTTTGTGTTCCGCAAAATATTGTGCATCCTAAAAAACTAATCTGGGGTCAGAGAACAGAACAGCCACTAGATACAGAGGCTAGTAAATGGTGGCACTCATGCATTTAATCCTAGCATTCCAGAGGCAGAGATCTACCTGGATCTCTGTGTGTTGAAGGATACAGCCAATCATGATGACTCACACCCTTAATCCCAGAAAGTGAGCCTTTAATCCCAGGGAGTGATGGCAGAAAACAGAAAGGTATATAAGGCGTGAAGACCAGAAACTAGAAGCTTTTAGCTGGTTAAGCTTTTAGGCTTTTGAGCAGCACAGTTCAGCTGAGAGGCATCCAGTCTGAGGAAACAGGATCACCTGAGGAATTGGCAAGGTGAGGAAGCTGTGGCTTGTTCTGCTTCTCTGATCTTCCAGCAATCACCCTATTACCTGGCTTCAGGTTTGTTCTTATTAATAAGACTTTTTAAAATTCATGCTACACTAGAGAATTATAAGATTAGACACTGCCCACTTTGCATCTCTGTACCTCGAAAACATTCTTTACACTTTGAAATCTGATGCTTTATGTGAAAACTCTTACTCATCCATCCTCTTATGGCAAGTATTTCTCCTGTGAAGAGTTACTGATCTGATACAGATGGGCTTCTTTCAAACTCCACCATACACAGATATTTTTGCCTCTTGAAACAGATGTTACTATCAACATATGTGGCGATACTTTTTTTTCCCTAAAAATCCCTCTTGCCATCAAACAGACTGAACTTTGGCCTGACTTTGCACAGCCAAACTAATAATATTCTTTGTGCTGGATAGTTGTATGTCATCTTGACACAAGCGAAAGTCCAGCTGAGAGAAGACAACCTTAGTTGAGAAAATGCCTCCCTAAGATCAGCCTGTAGAAAAGGACATAGATTATTTTCTTAGTTAGTGATTGATGGAGAAGAGCTCAGCCCATTGTGGGTGGGGTCGATCCTGGGCTGGTGATCCTGGGTTTTATAAGAAGGCAGACTTAGCAAACCATGAGGAGCAAGACAGTAAGTAGCACCCCTCCATGGTCTCTGCATCAGCTCCTGCCTTCAAGTTCCTGCCCTGTTTGACTTTCTGTCCAGGTTTCCTTCAATTGATAGAGATAGCCAGCAGGCACAATGATTTTTAAGTATGGTGTTTCACAGCAATAGACACCTTAACTAAGAAATGTCTTGATATCATTGAAGACTGTACACTCAATCTACCATCCTACTGTCTACTCAGCCAGTTTTAAATTTCATCTGAATTTCAGAATGACTTGGGTTTCCCAAGTAATCATCATTTACAACCTAAGAGAAATCTTAAATTATGTAATATTCTGTGTCCCTGGGCCCATAAACTACAGACAGGAAGATGGCACAGGAGAGAAGTGCTGAATTTATATTTGAGCTTGCTCTTGTTCTAAGCTATGCAAAAGAAAGTCTCTTTCTTCACTCTTTAGACATGTCATCAACAGGACCATCAATGTCTTGCCCCTAGTGCATACACTACTTTCTAATAGATTCAGATCTTCCTATCGCAGCACAGAATGTGAAAATCCAAGATAATTGCATAAAGCTGTTTTTTTAAACATGACAGATGATATTTGATAACATTTCCTGATGGTGGATGTCTGGTGTGAAGAAGGTAACAGGTATGAAAAAATCAGGCATTCACAGAAAATGGCGTGTATGGCAGTTACCTGAAATAATTTCATGGCTGAGCAGTATACTTGGGATAGAAACCCAGAGATAGCAGAACTACAAGATGGAGTCTCCCTCATCTTTCTCATGCTAGGATAACCAAACCTGGAGCCTGTTTGATGACAGAACTGGGTAGTACCAATCTGGTGTCTCTAACTTCTTTCCCAAACACAAATTTCCCAATCACAGCATGCTAACTCACCAGCAAACACACCCAGTGAACAACAAATGCACCCTTGCTGCATTGAAGCTATTGTGAACCACTGTCCTGTGCATGCAGATATGACTTGACAATGCTGCTGCCTTAGGAAGTAACTGAAGGGAAATGAGGCACAAATTAAAAGCCAACGAATACAAGTTGTGCACAGTGGGTATTTCATTATAAATTATGAGAAAAACCATTAAGCTAATTTACTGCACTTTATGTAGATTGGGTAGCTGTTAAGATTTTCCTTGGCCAAGTTTTATTTTAGCTACTGGAATGAATAAAATGCCATAAATGGGAGCCAAAACTCTGAATTCCCATTTAAAAATGATTTCTTCTGCTAATTGTTTTCATGTTCTCAATAATTCACCACTATAAAGCAGTGAGCCCACTGAATTATACAGATGTAATTAGGTTGTTCCTTTAAAATATTTTATGACTCAGTATTTTTATGACTCCAAAAACCTTTATATTGGTTTTCTATAAATCTGCCCTTGGATGAGATTGCATTCTATCTCAGAAAATGAAATTGCACTAAAAGTATATATTCTTTTCCCAAGTTTAAAAGTTAAAATAAAAATGATGCTTTATCATTTAATCAGTTTTTATAAGGTACAAAAACAGAATGATTGTGAAAATGACTGACTATATGTAGACTGCCAATGCCTGTAACACTATCATGATTAATTAAACTAGGAAAATTGCTGTAAGTATAGATAATAGACATTTCTAAAATTTTCTGGAAACCACAGTGTTTCAAATACTATCATCATAAAAATTTTAAATATATCTGGGCATGATAGCTCATGCCTTTAAATCTCAGTATTCTGAAGACAGAGCCGGGTGAATCTTTTCAAGCCCAACCTGGTTGACTTAATGAGTTCTAGGACAGCCAAGACTATACAGTGAGATCCTATGCCTAAAACAAACAAACAGATGAACAACAATTTTAAATGTTATTACATACTTCAAACATTATACACACACGTCATTTCAAAGTGGGTTCTCAAATCATCTCTCTTGGTTTCCATATAGTAAAGTTACATCTCTGTTCTATTCCAGGTTCTTCCAAATGTTCCCAGCAGAGGAGCCATCAAAGCATCCTTAAGTACAGAATTGTGGGTAGGTGTTCCTTATAATTGGTACTGCAGCCTTAAAAGTAAGGACTCCTGTCCATCCCCAGTCAAAACAAAGCCACTTTGCATAAAACTTCTTCTACTAACTTGGGAAAAGGAAAACTACATTTTTTCTCCAAATGAATCTAATGCCTGTGCTTAACTTGTTGGCATCTCACATATTGTTGTATCTACTGTTGTTCTTTCCCATATTCTCTCCAGATGATCAGGAACACACATGCATTTTGCTAGACCTGAGGCTTAGCACTTCTTACATTCAGATAAAGTGTGAGAATCATGACAGCATCATGTAAAATCAACTTTCTCAATTTTATTAAGTCCTCTGTTGTCTTTCTTACCAACCACAGCAACTCAATCACTACATTTCATTGCAAGTTAAAGCCAAAGTAAAAATTATTTCCAGTTCTTCAGACTCTAAATAAATACAGCTTGGACTGATAAAAGTCAATTTAACAAAAAGTAGGGCATTTGAGTGTTCATGATGTTGATACCCATGCTTATCGGTTTGGGTTTCAATGACACAGCTGTGAATTGTTTCAAAATGCACATTTCTGTAACAGGAGCTTTAACTGTTATTAGCATACTATTTTGTATTCAGAATTTTTTCTTTTTTTTAAATTTTATTTTATTTTACAATACCATTCAGTTCTACATATCAGCCACGTATTCCCTTGTTCTCTCCCTTCCTGCCCCCTCCCCTTTCCCCCAGCCCATCCCCCATTCCCACCTCCTCCAGATCAAGGTCTCCCCCAAGGACTGAGATCGACCTGATAGACTCAGTCCAGGCAGGTCCAGTCCCCTCCTCCCAGATTAAGCCAAGCGTCCCTGCATAAGTCCCAGGTTTCAAACAGCTAACTCATGCAATGAGCCTAGGACCTGGTACCACTGCCTAGATGCCTCCAAAACAGATCAAGCCAATCAACTGTCTCACCTCTTCAGAGGGCCTGATCCACTTAGGGGCCCCTCAGTCTTTGGTTCATAGTTCATGTGATTCCATTCGTTTGGCTATTTGTCCCTGTGCTTTATCCAACCTTGGTTTCAACAATTCTCGCTCATATAAACCCTCCTCTTTCTCACTAATTAGAATCCCAGCACTCCACCTGGGGCCTAGCTGTGGATGTCTGCATCCAGATTCCTCAGTCCTTGGATGGGGTTTCTGACACAACTATTAGGGTGCTTGGCCATCCCATCACCAGAGTAGGTCAGTCCCAGCTGTCTCTCGATCTCCCCCAAGATCCAGCTATACCACTCTTGGGCATATACCTAAGAAATGTATTCAGAATTTTGTGAATTATTTCAATAATAGCTACTTCCTGTATTTTATGATAGTGATATATCTTCTACCATTTAAATAAGTAATTTTAAATGTTCTATGACTGTACTCTTTACTTTTTAGATGTCATAAAATGGACTTAATACAAGATAACAGACAGTTTACAATGTGTGAATTATGATAACCGTTTGTCATTTTAATTTCCTCTGTAATAACCTTGTATATTATTTTATAAATAGAGTCTTGTAGATTTCCACTCTTTGACAATGTAGTTTTCCTTTGACAACCATTTCTGTGTGTTGTCTCTTATGGTTTGCTGTTCAATTTGAGAGCCTGGTGTCTTGAGGGAAAAAATTCTATAGACTGTAAACCTTTATGATGACAATCTCCCAGAATCGTCATTGTGAGTGTATAATGAACTCTCATAAAGTAATACTTCAAAGAAAAGATAAAACTCCTTGTTCTGTTCCACATTGTAAGCAGACCCTGCAGCTCCCTTTCCCCAAGTGTTTTAGTAGTGATCCTACAAATTTGCAGGTTTTCAAATCCTTCAAGGGATTTTGAAATGTATTATTACCATTAAGCAATTTTATCTGAGCATAATATATACGAAAGTATAAGCATTTGAAATAAGCATAATAGCAATTTTTTTAACACCCAAATGTATTATAGGTTTATTAGATTCTTAGCAATGTTAGTGATGGGAGAATTCTCATTTCCTTTAAATGTTCTCAATGATCAAAGAGATATATAAAACTTAAGTATCTTTTAAATCCCTCACCCACTTTGAGGAAATAAGAAATTGGATGTCTGAACACTTTCCTGGAGAGGGAATTGTGCTAAAAGAGTACTCTACTGACTTAAAGAATTTGAAGGATGGTGCATGCATCTCCATACAAGAGTAAAGCAGAAGGAGAAGGGATGGTAGATTAAATAAAATTGTTAAATTTGGTGTGGCATTTCAATATCACTCTTTGATAAATGCAAAGGGTGCAAAGAACCTTAAAAAAAAGGTCAGGCAGACAAGATACCTCAAGAAAAAGAATGTAGGAGTGAGGCAGAGGCGAGGTATGATGTGCTTGCTAGGGAACTGTTAAACAGAGGATTCTGAGTGTTTCCCACTTACGTGACCGACACTGCCACATCTCTAGAGAGTGATGGTGTTTCTGGAGAAACCTGCACTGATGAGAAATACCAGCTTTAAATGCCAAGGTCCTGGCCAAGAGCATCACCTAAAAACCTTACTGCATACCATACTACTTTTCACCATGATACAACACTCTGAAGCTACTCTTGGTCAGCAGGACAGGAGAATAGAGAGATGGGAAAGAACCCGGTTACTTCGTACTTGTGGACTCTTACAGAATCTGACCCACATGGGCAGGTAGGGAAGACAGGCCTCAACATGGAATAACCAGGGCCTTAATGGGAATTCACATTGTTTTAAATATTAAAAATTATGATGAACATTTTAATACTTTAAAAATTAAAAAAAAGTTCTGGATCCTGCTTAAGTTTCTCAAGAAGTAGAGGAAAATCTGTTATCACAGAGTGAACTTAAAATGAAATTAGAACAAAACTAAACTCACTATTTTGTCTCTCAGTTTTACAAAATTATAGTAATAGTCCTGCCTCACCAGAGGGCAACAATTTCACAACAGCATCTGTCTGAGCTGCCCACATTTTCAGAGAGTCTGACATTATTTGCTACAGGCTTGACATAAGCAATGTCGTGTGGTTTTGATTCCAGGTACATTACACTTTTACAAGAATTCATTCCTCAGAAAAAGGAAGCTGTGGTCTCATAAGCATGGAAGACACTTAGTTTAGTGATACCAAATTTTAAAACAGCTGGGAGAAGGATCCGAAACAGTAGCATACCACAAAACCTACAGTCATTCTCAGGTGACAGAGAAATAGTACCAATCGATGTTAACATCCCATTAAGCCGGCCAGCAAACCAGAGAATGCATTGTCTGCAATGTGAAGCACTCCTCTAGAGACTTGGCCTTAGTAGAATAAATAAAAGGGGGTAAATCCTTCTATTAATTCAGTTCCCTCAGACCATTGATAGGAATTGTAAAGTCAGTTTCCTGAAAATAACAAGAACTTTGAAAAGCAGTCTCTTGTAGATGAATCAATGCAATATGCTGCAATGATCAGTTTTAGAAAATTAGGTATATGGAGGAAAGTAAACTAATTAGTATCCGGAGTGAATTGACAAGAACGTCTGTTATGAATTCAAAACAGTTGTTTCAGATGAAAACAAGCATTAAATCTAGAGGGGAAGAGTGGCAGATAGTATGTGGCTTTCTTTAAGGATACAATGAAAATGAGTCCCTAGTTTATAACTATAGACCAGCACTCCAGAGAGAAGCAGTGTGTATCATTCATGGCACATTTTGGTCATGATAAATTTGTGTACAAATGTGCCAAAATACACTGGCTAAGTATATCATTAGATTTTAAAATTATTAGGAGAATATAATATTTCATTTACTCATGGAAGCATTATATATATATATGCTTATGGAACTGTTATCACTGATATTACCATATGTTGGAACATATACAAGATGAGCTTTTCAGGGTTATGGGATACAATGCACTAGTTCTGTTTCCTTAGTATAGGCTTCAGGATCTCTTGTGGATACCACAACTTATCAATGCTGAAATACTTTATAAAAACAAACTGTGTGTAGTGTGCATAGAGTCTGTACATGCTATCCTCTATGCTATCAAGGATCTCTGGATTACTTTTAAGTCTGATTTCAATTAAAGTGCTATGTAAATTGTTACACTAAATTGTTTAGAGAATGAATAATGACAAGGAAGAGATTTTTATGTGTTCTATATAGAAACATTTTTTTTCCCTAAATTTCAGTCCATGGTTAGTTGAATCAGTATAGTCCATGGGTGCTGACTGTTAAATGCACATTTCCTGGGAAGCAAATGCTGACCCTTGGGAGGGATATCTTGGACAGGTAAAAAACTCAAGAGCAAATGAAGGGTTAAATACATTAAGTGCATCTGTGCGAGAGAAAAGAAGAGTTCCCATGGATTTCCTCATACTCAGAAAATCCTGACAGGGACTAGAGAGATGGCTTAGTGGTTAAGTGTACTTGCTGCTATTCTAGACAACCTGGGTTCCATTCCTATCACCCATATCTGAAGACTTAGGTCCTCTGGAGATGCACCAATTGCTCTTAACTGCTGATCCGTCTGACCAGGTCCATGAATGATTATCATGGCTGTGCTATCTGGTTTGAGGTGGATTGCTTCATCAGAAACCATGAACAATGCTGTTTAAATCGCCATTATGTTCCAGAAGGGTGATAAACTAATTTGCTGTTAATGTGTGATAGCACATTCGTGCATGTGGTTAATAATAGACAGCTCAAACAACTTTGTTACTGAGAATACTGAACTGAACAGGAAAGTGTTTTCGCAAAGCGAAGTAATAAAATTGATGAATCTGTTAGTCTGTTTAGATGAAGGTCATGAAAGACCATTTCTATCACTACAGAAGAGAAAACATATTTCAAGATAATATTTTTAATATACACTAGAGAGCATGTGTTCTAACTTGGTAATAAAGATATTGACTCCTGAAATGGTCGACTTTAGATGATCCATCTGTGTGCAGGAGATTAGGAAGTATGAGTTTCTATGGACTCAAAGGATTATTCTAGGATAATTTTATGTTTGATAAAGCAATATCATGGAGAAAATATATCTGCATTTCAGTGAAGTATGAGATTTCTGAAGGTATGAGATGGAAAATTCATTTCTGGGTCAGAAATTGTTGAAATAGATTTCAAATTGTTTTAGCAATGTTTAGCCCTGAATTAAAGGAAGCCTAAGATAAATAAGAAGGATATCCAGCAATGGTGTGTATATTGTCTGGAGTCCCGAATGTATCATTTAATATCAAAACTGCCTCTTTTAACTTGGGTGGGGGCTTGACACATGAACTGTGAGCTCCTGAAGTAAGAGGTGAGAGTAGGGAAACCCTGAAACTGCCCAGAAGACAGGATCTGCTGCCCTGTGAGAACCAACTCAGACACATTTCTACTTCCATGTGTGTAAAGACCCTGGTAAACGCAATTCTTACCAGACTCTCCTGATATTTTTTTTTTTTTTTTTGGTTTTTCGAGACAGGGTTTCTCTGTGTAGCTTTGCGCCTTTCCTGGGACTCACTTGGTAGCCCAGGCTGGCCTCGAACTCACAGAGATCCGCCTGGCTCTGCCTCCCGAGTGCTGGGATTAAAGGCGTGCGCCACCACCGCCCGGCTGGACTCTCCTGATATTAATGCCTTGTCTTTACAGTGTAACATGTTAGTTCCCCATCAAAGATAAAATTGAAAAAGAAAAAAAAGAAAAGAAACAACAGTACTGAACTAATCTCACTAAGGAATCTTACCACACAACAGCAGTACTATAGATTCACAGATTGATTTAGACAGATACTTTGGAGATAGTCCTGTGAGTTCAGGTTTCTTTCTCAATCATTTGGCTATTTGATTTTCTGTAATAACAACTCTAGAATACTCCTACTCCCTCAACTTCCCTGAAGTGATATATTGAAATAAGCTTGCTAAGTACTGCTTCAAGGCTCTTCAAACTTCCATCCACAATAACCATATCCATATGGCTGTCTGAACCTATACACACATACACACATAGTTAAACATTAGATTATACTTTTACAAAAAAGTTTGCTGGAGTTTGGGGAGATGTCTCAGTGATTAAGATCATTGGCTGGTCTTCCGGAGGACTTGCCTTCAATTCCCAGCACCCACGTGACAGCTCACAGCTGTCTGTAACTGCAATTCAAGGTTATCCAATACACTCATATGGACATACATGCAGGCAAAAACACAAATCACATGAAAAAAAGAGGGGGGGGGAATGTTACTGCTGATAAAAGGAAGGCATGGTGCTGTATACCTTGGGTTCCTGCATTTAGAGGCTGAGGTAGGAGGCTTACAAGTTCAAGGCCAGCCTGAGATACACTGTCAGACACTGTCTTGAAAATAAAACATAATTGTGTGTGTTAAAACATGCCCAGGGGGTGGCGGTGGTGCACACTTTTAATCCCAGCTCAGGAGGCAGAGCCAGGAAGATCTCTGTGAGTTCAAAGCCAGCCTGGTCTACAGAGCAACATCCAGGACCGGCACCAAAACTACACAGAGAAACCCTGCCTCAAAAAAAAAAAAAAAAAAAAAAAAAAAAAAAAAAAAAAACCTTAAATTTGCTGGGGGTGTGGTGCACGCCTTTAATCCCAGCACTCAGGAGGCAGAGGTAGGCTGATCTCTGAGTTCGAGGCCAACCTTGCCTACAGAGCAAGATCTCTCCAAAGCTACACAGAGAAACCCTGTCTCAAAAACAACAACAAAAAAAAAACCACAAACAAAAACAAAAACAAAACAAAACAAAAAAAACATGCCAGGACTGCTGTTTAGATTATTTAAGTAATGGTGTCCTGAATGTAATATACATGACATGACACCTGAAGAAGAATGTGAATGTAACTTTAGCTTTAGCCCTCTTCAAGGATGGATTTTTACACAGCTGCTTATAATCTAAGGTATTTGTGAATATACTATTTAAACAAAAGTGATCACAAAGGTAGCATAATGCTAGAATCAGAAAATTAGCAGTATCTATTCTAGCATATAATTTTAATTTTACAACTGCAGGTTTCAAAAGCACTTTTATTATTAGAATAATTGAAAATAGTAGTAAAGCTATCATCTCCCATTAAACATAATGCTGCAATCAGTGAATGATCTTGACGTCTCTATTTCTGCTCTGCTTTAAGATAGACAGGCAGATTGTACTAAACTAAATTCACAAAGAGAAATATGTAAGACTTACCAAAGAAGAGCCTCCCCTGAAGGGGAGTGGAGACTGGGGGTGAAAAGTGCAAAACTCCTCAAGATTCCCCTGAAGAAGAAAATGGGGACACCTTTAATCCACATCTGTGAGGACTATGTGTTCCAAGTCTAAATGAGTAATTACATTAATGGTCTGGGCATATTTACAGACTAATGAAATTGAAAAATTATTGTTAATAACTCATAGTATGTAATGTGAGTCTATCTTAGTTATTTCATGTGAGGTAATACCCCTCACAATATTGAAAGATTATGCATTATCCTTAAATATTTCTCTGTTCTATATTGCCATGCTATAGGACAAGAATTTCTTGAGTGACTATAAAACTATTTTCTGTCACTGAAAAATAATGTAATTTGTTAAAACATACTTTGAGTTTTCTGTGTGAGCTTTGGAAATCTGTTTTTGATTTTCTGGATTTCAATGGGAAGTAAAGATGTCAGACTTTCCCCTAATATTTGCCATTGATTATCCAGAAGCTTTCTCCCTGAAACATGAAGCATCCATCCATTAAATTGTGATGATTATCTGCAGACTTCTAGTTCCATACTCAATTTATTGCAATATATTTGGAAAGTTGACCCCTTTTATGGTAACAGTATAAAACACTGAGGCCACAGCCTAAGTCAACAATGTGTATAGAAAGTCCTCCATGCATATGAAGAAAACACATGCAAATCAGTGCCTGAATATTTATCAAATAAGAAAAGAACAATCATCTACAATTCAACAAGCTCACAGAATGTGCTATATTTAATGGCAGAAGGTCAAACTGAATGGCAGAGGTAGTCAGAACAAGATAGTCACTCAGGCTGGCCATTTGCATCTGAATGCAAAAATACCTTGGACAGTTTCTACCCATCTTTGAGCATGAAGTTCAGGCCTCCATCATGACTGTCCCATGTTATTCCTCACCATGCACACCTAAACCTCTTGCATTTCTTTCTTCTAGAAGTTTCTCTCTCTGTAAAACTGTTCCTACTTCACTATCTCTAAACTTGTGGGAGCCAACAGAACTTCTGGGTCAGTTGATCACATCAGTTTATTTATTACTAACATGCATTTCATCTGTTTTTCATTTCTCATATGTTATGAGCCTTATTTATTCTACAAATTTAGTCCAGCCATTTCTTTCTATTTTCTGTGTGAGCTCAAACTTTTGTCAAACTTGGATAGTGAGTTCAAACTCCACTACATCCTGAGTTTTAGGCCACCCCTCAATTGCTTGTGGGAGTGAAAACATGTTGCACTCTTTTATGTTGTATTTGTTTAAATCTGTGAAGCCGTGTTACTTGGACTGTCTAAAACACATAAATGGTCTAATATAGAGGTTAACTGCCAATATCTAGGCAGGAGAAAGGGTACACGGGGCTGTCAGGAGAGAGAATAAATAGAAGGAGAAAAAGAAGAAGGAGGAATGAGAAAGGAAGGAGAGAGGACACCAGATTCCATCCACCCAGCTATCAAGCTAAGGCTGGGCATTCATAAAAAACAATAAGTCTCTGTGTGATTTATTTGGGAGCTGGGTAGTGGGCTCCCCAAAGAGTAAAGAGTAAAACAACAACAACAAAAATGCTTATTAAGTTGAATTCCCATGTTTATTTTGAATAGCTGAAGCATGTGAACACAGCATATAGTTCACATATATGTGAACAGATGAGGTCAGTAAATCTTGAGAGTAGTTTGAGTACTTTTGTGATATAAAAATCACATTTCCCTAATCCAGCCCTTTATGTTTCAGGAAATAAAGCACTATTTAGTGATGGTTGTAGGTAAATTTATGCATGGTTTATCCTAACCGTTTCTTTTCAGAGGGCCAGTAACAACTTTTCAGATTATTGAGGAAACAAGCATGTTCAGATTTGCAGCCCTCAATTTTTAGATAGAGGGAGCTGATAGTACCTTTGATTTTTAAGGCTTAAAAAAAAGGCTTTCAAGCAAATGAAATACTGCACAATGTTACATGACCAACCTTAAGAATTTCCATTGCTTTCCTCTGGTATTTGTAGCTGTCTTTCCAATGGTTTCTTTTTATTTTCTGTCTTGTTACAATGTTTACATCTTCTGGCAAATTTTTATTTGTTTAATTTTAGCTTTCCTTGATACCAGATGCTTATAGACACACAAGCAAGCATATGTGTTAAGAAACACTTTGTTAACCTTATTATTCTCATAAGACATTACTGTTACAGATTTAGAAGCCAGTTCATCATTCTTCATACGCAGTAGTTATTTGAAAAGAAAATTGCCAAGAGGATTAAGGTTATAAATTAAATTTTATCCCATGTGTCTCAGTTAACTGTCACTGTCAAAGTAGTGGTAGCCAAGAGTCACCTGAGAATGAGATCTTAATTATGGAATGGTCAAGATCAAATTGACCTGTGAGAATGTCTCTGGAGGATGGTCTTGATTGAGAACTGAAATGGGTAGAGGTAAAATCAAAGAATGATGTGAACAGATTACATGTGTATCATCTAATAAATCCTACAATAAAAGATATGCATGACTTTATGTTTTTATGAGTGTAAGGCCTCAGGGTTCATGGTTAGTTCACTGGTGGGGTACACTGTTATAGTACTGTCACAGACTCCTATCTCATGATCTCACCTTTACTCATCACTCAGAACTGTTTCTCTTCCCTATTTCCTGTCCAGAAGATGGCCAAATTGAATCTAGCTGTGTATCTCAAATACTCTCAAATCTGAATCCTGTTGTTTCAAGCCTCTTCCAGACTCACTATTCCACAAACTGTCAATTCCTGATCACCTACTAGTTCATTTCTTCCAATATAAATTTTGCTCAACTCAGACATTGACTTCTTTATGAATGAATTCCTAATCTATGGGCTTTTTACTATCACGTTTGACCTGTGCCGTCATTGACCTGTGCCATCATTTGTGTTTCAAAAGCAGGAGGCAAAAGTGTCTGTTTAAATCATCACCTGGAATAGGCTTCACTTTGCTCATCATCCTTTCAGAATTCCTCTGGCCTGCTGCCCTTCAGAGAAATTCAACACAAATCTGACAGTGCCCCATGGCTGCTCACCAACCCCCAAATACATGTGGTAATAGTATTTTGAAGAAGCACACTAATTTCCTAATTAGTGACATCTGTTTCCTAAGGCCTCTTCAGAAGGCTTTCTCCTTAACATCTTCAACTTAAAAACAGTAGCCTGTTGACAGCTAAGTGGTAACCAGTGTGTTAACTCACTGCACTTTTTTTCTCAGTAAGCTTGGATGAACATTCTAAGGGCCATCAACTTAATGAGCACACATTTACCATTCTCATGGGGAGTGTGCTAGCCCATCATCAAATGGGCAGAACACTTAGGTGTCATATAGGATTAGGAAACACATGTACCCTGAACATGCATGAGCACTGACAGAATTCTACCAACTGCCAAAATATGTATCTAAACGGAAAACTGATATATTCACTTAAAAATTTAAGGGTGATTCACTCAACCAAGTTTGCCATAGAATTTGACTAATGTTTGCAACAATTTTATCTCTGTTGGCAACCCTGTTACTTGTCTTATGAAAACATACAGCATTGAACTTTAACTTTAGTATCTAAATTCCCTTTAAAGGAAATTTAGAAAATTAAAGAAAATTTAAAATATATTTTAATACACCATCTTAAAATAATAATTATAGCAAGGTGATATATACAGCCCTGAAATCATAATCTTATTTATACAAGGAATACTAATAGGAGTTGGCAAGTTGGAACATATGATAAAATGGAATAGAAAATGTGAGTGAAATTATCACCTTTACCCTTTGGTAAAACCTTATCAAAAAAAAAAAAACCTCAGAGTAGTGGAAAAAATGAGATGAACATTTTTGGTTCAATTATTAGTTACAAATGAATGCATCAATGACCAGAGCATGTGCATGTTGAGAATCTTGCAATAGGAATTCAGTAAGGTAGATTTTATGCATTGAGGATGTACCTTCAATTCAATAGGCAATCCTTCTAACATTAGTCCAACGTTTTATATACAGTAATAGAGCAGGCATGGTCTTAATCTCTTACTCCTTATTCCCAGTATGCACATAGACAAATCATTGCAACCCAATTGCCATTAAGGAGATTATGGGATGCAATCCCTGCTCACCCATCCTTCTTTGTTCCAAAATAAACTTTAGGGACCCTGTCCATTTAACAGACTGTCCAGCACTGTTTGTAGAACCAACAGGTAGTGTTTCAGCTGCCAGAGGGTACAAATTTGGGCACACACTTCGAGATCTTTTAAGAGAAAAAATAGTTTTCACAGTAGGTTAATAAACTACCTTTTGGGGACCTAAAAAGGTAATTACAAAGATAAGTATGTTGGATTTCAGAATAACTAGTTCAAGTCCTTGGACTACCACTTTCTAAGACAGGGGGTTGGGGAAGGAACACATTCCTTCAGTGCCTTCTTAGTATGGACTGTTACAGAATTCGCCAATAGTAAGAAATAGGTGGAAAACTTGCATTTGTTTATGCACTCAAAAAGTAAGCTTTTTGTGAGTTAGTCATGGGGCAAAATGGCTTTACTATTTTTTTTTCTAGTGCAAGGAAATTTTCTTTTAAAGGTAATAGGAAAAAATGAGAAAAGGAATCTTATAAAGAAAGTATTAAATGAAAAATGTAATTGAGCTCTGAAAGCCCTCAGTATTAAATGTGTTTAATCAAATTGAAATGGATTCTTCCATCTCAGTTTCACACAAAGTGCAAAATGCACTGTGGGAAAATTAGATAATTGGTTTAAAACCTATTACTGTACAACTCCACCTTCTTGCAAACCACATTTACTGTAGCATGGGTGAGACTGATTTTCTTTCACAATTTCTGTTTGTTTTGAAGAGTGGGGCATTTAAAAGCATTTTCTTTTTAGTAGATACATAGCAACCTTTCTGAAAATTAACAATGCAAAAAAATACAGCTCATTTTCACAATAAATGCCTTCTCTTTGTAGAAAAAAGTATTTAAACATTTCACAGAATCATATTGTATAACTGTGGAAAGAACATAGCTTTTAAAAACAGCTATTGTAAATTATATTTATTCTGTCTTACCCTCACAAAAAAATTGTGGCTTGCAAATAATGTGGTTATATCTAAAGACACTGAAAATAAATGAAAGCCTATCATCAAACAGTTTTCAGTATTAATTTGAAATTGCTAAAAATGAAATAAATAGACATGTGAAACTTATGGAATTAGAAAAACACAGCCAAAAAGAATCGGCTTCTATTTCTTATCTGTAGAAAATAGTTTTGCCAGGTCAATAAGCCACTTATGGACCTTAAGTAAGGTAACTGCAAAGATAAGCATGTTATATTTCAGAACAACTATTTCAAGTCCTTGATTTACTACTGCCTAAAATTGAAGAGTGAGAAACAAATATTTCTAACCTTTGTTACTTGTTAAAGATTTAATGTAACCAAAAGTTGTAAATTGAATTTCATCTACACTCTGGGTGTCGCTAGTATGAATATGTCGTCAGCAACTTTACGTCACTGAAACTATACATTTTCCTTTGCTAGAGGATATGCATGAAATGATTGAACAATTTAAATACAATTTTGACACTCAGGGCAAGAAGAAGTTTTTGTTTGTTGTTTTTTTTTTATATATGTTTCTGTAACTAAATCTAGACCGTAACTCATTAGCAGCTACCTTCTCTGAGAATCCTAAATATATTGGATAACCTCATCTGTTCACAGCAAGATCATATTCGCTTTAAAAGCACATCCCCAATGACAGCATTTTTACTGGAACGTCTTGCGAGCTAAAGTAAAGCAGCGTCTGCAGGATTGCACACAGTCCTCAGAAGTATTTCTGCTTAGAAGCAGAGTGACAATGAATAATGGGAAGACACAGGGCAATACTCTCCTGGGATCGCGGTAGCAGAGGCAGCAAAATGCTTAAACTTCCTACTGCTTTTCCCAGAGATTTAAACACCAGCAAATAAGGCCCTGTGGGCACATAAAAGATAAGTGCAAATTTAACCCCCTTTTCACCTGCGCACCTGGCACTGGGTCATTTTCCTGGTGTAATTCAAAGCTTGTTCCATTTCTACCCCACTGCAAAATGCTTGTGAGCAATCAGCATAAAGAGACACAGGTAGATGGAAGCCTGAGATGCATCTTCAAGGTTGATTAATCTATTAAACACTCTCTATTCGAGCATCTTAGATTGCCCAATTTGTTAAAGAGAGATTTTTATAAAACAGCAGTGAAAGAAGCTGATTGTACAGACCATTTTCTGGTAACCCAGGCTACTCTGTTCCTCACTCAAGGGTAGAGTTCTTAACTCTTCACTGATGTTTGGATCATTATCACAGCCTCTGGGGAAGGAAGAGGCAGAACTATTAGCAGGACCACTGTATGTTAGTACTGATGAAGGAACTTATGGAAAGGTTGCTATTTTTGCAAGATCAAATACAGAAGATGGAGATCCCAGATGAGAGAAATCTGAACAGCAGGAAGCCTGAGTGTATGTCCTGTACAGATATTGGACGAGCAAAGCTCTATGTGTGTTAAACTCAGAAACTCAGGGCCAAAGCAAACTGCCTTTGTGCATACAACCTTGTGCAAGACAACATGAAAGTCACATTCTTATCCAAAATTTGAAATGCTTGATGACATTTTATAACAAACAGAAATCAAGTTTATGAGAGCCCATAGTTTTACTTAATATGGACATTATTCAGGAAGATTTTGGACCCAACTTCATGTCCCTCATATCTCAAAAAAAGTAGGGAGGTGGGAGTTTGGGGGGAATTGGGGAAGGTGAAGGAATATGATGGAAATATATTGTATGAAATTAATGAATAAGGAAACTATGGATTTGAAATAGCACAAAGATGGCTATATAGAGAGTTTGGAGAGAAGAAAGAATAGAAGAACAATGTAATTATATATAATCTCAAATACCAAAGATAAAAAAGCAAAAATGTAACTACATGTATGTTAATAAACTAGATTGATACTATTTGAGCAAAAAAGTTATTATATTAAAATAAACTTCAAATTAAATAAAACAGAAAAGAAAATAAAGATTTTGGATCCCCACAACATATAAACAGTTGACATGCTTAGCAGACTAGGAAAGAGAAGACATTGTGTCTAAACTGGAGATATTTAAAACCTAACTTTGGAATTAGCATAAATCAATACAATTACTTAGTAGATACTGCTGGAACCCAGTTAACTTTTCTTCCCTCAAATATTAGAAAAAGTTAACCTTCAAGTCATTACACAATTTTAGAAGCATGGGACTACAGAAAATACGAAGTTTTCGGGCTGCAGATTAAAGACAATATTAGTAATTAATTTTACTGTTTTTAATTTTAGTATAAAAAGTATTGTCCATGATGGCATTCTCATATATAATCTGATCTGATAATTTTCCACTCTTCTCCCACCTGTCAAACAGATGCTGGCCACATGTTCCTGCACTTCCTCATTCTCCAGTACCATAAGACAAACAAATTTATGTTATTTTTCAAATTAGCTTAAAAAGCAGTTTTTCTTAGAATTTCCACACATATTTAATCTTGGTAGACCCTCCTCTCTGCTTTCTTTTCCCCAAACCTCTGTCCAATCCTGGCTTATACATTTATACCTTTGGTATTCCTCCTTTTAATTTCCTATCACATACATTGTGTTGCCCTCCACGGCCTCTTTCCTTAAAGCCTTGTTCTTCTCCTCTCATGAACGCTTTCATTTTTATTTTCCTGGAAAATTACATACATACACACACACACACACACACACACACACACACACACACACACACATATACACACAGTCCTACACATAGACACTTACGTACAAATGAGAAATTAGTATCCAAACATGAGAGAGAGAATGTACTGTTTGTATTTTTTAGCCTCTGTTATCTCACTTGTTTCCTGAAATTTTATAGTCTCATATTTCTTTAACACTGAGTAAAATTCCATGTGCACATATAATACATTTTTATTTTCCACCCATGTGCTGATGTACACCTACCTGGTTCTGTTTCCATCTGAAGGAGAACATAAGTTTTGATCCTAGTTCTCTGATGAGTTATGCACCAGATTAGTCACAGAACCAGCGACTTCAGGTAAACTCAGTATATACCACTCACACAAAATGCCTCCTTTTTTTCCCCAAGGTGTTCCCATGTTATTGAAAGTCCTTTAAAAATGATAGCATGAACTTTAATGACTGAAAGGAGAGCAAATTACAGTAGTAAAGGAATTTTATCTCCTGCCAATGTACCTTCCTGTATCTAAGGGTTAACAAGAGTTTTCATGAACCTCTAAAAGTCTGCATAATGTTGTTCAAATACATGAGTGCATTTTTATAAAATGTTTTTGTCACTTAGATTTGCAATTCATAATGTCTCATGATCTCACATGAGAAAATGTGGTAATGCTGTTCATGTGGATAGTAACAAGTCATAAAGAGACCAGAAAAGGTGACATGGGTGCCTGAAAGAGGTATCTTAAGTAAGATTTGAAACACCACTGCAGAGCCTTCCTTCTTCATCCTGATTGGATAAATCTGCATACATCTGCAAAATTTTAAAGTTCATTTTGCCTTTAGTAAGACAAATATCAAATGTTTTTGTACACATAATGAACTGTGCTTTTAAAACACAACTATGCATAGTGTATTGGCAGGAACAGTTCCTAAGAAATGCACCATTGGACAGTTTCATGATAGAGTGTGTTTGTGTTTAACAGAGTAGTTTAAATGACCCCCATATCCTTGTAGAAAGATAATATGTGCAGTCTGATATATACCATAATATACTTATGGAGTAAGTAGCTGTTTTTTGACCAGAAGGTAAGAAAGTTGTAATTTAAATTATCTTTCTGATTGGATTACTGGTTATTTTCATACTTTGTAAAACAAGAACAAAATATCAGATTGTTAATAAAAAAGCTTATGTCTCTTCAGAGAACCCTTAAAGTGAGGTAGTCAGCCCCAGAAATGAAATGCCAAGAAAGGTGGTAGGAATGTGTGTTCCCACTTTTAAGACATCTTTAACACACCAGAACTGTGTGTGTTAGGAAAAAAAAAAGGTGTGTTAAAATGTTTAATTAAATAGTGCTATGATTGTATAATAAAGATGGTAAAATAAATAAATCATATGATAATATTTTATTTGTGCTGAAATGTGGTGATCTTTTATTTGTGCTTTAATAAATAAAGCTTGCCTGGAGAATCAGAGGGAAAAGAAAGCCATTTTAAGTAAACAAAGAAGTCAGACAGTGGCAGCACATGCCCTTAATCCTATCACTTAGCAGGCAAGATCTCTGTGTGTTCACAGTCACACTAGGGAACAGAACCAAGCATGGTGACACATGCCTTTAATCCAGTTCCAACCATAGAGGTCTGGAGGTCTGTACAGACAGTCAGAAAGTGACAGAGCTATGTAGGAAGAGGAAGTGATGTAGCTAGACAGAGAGCAAATCAGATGGCAGAACAGCAAGGCATATAAACCTGGGTAAACAGGAAGTTGCTAGAAGCAACCCAAATTTTTGGCTCCATGTTTTTTTATTTATTAAGACCATTTAGAAATTGGTCTACAAAATCATCAAATTTAAGATATATGAATTATATCACTGAAATTTTCTTCTAACTAAAAGAAACAGATAAAGAAGTTACTGTTAAAATTGTTTATATTGCCTCCAGATCACAAGAGAATGAGTAAAGATATAAAAATGGTACCCAACTTGATACGATATTTCCATGCAAAAACAGAATCAGTAGGAATATTCAAGTCACTTCTATGTGAAGAACAGCAGCAAGGAAATTCGCCAAAAATGCAAACTGAGAATCTAGAACTTGGAATAATAAAAGGATTTGTTGCCATGTTCTGTTTTTCAATATGTATAAACTTTATTTCATTTAGCATCAGTGGACTTGTATCAGAACACTGAAATTTTAGCCAGTACATACATTAGGAAATTAAACACAGGAAAACTGCAAACTTTTCCAAAGTTGCAATGTTAATAGCCAATAGTTCTTCATCTGTAATGCAATCTTAAATAAATTATAACTTTCCCCCATAGATCAACACTGACTTCCAGGAGTCAGAGGCCATGTATGTCACTTCCCCGGGATGAACACAGTTTTAAATCACTCTGACTTATCCACCACACATATCTGAGCATTCAGTATTCTATCTCTCTTTTGCTATCAAAAGGAGTCATTTCACTTAAACAACTGCACCCCAGTATTTCCAGCTATGCCAGAGTGGAGTCTGTTCTCCACTGCTCCATGGGGAATGGGAAGTCCAAACAGGAAGCCAGAAAATTACTCAGGGTTTAGAAGCCAAAATGAAGGCATCCATCATCCCTTAATCAATTCTATCGTCCTTTCTGTTCACAGTACTAGGGGGTGCTTGTGCAAACACTTGCAACTTTTCTTTAGCCCAAAAGTATTCTTTTCTTTTCAGATGGCTTTGTCCAGAAACCTCCTAAATAATAGATATTGCTTAGATAAATATTTTAACTTTTGAAAAGAAGAACTTAAAATAAGGGAACTAACATTTAAATATTAAAAGAGACTCATAAAGTGGATTCATATATAGTCTTAGAAAAGCCTGTTGGTGTCTATGAAATGTAGCCATGGAATCATCTCTGTTTCTCTGTGTGCTAACTAAGGAAATCAGTGCTTGTAGGTTATTAGATACAGTGATTTTGAAAGCAACAATACACATACACAGAATGTTCATATCAACAATACATTCTTCAGTTTTCTGCTGAAGCACTTATGAGTTTACTTTTTCACTAGTCATTTTGAAGATATCTTCTTAGCAGTATGGAACAAGTGCAAATAAATATTGATTAAAAACTTGGATAATTACTATTACATTATATGAGCTTATCATATTTATTATTTAAATGTGTAATTTCAAAATTCATATTTAGTCATCTGAGAAAACATCCAACAGTTACTACAATCCAGTGGCCACTAGTCTGTGCTGTTGTGCAAGAAATGTTTATGTACTGCACATTATCTCTAAAAGAAACTTGCTTCACTTATTTGGTTAAGAATTACATGTTTATGTCTCTATTTTATGGGAGAGAGACTAAGTCAATATGGAGTGAATGTGACTGTCAAACTGTTCCTTTTTCAAACTACAAGAAAATAGCATTTCAGTCCTACTGAATTGATCCTTTCCACAATATGAAAATATTAAGCTACAAAATAACCTAAATTGTTTATATTACATAAAAGTATTCAGAGCCGGGCGTGGTGGCGCACGCCTTTAATCCCAGCACTCGGGAGGCAGAGGCAGGCGGATCTTTGTGAGTTCGAGGCCAGCCTGGGCTACCAAGTGAGCTCCAGGAAAGGCGCAAAGCTACACAGAGAAACCCTGTCTCGAAAAAAAAAAAAAAAAAAAAAAAAAGTATTCAGTAGATAGATTTTTGGTAATCATTAGATAATTAATTCCGCTTGGTACTAATAATTCATGTGCTAAAGCACATATTTATGGTGTTTAACATTTTATTTAATACAATAGATTTGCAGTTTTATACATTAAAATTTATTGTTAAGTTTTCTAGTTATAATGCGGTTGCATCTTATGAATTTTAATTTTTTTGCCTATTAGATTTTGAGACAATGTCTCTCTGTGTTACTCAGGTTACCCTTGAACTTACTATGGCCGTCAAACCTGGATTCCTTCTGCCTCGAGCTCCTTCACACTTCTGGGTTTGCAAGTACATGCCACATGCCTAGTTTGTGTTTTCAATTCTTAATGGTAGTCAAGTTTGCTAGACTTCACCAAGGAACTTGACGAGATATTGTTACAAGTATAGCATCAAAACTTATTTTTGGATTTGAAAATATATAGTATTTTGAATTAATCTAAAATGATTTTTCTAACTGCATGACTCTGAATATTACAACAGAAAAGCATACGAGTAAAGCTGAAATTCTTTGGAATGCTTCTTCAGTGTTTCTGAGAAATGTATTTCAAAGTTTCCTCTTATGTATTTGAAATTGTGTAAGAGAAAAAAATGTAACCAAATATGCCCCACTTATCAGAAATGATACAGTGGTGATTGTATTCAGAGAACAGCTTTTGCTCCCCCACTCAATTAGTAAAGATGAATAAGAAGATGACATTATTCTGGGTCGTTCTTCTAGTGAAGACAAATTAAAGTAGCCAAGTATCTATTTTATTTCAAATGAAAATATGAAAAGATATGTAAATCTTATGAATCCTCTACTCCTATCATATAACTTTTCTTTTTATACATCCCAGAAATAACTATAGACATCTCAGAAAAAAATGTAATTTACTTTTAAGTGCCATGGGGAATATTGTTGCTAGGTCTGTTACTACTCAAACTCCCTCTGCAATGTTTTATACCAAAGGATGTTCCTGATAAACTAGCACAAATAAAGTTTGAGTATTGCTGACATGAAATAAAAATTAAGGATATATATATATGTATGTATGTATGTATATATATATGTATATATATATATATATATATGTAAGAAATTACAGTGTCAGAAGATGAGACTTCAATGGAAGGACACCCTTGTGTGAGCCACTGCCCTGTAAGTACAGAGGATAACACTAGAAATCTTCAGTTTCATCTCTACATCATTATCCTGTTCATTTGATTCTGAGAACCAGAAATAACATTCGAGTGCCCACAGGCAATTCTTCCACTTTACTTAACCACAGCTTACCAACTTCAAAAAGATTTCTCCTAAGCTCATGATTCTTATATGCAAGGCCAAATGGACTTGCTCAGGTACAAAACCTAGCACAGAAACGTTACCTCTTTACCACCACCCCATATCCTAATTACCATGTGCTTTTTCAGCAGAATTGCTAACCCATCTTCATTTCTGATAGTGCCCATCACAGCCTGGTGGAGTTCCCAGTTTCCTAGTGAAGCATTAGCTGACTGGGAGCTGTGTGTTATCTTCTGCTCTTAAATCTTGCCTTCTATTCTTTGCTGCAAAGAACATAAAAGCTTTCCTATGAGACAAACAATTGCCACATTTTTTTTTCTGCTGTATTTTCTACTAAGTTGGTGTGTTCTAGCCTTTGACCTATGTTTTATGTTTCTTTTAACCTCAGCACTCTTATTCTTCAAGCTATTTTTCTGAGTTTCTTGTCCTTCTTCTTAAACGCTTACACTCTTCATGCTTCTAGCCCAAAAGGAATTTGATTCTCCAGTCTCAGGTAGGTCAAGTCAGCTCTCTGCTCCTTGCCTAGTTTACAGCCTTGGTTATACAGACATTGGGGCTGCTAGCTCATGCTACCTTTGCCTGTGGGTCCAGCCTGGCCTTTACACAAGGTGCACTTGGTCTAGCTTTATTTTTGCCTTTTATATTTACTGATTAAGTTTTGACTCCAGTTTGATTCTATATGTCAAGTCTGGTATTGCTTGCTTCGAAATTATTCTGCAACAGCTCCATTACTCCACATCACTAAAGAGTCCTGAAAACTTGTGGAAATTTTTCTATAGGAAGGCAGGATTTATGACCATCAGTATTTATAATAGCAAGAAAGGAGTTTCTTATAATCTTCAGTTCATGTGTGTAATCCTTTTGCCCCTCAACTCTGTGTCCGTGGAGGCAAAATACTCAGATTAATTGTCATACCTTCTGCAAATGAATTCTGTTTACTGGTGTTTCTTTTACTTCAATGCTAAGAGGTTACGTTAAGGTAAACCCCACCAACCTGATTGTTAATAGGAATGAAGATTCAGAAAGAACATCCAAACCCAGACAGTTGATAATGAGATGATCAGGTAGAACACTTTCTAGTGACTGCAGAGCAGATCTAATGTAAGGATAAAGAGCATCCCTGAGCTCTGATCCTTTACTGAATAGGGAGGAGGACTGAGAACAAGTTTGAAGTGCACGTATAAGTAGCAGGAAAGACATGAGAAAAGCAAAGCTCAGTAGAGAAAAGCAGTGATGTCAGTGCAGGGCACAGCATCCCAGCACTCCCACAGGGGTGTGTGGGGAACCACATGGAGCACAGGCCTGGAAAGCCTCTTTGCAGTCACCTAGTATGGCCTCCTCCTTTCCCCCTGGATTTTAAGAATACATCATGTTTTTCCTGCCTCTTGTACACCATACTTAGAAAGTTTGGCTCTGCATGTTCAACACTTTCAGAAATAGTATCTGCCTCAGAACAGTCTGAACTGGATTAAAAGAAGAATCTGCTTCCCTGGGGGAAAGGGATGACAAAAGCGGCATTGCTGTCCTACATGGGGGTGCAGCTCATGCTTTGCATCTGCTCTGCTTTCCACTTTTAGTTGGGCTCTTCCCTTTTGTAATAGAGAGGCTGACGTAATGCTGTTGAGGCTTCAGGGTCAGTGTTAACTTTACAGGAAAACCATTTTAAAGTGAAGGACTAGCGATCCACACTGTGCATGGGCTACTCTGTTTTTTCACAGTAGGTCAAGAGAGATATCAAAAACACTATAATAGAGAGGGGAGGACCCCGTACACCTTGTAGGGTAGGTTTTATTTCAAGTCTCACCCCCCACCCCTCCCACGTGTGTGCATTTGTGTACTGGTGCTACTTGTAAACACCCTAGCAAGAACTTCATACTATAGGGAGGGGCTATTTCAGCAAGCCTGTGTATTTACATAAAGCAGCAAAATATTTACACTTAGCAATTCCTCTGGAATGAACCGGTTAGTCATGCTTCATCTGCTTGTGCATGACTTCTCTCAGAACCCAGTACTTTCTTTTGACACTAACACAGTCTGATCATGACACATAACATAGTCCGACAACACATTGCTTGTGTATATTGGCTTTTTTAATACAATGTAACTACAAGGAAACGAGCTCTCACTGACAGATTACTTCTCAAGAAAAGTAATCTGCATTACTATTGAGGAAAGGGCCAGTGAAAGTTTGAGAAGACTGCAGCATGAGCTGGGGCCCACTAAAGGAGGGGAAAGGTCAGAAGAGAAGCAAACAACGAGACATCTGGGATGTCTTGGAGTGCTTGGGCATATTAAAGATCCCTATGATTTGAATAAAAGCATGGACCTATGATGCTATAAAATCTAAGTGTCTTCATACAGCAAACCAAGCAAAAAGTAAATGTTCTAGTAAGTAAAGTTATAAATAAGGAAATAATAAAATTGTGATGTAAGTAGCCAATCAGAAGAAAAAAGTCATCACAAAACCCTCCTGACAGTATATTGTTGACTGATTTTTTTGTGTCTTTCAATCTTAATTTTACTGAAGCTTCTTGCTTGAGTCGTTGGGGCTCACAAATAGTGAAGCATGGAAGGTACTCTGTACAACCATATATTAGAAAACTACAGGAAGTCAAATGCTATTTTCCTATTCAAACTCTATGAAAAGGGAAAATCCATAGAAAGTTGCCTTTTCATAATTATTAAAACTTCTTAAGCCCATGTAAAACATACACTACTCCTTGCCAAGACATGTGCACCTGAGGCATAATAATAACAATAAAAAACTTGCTATGTTCTCACTGCAGATTTGACACCCACATAACACAGAAAAAAAAACCACATATGCCACTGAGTTCTGTGAACCTAGCACAATATTTTCTATAAGCATGAAGTGACATCATTTTTATTTTTAAGCAAAGAGTTCATTTGCTATGTTAGGGAAGAACAAGTGAAAAATTGTCAGTTTTGAGGAGTGTTTTGTTCAGAGAGACTTGGGTATAATTTAGCAATGGTTGTTCTTAAATATTTCCTTAAAAGTATCAGAAACATTAACCAGGACCCACCCTTTCCCCACTATGAAAACTCTTCCTAATTATTCACTAATACATCTTCTACAGTTGTTGGTCATAGTGTAATTTTTTTTCCCTCCAAGATGTCAATGACACAAGAAGTCTCTTCTTCTTGTGTCAAAGAACCTTTGTCCTCTTGTGAGCCTCTAGTTTTTCCCCTAGTTAACAAACAGAAGTTTTCTTTCTTGAATGCATAACAATTAACTTAGCTACTCTTTCAAATATTTTTTTAAAATCTGTAAGTAGTGCAAAGATAATATAATCAGAAAATCTCGTATTATTTAAGGAAGTACCACAATGGCTGACATTTTTACCTTACTAATTATTGTGATGTGCACAGTGCAATCCAACCTTCTGATGGGATGGCACTGCTCTCTGTGCTCCTCCTGACTTGGAAAATGGCAAAATACTAAGGAATGCAAGGAGAAAACTTTCTCTAAAGATGAGCTCATCGAGGTTAAAAAAGGCATCTGCTCAGTGGTAAACTCCGAAAAGCAGCAGCACAGGAGGGGGATGTGCTAAGAGCTGGAACTGTGTCATTCTCCACCTTCGAATCATCTGTTCCACTGGAACTTGAAAAACACTGAGAGCCTGCGTCTCAAGGTAAAATCAGGCTAAGGTATGCAAAAGAAAAGATGCTGACATCTCTGGAGCACTGTTTATATTCCAGGTACTGGGAAATTAGGCATTTTCCACACATTATTTGGTTTAATTCCCAAAACAAGGTGTCTATTATCCACTGTTAAAAAAAAAAGAAAAACTAGGTAAAAGACTAAGGCTAGGTTATACAGTTTACAAGATCCAGGCCCAAGAACAGATGTTTCTCATCCAAAGTCTTCTTTTCCTAATAGAATACCACCAACTCCTACTTTCCACCCAGTTCTTCCTTCTTTTCAAGTCTTTTAATTGAACTATCCACATCACTCCTCCTTTTCCCCCTCTCCTTCTGTCCTCAGAGCCCTTCCTCTAGAAAGCAGACATTTAGCATCTGTAATGTACAAGTTGACACATTAGATATTCAGCAACCATGAGAAACATATTTTGATTTTATCTTACATTTAATAATACACGAATTTGTTTCTAAATAACTAGGTATAATTTATTTCATTGTGATATTGGCACAAAACTCATAATGATTAAAACACACATATACACATGAACACACATGTAATCTTTCTGAGCAAAAAAGATATGACAAACACTGCATAGTTCCTAGTGAATGGTGAAGTACTTGGACTCCATATTCTGTAGCCTGAACATGCAATGTTATTTATGGTAGAATTAGAGCACTGATGAGGTTTAGAGGGAATTATGAGGGCTGTGTCACCCTGACTGCATTAATGTCATTATGGGAAGAGAAGAGAAGCTTGGGCTCTTGTTCATTGCCATTTGAGAGCACAGAGAGCTGTATCCTTTCCAGAAACTAAATGGTGCCTTGATGATCTTGGGCTTGCTTGCTTCCAGAGCAAGACAGATGCCTAGTTTTTGTGCCAGCTAACCCCTGGTATTCTGCACTTGCCTCTTTCTCTGGTCTGTTGCAGCTTTCTTTCACACCAGCTGCATTAATGTGCTTCTACTGATGGACTAAAATTGACATGTACAGATGTGCACACATTAATTATTAATTACATACTTGCTAATGTCTCAGTTCTGCCAAAGCTTTCTTTTAAGCTCCTCCTCCAACCTATGCTCTAAAGAAGTACTTCGGCATGTGAGTGGGAAGAGTGAGACCCTGATATTTGAACTAACTTGTCTTAAGTGACAGATCTAGCAGATCACGGATGTAAATAAGAAAAGTAAGAAATGTGTTTCTAATGTCATCACTCTTATTTCCTTCCCAATGTTGCTGGCATGGCAAGACTATGAGTTTCTGAGATTTGATCCAACTGGCTAACATCAGTCAGACAGTTTTACTGTCTCATAAATATCTGATGTACCCAGCATAATAGATTTGATTTATGTGTTTATGTGTAGTTCATATAAATATGGATAAATAATTGTCTAATGTATGTTATACACTGTAATGTATGTTCTGACCTCTGAGAAGTGTTTATTAAATTATCATTCACAAATATAGCTATTTTATTAGAGAATCTGATTATCTGAGGGCTGTAGGTGAGGAAATATGTACAAAAACAAAGCTGCCTTGTAAGGTACTTTCTTTCATCAGCTTCTGCAGAGAGATCACTGACTAAAACTTCCTTAGTCTTACTCTTGTCATTTTTGTTTTCAAAGCTTCCAAACAAATCCCCTCTTTTAATATTTCCTACTGTTTTAGTATTTGTAAAAATATTAATTGGTCAGTTTTTAAACACAATTAGAGTAAGGAGAGGTGTTATGAATTCAATACAGCTCCTCAACAGAACTGAAGGAACAAGGGTTTCTCTCTATCTATCATCAATCTTTAGAGAATGTTTTCACCCAAAAGGAATCACTAGTGCCTTCCAGAGTAGTAGTGATTCAGAAAAGGCCAGAGGAACAGAATATCAACCCCATAGCATCTTTCTCTATTGGGAGCCTCCAAAAAGAATTTAATAAGTCACATTTTCTCTGTACATGAAACATATTCAGGTTATTAATTAAGCTCTTATGCAAGCTGATTAACTGTTTAGGATCATTTGAGTATCATTGAATTACTCAGCAGTGTCTCAGAATCTTTCTCAAAATTTATAAATCATTGAACCTTGAAACTTTTGTATAGTTATTCATTTCTCTGGTGATAAAAATAGGTGGAGTTGTAGCAAACGGAAAAGCTTTAGCACAAGAAGAACTGTAATCTTTATGAAGTATGAGGCAATGAAGATATAAAAAGACACCACATTGGGAGTGGGGAAAGTTGTTTCCTTGTCACAAATCAAGACACAGAAAAAGATCTCCCAGGTGTCTCCAGGTTCACTTTCTTTTCTCCTATGTGTTATTGTTTTTCTCAAGTTTCCAAAAGGCTAGACTATAATTACCCATTCACATTCAGCATAAGCTAAAGCCATTATTTACAGTAATGTTCTACTCTACTGATCTGAGTCCAGTGAGAATCAGGGGCATGGAAGACATGACAGAGAATGTCTAATATAGGAGGTTAACACAAAGAGATGGAAGGTGAGGCACCAGTGGGTGGGAGGATCCCCTAGCTCTATATCAGCAGATGTTTGGTCCAGACATTAGTTATAATGGACCTCTAGGTATACTCACTCCTTTGTTATTCTAAGAGAAGAAGCAAAGGAGGAATCTTCTCAAAGAAGTAATTTAGGATTGTTATTTGTATGTTCTTTTCTTAGAAAGACATATGATCTAAAATTGGAAACTGAGCTGACTTCTGCCTGAGAGCAAAGTTTGACACATGCTCAGAGACCTCAGAGCTCAAGACGAAGGACTAGTTGGAAGCAAGATTTATTTAGATTTCATGCTTAGAGCCTTTAAAGTGACCTCAGAAGGCCTGGATATTTATGCTACATTAAATGTTCATGGAAGACATTCATACTGTGGAACACACTCAATAATTATGTGTACATGCTCTAGAGTCTGATAGAAAGGATGGGATGGAATGTGTATCCTGTGATTATCTCCCTTCCTTCCTAAAATGAACATTGGCCTTCTCTGATACAGCCTACTTCCTGCAAAACACTTCTAATTCTGGATGTTGAGTAAATGCCTGAGGTTCTAATAAACCTAAGATATTAATGTCAACCTCTCCATATCCAGAACGGTAAATCCACTTTTACCAGTAGGTGCTTACACATCAAGGCTTATGGCAGTCAGCACTTATCTCCCAGGATACATAATAAAGGTTGGTCACATCAACAGAAGTTCTTGTTATGCCATATTTATAAGAATTTAAAAAAAAAAGAAAGGAAGGAAGAAAGAACTTTCTTGTCTTACTGGGGTGAAAATGAACTGCTTTTGAGATGATCTCATGACTATATGGGAGCAGCCTGAAAATGTTAAGGTGATACACCAAAAAGGGAAGTAATAAGACATTGGCAGAAAAATGGCAGAAGACCTCTAGTTACAATGTTCAGATGCCATGTACACATTTGAATAACAACTGACTCAAAACAGTAGAAATTTAGTGTTTCATGGATATGAAAGAGAGAAGCCCCAAATCAAGGCTTTGGTCAGCTCAAACTCCTTGTAGGCTAAGCCTCCATTAATCTGTTTCTACACTCCACCCTGCAACACACATACATACTGGTCACTAGTATACTCGGATATCCTTCATTTTCTTTTCCTTCCTATTTTTGACTCTTCCAACTACCATATCTCTGCTCTTGTCTATTTTATATCAAAATTTCTTGTTCTTTTAAAGAAGGAAATTACTCATACTCTGATTAGAGCACACGCTTATTTCATTATCTTATTTTAAATTGATAAACTCTGTAAAGAAAAAAATCATTTCCAAATAAGGCCAGATCCTGAGAGAGTGGGGCTCCTAATGTCAACATCCCATTTCCAGGGCATGCAATTCTAATCTTAACTTATTCCAGTATCCCTTGGGATTTCCTTTTATGCAAAGAATACATCTGGGGTTTCAGTTTCATACAGCACAAAGTCCTACAATTAATACAAATACGCGAAGCTAGCTTACAAAATGGACTCTTGTGAACAACAGTTAAATGCTCACAATTCTGCTTAGAGAATCAATAGCAAAGATATGTAGTCATGGTCAGTTGCTGAAGGCAATTACAAATGTTCCTATTTGGGTCTTTGATTCATTCAGGACCAAAGTGTTTGGCTATGCACTTGAGTTTCTCTGGTTCCCATATTCAGTGCTGGGATGAACATCAAGCATCGTGTGCAAAAATGATAAAGTCGGGGTCAAAATGTATTTTAAAAAATAATACCTATTGTAAGATACTCTGCAGTATACTTGTGAGCAGTATTACAGAATTCTGAACTGAACAGTGCTTTTAGGTAATGGCTTTGATGCTAATTTTTCTTTATTTAAGTATTACACATAAATCGTGTATTATAAATAAAACAACAAAATGATTACAATTCAAGACTTTAATAAATATACTAGCGTCACATGGCAGTGACCTGGATAATAAGTCTGTCTTACACTGACATTTTTATTGGGGTACTATGGAAGATGATGGCATTTTGTTGATAGTGACTACTCTTAAAATTTAAACACATGGGTATGCCTATAGTGTTGAGAAATTAGAAGCAAGAGGCTAATTGGCATTTAAAGTTTTGACTACTTAGCACCCTTTCTCCTGCTTACTTTATTCCATTTTCACTCATGTTTCCAGGTGATTTCCATCAGCCTCTACAGTATACCTCCTGCTGTCAACCTCACCATATTGATTAGGCTACATGGATAGTGTTTAACGCAATGTGACTGTGATAACCTCTGGGAGGAATCTGAAATATTTCTAGAGACCAGGATTCTTAGGATAGTTACTTAGTGGAGGTTTAGACACCCCTGCTCAACTGTAGTTCCTGTGGCCTGCAGGTATTCCTGCTGAACACCTACTTGCAGTCTGTGAGCTATTCCAGGATCCACTTCTCTTTTGTTCCACATTTTAACATTTTTACTTACTTATGTTGCTTGAAATGAAAGTACTTCCATTGAAAACATAGATCTTTATCCTTAGAATCCATTGGTACCCTTTTTATCAGTGTCTGTATGAAGTTAATTTACAGTACGAAAGATAATACATTCAAACACAGATTCATTTATGTTTAATTGGTGTGTGTATACTTAGCTAAATTTAAGAAAATTTGTTGTGAGTCCTTCAGAGAAAATGAATGGAATTAAATATTTCAGCCTGGTTTTCTTTGCTACATACACCAAGTATTGACCTAAAACAGTCAATCCAAACATGAGATTACTAAATGTTAACTGAGCCTCAAGAGTGAGCTAGAACCAAATAGATGGCGAGGTTAGAAATGCTTCACACAAGCTCATGTTCTGTAGCCTGCCAGTTCTCTAGACATCCATTCTGGAGAATGCCTGAAAGACTTCTACCAACTGGGAAAATTTAAGGGAAGCACATGGCTGCACGGACTCTTAGGAAGCCAAAGTTAAAATTGTGGGCATCTATTGAGGGTACTCCCTCACATAAGACAGTTGTTTGCTGGAAGCATTAGTTATAACAATATGTAAGACTCTAAGCCATTTAAATGTGTGAATTTTTTTCTTGCAGGCTCAACTTGGTTTATAACAAAGGTTCAAGAAAAATAGGCTTAATCATGGATCATTATATTATCTGGTAGAAAAATCAAGGGCTAATATTTGAACAGCTTATAAAGTCCTTGTGTTTTATTTACCATTTTCAGCCATCAATATAACATCAGATATGAGGATAAACAAATTATTGACTCTCAGTACTGCATTATTTGTAAGTAATATAAATGTGAAATAATGCTTTATCTGTGTCTGACCACAAAATAATGCTCAAGAAATCAAGATTAAAAAAAAAACTAAAAGTCCCATATGAATATTTTTATGAGTATTTGCTATACTATAATCATTTGCAGAAATTCCAAACACTGCATAAATCACTAATGTGAAATTTAGAACAACAGAAGCAAACAAATATCTTAGTCTCAAAATACCACTGGCATTCAGAAAGAAAAAGCACCTATGCCCAACAACCACATTGCGTGTGGACTTTTACTTCCCATGCTTGGAGCATTGGTTATTGACCAGTTAAAAGCATTTATGAATTTCTGGGTGTGATGCTTCTGGTATGCCAGTTACCAGACATCCAATATTCCAGGACCATGAAGAGATATGGCTGGAAGGCTGGTACTAAATAATTTCCATGCCATAGAAAAAGAACTCTGTCATACCTTTAAAAATCGAGCACAGTCACAAAATAAATTATATTCTAAGCATTCAAGTTCAAATTCTATGCTCATGCTAAGATGAGGAATTGAGGGATTGTTCACTAAAAGAAAAGGGAAGAAAAATAAAGAAGAGAATGGCAAGAGAAGAGACCTGCTTTCTAAATGCAAATCTGCTTCATGCTATTGTCCCATTCACAATGGGATAATCAATAACATATAATCCCCTAAAATAATGCATAGTCCTCTCCTTACTGCAAAGTAGCATTACTAATCATTTATTTAAATTAAATTCAGTTCAAATTGTGTGTATAAAATTTTGAAAACCTTATAGACATATGATGTGCAACCTTAATTTTTCATTTTGGCCACTAGAGTGCAACGTTGTAATCTCATAGATTCCCAGGAATGTGTTATGCTTTTAATGTACACAAAAGAGAAATACAGTGTTAAAAGCAAATTGCATTTCTTAATTGCCACCAACCTCTAAATACATGACAAATCACATGCAAATTAGATTTAATTTACCTTATGTTTTATGAGTTCACAAAAGGCTTTAAAGTATTTGAAAGTTTTGGGTCTATTTTTCCCATTACTAGCATCCTGACAATAGATCTTGCTTTTCTCCCTATTTCTTTACATGGACTGTAAAGATGCAGAAGGAAAACAACCCTCACACCTTTACATCAGATATATAGTATCCATGCATGGGTAAAAGATTTTCCTTTTGCTTTAATAAACAGGATATGATTATCCATTTTAATAGTCTAGAGTGCTATCCTCCTCTCTTATACTGGAAATGCAATTGAATTCTATGGAGACAATAGGGAAAGATAATGCATATCCTGTAACAGGAAACAGGGAAGAAGAAATATATACTGTCTGTCCCAGTGAGCAAGCCAATCATAGAAATTAGAATGGGATGGGCCTATTATGCAGAGAATATTGGAACTTAGGGAATCAAGCTACCACTTACGTTTAGTTCAGATTGCATTGCTCAGCATCTGCATTCTTTTCTCTCTCTATCCACACTTACTTCACACACATCCTGCATTTGTCTAGTAGCGTTTTCCTCAGCTCAAATGACATTGCTCTGAAGGCTAAGTTTACACATTAGAGTAATTAGCTACATAATTAGTCTAAAGTGAATCTTATTCTGCTTTCTATGATACTTTTCAATTCCCTGCCATGCCACTTGATAGCGACTGCCACTATTTCTAATCCCCAAGTAGGGAGATTTAGGAGACTATTTTAAGCAGCTATAAAGGAAAAGCCAAAAGGACTATTTACTTCTTTTCACATAGAGACCTGAAAAGAAGTGGAAGATTGAAGATTAGTTCTTAAACTGAGTATCTTTCTCCTGATCTAAAAAGGAAGGATTTGAGGCACGATCAGCCTCAGTGACTACAGTTTCTACCACTGAATCCAGCCATATGGTCTCTGAACCTGCTGCATAGTTACTATCTGGAACTTGCTAGAAGAGCCAATTCTTGGTCTCCTTCCAGGAATACTGAATCACAGACTCTAGAAGTAGAGCCAAGTGAGGTACAATTCATCACATTCTCCATGGAATTATAATGCACACTAAGATTTTAGACTCATTACAAATAGTGTCAATATATTTAAGTGACAAAAATCACTACTCTGATACAACCCTAAAAATCTTGTGTCAACATATGTAACTAATAAATTAATAGTGAATGATACTATAGTGAGCTTAAGGAGAGTCAAGTAACTACATATCTGAGCAATAAAAATACTGAGATGAATTCAGTAAAGATGGAAGACCTCTCTCCATGGGACAATAATCACTTGCATTGTAGCAGACACTATCCTTTTTCTTTTCTATGGATCATTTGTAATCTTATTGGTTTTCTACAGCCAGTTTTCTATAAGAGAGTTGTAAAGTAGCCATTTCAGAATATTTTACAGTGTTTTTCCTGACAATCTATTCAACTTATGTTCCCCAAAGGTTTAACAGCTTTTATCTTGGAACTTCTGAGTCATGTCATCTCCACATTCTTATTTTGAAGCCTCACCTCAGGACTATTTCTAGTTTACCCCCCATCCATCTTTTAATTCTGAGATAACACAGAAATGAGAGACACAGCAATACAGTTTCTTGTCATTACCCTGTGAGCATACTTCTTGCCTCTAGATTGAATATATCAAGAGAAGATAGTGGGAGAAGATTCTCTCTATCTCAAAGCTTTTGTGCAGCAAATAAATTGATGCCATCCTTAGATGGTCTTCAGGGAAGCAAAATTCTGCTAAACTTGCATAGGAATCTACCATATGAGGCAATCTGTGCTACTGAAAAAAGCAAGTGTCCTGATATGCTGCTGTGTGTGTAAGGTTGAGCTCTCCAAAAACAGTGTGCATTTTCAGCAAAAATTTAAGTGTTCCACTTCTGTCAGTCTCAACCAGATGATGCTGTCATAAGCATTTGAGTTATAAAGTGTGAACCTGTCCAGTGGAAAGGAAAACAAATTCCCTATCCTATGTCTCAAGGCTTGTCTCCTTTAATATGAGTTGTCAATGCCGAACTTTGTTTAATGATATTAAGGCACCTTTGAACAAGGTAACATTACGGAATATTATAGCAAGAATAACACATTATGAAAAGCCAAATAATAAGTGGATTGTGTCAGATGCATTGGTAACCAGTATGGCAAACTTTAAAGATAATTTTCCTCTCAGTCTTCATCTCTATATTCTTTGCTTTGTGAAGAGGGTCTCATGCAACAAATTTACTATTTTTAGAACATTTTCCAGTTTTCTCTTAATTCCAACTATATAATTGTAGTGGGTAGCCATTACAATCTTGATCTGGAAGTTCCAACCCCCATTGAGGCTTCGGTAACTGTCATGCCTACAAGGTAGGCCCAAGAAAGGGCCCTGAAGACCCAAGGTCCAGATGTGCGGGCTCTCTTGGTGCCTGGACCCTGGATGCTGGAGGAAGACCAAGCAGAGTTCTGCAGAGAACACCACCGGACTAATACACACCTTTTCCAGACCCTGCAACCCGCCTATTCCTTCATCTGTAAGTTATAATTTCACCAGTACTTACTATAACAAATGGACAAGCTATGTTGTTTTGCTTCCAAAACACACTCATCAGTGCTTGGCCCCTTGTAAAGGACAGAGCATGATAGCTTTTCTGTGTCATCTTTTTTGTCTAGCTTTCTCATGGAATCCTTATACAGATTTGTGATATGTAGTATGGGAACTCAAGCTGTGTGCCCGGCTAGCTCAGTCGGTAGAACATGAGACTCTTAATCTCAGGGTAGTGGGTTCGGGCCCCACATTGGGCACCAGATATTGGTGAAATTATTAAGGTCACTCCATGTAGTTAAAAGGGAGGTTTATTTAGTGGCATAACTTACAGGTGAAGGGATAGGTAGGTTGCAGGGTCTGGGAAAGGTGTGTCATAGTCCGGTGGTGTTCTCTGGAGAGCTCTACTTGATCTTCCTCCAGCATCCAGGGCCCAGGCACCAGAAGAGCCCACACACCCAGGTCTCTGGTCTTTAGGGTCCTCTCTTGGCTGTTCCTTGTAGGCATGACTGTTACCGAAGCCTCAGTGGCGACTGGAACTTCCAGATCAAGGTTGGAATGGCTACCCACTACATATAATCTATAACCAATGACTGTTTTGGAAATAAAATGTCTTAAACATAAAATTTTAAATTCTGCTTTGTAAGAATGCATATCCCATGAATAATAAAATATACAAATAAATAACAGAAGGCATTGGCATGTCTCATGCCCTTGGCCTAACATAATTTAAAACAGGAAACACTTTCTTTCAGTCTTCAGAAAGACAGCCTACATTCCTTTTTTTTTTCTTTTTTTCCAAAAAGGAAGGTTTTAACTAAACATAGTAAAATTACATATAACAAAACAGTTATCAAGCAAGAATTATAGTTATAATATCTATTCTATTTGTATTTGGCAAAATTAAAGAAGATATCCTATCTATCCTATATTTGTTTTAAGGCACAACTAAAGAACAAAATTACAGACCTCAACACCACTGACTCAGGAACAACAACAAAGCATCTTTCTAGCTGTCTTAAAAGCTGCATGCCATACTTTATTTTCTGAACCAATTGTTCTCTATAATATGGCACAATACTGTATGCTTGATAAAACAATAGGATCCCATTCTATGAACTTATTCATACCTGAAACTTGATAAATTATTATCTATAAGGCTTGTAGCTTTCATGCATCAAACTTGCTAGATGCTGATATTGAAAGCTGGTTGAAAATTACCCTGTATTCTTATGGTGTAGAAATAGCATTCAATCAAGAGAATATGTAAACTATCAGATGTAGCAGAAAAACCTTCGAATCTTCTGCTGTGAGTGGGTAGTCTTAAATTTACAATATTATGAACAAATGCTTCCCTCACAGTTGTTATACAACAGTGTGCTAGAAACCCTCCAAATGTGCTCTCCAAACCTTCACAAACTTTCTGAATATTTTCAGTCAGGGGTCTTTCTTAGCTTGAAATGAATGTTCATTCCTTATCCTTCACTTACTTTATTTTTTTAATTTCACTTATTTATTTATTTATTTATTTATTTATATTGGAAATATTTTTCATGCAAAATATAATGATCACAATTTCCCCTTCTCCCACCTCTTTCCAGATCCTCCCCACATACTCATCTATTGAACTCTACACTCCCTTTCATTCTCTCTTTATAAAATAAACAGCCAAAAACAACAGCAGCAACAAAAAAGCACAAGAATCCCCTTCCAACACACATACACAAAGATAAAAAACCAACCAAATTGGTTGTTATATAGAGATATTACATAACATTATATATTATACATAATATATAATACACAAAAACACAATATACAAGCAAAAAAACCCTTAGATTATAACATTGTCAATAGAAAGCAATATGAGACAAAAATGTCCACAGTTACTATTGAGTTCACACTGTGTTGTCTGTCTATTGCTTGGGATGGGGCCTGCCATTAAATGTGATTTGTATACCCAATGAGGTTCCATTGAAGAAAATTAATTTTTATTCTGCAAGTGGTTTTCAATTAGAGATAGCTTCTTGGTTAGTGATGGGAATTTGTGTTCACTTCCTTCTCTCATTGCTGGGACTTTGTTTGGCTTGAATCTGTGCAGGCCCTGTGCTTATTGTCACAGTCTCTGTGAGTTCATTGTGAGGGTCAGTTTTGTTGTGTCTGGAAGATACTGTTTCTGTGGTGTCATCCATCCCCTCTGGCTATTATCATCTTCTGCCTCAGCATAGTTTCCTGAATGATGAGGGGAGGCATTTTATAGAGATATCCCATTTGGGCCCGAGTTCCCCCTAGTTTCTCCTGTTCTGCCTATGGTCCATTTGTGAGTCTCTGTATTAGTTCTCGTCTACTGCAAGATGAAGCTTCTCTAATGATGACTGATAGAGACTCTGATCTAGCGATAGAGAAGATTATCCTAGCCAAAGAGGTCCCATGGAACATAGCAAGAAAATGACTCTTGAAATAACTCTAGTTCTTTTTTTTAAATCTTCATTTATATTTTTAACTGCATTTTTTATCACTCCTTGGAGAATTTTGTACACTGTGCTTTTTAATTAAAGAATGTTTTTTTTTTCATTTTACATACCAACCACAGATCCCCCTCTCTTCCTCCCTCCTGTCCCTCCAGCCTTCCCTCACAACTCTCCCTCATTCCTCCCTCCTACAAGGTGTGGCTTCCCATGGGGAGTCTACTGTTCTTCTGTTTTCTCTGTCCAGCAATTATTGTTTTCCAAATTATTATTTCTCTTCAGTATTTTATTAGTTAAGGTTGCTAGGGATTGTACCTAGAACCTCACTTATAATAAACCATCACCCTCCCTCTAAGTAACACTCTCAGCCCTCGTTTTAGTCCCTGTGACTCATATCTCAATTTCCTGAGGAGCTGGGATTGGGGGCTTTGTGTCACTAGGCTCAGCTCTCTTCCAACTTTTGAAAACTTTATGCTTACTTTTATTTAATTAGGTCTTGTACAACAGAGAATTGTTTAAACATTTATTAATTCTTTTCTAATGTAAGTCTTTGGGGGGAAGGGATACTGTATTCTTACACCAGTGCTCCAATGAGGATTTAGCTAATTAGTTGTGTAACAAATGTTTGCTAAATTTGAGTAATCAATACTCTAAAATCCAGGTGACCTAAAATAATTACTGAAACTGTGATAAAGTGGGATGTCAAATGTTTGTAAATGTTTTATGCTGTGGAATACTCCCTTTGTACACGGTAAAGACATGTCATTTGAATTGGTTTAATAAAATGCTGACTCACTGGTAGCCAGGCAAAAATTATAGGTGGGGTGATCGATCAAACTGAGGATGCTGGGAAGAAGAGGGGTGGAGTCTGAGAGATGGTAGCCAGTTGCCAAGGAAAAAGGACATGTAGAAAGTAAGGTAACATGCCATAAGCCACATGGCAAAGCAGAGATAGGACTTATGGCTTAATTTAAATGTAGGAGTTAGATAGTAAGGATTCTGAGCTATCAGCCAAGCATTTGTAATTAATATTAAGCTTCTGATTAATTATTTGAGAGGTCAGGACAGGGAACCTTCAGCCATCAGTTTTATGCCTTCATGTCTCTGAGGAGGAGAGAGTATGTTCTCTAATACATGTAATGTTTTAGTTGCATAGAATTCACACGATTCATTAAGCTTAGCTTTCTCCAAAATATAGGTTTGTTCTCATTATTTCCAAAGCATTTTTCCTTTTACAGAAAGGAAGATGAATTTCAGAGATATTAAGCAACTATATCATAAGAACCAAAGAACAAAGCCAGAGATGCTGTTTCGTAGTCTCAGTCAGCCTTGTATATATTAAAGCATATGTTAACCTGGAGTCACAGCTCTACCCTACATTGTCTTCCCCTTAACAGCTTATGCACGCAGGAGCTGACCTGAATTGTAACATTTAATTAAGAATCAGAAAAATTCAATTGAGTATGAAATAAAATTGTTTCCCAATACACACGGAAATGAGCCTTTCCTGGAATGCTGCACTGTCTTCAAATTTCAAATTATTTTGTCCCCCAATTCTTCTGTGATGTGTATATATATTTAAAGTGCTTTGCAGTGATCCAGAGACTCATCATTTTCCAGTTTGCACACACGTGCTGCTTGAGGACACAGCCCTAATCCATGGCAGCTGCTGCAGAGTTTCACACGGTCAGTTGGACCCATGGTTGCTTTCTGTCATTGTCTACCAGTCATATATAACGCAGAATCTTTCACCACAGACAGAAAGAAAAGAAAATTCACAAAATAACATGCAGCTTTGTCATGGGCAGATGGTTTCACTTTTCCTGCTTTGAAGCAAGGAATCCATTAGCTTTTCCAGCAGTGTCTGCTTTATTTGTTTGCACCACCAGACCATTTAATTTTTTTTTTCATAATTCTTCACCACTTTCACTGCAAACACTCTCCCCTGCACCTTTCTGGTGCTTGGGATGGTACCCCCGGGCTCTTCTCTGCTATGTCAAGGCTCCACTGATGAGCCACATTCCCAGCCTAAAATCATATATTTGGTCTGATATATTTGTCTTTCTTTTGGTCTACGGGAACCATGCTTTCAATGGATTTGCAGATTTCTATAGTAGTGAAGGTAAGCTGCTCACAACTGCCAATACCTGGGAATACCAGTATATGGGAAAGGTAAAAGGACAGCAAGGATTACAAAACTAACTCAGTTACCAACAATGTGGCAATGTTTGTAAATCTTTTAAAATGGTTTACTAGAATAGTTGGAAAAGAAAAAGGCTTTGTATGTGATCAAGAAATTAGGAAAATTCCAACTGAGGAGCAAAGAAAACTATTCTCCATTGATAAGTACTGCCTATTTCTCACTATTCATTTGAGGTTATCATGACACAAAACTAATGAAGAATTTCCCCAACCCTCTATACTTTGGAGATTCCACAGAGTAATGTGTCATGAGCCAAAATATTTAAGCTTTTTGTTGCTAATGTCTCCAAGCAAAACTGTCATTTCTCTTGAAATTTAGAGTGAAATGCTGTTCTCAGTTAAGTGAACAGTCTATTAAATGGACTACTGGCATCTCTGTTAATTTTGAGGGTTATAGTTTTGGAAGGCAACTTGTAAAATTGTCAAGGCTCCTGAAGAATATTTTATTACCAGCACAATTGCAGACTCAAAAACATTGTCCAATAGGAATACTTTCCTTCCACATGCAAAAGAAGCACAGCTAAACTGAACATCTATTTCAATGGCTTCCAGATTCATAACCATAGTTCCTTCCTTGAAGAGAGACCCATTAATTATATTTTAATTACCATGCTTCAAAAATATGTACATGTCAGGGGTATGTCTCACTTTGACATGGTTAGTATTCATCTGTTCATTATGTGCAGTTAATTTGAGATAACACAAAGCTATAATTTTCAACATGAAATCATCATCCATGAAGGACTTCCCATGGATGGTTGGTTCTTTCCAGCATGAACACACACTGGCATTCCTCTACATCCCTTTAATGAAATGTATCTGAGCAACAAACCAATCCAGTCACATTTCCCAGCATTACATGAAACTATTTGAAAATTTTAATAATTAAGTACGAGTTTTAATCATTTTCTTTTGTTTTAGTGCATGTTTTTATTTTCCCACCAAACTTGTTTCAATGTAAGTATTATTTATGGCCTTGTGAATGCCTGAATAATTCCTAGTATTTCTATTGCACCATGTTCTTTGTATTTCTAAATGTTGTAATAAAACATTTCCTATGAAAATTTTATTCCTAACCTTCCATCTCAGTGTAAAGATGGGCAGTTCTCTTCAAAGAAACTGTATTGTGGTGTCATAGCTGTTCTTTGCAATATATTCTTCTTCAAACAGGCAAAAGAAGTTTGGATTCTTGGCAGTGCTTATGAGGACGCAGTTGGTGGCACTATTCTCTCCAAGCAAGTATTGAATGGATGCCCCAGGATAAAATTAGGACTGCAGAGCTTGGCACTGCAAATCATAGGAAACAGAAAAAAAAGCAAAATCCTGTGCTTCCAACAATTTATAAATCTATGGATTCTTTGGAGGGGAGCATTACCATTTACCTCCTGTTACTTCAATTTGGCAAAAGTAGCACTCTCTTAGCTGGGTTTTCTACAGTGTTGTATTATGTAGTAACAGGAAATGGCTAGAATTACAATGGTACCTGTTTCTAAAGGCCCTAACTTTCTTTTTTTCTTTAAATCTGGATTGTGAACTATTTTTCTAGTGCTGCCCATCTTCCAAAGACTAATGTGATCGAACCTTCACTCATGTAGAAAATTAGAAACAAAAGGGAAAAAAGTAGGTGAGGCTGCCTTTATAACCTTGCCATCAATATCTAGTTCACAGTTTTACATCAGCACTTAAAAATGTGATACTAAAATGTTGACATACAAGTCAGTAAGATTAGTTGACTATAGTAAGTAACATGAAATCAAAGCAGAGCCAGTGACACCATAGACAATAATACAATGTTAGTCTGATTTCAAAACAAGTCTTTTTCACTTCCTACCTCTAATCTTTGTGTTGTTTATGTTCATGTTTTTGTTTTTGTTTTTTGTTTTGTTTTTCAAGACAGGGTTTCTCTGTGTAGTTTTGGTGCCTGTCCTGGATCTTGCTCTATAGACCAGGCTGGCCTCTAACTCACAGAGATCTGCCTGGCTCTGCCTTCTGAGTGCTTGGATTAAAGGGGTGGGACATGACCGCCTTGCTTTCCTACCTGTAATCTTGACACCATTAATTTCATAGATAAAGTGATAATCTAATAAACGTTTAAAAATGATCTCTGTGTATAGTATTCCAACTTCTCTGGTGTAAATACATGTCATAGCCAATTCAAACCATCAATGTGATAACCACTGAATGTGGAGCTACGAGGTGATACGTATTGTGATTTAGTTTTTCAACTATAGTACCAGACCCCAATTCAAAATCTTCTTCTGTATTTCAGACCTAATCCTGTTTTAATTTTTTTGTTATGTGAATATATGTATGCATGCACATGTGACTTATGTGTATGATAAGTATGTAGCATCTGTATGTGCAAATGGAAGCCAGAAGAATATTTAAGGTGTTCTGTGCTTTCACTTTCTGCTTTACCATCTTTAAAGAGGCTTCTCCATTGAACCTGGAGTTAGGTTGACAATCATCATGTACTGGGAATCCTCATGCCACATCCCTCCCAGTACTAAGTTAAGGCATGTGAAACAATGTGTGTGTTTTTAACATAAGCACATGGGCTTTGAACTCTTGTCCTCATGAAAATTAAACACACACTCTTACCCAGTGAGCTCTAGTCCATCTCCCTCCCCTGCCCCTCCCCCATACAACCCTAGGTGCCTTTGCTCTGGAAACAAGGAACTGATTTAATTAGTTCACAGATAGCAGCAACTCCTAGAAACACAAGTTCAATTTACAGATTCTTTCTGCTTTATGGGAAACTCAATCCAACATAGGAGAAAACACATCAGATACAGAATATGAACTAATTTGCCATTTACTCTCTGACAAAGTGTGGGGAAGATAATGTGAAATTACTACCTTGACTTTTGCTTTATAATCATTAAAGAATAAAATGTAAGCCCATTCTGATTGCCTTTAAGGTGAATAGAACCAAAGATAATACATTCTGAGTTGTTTTATAATTATGTGATAACAATAGAATTTACAACTGGCATAAGAATCTTCTACTGCTTTGAATTGTCATACCACAAATTTCATGCCTTTCCATACCAACATTTAAATTTCATTTGATAATGTGAGAGTGTGCCAGAGGTGATGTTGGTGCTGCAGTTCCAGGCCAGAATAAAGGAACTTCGATATGCGAAGTCATGTTTCTTTGCTCTTTTCATATTCTCTAGGTCAATACTTGGCACCTGACAGGACTATGAAATTTGATAACGAAAACTCTACCCTTGTGCCTATTATGTCTTCTAGAATTGAATAACGTTTTTGTTACCATGCTGGAGCAGGTTCAAAGGCCAACAACAGTGGAAACAGCATGAAATGTAGGAAGAATGTGATGAGAGATGAGTTCCCATTTTACACCTTGTGCACCATGCATTTGATCCACTTGGTATTTGCAACATCCCCATAAAGAAGAATAGTAGCCATAATTAAAGTTATTTTGCCCATCTCTGGTGTATCTTCAATCTTATTTCAGCTTTGTTTTATTCTTATTAATCAGTTTGTTTACCACTACAATCTTTTACCACCAACAAAATGAGTTTCTTTGTCCTGTTCAGGCTGCCAGTTTTCATTTAGCCCTTTCCATTTGGCAGTTTGGTTTTGTTTCATGCCCACAGTGCTTTTGTGACATGGCTTTCAGTGTCCTTGTTGGCCTGTGGCATTCTTCAACCTTTGTTAATGTGAGCTAGCAGGGAGATAATCCATCTGCCTTAACTTCCAAGTGCTAGTAGGCTGGAGATGGCAAATTATTAGAAAGCAAACTGCACTATAAGAACAAGGTCACAAGAACCTCACAGTAAACAAAGTACCAGCAAGGAGCCACCTGCTTTGTGACACACAATTACAATTCCAGAATGTTAGTACATGCAGGACTCATGCCATGAACATTAGCCCCTTCCTGGTTTGGGATGTGCTGCCTTGCCAGGCTCTCAATTGGAGTTGGATTGTCCGCTCCACAATCCTTTCCAACTCCTTGACAATTTGTCAGTTGTGAATAGCTCTAGTGGAGATGCTCCCAGAATTTCTTTTGAGAGAATCATATTTCTCCCATTCTCACAAAAGCAGATGCAGTTATTCAGAATTATGTCATTCTGGCAGGCATTAGAACTATATCTACCCATGCACTAAGACTTTGCATTCAACTCTGTAAAGGAAGATTTCAATTAGAAAAATAAATAAATACTAGGTTTGCAGGAGAAAATGATCCTGTTTCAGGCACACAATAATGAAAACAGTAATAATCAATAAATTGAAATCAGACTCCTTGACAAATGTGGAATTTCTTGAGGAAATATATAAGTTGATGCATTTATCTCTCTTGTTGGTTCCATTTTCACATATTAAAAAATCATTTTGATGATTTTTATTGTGTAAATGAAAGTGTGAATAACTGGCATTGTGTATATTTATATAAAAATACCTAGCATGCAATAGGCTCATTGTAAGGATGATACTTTAGTAAACCACTGGAAAATGTTTCTCACTGTCCATTCTGGCATTTGTTCAAGTATATATTTCTAAGGTGTAATCAAGACCTAATGAGACAAAACTTTTGATATGAAGCTCGGGAATGTACAATAACAACAAGAGCAATTGCTCTGCTGAATAAAACGTGAAACTCTAGCTCTAGGTGTAGTGTATGGGCAGACTGCCAACAATGAGCAAACAGTTTGCACGGGTCCCTCCAGCTACACTGCACACTCTTTGTTCTACCTGCTTACTCTTCTCAACAGTTTTGCCAGTCGCACCTATTTCTCCTTCCTCTATAGCTTTTGAAACACTTTTATCCTCTTACCTCTATTTATATAAAGAATAATTCAAAGGAATGAAGAGGTCAAGGAAACAGGATGCTGAGTATTTTTCAATCTTTATATATACCTCTTCAGAAAATTTATTATAGATTGTACTTCAAGTTGAGATCAGCATCTCTGTAATAACACAGATAAAATCTGGCATGATGTGAGCATCGAGATGAGGGATTTTCCTTCTTTATGTAGGAAAGCTATGGTAGAAAGTAAATACCAAGAAGAGTGAAAAATATATAATGCACAATAACACATCTTCTCAAGAATCCACAACAGCACAAGACAGGTAAAGAGTAAAAAGAAAAAAAAAACAAGTGTTGTTAAAGAAAATATTTTACTTATGATTTTCCAAATAAAGAATAAAGTTAGTGTTTACAACAATGTTTCTTCAGTAATATTTTGTCAGTATTTACATGAATTTTTTCAATAAAATTTTAATTAGAGTTAGTAAATTTTCACTAGGTGTGAGATCCTGTGCTAGTCATAGCCATATGTGTCACAGTTTTACAGCTACATTTATTCCTCTAATTTGAGAGATTAAAAAGTAAGTCATGAATCCACAGTATCTAGTTTGTGACTGTGGATAGATAAAAAACATATTGACAAGATGGTAAAATTATATTCCTGCAAACGAGGAATTAATAAGTTACATTTAAAAAGGAAAGAAAAAAGAATATACTGTCACAGGAATATGAAATCCATATTCTCAAAGATTAGGTGCAGGTTCTATGTTAGAAAAAAGTCTTGCATGAAAGAAACTATTCAAATAGGTAGACATTCTATGTTCAAAGATTAGATAATTTATATTGCCAAGATACAATTCTTTTAATTGTGATCTACAAATGTAATTAATTTTATTACAAACTTTAGAAAATTATTTTGTAAATTTTGGCAAACTGATTCAAAAATTTACTCAGAAAGGCAAATGGGCCTGGGTCGAGATTTCAGTGAGGGAAGTGCTTGATGTGTAAGACCTGAGTCACATAAGCAATACCTTCAACAATAGCCAGGACCTGAGTCCCATGTGCATCATCCAAGCAAAAAGCCAGGACTTGAGTCCAATGTTCAGTGTACATGTAAAAGCTAGGACATGAGTTCATCCATAGCTTTAATGCAAAATGCCAGAACTTGAGTTTTATTCTCAGTACTCATACGGAAAGGCAGGAAATAGCATGTGCTGCCACACAGGACTGCAAAGTCTGAGGCAAGTTGATACCATAAACAACTAATCTGTTTAATCAGATGTAATCTAATGCAATCAGAAAAATATATCTGAGAGTCCCAGGTCCTGGTAAAAGATGTGATCTCAAAAAATAAACTCCACCACTCTAGCTGACCTCTGACCTCAATATGTGGTTCCACACACAGGCATAGTAACAGATACATGCACACACACACACACACACACACACACACACACACACACACAAACACACACACACATGTCAGAGGACACACTATAGCTAAAATAATATCAAACAAGAAGAAATTTGAATGTTTACTATTCTTAACTGAAGAGAATACAAACCTTTGATGTTCATGTCAGTGGGATATTGGTAAGAGAATATACATGTATCAATGTAACAAAGTAGAGTTCAGTAATGGACTAACACAGATATGGTCTAGTTATATTTAAAACAAAAGCAAATCCCTTGGATGGAGAAAGGTATGTATAACATGGAAAAAATGTTTTAGGTACAACACAAAATTATATGGGAAAATGGACTGACTTGATTTTAAATTAATCTATTATGATCCATGAAAGACACTCAGGAAGATAGAAATAAGAATAAAATGGGAGGAAATGTTTGCAGCATACATTTCACATAAATGATTTATATTTAAAATAATGAAGAATTTTAAAGCTCTATAATAACACAAGAAAGATTCAGTCAACAGCTAACATCTGAAGAGACATGATCAGGAAGATAGAGAGGTAGCAAACAAGAACATGATGGTATGCTTAACATTTTTCCTTGTAACAATGTAAATTAAAGTAATTGTGAGTCATCACTTCATAGAAACCAGAACAGCTTAAACCTAAATATCTTAAAATAACAATTATTAGCAAGGATAACAAAAAAAGATAAACACATTTTTCTAATGGAATTTCAAAATGTTATATACATTTTGAAAAGTAATTTGATGCTTTCCTACAATGATACATGAAGTCTTACAATATAATTTATTTATCAAAATTGCATTATTATAGAAATTTGCATGAAAACATGCTTCAAAAAATTTATGAAAAAAACTCACTCAAGGGAATTGGGAGTCTGTGTGTGTATGTGAAGGAAATTATATAATTTTTTTTATTTTCTAAAACTAAAGACAAAGGAATTCCATATGAACCTTGTACTATGATTGAGAAGTCATTTCCTGAAGTAGTATAAACAACCAGTATCAGAATATTTGTATAAGGATATGAGTATTTAATACACTTTTGCTGAAGAGTGGCAATCAGATATTTCCATCTTTGGTAAAGAGGATTAGGAGATGGCAGCTGTTCACAACATGACACGTTAGAGTAGGGCCATCAGTATCAACTCTGTACCTTAGTGAAGATTCAAGTGAGGACACACCGAAAATGGCTGTAAGATTCTACAGAATGTGGTATACTTATCTATAGCCCCTTGTTCTGTCCGCAGAGTGAGCATAGAATCAAGAGCTACTTAGTTACAAGAAATAATTCCAATTTCCAACCTGACTAAATAAATGTATCAGTATACGAGAAGAGAAAAAAATTCTCATGATAATTTCTCAAATAATTTACGTAAACTCTTTTAACATAATGAAGAGTGATTCTTCTCACTTATACACGAGTTGTGCAAAATAATTCCCTCATCAATAGTAAAACATAGGAAATGGAACAGGGAATAACTTTGTAATGGAATCATCTGAAAATGCTCCCATAGCCAACTAGTCAAGAATAATATCACCCATTATTGTTGGTAATATGCACTTTAGAAACAACTGATACAAATTAGACTCCTGTGAACTTCCTAAAAATGCGAATCTAACCTAAGGATAATATAATCATCTGATGCATGCCAAATGAAGATATTTTACATAATAGATTGAGTAGCATTCCTTAATTTGTTAAGATGACCACAATCAAGATCTAAGAATCTGTCCCAGCTAAGAGAGGGATTCTATGAAGAGTTAGTTAATTGTGTTAAGTCCGCATAGAATTGTAAGATAGAGAGAGGGCATCAGGCAATGTTTAAATAAGTCAAAATAAGAAAGTGCTGAAGTCAATGAAAAGTAAGATCGAAATTACAAAATATTTATACGATTTGCCCCTAGCCCTTTGTCTGAGTGGTGAGTGATCTCTGTGGAGCCTGGTGTCTGATGCTGAGCTCCACAAATAAAGAAGACACATCAACCTGGAGCTGACAGTTTCAGATTTCCAGGGATCAGTTACATACATGTGTGGAAATAAAGGGTGTTTTAATGGTAAGAAAGATAATTCAGTTAGATTTTATTAAGTGTGCACTCTATTTCTTTTGTTGTAGTCAAGGGATCAGGTAGCAATAAAACACTAGATTGGGTTCACATGATTTTTAAATTATTTTTCAAGTGAATAATTTTCTAAAATATATGTTAGTACTTTGTGACTTTTATGGGATAATATGTTTTTAGAGCAACATTGCTTAAAATGGGAAAATAAAATTCTATGACTATTTATACACATAAGATATACATAAGTACAGTGATATTTTAATCCATGCTTTCACTTATCAAATAATATGATCTGGAATCAAACTTGACTTTGTTCTCATAGGATTTAGAGAACTTATGTCAGAGCACACTGTCAAGGCTTCACTAATTCAGTGCTATTGCAAGCACTTAGGTAACCTACTTGAATCTCTACTAAATGTTTAATTGATTGAACTATGGCATCAGAATGTATCAGGTTCCTCTCACTGGCCTGCTTATACCCCCAAATTGGTGTTATTGGAGAGCTCTCTTCTATCTCATTCTCTTGGTTCCTATTTAGTCTGAGACTATTTAGATAGTTACAATGTCCACAGTAATGCAAATACCGTGCAGTTATTGAGACAAAATCCAAAATTCACTGGATGATTACAAAAAAAGAAAGGAAGAAATAAAGAAAAGAGGAAAGGAAAGAAGGGAGGGAGGGAGGGAGGGAGGAAGGAAGGAAGGAAGGAAGGAAGGAAGGAAGGAAGGAAGGAAGGAAGGAAGGAAGGAAGGAAGGAAGGAAGGAAGGAAGATATGCAGGCAGGCTCCAGGATATTTCAGACCCTCCTGTGTAAATCTACTCATAATGCTAACTGACTCTGTCTGGGTGCTTGGGACTTCTGAATGAACAGAGAAGTAGTATTTTTACCTTTTAATTGTTGTGGACCTTAGGAAATCTGATGAACTGATGTATGGATGATGCTGTGTATGAGGAAAGAATGTGCAGACATACTGTGTTCTCATTTATTGTCTTGGCATTGTCCTCTGAGAAAAAAGCCTGTGGATATAAAGTTAAGCCACGGAATTCTAGGGGTATTTTGTCCTCCACCATATACCTCACCCACTGATTCCTATGCTAGGAAGAAACACTATGAACTCTGAGTACACTTTTTTTCTTAAAATAATTGTAGCAACTTACATTTGACTTATATCTGAAGATGCAATAATTAGAGAATAGGGCTCTGAACATAAGCAATAATTAGCTAGAAATCAAAAAATGGATAAATAAGTAAACCAGTTATTTGAAATGTCTTCGCACACTTCATTTTCTTCAGTCTCCATGAGAACATTAAAGTTTTAGAAAATTTAAAAGCAAATATGAGCCCATGACAAAAGTAACTTTCAAGGGTTTGAAATTTACTGCATAAGATTAACTATCTCTGGCACTTAGACATTTATATTACACAAATATTTAACCTCTTTTTGTTTTCATATGGGTTTTGTATGGTTTTATTTACTTATAAGTCACTTTGTGGATGCCTACAAAGTACTTGATGCATAAAGTTTCAATAAATATCTGCTTGATAAAAAAGTTAATTATTTTATCTTCTCTTACTTGGTTGGAATGTAGGAGGGTGGTTGTCTGTGGTGAAAAGATGAAATTATATTAAGCTCATTGATTATAATAATTTAATAAAATTAGGCTTCTGGGTTTATATTAAACTTTATCCATATTAATTTAACAGTAAATAATAACCCAAGGCAGAGTGTCTTATCATTCAGATAAAATGATTCTTATCTATTTCAGGTGACTATTTCAACATCCATAAACTGTGCATTGCTTGTTTCCATCTACAAAACTCTTTCAAATCCCCACAGTCAGTTATCTCTGTATGGACTGGGAATGATACTTTCCTTCATTGTTTATGCCTCCTTAGCCTGCATAGTCACGTGGTCTGCTCTAGGTTCCAGCAAAGGGCATTTTATTCTGTTCTCATCCCCTCCAGAATACGTGTGTTTTAGTTTCTTTCCATTTCCATTTCCAGGATCTTCCTAGTCCTATCCATTTGCATTTCAAGGTGCTTCTTCATGTCTTCAGGGTATGTCAGGGCATATCTCACAGATTTTGCTACCTCTGTCTGCCTTGTCTCCAGCTAATTTCCAGTACTTGATCATATTTATTGTGAACTATTCTTGAGTCTGGGTACTCATTGTGATTTTCCACTGATCAGTACATCAGGAGAGGATCAATGAGAAACCAGAGTTGTTTGGGGATTTACCTTCTTCAGCATTTTTTGGAAATTAATAGATGGGACTGTGTTACCAGGCAAAATTTGGTTAGTAAAGGACGGCTGTACTGGGAGGTTCCTGATAGACAATTCTGTATGACTATACAGACCACAAAGTTAAATATCTCCAAAGTCTACAAAACCATGCTATAAAATGTCTTTGTCTTCTCCTGTAGTATTTTTTAAAATAAAATAAACAAACAGACAAACAAAACCATAGTCCTTAGGTAAGCTTATGGATTTTCATGTACATTGGGATTACCTGCATCCACCCACGTGGTCTCAATCCTCATAGATGAATTTACTTCTGTATGGCCCATTGTAAGAATGCTTATTAAATACCTACTTAATGGAGTAATGTTTTCATGTTTGCTATTTCATTTTTGATATCCTATTGTAGCTAAATAAGTTTCATAAGCATTACAATAAGTAACTATCTGTGAGTTTAAACAAGATCAGGGTTGCACATATAGGATTGATCCCACACCATCGATGAATTTAATATTGCCTACCTATGTAACCTAGTAAATGTCCAATCTGACCTCAACATTATTTCTCTTCAGCCTATCAAACCAATTTCAACAGCCATAACTTTAAGCAAAACACATTATAGCCAGACAAATTATCATAATATAAAATAAACTTATGAACAGAATAAACATTGCATTCATTTTTCATAACATCTACATCTTATATACAGTGTTGGACAGAATGTTAGGCCACAGTTCTGTGAATAAATTATTTACAGAGAGACATCTGTGCCCTTTTTTTATTTCTTTTCATCTTCTACCTTAATCTTCTCTCCTTACCATCCATATCTAAATACATCACTATTCCATGGAATCATTCAAACATTTTATATATTCTATGTAATGCAAGCAAATGTGCTTTATAGCTTCTTCATTCATAGACCTCAAAATTCACTATATTTAACATTCACTTATGAAGCATTTAGGAATATTCTGTCCTTCAACTTTATCTTTAGGTTCTAAAACCAGAGTAGTGCTAGAGCCCAACAGTTTTAAACAGCTGGCTTATCTGTCTGATAGTGCAGCTGTGCTTCCATAACTAACTATACCTGTACACTGACATGTGGACAGTCTATTTTGTATCTCTTCTGCTCTTTACATTTACTGTCAATTTACAGATCTCAATTTTTATTTGAATAAAATATCTATGGATGAATACTTGAATATAAAATAATTCAAAGATATTGACAAATATTAGAAATTTCCTTAGTGAGTGGCTATAAGACAAGGAAAAAAGCTAAATAAAAAAACATTTCTAAATATCATTATTTTGTAGAATCAAAGAATTTCAGATTTAAAAAGAACTCTACACATCCTTATCCTGCCTTCTGTTTAGTGTTCACACCATTTAAATCAAGGAACTAATTATTGCTCTAGTTATTTTTCCATTTTACAATAATAAATTAAAATTCTTCTTTACCTACCTCATAAAATACTTGCATAAGTTATCTCTCTAGAATTCCCTTTTGCTAAGGAATTTTTGTTGTTCTTCCTTGTTCTTTCTTCTATAAAATATCTGCTTCCTCTTCCAGGTGATAATTCTTTAAATATTTGAGAGATGTTTTTAGTATGTTCCCCCTACACATTTCCTTCTGACAACATTAAACATAAGACATGATTTTTCGATTCCACACCATCTGGTTGTCTTTTTCTGATTCTATTCTGGTTTCAAAAATATCCATTTTAAATCTACTTCCACTCTCCAACATGAACAGGAACATTGTTTTAATTGATAAAATTATTTGCATACAACTTCAGTTTCTTGTTCTTTGACCTATTTTCACCTGTGTTCTAAACCCTAACATGGATTATAAATGCCAATTTGAGAGAGGGAAAGTGGGATAGACAAGCTCCTGACACTATATTTCCCAATTAAGGCTGAGTTTTATTGTCTGATAATAAATGATGTAATCTAGGAACACAGGCTGTTAAAGCTATTCTGATGGCCTTACTCTTCTGGGCAGAAAATTCACCCTTGGCCCTGTTTGCAATATCTGCATTAAAGGAAATATTAATATGCCTTTAAATGCAACTGTGCACCAGAGAGAATGCAGTCTTGTTCTTAATCTTCTTGTTTTCTTTCCCTGAGTATTCAGTCCAGGCATACTTCAGAATCAAAATTTCGTTCTTATACCATATCAGGAGTTTTTCACATCACTTTTCCCCACCTAACCATTGCACTGCTATGTGTTTAAACACAAGCATCAGGATTGGTATTTGGATTTTTCTGTCATCAGGGCTAGTGTTGTGATGTAATACTGAATGTAATCCCAAGTTGGTTACCCTGCCTTCCCATGCCTCAATTGTTAAACTCAAAGATCTCTTACAACTCAGATTCTTTGTGCTGCTCCTCAGCTCCTCTGGGAGGTGTCTTCAGCAAATGCAGTCCTCCTGAATCCAACTGCAAATTAGTTAGTCTGTGGTGTTAATCCCGAAGGACATTGAGTGCACACCCTTGGGTGTTTTCTATAAGTAGTTGGTGATGAATTCATGAATAAATCAGAGGTTGAAAGGTAATTCAATACTCTTTTTTTTTCTTCTCAAGCTTGGTGTGCACAACCCTCTTTCCAAACTATGACACTGCCAAATGTGTGGGCAGCACAAACAAGGAGCTGTGTGACAGAAAGGGTACTACTTAGGAGCAAGAAAACACAAATACAGAAGGAGAAAATTCCACTAATGGTCCAAGGAAAGCATAAATGCAAAGAAGAGAGTATACATTTAAATGATTTGGAAGCTTGCTGCAACAGCCTGACAGCACATCCTCTGAAGGATGCTAGTTACAAATCATCACCATTACAGCTGGTGACACAGAATAGCAAAGTAGTTCCCAGTGAAGGAAAATCAGACAGGAGCAGGAAACCCAAAATAGAAATAATGACAATTTTACCGCAGGACAAAATGCTGTAGCTCCTTTATTAGACTAAAGCTGAGCGTTAACAATCATATGCAGAGTAGATATTATAATAGGAGCCACTGGCATTCAAATCACTTGTCATAGCCACACTTTAATCCAATCATGCCACAAAGACAGAAGTAGAGAAATTAAGAGTGCACTAAAAGAAACAGGGAGTAGGGAGGGTGAAGAATGACATGCGCAAACTGCTTAAACTGGTGATTCTCACATTGCAGAGAACTCATGTTGGAAACTGTGGAGGGTACATGTCCTACATACAAATCACACACTGGCTAGCACAATAGGCTTTGCCCTGTCACAGTACACAATGTCAGAAAATGTCTATTATTATACAATAAACATACACATTTGAAATCTAATAACCATAGTTCTTGATTTTATAAGAATTCTTTATCCCTAATAGGAAAGCATGGATCAAAGATTATAACATCTGACAACTATGAAACTTCCAACTTACAAATGCATCTCTAAGTGCTAAGCACATCCTATTTGGTGTCAATGCTCTAAGTATATTACAAAGCTATAGAAACATATGATGAGACTAATTACCAAATAAGTGAATGCTGCCTTGCACAAGTTTTCTCCATGATTCTTATTTTCAGAGAAATGCTGTTTTTTAATTTTGAGTGGTTGATTTTTTAATCTTTTTAATACTTATTTATTAATCATTTATTTATGTAATACATGTATGTGCACATATGTACAAAAGCACACATGTGGTGGTCAAAGGACAATTCCATGGAGTATATTCTTTCCTACCATGTGGCTTCCAAGGGTCAAACATAGACCGTGAGCCTTGTTGGCAAACACCTTTACATGATGAGTTCTTTTCTGGAAGTTTGTCTTTGTTTTATTTTGTTTCTCTAGAGATGATGTTTCACTGTGTAGGCCTATCATCTGGGCTAGCACCTGCTATGTGGTATGCTCAGACCAGTTTCACACTCATGGTCAACCTCTGCCCTTCATCGCTTAAGTGCTAGGGTCATAGGCATGCACCATCGTATCTGACTTATATTTTTTAAATAAACTAGAATATTCCTTAACGTGGAATAGTCATATAATTTTATGGAATATACACTGGATATTTTGCTTTCAAATTGTTTCCTAATGATTGATAACACTATTGTAAATATTTAAATCAATGAAAAAGAAAGGAAATGAGGGTTATGATTGCCTTAAGTCAGTGGTTCTCAATGTTACTAATGCTGTGACCATTTAATACAATTCATGTTGTTGTGACACCCAACCATAAAATTTTTCTGTTGTTACATCATAACCATAATTATGCTACTGTTATGAATTGTAATGTAACTATTTGATATGGAAGATATCTGATATGAAACCCCTGTGAAAGATTCATTTGACCCCCTATAAGGGGGTCATGATCCACAGGTTAAGAACCACTTTCTTGAATGCTGTGTCCCCTTAGCATCCACATTTAGATTTCCACTTCTGAAGTGATAATGTTATCCTTTGGGAGTAAAGTCATGAAAGAACTGACCTCTTAAAAGTTAGTGAGCTTATGACATGGTCCCCAGCTGTGGTGGTAATCTAATTGTACTGAAATGTGATTTTGATTGTATGTTAATAAATAAAGTTGCCCGGGGGTCAGAGCTATTAGAGCCATAGCAAGAGTGTGGCGGTGGTGGCACACGCCTTTAATCCCATAGATCTCTGTGTGTTCAGGGATACAGCCAGCATTGGAGACATATGCCTTTAAGACCTAGGGGGCTGTACATTCAGACAGTGACGAGGCAGTCACGTGTTTGGGTTTACAACCAATGAGAAGGCAGAACAAAATACTATAAATAGACGAACAGACAGGAAATAGCTCTCTTTTCGGGAAGCTGGGACACCGCAGGCGGAAGGGTGAGATTTTAGCTCTGAGCTCTGACCTCTTGGCTTTCTCTTTTACATTGTTTCTGTGTTTCTTATTTAATAAGACGGTTGGTTACATCAACATCTGGTGTGTTCCCCAAAATATTGTGTACTCTAATGAATTTATCTGGGGTCAGAGAACAGACAGCCACTAGATACAAAGGCTAGAAAATGGTGGCACTCACACCTTTAATCCTAGCATTCCAGAGATAGAAATCCCTCTGGATCTCTGTGAGTTCAAGGCTACATTGGAAATAGCCAAGCATAGTGACACGTGCCTTTAATCCCAGAAAGCCAGCCTTTAATCCCAGAAAGTGGTGGTAGAAAGCAGAAAAATATATAAGGCGTGAGGACTAGAAACTAGAAGCATTTGGCTGGTTCAGCATTTGGCTGGTTAAGCATTTGGCTGGTTAAGCTTTCAGGCTTTCAGGCAGCACAGTTCAGCTGAGATTCATTCTGGATGAGGACTCAGAGGCTTCCAGTCTGAGGAAACAGGACCAGCTGAGGAACTGATGAGGTGAGATAGCTGTGGCTTGTTCTGTCTCTCTGATCTACCAGTATGGACCCCAATAACTCGCCTCGGGTTTGATTTTATTAATAAGTACTTTTAAGATTCCTGCTACACCCAGCTCAATCTCTGGGACCATGTTCATCAAGTGAAATGGCAGCACTGTGCAAATCAGAGCCTGCCAGGATTCATCCTGAACTCAGAGGTTTATTAATAGTAAATAGTTGAGTTAATGTTAATTATGGATAGATTTTGCTCAGAGGATCCATTTTTTTGGAATCTTCTGGGTGTAGCTTTATGGAGGTTAAGCTATGCTATGGTTATTCGAAGCATACTTTCCAGTATGCTTACCTTGTTGCGACCTGTCTCCTCTCATAAACTTAGTTATTGTATTATGTATTTTGGTTTATATTTATTTAATTGGAGGAGGGTGATGGGTGGTGTGTGCGTACTTCATTGCACTATTCAATTAAGCTCTCTCTCCTAATTCTAAATCCTTCTTTGTCCTTTAGATTTCAAAAAGGTGTCATAATGTTCTGTATGCCTGTTGCTTTATTTGGCACCTGATTCATGATAGTGACAAAACTCATCTGTAGGACCAGAAGTGCAGAGTTAAAAGCCCAAGAGGTCAGAGCAGTAGCTGAGAGCTGAGCTTACCCTTCACTTCCGCTGCTGTCCTTCCTCTCTGCCAGAGAGCTACTTCCTGTGTATCTGTCTTTTTATAGATTTTCTGTTCTACCTTCTCATTGGTTGTAAACCCAACCACATGACCTCCTCATCACTGCTCAATTATACAGACCTCCAGGTCTTCTATGGTTGGTATTGAGATTAAAGTCATGTGTCTCCATGCTGGCTGTATCCTTGAACACACAGAGATCTGCCTAGCTCTGCCTCCCAAGTGCTGGGATTAAAGGCGAGTGCCACCACCGCCCAGCTTCTGCTATGGCTTGCTATTAGCTCTGACCCCCAGGCAATTTTATTTATTAACATACAGATAAAAATCACATTTCAGTACAAATAAAATATCACCATACAGAAGTGTTATAGTCAGCCTAGCAGTGCACCTAAAACATCTGCTTGATAGCAGCTGACAAAATGTCACACATTAGTGAGCAATCAAGAGAAAATCAGATGATGACAGATCCTCAATAAGAGTAGTAATAGCAATATGCAAAGACTCATAGACTTAAGTATTGAGCAGCATTTCATCCTTCCTAAATTTGTCATTTAAAACTTTTAGTAGAAAAATCCAATCATACTAAAATGAGTACATGGGTCAAGTGAGAGAAGGCTTGGACAAAGTAGATGTCAAAAGATCACACTTGAAAATCCTCATACAATGAATGGAGATGTAATGTGGGCTCCCAACCTTAACCAATAAGCTATTTGCAACTGACATCTTGTTGCAAATGAAAAGTTGCTTATACCCAGTGGTGTATCACAAACTATATTAAATATAAGGGTAGGTGGCATCCCAAAGAGCAGATGGCCAATACAAAAATCCAAGTTTCTTGGATTCAGACACCCATTTTTACTCAAATCACTACAGAAAATTAAAAAAAAAAATCACAAAGGAGTAAAAAAAAAAGCAACAAAACCCTAAAAATTTTGCATACATAATTGTCCTTCCTGATGTACTGAAAACATGCACAAAGATAAAAGCATTCTTTTCCATTATGGTAAAATAAGCTTAAGATAATGTCAGGCACTTGACTGAAATCTTTGTTGGTACATTTTCAAAAAATAAGGCAAACTGATTATATCTCTTTTTATTTATGAAACAGAAGGAAATACAGAAAATATATATTACAAATGGAAATATTGGAAGAGTTCAGATTTCTCATACATGTTAAAAAGTATGTATGCCTTTTTTGAATGCCAGTCTGTGTACATGAGTACAGTACCTTTAGAAGCAAGAAGTGGGCCTCAGATCCCCTGAAACTGGAATTACTAGAAATTGTGAACTTCCCTATGTGATGCCAGAAATTGAACTGTCCTGTACAAAAGCCATGAATTCTCTGAACCCAGGAGTCATCTATCCATCCCCTATTTAATGTTTTTTTTGCTCACTTATTCAGTTATCATACAGAGTCATAATCTATTTAATCATTTTTCCATAATGGCCATGTTTATTGGTGGTCTTGGAAACAATATGAATTTACTTAAGCTAGGCACAATGCTTATTCAAGGATTTGCAAAGACTTTCTGTAAGGGTGTAGATAATAAATTATGTTTGAAAAGCACACAGTCTCATAACAACTGCTCAAATTAATCCTATGGCCTATGGTATGATAGTAGATTCAGATGATCTACATGTAGATACGGGCATGATACAGTAAATTTTGTTTACAGAGCTCTGTCACAGTCTACCATTGGTGCATGAACTATAGTTGATGTCCTTATTTATTTCAACCTAGACTATTCAGACTATAAACACACAACTCTTTGGAACCTTGTCCATAATCAATCTTAATAAAAGTCACAGCTTTCCTTAATAATAACCCAGAGGACAATGTCATCAGGTATATAAACTCAAAGCAAGTCATGCTGTGGAATAGATTAAAGAAATTGGAATCTATTGTAGGATTTCTAATATATGGTATTTGATTTTTTCAATTACTTTTGACATTGTACTTATGTATATGAGATGGCATATAAATATATTAGTGCAAGATTTGCAGAATTATACATAATTACAATATCTATGTAATTTGTCAATAACAAAATATTCATTTTGAGAATTTGCATTCAATTTTTATAATGACTATGGCAGTAAATGAAACACTGGTTGAAATGGAGCTAAGAAAAACAGCTAACTCAAGCTCCTGATTACTATGAATAGCATGTCCGTTGATATCATGGTAAATAGGGTTGAAACAGTTTTGAGTGATGAGACATCCTTCATGTGAAAGGCATTGCCCTTTTTATAACTAGGGATGCTATTTAAGCACTCTAAAATAGGAATAGCTCTCTGTACTTAAGCCTGTCAATGAAGAATGAAGCTCTTCATGGATAGCCAGCAATCTTTGTTTATTTGATTGTTTGTGGTTGTTGTTGTTGGTAGTTGTGGTGATTTTCTTCTTCTCGAGGAAAAGATTCCAGGTAGTAAAGTATGTCTTCAGGTGCAAGTAAAACTAGAGAAACTGTGCTGTTAAAGAGTGGAGATTCACGGAGCAGAAAAGTAGACGGAACTGACATTGAGTAATTGGTTCATGCTCCCGTATATCCCCTTTACCTTATGCATATGCACACCACATATGAACACCCTCATAGGGACACTGTGCCGTCTTTTCTTAACTGCAAACTCCAGCTGGGAAACAGTCAGTGATTTCGTGAAACTGCAGTCAAATTTTCTAGCAAGGATATTCCATTGTATCAGTTTCTTTACTGGGTTTCTGTTTTGGAAACATGTTCAATGGAAGTTTCATGTATTGTTGAACTCTATGCTGTTGAAGTCTGTGTTTTAAGAAACCCAAGACAAGATCAAGTGTATAATTTTAAAATGTTATGAAATTCCAATAGCATATTAGCTACAAATATCTCTAATTTATGTTCACTATAGTAAATTCAGGTACTAAGACAGAAGAAAATATATAAGCTGAATTAACTGTGAATATATAAGACTAAGGCAGAATGCATGGGGCCTGCATCAGGTACTCTAAGTATATATTATGACTTCCAGGTTGGTGGGTTTTTTTTTTTTGTGGGGGGGCATTGATGTAAGTGATCTAGTGGGTCTCTGTTTGTTTCTTCTCTTGGGTTCTTTTATTTCTTTTTCTTTGTTTTGTCAAACTCAATGTGTTAGTATAGTTTTTAATCTTATATTGTTACTGTGATGATATATTGTGTCCCCAAAATACTGTGTCTCTCAATAAAATTTACTTGAGGACTTGAGGAAAAGTCCAGCCACTATATTAACATAGAAGTCAGGCAATGGTAACACATTTCTTTAATCCTATCACTTGGGAGGCAGAGATCTGTCTGGATATCTGTGAGTTCAAGGCCATACTGGGAACAGAGCCAGGCATGGTAATACATGTCTTTATCTCAGCACTAACCATAGATGTCTGGAAGTCCATACAGACAGACAGGAAGTGACAGAGCTGGGCAGGAAGCGTAAGCGATGTAGCTGGTCTGAGAGAACATAGACAGCAAGTAGTTCACTTTGGAAGCTGTGGAGTTGATGAGGTTAGGTGAGCTGTGGCTTTTCCTATTCCTCTGATCTCTCTGAGGCTTTAACTCAAATCTCTGTCTCTGAGTTTTTATTAATAAGACCAATTAGCAATTCGTCTACATATTACTATTCCTTGGAAGCCTGTTTGTGAGACAGAAAGGGGGTGGATCCAGATGGGAGGAAAGGTGGAAAGAAACTGTGATGAATGAGAGGAAATAAAAATCAGGATATATTATGTGAGAAAAAAATCCATTTTCAATAAAAGAGAAAAAAGAATTGGAAAATTATTTAAGTGCTATGGATATGCAAAAGAATTCAAAGCAGTGTCTGTCTCAGGTAAAGAGAAAAGATCTATCAATACAAATGTGCAAATGTATCATTTAGAAAAACTGGATGACATAGCCTTCTTGCAGTTTTTGTAACATCATCCTCTGTTGGAAAATGGTTGATGACTGGTCCAAGTCAGTACTATCATAGGGAATACTATCTGATGGTTGACTTCCCTCAGTATGTTTGAATTTGTTTAACAATCTAGCCACCTTCTCCTTTTCAGTCTCTCTGATTGACACTAATGGAACTTCCCTTATTCTAGGTCTCAGTCATTTATCTGGTAGTTCAAACTATTGCCTGTCTCAGTGATACAAAACTGCAACAAATTTATTTCTGATTACTTACTTGTGCTTGGCTTGAAACCTCTGTTTTTCCAGTTGTCTCAAGGTTGCAAAGTACTTTTAAATGCTGTGACTCTTATTTTGGGCAAGTACAGAGTACCTTGAAGGCTGTGAGGGTTGCAGCTGGGTTTATTAACTCAGATGTTGTCTAACAGCAGACTGTTAAAGACCAGCTGCAGCCCTGCCTAGAGTGCCTGTCTGTGCACTCCATGGCATCTCCTGGAAGGCCAGTATCATGAAGGTGAATACAATCTAGCTGTTGCAACATTTTTTTTTGATAATATGGTTTCATTTTAAGAAACTAGGTTCATATTTCTGTTTTATTCTTTATAAGGTAATGCCTCTTGTGGATAATTATATACATCTGTAAAATGGGCTTCATTATAAAATTGAATGAGTTAATATATATTTTTTAAAAGAAACAACTAACATTATATTATTTAGCAAATGTAAGTGTGATCTTTGAAAGCATAACTTAGATCTAAGAAGTATCATTTGTTTGTTATTGAGACAGTCTTCCATCAGCCACTTTAATGTTCCTGGAAGATACCTTTTTAAGTAAAAGCCAACCAACAAAAGAAGGATGGTTCTGCTTTCTTCAGAACCTCTTCAGAGGCATTCTGTTAAGAAACTTAAAGTTGTGCACATATTAAGAAATTAGCCAAACAGTCACACTTTAGCTAAATCTTATGAACACACGTATACCCGTGTCATTTCTTTTATTATTAAAATTCTTCTCCCAAATGTAAAGGCTTATCATTACTGTGAAATAAAGATAAAATTAGAATTGAGTTTAAGCTACTAAACTTTTAAATTTGCGTTACAGTGTTACATACAAGTAGTCTTACTCGATGTTCCAATATTGCTAAGTATTTCTTTCACAAGATCTATAAAGATATGGGCATTTTTTTTTCTGAATATTGATCCTTTAGAGTACAGTTTATACAAGATATTTCTACAAGGGAAGGATCTTTTAAAAGCAGGGAATAGGAAGAAATCTAGAGAGACTAATACTATAATTATGTATCATCTAGAATAGCTTGAGAACTCTCCAAAATTATCTCTTCACAGAGGACCCAAAGGAAATTAAGTGTTCATAGTACTTTGTAGGTAGAAATAGATGATTCAACATTTTATAAATGAATGTACTAATAGATAATGACACAATTATTTTTGAGAGAAGCACTGTGTACAACTATAAAAACAAAAAAAAAGAATTCATTTTAAAGATAAATAGGTAGTAGTATCATGCTACCTCTATAAAGGTGTGCATCAAGAAATGTTTATGAAATTGAAATTTTAATATAATTCCTTTTTATGTAAGTATAATATTTTGTAGACTACAAATACATACTTCTTTTGGTAAAGTATACATTTATTTTTAGTAACACTGAGACACATTTTATTTACATGTCCTAAGGTGAATTTTTTTAAAGATAGTACAGTTAGTTTCCTGGTGTGGAATATTGTTTAACTGGCTCTTTCCTCCATGAGCCCTTTCTAGGTTTAGATTCAAGTCACATATCTAGGGCCCTGTACTAGACCTAGACACTTCTGCCTAGGCCGGTTCCTGGTCAAAATAGCCAGTTCCTGGTCAAAATGTCTCGTGTGTCCAGAGCCCCGTGGCTTTGTATGGTTGCGTAAAGCACGCAGCACAACCATGTAATCTATGCGCATGCGTGGAGTAGCCACATGAGCCTGTGTACGCATGCGTGACCCAGCCTTTATAAGTCTGCACCATATTCCTGGCTTCCCTCCTTATGCACGTCGGTCTTCAGGCCTGAGTATACCTGCCTCTCTCTCTCTCTTATCTTAATAAAACTCTTGTTAGTGGATTCTGTCGTGTTTCATGACATTTCCTGGAAGGGTGAGAGCGCCGCCAAAGAACTAACACAGGGTCCCTCCCAAGAAGGCAGGAGAAATTTGGAGTATCTGCCACGTGATTACGGCTTTGGAGTCATGAAGGATACAGGAATAAAAGTGTTGTGCAATCTTCCTCCATGGTTAAGAAAAGCACCTCAGGACTAGGCAGAGGGCAGAGGAGTTCCTGCATGAAGACCTTGTGAAACCGTTTCATGAAGCTGTGAAAGTCAAACATGAATTTCCCTGGAGACTTCAAGGTGCTGGAGATGCCACAACTGTGAAACATCTGCCCAGGAGAGCTTCATATAGAGGGTAGAATCTGTCCAAGAGCATGAAATGTGTTTCAGTCAGCAAAGCTTGAAGAAAAGAGCATCTTATCCCTTTGACATTAGACGTGGAACCAGAGGATTTGATGTTTGCTCTGCTGTGTCTCTGTCTTGGTTTGGTCCAGTATTTCCTTACAAAGCCTTCATTTCTACATTTGGTAGTGATAATAGATACTCGTGCCATTTTATGTTGGAGGTATGTAATTTGGTTTTTGACTTTACAGGAGGTTACAACTAAACAATTGCCTTGAGTCTCTCGGAAGAAACTTAAGGCTTTGAAATTGTGTGAGACTGAAAGATGATTGGGTACTTTAAAACTGGAGTAAATGCATTTTGCATTACTATGGTCAGAAATATGGAAGCCAGGAAGTGGGACATGATGGCTTGAATAAGAATGGCCCCTGTAGGCTCTTACATTTGAATGTTTGGTCCCCAAATGGTGGAACTTTCGGGGAAGGATTAGGAGTTGAGGACTTGTTGGAGGAGTTGTGTCTTTGAGGGGGAGGTTTGAGGGTTTCAAAAGTCCATGCTATTCCAGGTGTCTCCCTCTTTTTTTTTTTTTTCTCAACATGTAATCTGTCACCTACTTATGCAGTGCCAGACCTGCCTATCTGCTGCCATGCCTCCTGCCATGATGGTCATGGACTCCAATTCTCTGAAACAGTGAGATCCAAAATCAAGTGCTTTCTTTCATAAGTTATCTTAGTCATGGTACTTTGACACAACAATTGGAAAAGTAACTAAGACAACCCATATCTATTACCTTATGCAACAGCTAACTCCAGTAGACCAAAAACTTAAATGTGAAGCTCGAAAGACTGAAATGACTAGGAGAAAACATAGGAAGTACCCTATGTGATACAGTTGGAGAAAACGACTTTCAGACTAGGACTCCACTTGACAAAGAATTGAGGCCAATAACTGATAATTAGGACCTCAGGAAACCAACAAGCATCTGCCCTGGATGGGAGAGAATATTTGCCAGTTGTATGTCTGACAGAGGATTAATATCCAGAAAATATAAAGAACTAAAACAAAAAGCAAAAATAAATGTTTCATTCAAAAATGGGTCTTGGATTTGAATGTAGAGTTCTCAAGATATGGTTTCTCTGTGTGGTTTTGGTGTCTGTCCTCGATCCTACTCTGTAGACCAGACTGGCCTCTAACTCAAAGAGATCCACGTGGCTCTGCCCCAGGAGTGCTGGGATTAAAAGCGTGTGCCACCACTGCCCAGCTAGAAATATTTCAAAACATGTTCATTATCCCTATTAATTAGGGAAATGCAAATCAAAACAACTTTGAGATTTCATCTCACACCAGTCAGAATGTCAGTGATCAACAAAGACCAAATGTTGGAGGTGAAGAGAGTAAGAGAGCACTCACTCACTGTCCATGGGATTGAAAACTGATGCACCCACTCTAGAAATCAGTGTGGAGAGTTTTCAAAAAGCTAAAATTAAATCTATCATATGACCCAGCTAAACCAATCCCTGACATATGCACAAAGAATTCACATCTTACTCCAGAGATGCTTGCTCTGCAATGTTTATTGCTGCTGAATTTACAATGCTAGGAGATGCAAAGCACCTAAATATCCTCAACTGACAACTGATGAATGGATGATGAAAATTTGATACATATACATTATGGAATTCTATTCAGCTATAAAGAAAAATGAAATTTACAGGTTAAAAAGATGGAACTAGAAGAGATAATATTGAATAAGGTAACCCAGACCCAGAAAGACTAATGTTCCATATTCTCTTGCATATGATGCTCCTAATGTGAGTACATATCCTAGAATAACTACAGAAATCAGAAAAGTAAAAAGAAAACACTGCTAGGGTAGTGAGTGGGCACAGAGCAGAGGTGATCAATACAGAGGAAAATAAAAAGATTCGGATGGGGTAATGGATAAAATAAGATGTGGGCTCTAATTAGTTTGAAAGAGGGAGATAATGCAGAATAAGAAGTGAGGATAAGAAAAAAAACAGCAAGAATGTCTATAAAAATCATAAGGGATCATGAAATTAAGTATCTACCTCAGAATACATATGTAAAACATATAAGTCACTGTGTTGATATGCATATAGAGAGTAAACCTCATCTTAACTGACAATGCTCCCTCCCAAGGTAAAAAGACCTTGTAACAAAACTCCAATAGCAGGCATGAGAATCCCTTTCTTTTGAATTTTTGGTTAGGACTGTCCAAGAGACTTGCAAAACCCTACAGGATGTTGCTATTGTTTTGTTTTGTTTTTTTCCTCAGCAGTGAAAAGTAAGTCCCTATTGCTGAAGACACCACGCATTTCAGATTCAGAGTCCAGAGCCCTGAGCTGGAATTGATCTGACAGCCTACTCTCTGAGAAGAGGCTTTCACAGCCCCACAAGTTACCATGCAAGCTTCCAAATGAGGGAAACAACCAACAGTCCTACCCATCAAATGTGCCAATGAACTATGCCAATGACCAACATGGTATAATAACCCTAAGAGTGCAGCATTGGCACACAAAACTTAGTAATAAGCAACAGCACTCTAACAGGACTTAAGAGACACTCAACAAGAAGGAAACCATACCAGTTATTGGAAACCTAGTCCACTACCCACAGCTAGCAAAGTCATGGATCTTTGAGGAGAACCTACAACCACCATTTTACTAAACAACCATAATTCATAACTACATTATAAATATTTGCTCTCACACCTACAGATAAGTGTAGTCCTAACCCCACATCAAGGAAAGTTCTTTATCAATAGGCCATTACAGAAAACCACAATCAATCAAAATGCAGAGTTGTGGAACCCAGTACCAATGGCCAAGTCTATAATAAAATCTCTGAATTTAGGGCCCAGAAATTATTACAGAAAAGAGAAAGGAAAAATTGAAAGATCTAGAGGAGTAGAAAGTTTGCAATGAGATTTTTTGTCTCCTAGGAATGTCAGAAGCTACATCCGTAAAATCTTACCAATATAACTGCTTAAATATAAGCTGAATAAGGCCAACTATAGGCATGACAAAGTAGACAAAGGAAAGTCCAAGAAGCCTTGACCATACACAGATAATTACAGACAACTAGGAAATGCTGAAAACTAAAGACATAATCTTTTCTATGCAAAAGCATCCCGGGTTTTTAACCAAAACTAAATGGTAAGCTCTGAAAATATATATGCTTGCAATAATATATGGATAAGCAGGTTGTACTTGCATATGTAATAATAATGATATATATATATATATACATTTATATGTGTATATTCACATATACATATATGTATGTATCAACAATTAATAAAAAAAGGAGGTCATGGATGTGAAGAAGAGTAAGGAGAAGTATAGGAGAAGATGGGGAAAGAGGAAAGGGAAGAGGGTAATGATGTAATGACATTATAATCTCAAAAATAAAAGAAATAGTTTTTATAAAGACATCTTATAAATATGGTATTTGTAACAGCCACTTTTTTTCCTATCACAATGCTATCATGCAGATTTCATTTCCATAAGAAATCACAAAATAAACTTTACATCTAACAAGCTGCACTGTACCACCAGGAAACGTTATGTTCTACTAAGTACAAAAATTTCAATATTTCCAGAAATAAAATCAATATGGGAACTTGCACATGTAATTCAAAAATGGGCTATTCCGGTGTGAGAAGTAATTCCATAGTATGTAAAGCTTCTGTGTCTTAAGATCTTCAGATCCCAACTAACCGAATTTTGATGAAGGAATATATGTCTAAAGATTTGAAGTCACTCTTCTTCAAATAACAAGATATATATTCTCATTGTATAAACTTGAAGAGATGAACATATAACCACCATATCTTGTTAGTCCCCTTTCAGTCTGTACAAGAGTAATATAACCTTTAGGCCTGCTTTATTTGGGGACAGGAGAAACAATCAGAGTTTTAGTGAATCAAAAACATTTAAGTAGTGGACAGACATTTCATATAGCTGTTGATGTCCTCTTTGGTTTCCTCATTTATAAAACAGATAGGAAAAATGTTACCGGTCTGTGATTCTCATCAGTATTAAAGAACACAACACAGCATAAGACAATTAGGACAATTGCCAGGCACAGGACATATAACCTGAAGTTTTGCTATGAATAGTTGTACTGTGTCCTTTGTGGGTGATTAATCTGGTTCTAGCTTTAAAGGTCATATAGTTTTGTAAACAGAGTAAAAACTACTGAACTGTACACTTTATTGAACTGCACAGTTCATAATGATTAATTTCATTTTATGCAAACTTTGTAGTTTATTTTTTCTCAGTTTGAAAATGGTTGTCTATGATTTTTGTGTTATATTGCTTATTAGTAAATAAAAATATTATATATATATATATATATATATATATATATATAATTGGCCCATGTTACCTATTTCCTGTCCTTTAAAAACATTATTTTGCTTCTAAACTAGGCATAGTGACTCAGATTTCTAATCCACAAAATTGACAAATTGAATTGCTATGAATTGAGGCTATCCTGTACTACCTAATGACTATTTTGCCCAACTGGGCTACAGAGAAAAACCTTGTTTCAGGAACACAAACAAAATTTAGCATATAATGAATGTGTGTATATAAAGATGATTTACATACTATAAGCACAGTCTGAATTTGTTATAATCTACTATGTGATGCGGGTGGGTGGACTTAGCATAAGGAAGGATGAAAAAGAAATGAGTAATGAAAGATGAAAAAATCAATTAACACTATTTTAGGCTGTGATTTTTGATTTAAGTAATCAAGTATATTCATATATGTCTAAAAATGGACATACTGAAGAATCATCAAAGAGGATTAGTTATGAGATTCTATTTATTTGAGGCAGTACTAATGAACTAGGCACTGGGAAACAGGCAGCTGAATCTTTCCAATTATTTGGAGTTCACATTTCTCTCGGCCAGCTAGTTCTTTGTGTATGTTAGCTGAAATACCTTTGATTAAGTAGAGAGGTTGAATATGATTTTTTTCTATTGTTCAATCAAAGCACACAACTTACAAACTTCTTAAAATGTGATCATGAAATTCTTGATCTTTTCTGTTTCTTCAGTGCTAAGGACATCATAGTCTCTATTCTGATCATCGTGTTGGATTATAACGGGCTTTCTTTTTCAGTGCATTGAGAACAACAATGCAGTGCTACACAGTGCTATACTTGTGGAATAATCACAAATTCTGTAGTTACTTGTACCAAAACTCAAAGGTTTAATAGGAGGGGTGTGACATGACATCCCATCATAGCTGCAGACTCCAAAGTTTCTCAGTCCCTGCATGTTGTCCAATTCTTTTTGGAAGAGCAGGCAGAATGATTTTCCAAGGCAGAGGTGGAGGATGACTTCAAGGAAATAGAATTATCCATCTACACCAGAGCAGATGCACATATGACCTCAGACTGTGACAGCATACACACATCTGCACAATTCAAGCCAGACAAAACCTATCATGGGGGAGAGGATGTGAGCACAAAGCCCATCCCTAGCCAAGAAACTATTCAGAATTTATAGCTGCTGGGAGAGGGAAAATCAGTTTTCTTTCATGCTGTGATATTGTGGGTATAACAACCACACTATAGAACAAGCCCCACACCCAGGAATAATTGATCAGAGCAAAATGGACTCTACTGTTTTCTATTGTTTTTTATGTTGTTTTGACTTGTGTTTTTGAGAGAAAGAATACCAATTGAATGGGTAATGGGGTGATGGAGTATCTAGAAGAAACTATGGGAGGGGAAATACTATGATCAAAATGTATGAAATTACCAAAGAATGAATTAAAACATTGGAAACATTTAAAGTATATTTTTATGTGACAGAACTGGTTACAAGCAGAGTACCATTCCTAGACCAGAACCACCTCCAGCATCCTTTGAGAGATACAGAGCTTACTCGTTTTAAAAAGAACACTAATTGGGGCCAAAGTCTAGCAAGAAAAATAATTCATGAAAGTATTTAATCTGTGCCACTAGGCATATTGTTGTTCCTGGACATTAGATAAAGGAGGTTGAATGTCTTTAATCTCTTTCCAACTTTGAAGAAAAATAAAAGAAATTCTTTTTCAGTCTAACACTTGGCAAGGCTTGTGAGGACTCAGTGAAATTTGCTACTTCAAGGGAAGAGCCATTGTACTTTCAACTTTGTGAGCTACTGACCTATTTCAAAAACAAAATCTCCTGAAATGTTCTGGAAAAAAACATTAAAAATTAAAAGTCATAGATAAAAAAGCCCCCTCCCAACTCTGTGTATGTGTAGTGTGTTTACTTCCGTCAAAAGTGAAGGTCAATGACTAAACGTCTTGAAACTGCATAATCATGGACAGTGAGACTACAAGGTCAGTTCAAGAAAAATGTATCTCATTAAATCTGTCTGTATCTTTTGTGTATGGCAGGACTTCCAAATTCAATATCTCTTAATTTACTCTCTATTTTTTGTTTTACTTTTCACATATGGAAAATTTTGGGGGTTATATTATTAGATAATTGAAATATAAACTCAGAAGAAAATAATTTTTTCACCCCATTATCAAAAAACAGAGATTTGGAATTAAAAATTGTGCTACCTAGCATTTTATGTCATTCAATGAAATCTGATCAACAACAATGAGGAATTATTGTGATATTATAATAGATACCAATTTCTACAGCAGATAATTTATATTGAGCCAATGCATTTTAATTTTTTCCATTTTTTTTTAATTTATGAGGAGGTCCCAGTTATTCCACAGGCCACATACAGATGTCTGAAGACATCTTTTGTAAGCAGTTCACACCTTCTACCATGTGGGTTCCTAAGATTGAACTCAGGTCATAAAGGTTGACAGTAAGCACCTTTACTGGCAAAGCTATCTCACTGGCCCAGTCCAAGGTAATTTTTAGAGACCAAAACCTGCACTGATGATCCTTTAATATCTCTGGGGAAAATCCAGCGATGTACCATGCTTCTTATAAAAGCCTTTATTTATTTTTTTAAAGATTTTTTTTTTATGTATGTGAGTCCTCTATCTGCATGTACAACTTTAGGCTAGCAGAGGTCGCCAGATCCCACTATAGGTTGTGAGCCACTATGTGGTTTCTAGGAATTTAACTCAAGACCTCTGGAAGAACAGCCAGTGTTCTTAACCACTGAGCCATCTCTCCAGCCCCAAGCAACACCCCCTTCTTTTAAATTTGTTTTCAGTCAATAATTTTCACTTGATAGTGAAACAGTTGTGAGAAGTTTGAAATTATTTGCCAGTAGCCCAAATATTAAAGTGCAAAATTCTACCTGGGAACTCATACAGCTGATAAACACCTTCAGTGATATGGCCGGATACAAGATTAACTCAAAAAAAAAAAATCAGTAGCTCCCCTTTATACAAATGATAAATGGGCCAAGAGAGAAATCAGAGAAATATCAACCTTTATAATAGCCACAAATAATATCAAATACCTTGGGATAACTCTAACTAATCAAGTGAAAAACCTGTGTGACAAGAACTTTAAGTCTCTGAAGAAAGAAATTGAAGAAGATATCAGAAAATTGAAAGATCTCCCATGCTCATGGATAGGAAGGATTAACATAGTAAAAATGGCAATCTTACCAAAAGCAATCTACAGATTCAATGCAATCCCCATCAAAAGCTGAACATAATCCTTCACAGACCTGGAAAGAACAATACTCAACTTCATTTGGAAAAACAAAAAACCCAGGATAGCTAAAAGAATCCTGTACAACAAAGCCACCTCTGGAGGCATCACCATCCTTGACATCAAGCTCTACTATAGAGCTATAGTAACAAAAACAGCTTAGTATTGGCATAAAAACTGACATGTGGACCAACAGAATCGAATTTAAGACCCTGATATTAACACACACACCTATGAACACCTGATTTTTGACAAAGAAGCCAAAACTGTACAATGGAGAAAAGAAAGCATCTTCAACAAATGGTACTGGTATAACTGGATGTCAATATGTAGAAGACTGCAAATAGATACATATATGTTGCCTTGCACAAAATTCAAGTCCAAGTGGATCAAAGACCTCAATATAAAACCAGTTACACTGAACCTGATAGAAGAGAAAGTAGGAGATAGTCATAAACAAATTGGAACAGGAGACCACTTCCTAAATATAATACCAGTAGCATAGACACTGAGAACAACAATTAATAAATGGGACCTCCTGAAACTGAGAAGGAAGCTTCTGTAAGGCAAAGGGCATAATAAATAAGACAAAACAACAGACTACAGAATGGGAAAAAATTTTCACCAATCTCACATCTGACAGAAGGCTGATCTCCAAAATATATAAAGAACTCAAGAAACTAGACATCAAAATAACAAACAATCCAATTTAAAAATGGGTAATAGAGCTAAACAGAGAATTCTCAAAGGAAGAATTTCAAATAGCCAAAAGACATTTAAGGGATTGCTCAACACACTTAATTAACAGGAATATGCAAGTCAAAATGACTCTGAGATACCATCTTACACATGTCAGAATGGCTAAGATCAAAAGCACTGCAGACAGCTTATGTTGGAGAGAATGTAGAGCAAGGGAAACACTCCTCTACTGTTGGTGGGAATGCAAACTGGTACAGCCACTTTTGAAATCAGTATGGCAGTTTCTCAGAAAATTGGGAATCAATCTACCTCAAGACCCAGCTATACCACTTTTGGGCATATACCCAGGGAATACTCAATCATACCACAAGGACTTATGCTCAACTGTGTTTATAGCAGCATTATTCATAATAGCCAGAACATGGAAACAACCTAGATGCCCATCTACTGAAGAATGGATTAAGAAAATGTGATACATATACACAATGGAGTACTACTCAACAGAGAGAAACAATGACATCATGAAATTTGCAGGCAAATGGATGGAGCTAGAAAATATCATCCTGAGTGAGGTAACCCAGATTCAGAAAGACAAACATGGTATGTACCCACTCATAAGTGGAAACTAGATACAAAACAAAGGGTAATCAGGCAGCAACCCACAACTCCAGAGAAGCTAACTAACAGGGAATATCCAAAGAGGAAAGCATGGACCACCCTGGTAAGAGGAAATAGATAAAATCTCCATGAGTAAACTGGGGATGAGGGGTGCACAATGGAGAGTAGAGGATAGGGATGAGAACAAAAGGGAATGGGATGGTTGAACTGGAACAGGGAGGGAGGGGGAAAGCAATGAAAGAGATACCATGATACAGAGAGACATCATGGGGATAGAGAAAAAGCTGGTGCTAGGGACATTGCCAGGAATCCCTAAGGATGACCCCAGCCTGGGCTACTAGCAATAGTGCAGAGGGTGCCTGAAAAGAACTGACTTGCCCCAGAGATCAGATCAGTGAACACCCTAACTATCATCACAGAACTTTTCTCCAATGACTGATGGAAACAGATGCAAAGATCCACAACCAATCACTAGACAGAGCTCCAAGAGTCCAATCAAAGAGATAAAAGAGGGATTCTATGAGCAAGTGCATCAGGATCATGTTGGAGAAACATGCAGGGACAACCAAACAAAACTAGAGGGAACTCATGAAAGTTGGATCAATGGCTGTGGAGCCTACATGGGACTGGACTAGGCCCTTTGCATGGCAAGACAGTTGTGGAGTTTGATATGCTTGGGAGGCCCCCTGGTGGTAGGATCAGAATCAATCTGGTGCATGAGCAGGCTGTGTGGAACCCACTACTTATCATGGGACACCTCTTGCAGCCTTGAGGCAGGGAGAAGGGCTTGGACTTACCTCTACTGAATGTACCTCCCCATGAGAGGTCTTGCCTTCTTGTGGGTGGGAGTGAGGATGGTTTGGAAAGGGGAGGCTGGGGGGTGGGCGGCAGGAGGAGGGAAGAGGTGGGATCTTTGATTGGTGTGTAAAATGAATGAAAATATTTTCTTAATAAAAAAAGAGGAATTTTTTTATTGGTAATTAAGATAGTGGACAAATCTCAATTACCCATAAAGCTGCTTTATTGGAACCACAACAAAAACAATAAAAATAAAGTGCAAATGAATAAAAAATCATGCACCAAGGAATAGACTATCTGAAACAAAGAAACAGATTGTATGAATCAAACTTTACAGAATTCAGTGAATAGATCTATGATGTGAGCAATATTGACATGCTGATACTTGGAAATGAGTGACATAGGCTACTAATGAATTATTTTGACTGGTAAGATTTTTACTGAATCAACAGAAAATATCAGTGTATCGAATTGTCACCATATTCTATTCTAAACAGTATTGTATTAGAAAAAGTTCATAAAAAATAAAATCCCTTCTACACATATGTATCACTATAATACATATTATAAAATGTTTTTAATGCTGATATAATATGTTTATATGCATATAATTTTCTGAAACAGGTCAGAGAAAACTGTTACCTAATTTCCTATTTCTGACATTGATCAGTTCTTTCACATGTAGTCTCTATAATCACACTTAGCCCAATCAAGAGAGGTTAGAGCCTTGTCTCTCTATGGAAAACATTCCAAGAGCCACAGTAATGTGTATACATACCACAAAAATACATAGAGACAGAAACTGGACTTTAGGATTTATGGGAGGTGTTAGGAGTTACTATTATTTACTGTCTAATATTAGATAAATATTTAAAGCAGTATCTCATTAAATAAAAGCAATCATTTTTATTAATGTGTAAAATTGAGGTATCTCAACTGTAAATTGAAAATTGAAAATGTTTCATCAAAGAAAGTTGATTAATTTAGTTAAGGTTCTTACAATTTATCTATCTACTGACCCACTTGGAGCTGGAGTACTCAGTGCGAGAAGCTGGCTGTGAACTTGTGAAGATATTGGGAAGTAGATTAATACAGAAAGTTCAGTGTAGGTTGTACAGGTCAGATTGTGCTTCTTTCTGAGGCAGATGTGTAAACTCCATGTTCCCTAGACACATCTGGTACAGCTTATATCCTAAATACTTGCAAATTCATTGAAGGCAACTGTAGTTTGAACTTGTCAAACATTTATTAATTAAACAGAATATTTACCAAAATTATTATTCTTAAAATACTAACTTGAAGATTTTCTAGTAGTCACTAGAAATCATTGCCATTTATTATTATGATTTCCACAGAACAAGATTATAACTTCACATCTTCTTCATAAAAGGGAATTTTTATCTTATCTTCTGAGATTAGTGGAAGTCATCCCAACTTGTTAAAGCCAAATTATCACTAGGAAACATGCTCCAAATAAGATTTTAGCAGAGCTGTTCATTTTTCTTACTGCAAGTGGTCATTCCCTTAAGAGTATATTCTGAATGACACTGCTTTAAGATTGTATTATAGTACCAGCTTTGTTTGGACTGAATAGCCTGGGGTCAAGGATGGTGTCATGAACTTTATTCTATACTCTGCAATGAGGCAAAGCACCAGGAAATGCTGAAGAACAGAAAACATTATCTATTGCATTTTTTCAGAACCCCCTTCAAAGAAGCACAGACGGTATGTTGGAAGGGCCCTGTCTACTGTCCACCTGCTCTCATAAAAACATTAACCTCAGAAAAAGTCTTGTAATTTGTTCAGTAATAAATCTAGGTGCTTGTCAGAATAAAAAGCGTGATACAAATGGCTTGCACCAAGTTTCTCAGGTGAATTGCAAACACCTGTATGTGCTGTGTTTCTATTCAGAAAAGGTAATAACGCATCTGGTGAGAAATTATACAAGCATACCTACACCCTTCTCAAACTCATGACTGCCAGGTTGTCTGTGAGGAAAGCACTGTGCTGAATTCAAGTTATGGCATACCTGGAAACACTGGAATTTGTCAAATGATGTGAAAACAAAAATGGTTAAATTTTTGCTAAATGTTTTTCCAAAGCCTCCAGAAGTACAAGATTGGCTAGTGTGGTTTTAACATTTCATCATAAGTACTATCTCATTTTTCCTTTTGTTTTTTAAAGTTTCTCCTCTTTCCTTATTTTACCAGTGTTCACAGGGAATTCTAACCCTTGAAAAATATTTATGTTTTTAACATAAAATTACAGTGAAAGTGGGGTCACTAGATGTTGAGTTAAAGGAACTCTTTAATCTAAACTGACAAGATTTTCTCTATTACTAGAACAACTTCAGGTTAAGGCACTGAAAATAAATGCCATACTTGTTCTCACCTGAATAATCGTGCATGCTCCCACTAGTTCATGTAAGAAAGCACAGAGTAGAATTATGAAAGCTAAATCAACGGCACTATTTTTTTAGACATGTCAGCATAACTATCCAGAGGTGCACACCTCATTTTCCATCTCTGACGATGGGCACAGCTGTCCCATAAAGACACACTGTAAGTGTTATTGTGCTTGGTTTCTGTAAAACAAGAAGCACCCAGAATTTAATTCCTCAATAGGAATTGCAGAAAGAGATAAAAATAATGGCTTTCGTGGCAAAAGACTGCTGTGATGACAGTTAGCTAATTTTCCAACCTGAGAATTTCAAAAAATGTTTTGACAACCAGCAGTGAAAAGCTTTCATCTTTGTTTCACTCTTACACCAAGTGCCAGGTTTGCATGAATTTGTAATCAGGATTTCCTCAGATGCACGCAGATTAGCATCCCTGATTTGTTTTCCATTATCACATGAAGTCTCCTCACACTTTGAGTGTCCTACACTGTTTAAAAGTTCTTTGGAATGATAATAAACTAATCAAAACACCACAAGCATTGTGGCGTCTGCACAGATCACTGAAGAATATATATAACACCGCAAAAGTAAAGAAGAAATAGGCACAGATGAAGAATCCTGTTGTTTTAGATTTTCTAAATTAAATCACATGTGAAGAGATATTCTGGGATTGCAAAAAAGGGGAAGAACATCTTCTTTACTGTGTTGAACTTGATATGTTTGCTGTCCTTTTTTATTTCTTTTTGCACTGAATCTGCACAAGTTCAAGGGAAGTTATGAAATGTGTCTAACTTCACATAGATGGCGTGAAACACAATTATAGAGCTTTCCCTAGAATCTGTAAATCCACAAATATCTGTGTTTTTCTTCAAAACTCACAAAAAATAGTATCTATGTGATATTTTGATGCTTGTCATGCAACATTAGCAAAGGCTTCTGGGCCCAAATTACAGGAGTACAATATCATATCTCTTCATTATTCATAATTATCCTCTGAATTTCAGTAAGAAATTTCAACATTTTTGCTTTTTCTGAATCTCAGGCTACCTGTACACAGATCTTTTACATGGAATATATTAAAGCCAAGTGTTATGAGTATTTTTTAGCATATTTATTCTCTTGAATTTACATGTTGCCATTCATGGGACACCTCACTGCCTTGTATTTTTTGGGCTCTAGTATGCCATTCTCACTTGCGTTCATACATTAGGGGCCAACGGCCAGTATAGATCAACAGGAGGCTTCTTCGAATAGGATTATGGGCCAATCATTCTGATTAATGCCTAAACAATGTTGCGGCGAAGCAGGAGATGTGTAATGAATTGTTGAGCTCTGAAATTACTTTGTTTTTATTTGTAGTTTGATACTAGTGGAAAGAGAAATTTAAAAAATGAAAAGTAAATCCACATGCTTGACAGTAAATCAGAGGATAAGAAAGAATATACATTTGCATATATCATCTATCTCCCTGACACATCCAATTCTTTGGTGACATTGAGTGTATCATATCTACCCAATGATCCTTAAAGCTAGAGATTATCAATATTTTGTAATAAATAAATTAAGCCCTTTGATTATTAAAACTACCCATAGTTCAATTAAAAGTGAAAAGGTGCCTGTTCAACTCCAGGGAGACGTATTGTGAAGTTTTCCTGATAAAACTGCCTAGTAAAGTAGGGTATACTGAAAATTGCTTGACTCATGGGTATGAGGAATCCACAGGAACAAAACAGATCTTAACTGCAATGCAAGCCAAAGAACACCTGATTGAAGAAAGTGAGGGGCAGGCATAAGAGAAGACTTGCATAGACAAATAACAAAAAAAACAAAAACCAGCCTCATTGGGCAGAGAAAGTACAGACGGGTACCTAATTTGGGGGGACATGAATTACAGCATGATGGATGGTCCTTTCCTTGTAGCTAATACATCCTCCCAGAATGTACTGCCAAGCACTCTCAGGAAAAGAGCACCAAGGCTTATTCCCAGCATCATTCACTGTTAGGTGCTTTTGAATAAGCATCCACCAGACAATGGTAAGTGATGAGTGTATACAAGAAGACCAGATTTAAGACTGGACCCTCAAGCATCCTTTGCTACTTCTGTTCAGGTCTCATAGTCTGCTTCCTGCTAAGAGGCTTTGCATATGTTTGGTCACTCTTCCAGTGTAGCATAATTTAACTGTTAAAGTAACCGTGGAAACATAAAATGAACATTGGAAAACATCAAGCAATGGCAAGAACAGCCTTAAGTGTGCTCAGTAATAATTGTATAAAGTCATAAATCCTACAAACAGCCATCGTGGATCCAAAATACAGATTGCATCAATCAATAATCAAAAATCCACTTGGGCACAGTGCTGATGACCTGGATTTGGTGCTCTGAGAAGACACATTGGAGGCTTGCATTACAGAAGTCCACAGGGTCCTTGGGACTTTTTGCCAGTAGCCACATGTTATCTCATAGATATTCAAAAAAGAAAACAGCTTTATAATTCATCCTAATGCTAATTAATCACAGATATATTGAATAGTTGACTCAGTCTGATTTAATAAATTCAAGTTTGTAGAACAATACACCTTAGAGCTGTTTTTAAATTGTGTCTTTCCCCTACACTAATTACATGACAAGTTTGCTTTTTATGCTTTATATAATCCTCACTTGCGTTCTCCCTCTGTAATTTTGTAATACTCATTATTTTCTGAAACTCACACTGGATCAAGCTTTTTCATCTAAAGTTCACCATAGATCCTTCAATATATTTTGATGCCTTAGGTACTGAATTTGATGAAACACTCCCCGTGAGTAGAAAACAAAACAAGTGTAAACAAAAACCAGACACAGAAAGCTTCAGCTTATTGCTAGGAGGATGTCAATATAAACAGAACACTAAAATTATTAATATAAAAATCCCTAAGTCAATACTTACGTTATTTTGATTCTTCATCTCAAGTTGACAAAAAAAGGGCTCAAAACATACTGCTTTTTTTATTATTATATGTACTTGTATTAACAAATCACCCATTATAAAATATGATTAAAATTCCAAATTGAAGAACTCCTGTAGTTGGCATTATTATTAATACTCAATTAATAACTTTCAATATGGTAAAGCAAATGTGATGTGTTTACTTCAGGAATGCTTGAAAATAAGTTTAGAGGCTATTTACTAAAAAAATCATTCAAAATGATTTATATCAGAAATTATAATATACATGTGCATATTCTAATTTTAAATTTCACTTCCTCCTCTTGCATACATGCATTCACACAGACAATACATCTTCACTGTATTAGGTCAACAACAGTGCTGCAAAGTTCATGTCTTGAGCCAATTTTATAAGGTATATAATATCCTTTATGTAAGTCATTATACTTGAATTATGAAAATAACTACAATGTGACCTTTCAGTCAGAGACCTTGTGAACATAATCTTATCGCATTATAATGCAGTTTTTAGTAATACATTTGATCATAGTCATGCATGCCATTTAAAAGGTATTGTTGTATAAACTAGAATACTTAAAAGTTTGATTAACACATCTATATGAATCTTTATTTTGTAGTCAATGTCAAAGTCACCACAATTGCTCGTTCAAATGCAGTTTTATTAGAAGTCACCCAAAGTACTTAAGAACCAGACCCTGCCCATGAATTCTTGGTTTGCTGCATTCTCCTGCTCCTTTCCCAGCCATGGTTGTTTTTCAACAGCTGCCTCATGTAGGCCAGTTCTCATTGACTGTGCACACCCCAGGGCTCCTGGGCACATTTTCTCCCCTTACATAGCCTATACAGTCTCCTAGTGTGCTCCAAATGCCAGCTCAGCTTGATTCACTTTGGATTCTTTCCTTGAGAGAGCCGCTCTTTACACTCACAGAAACCTTTCCATATCAATATGCGACGGCAACATTTATTATACATTCATTGTTTTGTGATGGGCGTCTTTTCTTAGCACTTCCCAAGTATAAGCATTCTTATAAGTATAGTCACCACAAGTGTGCAGTAGTGCTCACTGATGGATTCCTCTTGTCTAACTGCAACTTAATGTACTTTGACCAACATCTAACTTTCTCTTTGTCCTATCTCTTGATACTCCTTTTTTTTCTTTTAATATATTTATAGGTATTTGACCCTTTTCAGATTCTCTATATAGATAAAATCCTTAAAATATAAAGAAATTAAAAAAAAAGAAAGATAGAAAGGGAGGGAGGGAGGCAGCTGTTCTACAACCCGGTAATCCTTTGTGGATACCTTCCCAAAAGGTATGAAGACAGTTCCTTGAGGAGAATCCTGTGTCATGTTCACTGCAGCATTCATTGTACACAACAACAGAAATGTTGAAACAAGAGTCTCCATTAACAGATGAATGGATAAGGAATGTATGCTATACATATGTACGGTGACATACTTTTCAGCATTAACAAGGTAAGAAATCCTACCGTGTATGATAGAATCAATGAACTTGGAGGTTGATATGTTAAGCAAATTAAGCCAGGCACAGATGAATAATTTCTGTTGCTTCATTATGACTTATTTAGTTCTCACTAATTTATTCAACCTGCTGCTGAGACTCCTTCACAACTTCACTAGCTGTAACACCTCAGCACCTTCAGCCTGACGGGATTAGCATATCATTTGCATTTTTACCCTTTAAAGATGAACAAAGATGCTACAATAGATGGCTGTACAGAAACTGGTGTAAAAATGAATAAAGGTAGAAAGCAAACATATTGCCATGTTCTGTACGGGATCAGCAAAGATGATCCCTTAAGAAATTAGACAGAAGGATAAAAAGAGATTTTCTCCAAGAAACCATGTTTCTATTATGTTTCTGCTTCTGGCCTCTGAAAACTAAAATGTCTGAGAAAAGATTGCTATGATTTCAGTGAGCTATCAGGAAGCATTCTGGTACAACAAACAAACAAACAAACAAAAACCGCCAAATTGAAACTGCCTTAAGTAAGGGTTGAATTATAGACACATTGTGGTAGAAATAACATTTTTATTAATAAAAATTTTTAATATGAAATGAAATGTGGAATGAAATCATGTCTCATGTAATTTAAATGCAACTACATTCAATACATGGCCTATGAAATATCCTTGTACATTCAATAAATGTCCTATGAAATAATCATGTATTATACATAGATTCCTTCAGAACTGATTCTTGACCAACTTTGAAAACATTAACTAAGGCATGTACAAAATCTCCCTTCACTTAAACCCCTTCATTTCAGATTCTTCCAGGTGCTAACTAACTAACTCTTACTGTGGTCATTTTCTTTGGTCCCTATTGTATTTACGTGGATGTGTTCACTGCTGTTATTGGTACCTGGCAAGGAACTGACTGATAGGGTGTCAGATAATATCTCCATGGAGATGTTACTCATGGTTGATACAGCCAGGCCTCTAGAGTCCAATTTCTTAAAACTCATGGGGAAAAAATGAGAGCTGAAAAAGGGACTACCTCCTTACATTTCTTTTTATTGTTGCAAGGAGATTATTTTCAAGAATGACTGTGACAGGAATAAAGAGACAAGGACATGCAGCCCCCAAACTGTCAAATTGCCGGAATCTTTGCAGCTGGTTCCTGATATATGCCAATGTCTTTTGCCAAAGGGGAAAGTAAGAGTTGGGGGCAGGGAAACGATAACATATTTGGTGTACTCTGTAAAGTATAACACAAATATTCCTGTTTATTGTTGGTTTGTTTCTAATGGTTAAGGACTGATCATTTTCCCATACATCAGAACATCTTGAGACAACCTTTTACTAAATCCATTCTGACCCAAATAAGTAAGCACAGGCAACTACTCCCTTCTATCTGCAGTGTTTGGCCAAATTAATAAGAAATGTACAGATTTCAGGCTGCAGACTCTAGTTGCATAGAACCTGAAATTGTTCTCTTCGCTGCCTCCCAGTGAAGCAGTCACTGTCACTGTCATTCTTCAGATAAGAAGATTGTATTTCTGAGAGGTTTGGTCCCATGGTAACAGGCATGACTTTGAAGTGGTGTCACTGTGCTCTTAGATATCATTCTACCCAACTGAGAAGTGCATGTGCTTTTCATTGAGCCCAGGCCTTTCCATTAGTCCATCCCAATCCTAACGTAATTGGGAGAAAGAGATAAAATGAAAAGTATATAAGAAAAAGAAAGAAAATATGTGAAAAGGTCTGCTTACCTATTTTTTTACTGGAAAGATTAGCAATTGTATCCCAATTTGTCACATTAATTCAAGTGAATGAGTAGCTGTATCTTGCTATAAGATAACTTTCTGATTGGGCAATAGACCATTAAGTAAAAGGTTGATGAAACTAAAGGGGGAATAATACTTGATATCAAAACTTTTTAAAAGAAATTTACTGATCAAGAAACTTCATCAAGAAACAAAGAGAAAATGCAGTTAGAAAGGCTTGCCAGGTTGCTTGTTTTCTTTTTTTCCTTCTTGACAAGATATTACTACATATCTCAGGCAGCTATGGAATGTGTAATCATTGGACCTTTAATTTCCAAGTACCAAGTATACCATGCTTTGTCTTTGGGGATACCAATCAGCCCCCAAATCATGAAATGAAGACATCTTATTCATTATGAATGCTCAGTCTAGCTTGAGCTCATTTCTGCCTAGCTCTTTTAAGTTAATCTAACCTGTTTCTCTTTATCTACTTTTTGCTTCCAGATTTTTTACCTTTTTCTTTCTGTGTGTCTTATTTACCTGCTTCCTCCAATGTCTATCTTTCTGGAGGCTGCCTGGCTTCTGGCTCCAAATGTGTCCCTCTTTTTCTCCCTCGTTCTTTCCTCTTTCTTCTCTTCTCTCTCTTGAGCCTATATTTCCTCTCCTAATTATTCTTTCTGCCTGCCAGCCCTCTCTACATTTTCTCTGCCAACTATTGGTTATTCAGCTTTTTATTAGACCTATCAGGTGCCTTAGGCAGGCAAGGTGAAACAAATGCAACACATCTTTACATAATTAAACAAATACAGTGCAAACAAATGTAACACATCTTCACATAGTTAAAATAATGTTCCAGAACAACCAGGGGTTAAAGATAGGTGATACTTTAACTGATTCCATGGATAGTTTGACTTCAAGATATTGTATGTGGCTGATTTTAATCTAGCTAACTTTAGTCGTGTATTTAATGAAATGTTTTAATTATACATATATACTGCATTGCTATCCATTCAGAAATTGGCTCTTTTTTCTTTGTTTGTTCTGTTATGGTATTTGTTTTGTTAATCAGACTTTCCATCTTTGTCACAAAATACTTGACATAAACTACTTATTGAGAGCTCAATGTCTCAGATGATTTGTTCACAGCCTTTGGGGCCATAGGTTCTGGTGAAAAAATAGAACTGAACATCATAGCAGCAGGTCTGTGTCTAAAGGCTGATTATTTCATGGTAGGCAAGAAGTAGATATAGAGAAAGAGACTAGGTAACAGATGAAACTTCCAAAACTAGCCTCTCACTGGCCTTGCTTATTGTAGCAGGGCTACACCTCTTATTGTTTCTACTAGTTCCAAAATTAATACCAGCACCTAGGAACCAAATAGTTAATCCATGAGCTTTGGGAACCTTCCATATTCAAGCCATAACATTCAGGTCTTGATCTTCAAAGGCTCATGTACTTCAAGAGACAATGTTTTCATCCCAAAGGAAATGAAAAGAAGAACAGTAAAGGATCAACCAAGCATGACTGAAACCTGTCAGGGAAAACACAAAATTGAGCAGCTCAGTTTCTGAAATGTGGAACATGTGGTGTTTTGGTGTAAACTACAACATGCTTGGGCAATGCTGTTACTCTCCAACATGGCCTTTTGGTCTAGTTTTCTTTGACAAATTGTTTCACATTTCTGGAGTCTTCAGCCTTCTAGGGTCTCAGTTCAGATTTGGTTTCACCATGACAGCTTTGCTCATCACCATCTTAAAGCCTCTTTCTCTGTTACATTTTTTTTTCCTGGCCTCTGAGGATTTCCTTAGGGACAGAAGTATTCAAGAACCTGTGGTTGCTGCATTGCACACTCCTGAAAAGCTAGGATCATGTGGATTATTAACATGTCCAACCAGGCTCAGGGATAATTGAGGCTCCTTGAGCCATGGCTGAAGCAGCATCTAAGTACCAAGTTCTTAAAATTGAATGTGCACTTCAGCTTGGAGACAGCAAACTTACAGAGATTATATAAGGTCTATCTTATTTTCTCAAGGCAAAATACTAATGTCTCCAGAAGCCATGCCTTAGTCCCAGCTTTTTACAAGCTTTTCTTATCAAACTGCATATTTTTAAGTCTTTGTTCTCTGCTTTATGATCCAGATTCTCACTATTATCATTGCCCAAAACAGCTAGCAATGGCCATGCTAAAGTTCTGATGTTGGACTGTCTTACATTTTCCTCAACAAGTTATTTATCCTATTGCCTTCAATCTCAGCTTTCTTCACTTTTACACTCTTGCTGTGGGATGGTCTGTATGTCAAATTACTCTGATTGGTCAATAAATAGAACACTGATTGGCCAGTGGCCAGGCAGGAAGTAGGTGGGACAAGGAGAGAGAAGAATTCTGGGAAGCAGAAGGCTGAGGCAGAGAGAAACTGCTAGAGAGAAACATCTGCCACCATGAAAAGCCACATGTGAAGACACCGGTAAGCCACAAGCCACGTGGCAAGGTATAGATTTATGGAAATGGATTAATTTAAGCTATAAGAACAGTTAGCAAGAAGCCTGCCACGGCCATACAGTTTGTAAGCAATATAAGTCTCTGTGTTTACTTGTTTGGGTATGAGCGGTGGTGGGACTGGTGGGTGACAGAGATTTGTCCTGACTGTGGGCAAGGCAGGAAAACTCTAGCTACACACTCTTGGGTATGTAATGTGGCAATGCTATTTGTTTGGGTGTTATTTTTGTTTTGTTTGACAGCATATTACACAAATGGCCTTGTATCAGCTTCTTTTCCCTTTGATGCAATTGAATACTCTGACAAAAGCAATGGAAGGGATAGAGCGTTTGTTCTCATTCAGAGTTCTAGAAGGCAGTCATGATGAAGTAGTCAAGAAATCAGGAGCTTGAAGCATCTGGTCGTACTGTTCACACAATCATGAACAAAGAGAATGCTCACTTTTTCCATATGTACACCCTAAGTCTTGTTTATAATTAAGATGGGTCTTCCCACATCAGTTAACATAATCAAGGAAATCTCCTAAATGCATGAGCAAGAAGTTCATCATAAACCTTGGGTCCATTGTTCAGTAAAGTATCCTTTCTATCTGAAACCTCATAATCACAGTTATTGTTACCAATATAACCTGAGTCCCATCATAGTAACTAACTAAACTCTGATTACACCATAGTAGCCTTTTTCAAACCCACATCTCCAACCATTTACTAATGTTTCCCACAATTGAGTTCCAGAGGCTTAAAGATTACATGATCAGGATTAGATACATCCATCACTCTTCCTCCCTGGGGACCAATATTCTGTGTTACTTATATTGTAATTTAAAAAAAAAAACAACAAACAGAAAGTATAAGAGAGTTATAAATTTATTTTAGTTTCAATGATTTCAATGGTTTAACATGTGGGGTAGACATGGCACGTAGATTACCTCACTCATGGGAGCCAGGAAACAAAGAGAACGTTTGCACTTGCTGGTATTTTTTTCTTTCCCACTTTTTATCCCCTCTGGGCTCTTACCCTAAGGGAGGTACTGCCCATATTCAGAGTAGATTTTACCCCCTTAGATAGCCCATTTTGAATGTATACATATTAGAAATGTCTTCATAGATACACTCTAAGGCATGCCTTGCTGATCTAGGTACTTGTGAATTCAGTGAGGTTGATGATCAAAATTAATCATTACAGTTGGTGTTCTTTGCTCAACACACGGGGACTGTGGTTTCTAAAGCTTTCTGATTATTGTATGCCTTTATGTAAGCACACTCCTTGAGTTTATGTACTTCATTTAGCATATCTACAAAATGGAAGTATATTAGTCAGACTTTCTATTGACATGATAAAATACTTGACAGAAACAAAAATACTTGACAAAAGCAAAAGGAGGGTAAATAGTTTAGCTCATGTTTTCAGAAATGTTAGTTCACTGTCACCTGCCTGTATTTACCTGGAACTATAAAGACATATTTGTCAAGGTTGTATGGTGCCTAAGAAGAGACCTGGCATAACCCACAGAAGAATGCTCCCATCATATTTAGAAAAGTAAGGCATCAATTTCTAAGATGTCTTTTGTGTCTTAAGTTAGCATCACCAGCTGGGTACCATACACTTAACTCATGAGCATATGAGTTACATTTTATATTCAAAACATAGCAGGTAGGGACACACTGTTCCGATGTTCTGTGATGGTCAAATAAACACTTCACAGTTTTGTAAATAATATGCCAACAATAGGGGTGGTAATAATCTGTACCTTTCCAGTATGGCTTTTTGCACCAACAAAGCTAAATTTATTATTATAATGAATAAATGCTTATGATCCTGATTTTTTGACTTTTTGTAATCTACTGACACTACTTCCACAGTTGGAATTTTGAAATTTGAATGGGTAGGGCTTTGTGGGGTTTCAAGTTTTCCTGATAATTTATTATAGTAGAAAGGTCATGAAGAGAAAGTTGATAGTTTTTCAATCTAGAGTGGCAAATACATCCTTCCCTTTGTTGGACATTTGATGGACATTTCCCTTATAATCTCCTAATTTCTTCATTTATAAAGCAGGAACATAAGAATTCAGCAATATTTTATGTGCAAATGCCATGGTACTTCCTATTAAATTGCCCATCTTTCCCTTTGTCTCTAGAAAACTCTACAATTCAGCCAAGTCTTCTGATGTACTACTTAAATCTAATTCTTAAATTTCGCTATAGAAGCTTGATTGATTGAAGTTATTTAAGACAGTTGTAAGTAAAATATGATGTAAATAGAGTGGCCAATATGCAGGTAATAGTGAAGAAGGAGATTTGGTGTTGTTTTCTCTAGGATCTTCTAGAAATCCTGAAAGTGTATCTGAGGGCTGGGATTTTACATCTGAGAAGCCCCAGTTACAATGGTGCTGCTGGTACACAGGGCCCCCTTCAAACTCAAGGCTTCAGGTATGGGCTCTGCTATCCACAATCTGGGGTTCAATCATAATCTTGGAATTTTGATAAGCAAAATAACCACTTCTGATATGTATAAGAAATTCAGATTCAAGCTGAAGAGTTGACTCAGTGGTTAAGCTCAATTGCTACTTTTGCAAAAGACCCAGGGTCCCTTCTCAGTATCTGCACGGTAGCTCACTAACATCTGCAACTCCATTACTGGTGATCTGACACCGTTTGCAGACCGCTGCATGAATCAAGCATGCAAATGGCGTGCAAACACACATGTGGGCAAATACTCATGCACATAAAATGAAATAAATAAATCTAAAAGAAGTTAAAAATAAGAGAAATGTAGATTCAAGAGTCTCAGAGATATTGATTTGTGAGAACAGTGGTAGTCACTAATAGAATAATTTTATTTATAAGGTAAAATTTAAATTTTTTTTAAATTAAAAAAATCTCTTTTAAAAATTATTTTATTTTATGTGTATAGTATTTTACACTTCATGTATACCTGTGTACTACTTGTATAACTGGTGCCCAAATGCCCAAGTTAGGGCCTTGGAGCCCTTCAAACTGAAGTTACAGAAGTGGTTAACTACTGGGGATGCTGGGAATTTCACCCAAGTCCTCTGGAAGAGAAGTCAGTATTATGAACCACTGAGCCATCTCTACAGTTCCAGTAATCTACTTTTAAAGCCAGAAATTCTAAATGACCTCATTCTGATAGAGACAGTCCTCAATCCAAATTTCCACTGACAACTCCTGAAAATGCTGTGGAAATCAAGCACTCTATGGGTGGAAAGGGCACCAGCATGTCATTATATAAGTCATTCAAACCCTTGGTTTTACCATCCACAACCTACAGAGAACAATGTGTCTTTATGGAGTGTTAGGATAAAATGAAATAAGACATGAAAGTGAAGTGCCACTCAGCCATTATCAAAGGGGTCAAAGAAAATAGGATAGTATCCTGCAAACAACCACTTTCGGTCAAAGACCAGAAAAGCATTCTTGTATTTTTCTGATTCTTGAACGATAAAGGCAATTTACAAAATCACTACATTCATTCTGTTCCCTCACTGTCTAGATAGGACTGCTGATTGCCTATTATCAATGATAGAGTCTCACTTCTGCTCTTTATGTCTTGTTTTATCTTTTCCCTGCCTATCTCCTTTCTCTTTCTCCATAGATAAATTCAAGATATATGAATTCATCAATATACTTATTTCCATCCCACAAATTATGAATATATGTATGAATTAGTGGGTGTAGACATGGTTGCAGATACAGAATATATGTGTTTATAGATATGAAAATGAACACATATGTGTATGTACCTAGATTTTATAGTTCTTAGTAATCTAAGAACATGTAACACAGCTAACCTTTAAAACAGTGGTAATGTAGCTTTTATGATATGACATTTTAACTCCTTTTAATAATGCATGTTCTTAAATGCTAAGTTGATTCATATGTTATTGTCCCAATATTTTGATCTAAGTTTCTATTTAGAATCTCAAGAGGAATATAGAAAGATTCAGATTTTTATTATAGACTTTTCTAAGCATTATAGTGGCAGTTATTACCACTGTGCTTTTCTCAGCTTGGGAGTTTATTACATTTAAAGGGAGGGGGCTCAGTCTCTTCCTCAGACCATGCCTTATTGGATTGAAAAAAGGAAACCTTCAAAGTTCCATTTTTCACAGCCTGTGGCAAGGACAAGACTTAGGTCAATGCCTATTACAGAGGCAGTAAAAAAAAAAATCTGTGGATTCAAAGGAAAACCCCATATGATATTTCCTTTGCTATATCTAGGAATTTTAAATGTGAATTAGGCACACAGAAATACAGTAAGTAAGAAAAAGTCACAACTGAGTGCTTCTACTTCCATGTGTTAATGTCCTGCACTTAATGCAAAGCAATTTTTGTGAACATCCTTTTAGATGGCAGCTATTCACCGTTTCTGGTCATACAAAGTTTAAATCATATTGTGCTGTACATTATGAGAGTGAGCTATTTGTGCACAATGTTTAAAAATCCTGTTGCCTATAGTTAATTTTCAACCTAAATGATCTGGATATTATGAGTCATGTTATAAGATTTCATAAGTAGACTTTTTACCTGTTCACAGCATACAAGAAAAATTGAAAATATACTGCAAATTTTCTGTATTTTAAGGTACTGAACTATGTACATATTAAATGTAAGGTACTTGAAGACCTATGTAGTAAGACACACAAAGCTATATTGTGGTTATTAAATTTTCAAGAGTTTTTTTTTAAAAGACTTCTTGCTCAGGAAACATATGGAGTGCAAATTTGTGTGGATGTGGTTCCTTTGAAAAATGGATTACTTCAAGTGGGTTATAATTAAAATGGTGTGCCACAAATAGTATTAGTAAAAATGCTTAAATTGAATGACTATTGTTTGTCAGTGACTTTTAGATATAGGAGACTGAGAATATATCAGAAATTGGTTAACAAAATAAATTAGTACAGTGTGAGGGTGTATATGTATGGATGTGTGTATCACAGATAAATATGTTCTTGGGTAAAATGGAATAATCATCATATATACATGGTATATATCATAACACACACATAAAATCTGAGCAATGGCTATTAAGCAATTTAATGCACAATTTAAATTACTAGACCAGCATAATTCCTAATTGCATTCTAATTTCTTCATTATATCCACAGATAAATGTGCTCACAGCCCTCCTCAATGAAGTTTCACTTTAGAGCAAATGGAAGACATTATATAGAAACAAAGAAGGACAAAATACAGCTTTCATTGGATCATGTGGAGCCCATCCCCAAAAAATACACTCAGCACAGACTCTGCACATGGAGCTCAGGGAACATCATGGAAAAGGGGGCAGAAAGATTGTAAGAGCCATAGGATCAGGAACTCTGCTTTGGGATTGTATCTCCTAATATTGACAGGGAAGCTACACACATGATACACCAATAATATGGCTGCTGAACAATACTTGAACAATAGTATCAATGGGCATGTTAACACAGGAAGGGAAAATCTCAAAGAGTTCCACTCCCCAGAAAATGAACTATGGACAACTACTGACTAATAATAGAGAAAGAATTAGTCTTCTCCAGGGATGGGGACCCTGATTGGTTACACAATACAAATTGATCACAATACAAATGGCTCAGATACATAGGAAAGAGCCAAACATGACCGCAGGAAAAAAAAATGTCAATGTAATGATGCCTAATGATACTTTGCTGTCTGTACTCATAGATTGGTGCCTGGCCCAATTGTCATCAGAGAGACTTTATCTATCAGCTAAAGGAAACAGATGCAGAGACCCACAGCCAAACATTAGGCCAAGTTCAGGGAATCCTGCTGAAGAATTGTAGGAGCCAGAGAGGTCAAGAACATCACATGAAAACCCAAAGAATCAATAAACCTGGGCTCATAGATATTCACAGAGACTGAACTGACAACCACAGAGACTGCATGGTATTGACCTAGGCCCTCTACATATATGTGACAATTATATAGCTTGGTCTACTTGTGGGATGCCTAACAGTCAGAGTAGGGGTAGTCTTTGACTCTTTTGCTAGTTTTTAGAATCCTCTTCCTCATAATGGGTTCCTTTGCCCTACCTTAATACAAGGGAATGTGCTTAGTCTTACTGCAACTTGATAGGCCATGTTTTATTATGTCCTTGGAAGGTCTGACCTTTTCTTAAAAGAAATGGAGGAGGAGAGGATTCGGGGAGGCAGGGCAGAGGTGGGGGTGGGGGGAGATTGGGAGGAAAGGAGGGAGGAGAAACTGCTCAGGATGTAAAATAAGTCATTTAAAAAAAAAGACTCTATTTCTTGTGTCAGCAATCAACTGCTCATAGTTCATCTGATAATGGTGGCCTTCATGAATCTCTCTCATACCCACATTGGCACGTTAATTGGCTTGATCTTCTGTAGGGAAATCACAATCCTTTGGTTCTCACCATCATTGGCCTGGTCTCATTCTGCATTATTAGGACATCCAGCCTTCACACCAGCTCATTACCCTTTCTCCAGCCATGAATTGTTGCCTGGAAATGTCTATGTTGTAAGCCATTTTGTACATAATCACATTCCTTCATACAGCTCTGAATTTGTACACTGATAAACACACCACAGATTTACTTTAGTGTCTTTGTCTACCCCCCTATAGTATATAAACTTCCGCAGAGCCAAGACTTGGTAAGAACCATAACATATTTTAGATGCTCAGTAAATTTTGTATAGTGGAAAATGATATAAAAACAAAACTTTTAGTATGATATGGAAACAGAGGAAATTTCCCCTCGAGTGCTAGATTATTCCCTTTAAGAACTGCTACATGGAGGAAATTAAATCCAGACAGGGTTGGTTCATCAGGCTACTCAATCTATGGAAGAATTAGAGTGTCAGTGTTACCAGAAATTAATCTAACTTGCTGGCTTTAAACAACCCATATTTTTCTCTCAGTCTGAAACCAAGGTGCTGGCAAGTCTGTACTGTCTCTAAAACATTAGAAGGTCTCACTTTCTCCACACTTGCACATGATCCTGGCATTGCTGACCTCTAGCAGTATCACTCTGCTGGCTCTAGTCTGTCCTTGTCCTTGCTGCCTTTTGAATACATGGAAAACAGTCCATGATCTCCGGCCCACACCAAATCCACAATATTTTTTTGAGATACTTTCATCATATCTGAAAATGCCTTATCTCAAAATTACATACCATTAAAGCACTGGAAGTTGGAACTTGGGCAAAGAGTTTTGGTGACAAATTTTTCTTCAGGACATAAAATGAGAAATGATCCTATTTTTTTCTGCAAAGAATCTGGCTCATGGTATTTCCCCAGAGTGGGAAGATTTGCTCTCCCCTGTAGTTTTCAATGTCTCTTTGCTCCTGGAAATCTTCTGATTGACTTTAGGTGTTTTTATTTGTTTGTTTGGTTGGTTTGGTTTGGTTTGCTTTTATTGTTATTTTTTATTTGTTCTTCTTCTCCCTCCTCTCATCCCAGTCCCCTCCAATCATCCTCTCCTCTTCTGTTTCCTTTCAGAAAAGGGCAGGCACCCCAGGGATATCAATCAAACATGGTATATCAAGTTGCAATAAGACTAGGCACCTCCCCTCATTTTAAAGCTAGAAGAAACAACCCAGTAGGAGGAAAAGTGTCCCAAACACAGGCAAAAGAGTCAGAGACAGCTCCTACATGTGCTGTTAGGAGTTCCACAAGAACAAGCTAAACAACTATAACATACATGCAGAGGAACTAAGTCAGACCCATATAGGCTCTCTGATTGTGCTTCATTCTCTCTGAGCCCCTGTGAACCCAGATTAGTTGATTCTGGGGACAATATTCTTGTAGCATCCTTGACTCCTCTAGCTCCTACAATCCTTCTTCCCCTTCTTCATCAGGATTCTTCAAGCTTAGCCTGTTGTTTGGCTATGGATTTCTGCATGTTTCCATTTGTTGCTAGATGAAGGCTCTCTGATGACGATGCTATTAGGCTCCCATCTATGAGTATAGCAGAATCTCACTGACTTTGAAACAAACAAAGTACTTGTCATGAATTAATATACACACCCAGAGTTCTAACACTTTGACATCTGGAAATAAAATTTTAAAAATATGTTTAATGAATGCATGACACTTTCTTTTTCTGGTGCAATATTTCAGTTATAGAACGCCACAAGGAAAAACACCCACCTGAGGGATTTCCAATGGTCATGGTACAAAAGACTGAATGAAAGTTTATAAACTAAGGCTGAGAGACTCTTAGAACATTTGGTCAGTAAACCTCTGAAATTTATCACTTCCTACTTGGTAAAAGAAAGTAGTAAGTCCTTTACTTGATCATCTAAGTCAATGCAGGTATCTGCTTTAGATGACTGTTTTAAGTGAAGAATGATAAAGTAAGTCCAGAGCACTTCACCAAGTGCCACCTTCTAGCAGGTATTCAGCATTCTTTCTTGCACTGGCTCTCACTACTTCAAAATGGGGCATGCAAATTTCTTTAAGGTTCAGAATGTGAACATAGTAGTCACAAAAGAAAGAAAGGTTAAAAAAAAAGATTGAAACTTGTAGTCAGTTTACTTCAAAACATGTTCGGATTATCCAATAAGACAATAACAAAATCAATGAATCATGTACATTCTGGACTAATTTCTGTAACCTGTCACTTACTCAGTGGAAGATTAGCACTCCATTTTAGTTCAGACCAGAGCTAGAATTCAGCAGTCAGTGCCAGCCTCAGGATTTTGAGGGTGACCTTCACAGGCTACAGGACAAATAGGAAAGCAAGGAAACTGTAAATACACGTTATGAAAAAAGATGAAGGTAGAGAGCATATTTAGCCTGAAGACAACAGTAAGGATAAAAGCGTCTGCTGTAATTTTTTTTTTTTAAAGCTGAATGATGATCATGTGGATAATCATAAAATAAAAGCTAACCGAGTAAAACAGACGATCAAGCCAGGACAAGTAAAATACAAGGAGTAAGATCAGCACTGCACCATGGAAGCAATGCCTTCCAGTGTCAGCACTGTTGAGCAGTGAAATGAGCTACTTTGTCAGACACTGGGCTTTGTAATGACGAGAGCTGCTGATCATCAGAGAGCTTGGCACAGAACTAGCAGCCTTCTTCCACTCTTGCAATCAATCCCCTGGGTAATCCTCTGAGGCAGAGGTTATTATCTCCATTTCCTGGAAGAGGAAATATAAGCCATTTGCTCATGGCCACACAAGTAGAAACGCTAAACTTATTATTTTAACTGCATTCACAGACTTGGCCTTCTATGACACACTGAGCTGAGCACAACAGTTAGGAATCTTTTAAAAGACTATGATGTATCCTGAGGATGTATATCTGACTTTTAAATGGGATACATGAAAAATGCTTGCAAGAGTTCTGCTAAGAAGAGCAGCTAAAATGTATTGCATATAAAAGGATAAATTTTAGAAAAGTGTATAATCACAACACTCATGGATATAAATGAGCATGTATCAAAGGTTTTGTCTCATTAATTAGTTCTGGGCCCAGGAAAATATAACTCCCCAACACATATGAGCCCACCACAAACACAAAAATAATGTAATGAATTGATAGACCTAAACATGTGTTCCAAAGAGGAGAAACAAAATCAATGCATCTTATTAGTTCTAAATTTCTATTTTCATGTCTATGGAAAATGATCCTTTTGTATGGCTATTAATTATCTCCAGTGTTTGATGTCTGCAAATAGCTCTAAGACAATGAGAAGTACTGATATTTCTTCAACACAGCAAAGAGAATGCGAAGCATCTTATAAAACATCTGGATTTTCTTTGAGGATATAATTTTGACCCATTTCAATACCACTCATCAGACTCTATGGCACTGTGCTTGTCTAGTTCACTTGCAAGCCTGGAATCTTCCTCCAGTGTCACATCACAAATGAATAAATGAATGAATAATAAGTCCCATTGTTTCCTTCAGATATATAGTACATGGTTGAAAAGTGAACATACATTTGAACTAGCAGCAGAGTGACAGCAGTCAAGCTCTCTTTCAATGAACAGTGATGGCAGGCTCTAGTAAACCAGCTTTACCTATTTCAGTGAAACCAAATAAATCTGACATAATTGGAGAGCTATCACCCTTGATACTATAGATTTTATACTTCATAACAATAATTACTGTTCATTTTCAGTGTAAATGTAAAGGCTTTCTCTGCAGATAGGATCTTTCTTACTAGTCAGAATAATAATACAAGAGCAAAGCATCTGTAAAAGTTGCATCATTTCTCCTCTTTACATACAGTGGCATTTAGAACTCATATATGGACTCAGCAGTATTTATATTAATCTTAATCACTGATATTAATCCCCTTTTCAGTTCTACTTTATTGGTGAACAAATTGAGGCTTACTTTTCAATTAATTTTCTAAGTTCATCCAAGTCATTAATTTTTTCTGAATACAAATTTTCTCTGTGATGGTAATTATTATACCACAAAACTAAGCCAAACTAAGCTGTCACTGAATATAATGCCAATATATTTCCAACCAAACTCATGAGAATAGAAAATAATTTCTACATGATGGCCTTATACAGAAAAAAAATCAAACAACTTAGATCTTCAAAATCTCTATAGTGTTAAAGAGTTTTCAATTACTTTATATATTTGTTCAAATCAGTAATTTAATATTATCCCATGATGAAACATAAAATTTCCAGTTATGAAACCCAACTGAAAGACTTACAGATGAAGGTGCAAAGGTGGTGTATTCTGAATCATCTATCTTATGTAATACTTGCAGGAGCTGACATACCCTGGTTCCCTCTTTGACTCCTCCCTCCAACTAATTTCCACAGTTTGAGAGAGAACAAGGAAAATATAGAGAAGAGATGAAGGTTGTTTCTTTTTCTGACTATTACAAATAACGCTTCTCTGAGCATTGTTGAGCAAGTGTCTTTGTGGTATGATTGAACATCCTTTGGGTATAAGCCCAAGAGTGATATAGCTGGGTCTTGAGGTAGATTAATTCTCAATTTCAGAGAAACCACCATACTGCTTTCCAAAGTGGCTGTACAAGTTTGCACTCCCACCAGCACTGAAGGAATGTTCCCCTTACTCCACATCCTCTCTAACATAAGCTCTCATTAATGTTTTTATTTTAGCCATTTGCCAGTGTAAGATGGTATCTCAGGGTTGTTTTGATTTGCATTTCCCTGATGACTAAGATGTTGAGCAATTTCTTCAATGACAGGGAAACCCACAGAGATAGCTGACCTGAGCTCCTGGTATCTCATGGAATGACAGCTGAGGAAGATGCATGGGAACAAACAAGACCCTCTGCATCAGAGTGACAGTTTTGCGGCTTAGTTTGTTTAAGGAATCCCTGGCAGTGGGACCAGGAACCATCCCTGGTGTATGAGCTAGATTTTTGGAGCCCCTTTCCTATGGTGGGATGCCTTGCTCAGCCTTGATGCAGTGGGAGGGGCTTGATCCTACCTCAACTTGATGTGCCAGGCTTAGCTGATTTCCAATGGGAGGCCTTACCCTTTCTAGGGAGTGGATGGGGGATGGGGGTAGAGAAGAGATGTAGAGGGAAGCAGGAGCAGGGTAGGGAGAGGGAACTGTTGTTAGTATGTAAAATGAATTTTAAAAAGTTAAAAAAAAGCAAGAAATGAAGATAGCAGAGGGAGTCCAAATTCATTACCCAAAATAAATGGTTATATTTATTTGATAAACTATTTTCAGTATTTTATTGACTGAGTAGGACTGTAGAATTGTGTTATGTTAGATAATAATAAATCTTCTAAGAGTTTACAGGTATTGTAAAAAGCACCTTTAGTGTTTTCAATATTCTTCTTTAATCTTGATTATATAGTATTATATATCAGAATTTTGTTTATAGATGATTAATTTAACTCAAACCATGTCTTAGTGATTAAGCATGTCAAATTTATAGAGAAGGTGTTGTCAATTATCTCTGTCTAGCCATGTAATTGGAAGGAAGTAGGGGTGTGAATAATCCTAAATTCTAATTGACTGCAAAATTATTTAGGATTAGATTTAGGATGCATCATACACAGGAGCAACGTTCATTTTCTAGTTACATTTTTGCTATCTTAAAGTAAAAATTGGCAAACAATACTTAATAAGGAGATGATGTAGCTCTAAGTGTTGAGGTTGCAGAGAAGACACCAGATTGAGTTGCATACTCTATTTGGAATAACTAAATGATGCCAATGGCAAAAAAGATATGCAGAGGAAATGTATAGCATATCCAGAAATATCTAATGTGTGGCAGCATTTAGTAGGGCCAAATCGTCCTCAATTGCTTTATGTTGTTGGTATTAAAGCCCACAAAAACCTTTGTTTGGATTATTGCACCTTTGTTGAATGTTATAAAACTCTTTTAAAATTATTTGAGAATTTCATATATGCATATAATGTATTTTATCAAACTACCTTCCATTACCTCTTCTCAAATTTTCCCTTACTCTTTCCTCATTTTCCTCCCAACCTCATGTATCTTGTTGTTGTTTTAAACTCCGGGGCTACTTCCTGTTGTCTCTATGGGCATGTAGGTCAATCCACTATAGCATATGCATTTTAAGGACCATCAATTCCCTCAAGAAAACTGACTCCTTTCCTCAAATAGGGATCGAATTTCATGAGCCCTTCTGTGGTCCATGCTGGGATTTTTTTCCTTGCTTTAGCTGGTACATGTCTTCTACAAGTTGTCCCAACCACTGTGAGTTTATGTTTGCAATATTGCTGTCATGTCCAGCAAATAATTTCACACTAAAAATGTCTACTATCTATGGCTCTTTCAAGCTTTTTAACCCCATTCTATGATGATATATAAGCCTTGGGAGAAAGGAATGTGATATAGATGACCTGTTTAGAACTGAACACTCCATAGTCTTTTATTCTCTGCAAGCTGACCAAGTGTGTGGTTTCACATTAATTTTCATCTATTTCAAAAAGAATCTTTTCCACTGAGGGTTGAGGAATACACTAATTTAAGGGTATAATGATAAAAACTTAGGCTTATTTATTCTATATTCATTTAGCACAGTGGTTCTAACCCTTCCTAATGATGCTATCCTTTAATATAGTTCTTCATGTTGTGGTGACACTAACCATAAAAGTTTTTTTTCAATGCTACTTCATAACTGTAATTTTATTATTTTTTGAATCATAATGTAAATATCTGTGTTTTCCAATGGTCTTAGGCAACCCTTGTGAAAGGGCCATTCAACTCCCAAAGTGGTCAAAACCCACAGGTTGAGAAACTCTAATTTAGCAGATTAGTATTTCTAGGATCTTTTCTTGTGATTTTGAGTCCATTTACCATTGGTAGGAATGTGCTCTGTCTTGTGGATTGGTCTTTAAAGCCAATCAGAAAGTGATTTGTTACTCCCATAACACTAGTGCCACTATTGTATTAATGGCCACATCTTTCCAAGCCAGCCATTATTGTAGCTTACCGGGTTTACAGTTGGAAAAGGCACTTGGTTTTTCTTTAAACACAATACCTTTCAGCATTATGAAAGTTAGCCAATAGAGATGAAGATTCCAGGATGGTACTAGCTTGATTTCTTCACATTACATGACTCAAATATATGATGTCTTCAACAATAAAGTCTTAGCATCAAGTTATTGAGAGTAATTAAGAACAGCAGCAATAGACTGTGATGTTTGGGAATTCTATAAGACTCCAGTGTTCAATAACTCAAAAGTCATAACCCAAGGTTTACACAATATTTGAAAATATATTTAAAGTCCCACATCTTTCATTGATAAATAAGCCTACTATTAAGTACTGAGTACTTACTGTTAGTACTTAGTATCAATACTGAACCTATCTAGATGTCTACTGCTTGCAGAGAGAACTCCAACAGTAATTTCCTTTTCTTTCTGGTAAGTAACACAGAGGAAGATTGTTAGCATCCTATTTTCATATCCTAGAACTTATTGTACTCTGAATTTGAAGTCTATACTATAGCTTCTGTAACACCAAGGGACATAGGCACCTCAGTAAGATACTGAGTCTGCACTTCCAGTAGTCTGTGCATCTAAAAGCAGAGACGTTATTACTCTAACTGGATGAAATAGTGAAGGAAGTATGGTATTATGGAGGATTGTATTACTTTTTGTTTTCTATTGCAGGAATAAGAAATCAGTCCACAGAACAGATATAATTATGTTCTAGCATAAAATATAAGGAAAAGTGGAACTTAGTAGCACATGACAATAACTATTCCTACGGTTGCCTCCACTACTTAACTTGACAGGATGCTCTCCATTTTTAAGTGTTTATCATGTATGTATTCTATTTGTTTCTGGAAAATTCTTTGTCTCATGAAAGAGATGTCATGAGATTGAGACAAGTGTACTTGGCCATTCAGCACACTTAAAAGCTAAAACTATAGAGCTAGTTCCTCATAGATGGCTTTGCAAGGGCTTAGGGAATCTTGAAATTCAGAATGAGAGGCACAGATGACTGGAAAGCACCAAGGAATAAGTAAAAAATCTGAAAGAAGCTGATAAAACAGCATCAGGGCTTCTCTGCAAAGGATTCAACATGCTGGAAGCAAATCAGCATTCGTAATTCTCTATTCTTTTTCTTGCAGATATATATAGCTGCATTAATTTCAAGACATAAAATATCAGGGTCTATATCTGTCATCGACATTTTTCTGTCCTAAAATGGTTCTCATTGAGTTTTGTAACCCGTGACACAGCATGGAGCTTAGTACAACTGTCTCCTATTAGTGCTTAAACTTGGAAGACCAGGCTCTGGCAATTATCTGGAAATAAGAGTGTGGTAATTGTGTAATTATAAGATAGTAAGCTCAAGCATATGACAGACTGTAGCCATTATGAAGACATTAAAGTCTATAATAATAAATCCAAGTATAATCATTTATTTTCAAATGGATATAGAAATTATCAGTTATCAAAGGATGAATGTGGGAAAGTGCAAGTTTATTGAAATCTGGTTGAAAAAAAAGGAGAATAAAATTAGAAATAATTTTCCATGATTAATATCGGTGTATCAATGAAGCCTCGGTTCTGATACCAGACATTCAAAATAGTTGATTGTGTGGTAATGAGAACTTCAGTTTTCTGGACCAACTTTTAAAAAACATATATTCATGTTGTATTTGCAGTTTGCAATACTGTAATGTTATAGAGGCATAATAGCCAGGTATTCATAGCGAAAGAGCCTGAAGATTCACTAGCCATACCCACAAAAGAAATCTAAAGAAAATGTATTCCAACTCTTCCACTTTGCTGGATAGTTGTACACAAATTTTATACAAGCTACTGTCATCTGAGAGGAGAGAATCTAAATTAAAAAAAAAAAAGTCTCCATAAGATTTAGCTACAGGCAAGCCTGTAGGGCCTTTTCTTAATTAGTCATTGATGGGGGAAGACCTAGGCTGTTGTGAATGGTGCCATCCCTGGGCTGGTGATCCTGGATTTTGTAAGACAGCAGGATGAACAAACCAGAGGGAACAAGCCAGTCACCACCACTCCATTATGTTCTCTGCCTCCAGGCCCCTGCCTTGCTTGAGTTCTTTTCCTGACTTCCTTCAGTGATGAATAGTTAGTTGGAAGTATAAACAGAATAAACCATTTCCTCTCCAAGTTGCTTTGTATATGGTGTTGTGATACCTCAATAAAACCCCCCACTCTATCCCCTACAGACAAAGAGAAGCTTAAACTGGATTCCTAAGTGTAGATAAGAACTTAGACCCCTTTTCCCCTGGTGGCTGTATCTGCTACAGGGACTTTGGAAAACACAGTCAGGATATTCGACCAAAAGACTAAAAAGGGAGGCGGGTTAAAATAAATTATATGGTCTGTGCCTTTAAGAACTAGCCTCACCAGAGAGAGAATATCCAAATTAACAAAATCAGAAATGAAAGGAGGGGAATTAACAATGGGCACTGAGGAAATCCAGAGAATCATCGGGTCATACTTCAAAAGCATGTCCTCTATAAAATTGGAAAATCTAAAAGAAATGGCATTTTGTTTTCTATAATCGCATTGTTGACTGGTACTGTGCTGTTCCTTGTTCATGTCACATTATTTCTTGGTTTTCACATATTAACCTCTCCCTTGTGTTTTCCTCCACCTACATTTTCAGCAGTTAGTACCATTATTAAACCCTGAACTATTAAAAAAAAAAAAAAAGCCGGGCGGTGGTGGCGCACACCTTTAATCCCAGCACTCGGGAGGCAGAGCCAGGTGGATCTCTGTGAGTTCGAGGCCAGCCTGGGCTACCAAGTGAGTTCCAGGAAAGGCACAAAGCTACACAGAGAAACCCTGTCTCGGAAAAAAAAAAAAAAAAAAAAAAAAAAAGAACTAGCCTCACAAAGAAAGGGGAGCGCTACTCCCAACCTCCCAACCTCCCTGCTGTGAGTCAGAGATTTTGGAAGAGCCTCCATGGAGGCTTGTAAACTTAGAAAACACCTTACTTTTGTATTCTGTACCTAAAGTCTCCAGTGGCGGCTTTGGGGATGTGATCTAGGCACAACAAGACCCTCACTCTATTGTCTCAAAAAGGGGGCCTTAGACAAAGATATCTCAATATAGATAGACCCAGGCCAGTTTCAAGTCCCCAGAAATGATGGCGCCAGCCCCAGGAACAAAAGAACAGAGTCAGGATGTCTGATGGTAACTAATTAACCACGAGATGCCCCTCTCCAGAGATAACATGACCAGACCCCGGAGAGGAGTTGCAAAACTCCTGACAGGGCAAACAGATAAGCTAGAATAAGATAAAGTCCAGGCCCGGGAAAAACTCAACCAATCAAGGATGGACCCGTACTAACCGCCTCCCCTCTAAGAAATTTTATGGGTTTTGCCTATAAAAACTAACTTCCCCAAGAAAGAGTAACTCTTCTCTGCCTCACTTGAGATGGCTTGAGTTGAGTTCCCTGTCATGACTTGTAACAGATAAACCTTGCTTTTGCATTCTGGTATGCTCGTCCTTGGTGGTCTCTCTGGGGGTTACGATCTGAGCACAACAGTGTTTCATCACAGCAGTGATAAACCTAACTAGAACATCCACTGATAGACATTGCCTGCAATTGGTTAACCACAGATATTTTTTTAAAAAATAGAATCTGGTGGTAGAAATATTTTCTCTTGTCTGAGGTGGCCTAAAAGGAATATGCTGTAGACACTGTGGCAGATGTCAGCTGGCAGGGCTGCCTCATGCATCTCTCTTGCTAACAAATGCACTCTTAAGTTATATGTCTATTTAGCTACCTCAAGTTGCTAGAGTCCAGGCAGTAGAACTAGAAGAAAAAACATAGGATTCAACTGTGTCCCTTCTGGTCTAGGCAAAGCATCATAAATGCTGGACATTTAGAACAATGAAAAGCAAAAGGAAATCCCCAAGGACATTATTGCTAAGAAGAGAAATTTTCTCCAAAAAAAAAAAGAAAAAAAAAAAAAAAAAGATCCTGAGAAAGTTTGTAGTGAATTGAAGCTACATAGGTGTGACTTCCTCTTCTGTACATTTGTGCTATCATGGATGTGATCACCTCAAGAACAAATTTAATTTTAAAATCAGTACAGAAATTACCTCTTGAAATTAATGATTCATCAGAAATTGCCAGTATGTGTTCTATGGGGTGACAAAACATTTAAAATTCTTGATGACCATATATGTCTCTTAATATCTTGCCCACAATCATGTGTATAAAGATTTGAATTACAGAAATTAGTATTTGAATTAATTCGTTTCTTAGATCCAGGAAATATTAATGAAGAGATGTCTTAGAAGTAGACCGTTCATTTATTAAGTTTCCAAAGCCTTTCTCAATGACTGTATGTGATAATCATTTCTATTCTTCACACACAGTTTTTATGTAACTACTGTCAAAAATTATTTAACCAACTCATGGTCTTTGAAAATTAAGAGACAAATATTCAGACAGGTTAAGAAAAGAATATTGTTTCTGTAACTAGCACTGGAGAAAAATAATGTCAGTCAACTTGGGAAAAAAGAATATACTTGAGCTATTAAACTCCGTAGTACTGTTAATACTGTTTTTTAATTACACATGGTAGAAACTGCTCTGTGGGCTTGCTGTGGATTAACTTCCTGTGTAACACAGTGCTCCATCTTTAGTGCCAAGGGCATAGTATATATCTGGTGAATGTTGGTGAACCTGAACCTGTATCTCTGTTATTAAGAAGCTCATCTTTCTCCTAACAAGTTACTCTTGTGGAGCAGTTGAATTTCAAATGTCAGGTAGACAGCCTACAGAGATCATATGTATTATACGACTACTATAGATTTGAATGCACCAAAGATACAGCTGGATTGACATTTGATCCAGAAACAACAGCTAGCTATAGTGGTCCTTTGAATGAAATTGGTCTCATAGGCTTATATATTTGAAAGCTTAGTCACCAGTAAGTGAAACTGCTTGAAATGATTAGAAGCATTAGAAGAGGTGGACTTGTTTGAGGAAGTGTGTCACTGAGACTGGGCTTTAAGTTTTATTTTATTTTATTTTACAATACCATTCAGTTCTACATATTAGCCACGGATTCCCTTGTTCTAACCCCTTCCTTCCCCCTTCCCCTTCCCCAGGGGAGGCTTTGCCCTGGAAGAGGTGGCAATGGGGGGCTTTAAGGTTTTAAAAACCCATGCCAGGACCAGTTTATATCTCTTTGCTTGTTGCATGAAGATCAGGGTGTAAAGCTGTCAGCTACTTCACCAGCACCACTTCCACCTGCAAGTGGCCATACTCCCTGCCATCAAGATGATGGACTAACCATTGGAAACTATAAGCAAGTCCCCAGTTAAATGTTTTATAAGAGTTGCCAGGACATGGTGTCTTTTCATAGCAATAGAACACTAATAAAGACAGCTAACAAAGTCAACAACTCATTTGAAGAAAGCTTTCCAGTAGCCATTGACCTTCCTTTGTAATTCATACTCTAATGATAAAGTAGGAAGGTTCTAACAAACTAAGTCACAATAAAATTTGCAAATTCATCTGTGATGATGAAATTAATACAGTTTAGAAACTACATTATACATTATATACATTTTTCTAGTAAGAATTAGTTCATATACATTTAGAAACTATAACAACTTTAGCTACTAAGGATTGCTTTTGACAACAAAGTACATAATGTCGATAAATACAACAGGATCTAGATGAATATACAACATGTTTACCATTACCCCCTCTAATTACCATTTTGGTAGAGTGTAGCACATGCTCTGAATTTACAAGAGCTTAATTTTATTTCTCTAAAAACTCTGGAATTTACTTCTGTAGTCCATAACTCAGATATTGTATACCTTATTCAAATCAGTTCCTACCAAGATATGTATCCCTTCTGTTCTGTAAAGACATTTTCACATACTGTAAATATCATTAGTTTTTAATCACTTTCTAACTATGTTATCTTTTTTGTTGTAATCATTATTGTGTTATTTTTCTGGTTATGATTTTTAGTGAAGTTGAAAGGGTTTTGAATATTTTTCTCTTCAGTGTTTTATCTGTTAAATTTTGTTATTTAGATAACTTAAGCGGGTTTTTTTCTTCTGCAGTGTATGTGTGGTATTACAACAGAAACAAAATATACTTATAGGAATATTAAACATTATTGGAGAAATGATCATGTCACCAGATAATATTGGTCTCACAAAACCCATGTTCAGTAGTGGTAGACTCTAATATGTGTCTATGTAGTCACACTGCTCATATAAAGAAAGACACACGATCAGAGTACTTGAGAATCCTGATGGAGAAGGGGAAAGTTGTGAACAGATAGTCTAGCTTTGGAAACGGGTTTGGAGCTCATTTGAAACACAGGTGAATTTTCTGAAGCAGAAAGGCTTTGAAGGGAACCGGTGCTTCTAGCTTCGAAGGCTAGGAGCCTCCATGATGGGTATCTTCAAATGCCTTGTTATGCTGTTACCTCATCACTGTGCCTTCTACCTTTGATAAATAAACTTTTATTCAACTTTTAAATTAAAATCAAACCACATCATATTAGCTTAGTTAATATGAACAAGTAGGATACATTTTGACATGACAAGGAAAATTAATATATTATAAATATTCATTAACAATGGTATTGATAAAAGTGTTACATTCTCTTCCCTCAGCAATTCAGATACAGCTTACCAACTACTACATAAGCTGTACACATCACATTAACTTCATCACCTTTCTCACTGATACTGTCCCAATCTGGTTTCATTTTCTCATTTTTTTAAGCTATTGTAACAATCATCTCTGCATTCCTCTTCTGCCTGTTTTTGTTTGTTTGTTTGTTTGTTTTGTATTTTAAACTGAGTCAAATATTCAGGTTCTGTCTTAGGGTATCCTGATTTCTATGCATGCGGAGGTTGCTGAATTGAGACTGGAATGTGGACTGGTTTAAACCACAGACAGAAATGTCACATTCCAGTGTCTGTGCAATGCTACTTTATCTTAGATGCTTCTGTTTGATGTGACATTTGATGAGAAGCTTTGGTGGCTTATCTATGATTAAAAGAGTGCTAGTGTTAGTTTGTCATCAAAATCAAGTCAGGAATGTTTTTAAATTCCAAATTTTGCCCTTTCTAATTTCCCCTGTAATATCATTTGCCACTTCTCTACAGGAGTCTTTGTTTTCAGCAAAACCAACGAGATTTTGCTGTAGGAGGAAGACTCTCACAAATTCATATACTAAAGTTTGTCTTAGTTAGGGTTTCTACTGCTATGATGAACACCATGACCAAAAGCAGCTTGATGAGGAAAAGAGTTATTTTGCCTTCCAATTCTATGTAAGAGTTCATCACTGAGGGAAGTCAAGGCAGAAACTCACTGAAAGAAGCTGGGAGCAGGGGTTGAAGCAGAAGCCACAGAGGAATGCTGTTTGTTCCTTATAGATTGCTTCTTTTTATACCCCTAGCACCATCTGTGTAAGGGTGGCACCAATAATGGACTGCGCCTTCATATATCAAATATTAATCCAAAATGTCCCACGGATATGCCTGCAGATAAGCCTGGTGGGAGCATTTTCTTCACTAAAGGTACCTTTCCCCAAACGATTATAACTTGTGTCAAGTTGACAAGCACTTACTAGGAGAAAGTTATAACTCTCAGGTCTATGAAATGTGACCTAAGTAGAACTAAACTGCTGAAGATATTGTTACTTCACAATAGTCTAAAACGAGTGAGACACAGTTCAATGTGGCTGATATACTCATTAAAACAAAATAAAACAGAGAAATGAGGACAAAAGTGGGCACACAGGGAATACACCAATGCAATGAATGCTGTGGTAAGAGTCAGGCATGCAACACAAGAACCCTAGACAGGCCAGCCACAAGCCACAAGCAGGTGGAAATATCCCATTTCCTCCTTGCCTTTATCAGAAGGAACTAACCCTGCAGACTTCTTTCTCATCAATGTATCCATTGCATGCATTAATTCAGGGAATACACACAGATAAGAGGCATATGAAGATAAAACAACACTTGATATCCCCAAGGCTGGGAAAGTACTCTGTGACTGAATGCATTTAAGCTCCTGATATCAATTGACATAAACAATGATTTGACCTTTCTCCTGTGTACTATTTTTGGTAATATTCATCTTACTTCTTTACGGATTGCTTTTTGTTTCACCAGTACAGGAGAATTAGATTTGACAGACCTCGTGAAGTTTGTGCATACTAATCGATGCACAGATTTTCAAGTGCTCTTGGGAACCCTTTCTGTAATCATTCAATTTACAGAATATCCTTCTTAATGCTTTCAATGACTTCTTAATCTAAATATCTAATATCCTGTTTCCATTGCCATCTCTACTTGACATCAAATGTGTTGAGACTGTTGACCACTATGTTTCATGTTTCTCTCTCTGTTGGGTTCTTTCCTTTCCCGCTGGTTCTAACTTGCTCAACCTTTACACTCTATTGTTTGTTTCCACCCTCACTGTCTCTCATCTCACCAAATCTCTAGGGACGAGCTACCAATGAAATGCTGTGAGAACCTCTAGTTTCAGCTTCATACTGTACCTGTATTTCCAGCAGTTTCCTGCTTGTGATAAAACTGATAAATTATAGTCACTGTCTTATCTGTAACTAAGAAAATTATTTTCTATATACAATGCAATTTATCTCAATTGCCACTCAAATATTGTACTTTGAATCACTTAAGGGGGTTAGGTTTTGGAGGCATTAAAAACAACTCTTTCTTTTCTTGGTGTGGCTTTTTGTTTGTTTGTTTTGTTGTTTGTTCTTTTTAAAATCTTTCATCAGTGTATATTTTCTGTGCTCACAAAAATTTTTTTCTTTGTGAGACTATAAAATGTGCTCTGAGTTTATTTTTTCCCACTCATCCCTCCCCTTCCCAGTCTACTCTCCTTCCATTAGCCTCTTTGTTTATGTAGATCTGCCTGCTTCTACTTTCATATCATTTTCATATAACATTTTATGTATCTAGATAAAATGTAAGATTCCAAAATGAGAGAAAATACATTTCTTTCCAAGGCTGACCTAATTCATTTACAGACATTATGTCCAGTTATATCCATTTTCTTTGAAATTCTATAACTTCCTTCTTCTTTATGGTGGAAAGACATCCCATTGCTCATCTAAACCACATTTTCTCCTCCATTCTTCTGCTGTTGGACACTATGGTGGTTTAATGTGAAGCTCCTCATAAGCTCAAGATTTGAACAGTTGGCTTGCATGGAGCTGTTGAGGAGTTTAGGAGGTATGGCCTTGCTGGAAGAAGTATGACAGGGTAGGCAGGATTTGAGATGCTTCTAGTTCACTTTTTCTTTTTTGTGCTTAAAATACAAGAAGTAAGATATCAGCTTGATATTCTAACCTATACATCTGTCAAGTACCTGTCATGACTGCCTAACCCTCTGGAACCATAAGTCCAAACACACTTTTTCTTCCAAATCTTCCTTGGTCATCCTGTTTTATTACAACAGTAGAAAGGTAACTGATATAGGCATCTAAGTTAACTCCAAAATAGGCTGTTTCTACAACTTATCTGTCATGGTGGGCTGCAGTTGTAGCTTGATGGAAGAATGGATCAGTAACATGTGCAAGACCACAGGTTCAGTTTTAAGTAAGGGAAATTGAGAAGGGTTGTTGTGAATAATGTTGCAGTAAGTGTAAATGTATAAGTTTCTCTGTAATATGCTAACTTAGAATCATCTAAATACACAGAGGGTAGTGCGTATAGATTTAAGTTGATTTCACCAATGGTTAGTAAGATTGAACTTTTCTCACATTATTAGCATTTTGCATTTTTCCTATGTAGACATTTTCATTATGTCTTATATAAATTGGCATGCTTCATTGTTCATTTGATTGATTTTAAAATACTTTTACCACTTCTTTGAAATTTTATACACTTATACAATGTATTTTGATCATATCTATTTATTATTATCTTCCTTCAGCTCTCTCTAGGCCATCTCACTGTCACCCTCCCCAATTCATGTCTTCTTTTAAGCTATTATAACTCCTTGAGACCAATTAGCATCTTCTATATGTGCATGGAAGTGTGGCCATCTACACTTGAATGCTTGGACTGCTTACTAGTTGCAATGTCCTCAATGGTAAGTGATTCTCCTTCCTTCAGCAACAATCAATTGCCAATAGTCCCAGTCTAGGAGTCAGATCAACTACTTCTAATGGGATTGATGTTATACAGATTTTGTGCAGATAACCACTACTGTGAATTGATGTGTGCATCAGCAAAGCCATATCTAAAAATTGGCATCTCATTGCTCTCTCCACACTATGCTAGCTTTTGCATTCTTTATTACCTTTTCTTTTATAATATTACTTCAGCCAAAGCTAGAGGTAAGTTGATATAGAGGACTCATCCTCAGCTGAACAAACACATATACCTATACTTGGCACTTTCATATGGTATATCTATGCATTAGCTACTACCCATTGTAAAAAGAATATTCTCTGACCAAAGTTGAGAGCAGCACAATACATGGGTATAAAATAAGTATTTAGAAGACAGATTGACATCATGTCTGTTTAGCAAAATTAACAGTAAATTTCTTCCTTAGGGCCTAGGTTTCCTGTCTCATGGGCTTTTGACCAGGTTATAATACCAAACATAAAATCCTTCCTATCCAGGAGAAATCATATCGAATTGGAAAGTCGTTGATCATCCTTATAGTGACATGCCACTAATGTACTAGTGGGTATATTTTGCCAGGAAGGTCTGTATTGTAGCATGCAAGTTTCAAGTGCTGGGTGATACTAATGATATCTTTTCCCCCTCAGCAACTTCAATAACAACAACTGGCACTATGTTAGCTAGCCCAAAGTGTTTCCTAGGCAGTGCAAGGTTTATTTTTCTGTATTCTGCATCCAAAATGAATGCTGTCTTCAACAATAGGGACTTACCACCTAGTTATGATGGGAAACTAAGAGCAATGACAACAACCTATGTTTTGGGGGGTAACCTTTTGACCTCTCTGACAAATAACTCATATGATGGTATCCCATGCCTAACACTAAGATTTTAATTTAATAAGCCATGTCTTCTTGGATCAGCATTGTGCATCCATGTACAGTAATTCTATTCAATGTTTTAACATACATTTAATTTTAAATTGGCTTTTATCTGGTGGATTTCTTTAATTTTCATTTATTTCTATGACATTTAAAATGTCCTTCTTAATCTCTTTGATGGTCCTTTCATCAATTAATATTATGTTGTTCAGTCTCCTGGATCTGTGCATGTTACAGTTTCTATTACTTTTGATTTCAATTTTTACTCTTTTGTGGTCTATATTTATATAAAATACAAAAAAATTCTTCCTTTCAGTTTACCCAGGTTTGTTCAGAGTTACTTTGTGTCTCATGTGATCTGTTTCAAAGAAAATTCCAAGCAATGCTGAGATGAATGTATATTCTGCAGTGTTTGGGTGTAGTATTCTGCAGATGTCCATTAGTCTTATTTTATCTATGATGTCACTTAATTCAAATGTTTCTCAAGATTATGTTGAGATGACTTGACAATTGGTGTAAGTAGGGTACTGAATTCACCCATGGTTATCCTGTTGGGGTTAATATATATCTTTACATACAGCAGTGTATGTATTATGAAATTGTGTGCACCAGTGCTCAGTGCCTATGTGCTTAAAATTATATATTTCAAGGTTAGTTTGAGGTGTATTTTCTCAGATATAAGAAGAGTGACTCCCAGTGGCTTTTTGGTTCAATTTTCTTGTATCATCTTTGCTTATCTCTCTGTGTTGTTGGTGGGAAGGTATATTTCTTAGTAGAGAACAATAAATGAATCCTGTTTTTGTTGTCGTTGTTGTTTTGTTTTGTTTATTTGTTTTTGTTTTTAGATACAGTCCCAATGACCTCTGATTGGGGAATCAGGACCACTAATATTCAGATATATTATCTAAAGTTATGCAATAATTCTTATGTAGTGTTTGATATCTTCTTAGTCCCCCTTTGTTTAACTACTGTTCTTTCTAGAAACACCTTGGAAGGCACTATGATTCTCTGCACTCCAAACAATCCCTTACAATCTCTTTCATAGCACTTACTTAGTGGTTGTGAGCTCTTCTAGCCTGGTTTTATTGTGGATTTTTTTTTTCAATTTTGGCAGTGATAGTTTTTCTGAATATAGGAATATGTGCTGGTTGACAGTTGAGATTCAGAGGTTGAAATACATCACTGAAAGCCATCCTACTATATTTTTAAAGATACAGTTGAGAAATATGTTGTTGTCCTGATCTGCATTGGTATTGTTTTTTACTTACAATACATCTCCTTTTCTTACAGTTTGTATCCTTGTTATCCTGTGGACTGTGGCTCAGATCATGTTTCTACCTCATTGACTACTGCATCATTCTGTTGCAAAATTTCTTCTCCACACTCTACAGTTATTCTTAACACGTGATTTCAATGTATGGTCCTATGGAACATGCTATGAAGTTTCCAAGACTGGTTCACAGAGGTCTAGGACCATCACAGATCTTTTTAAATGGTATCTCTCTATTGCTGAGGGAATTATGAAAGGATGGGTTTTGCCAAATGTTCCTCCTTACTTGGCTACAGCCCCACATAATTCTGTCTCTGTCTCTGTCTCTGTCTCTGTCTCTGTCTCTCTTTCTCTCTTTCTCCTCTATCTTTGCTGTTCTTTACAGATGTCTTTTACCCAAAATATCCTGCAAACATTCTAAGTCTCTTACCTGTACTTCTGATTGCATGCTGTACCTCCTTTCAGTGTGAGGAGAGAGTTCCTCAAAACTTGCTGATCCTTGTAGAATGAACTTTGAACTTTCTCTTGCTCTGCTCCTTAGGCATTCCCATTTAACTTTGCTATTTAAACTTCCTCTTTTGGCTTATCCCTAACTTTTTCTAATAGCTGTTATCTAACATAGACTGACCTGTTCATCAGAGATTCTAAAATAGTGTGCTTGTGTGTCATCTAGCATCTTCCAATCCAACCACACTAAATTATTTAAAAGTCCATCATCATTGAACAAACTAAATAATAACTATATATATATGTGTGTGTATATATATGTATATATATATATATATGCACATATATTTCTTGTTTAACTTTGTGGTGGATGTAACTCAAGAGTTTTACAAACATTTTGCTTTGGTGGCCTGATTTTCTGATGCTAACTTTGCAAATAATATTGCCGAAATTAATTTTTAAAGTACATTAATACATTTTTTTCTTGGATTCTGGTGAAGCTATTTATATGATTAAAAACTTTCAGTGGTTCTTTGTTGCTTTTGTATGCATCTCAATCTTCAACTAGCATTTATTGCCTTATATCCAATTTTAACTCTTCAATTCTTTGACCTCTACTAGGTCATATTGCACTAACTCAATAGTCATTCATAAATAGATCTGATTTTAGTGTCTGACTTCAGTGTCTATGGTCTTTTCCTAAGATTTCTCTCCCTTATGTAGTAGCGTCCATATTCTGTTTCTATAATTAAAATCCAAGATCATCCTTACTTAGCACAGAGGCCAATTATACAACAATATTTTCCTCTTTGTCTATGTGATATTTTCCTCTCTTTGAAAAGTAATAATATTTCTGTAGTTTGTTATCATGGGTATAGTGCTTTCCTCGAGTTTCTTGAAGTCAGAAACCCACACTCACTTGACATTACCAACTGCAAGGTGTGACACAAATGCAGCACCTATTCACAGAAGGCAGCTGCAGTTGCCAACAAAGATTGGTGTTCTGTGCCACAGTTGCAAAATTCAAAATAGGACTGAATCCTTAGTGATTAAAAATAAATATTCAGCCACTAAATATTTCCTGAGTGGCAGAAAGAGTACAAATAATAATGCTTCTAAGAATGGAGAGAAAAATGAGAAAGATGAAAGGAAAAGAAATCCTAAGCTACAAAGAGCTGATATGCTCCTTGTTTCAGAGCCAAAGCAGACTTTAGAGCAAGCAGGGGAACTAGACCTGGGAAATGAGACTCCCAGACTTGCCTTTATAAAGCACTGTCCAAAGTAGGTCAGTACTTTTCGAAAAGAAGAAACTAGGAGCACAGACATTCAGAAAAGAATGGGAAGAACAAACCCCTTAAAGCTTTGTTAGCGGCCATCTAATGCAGGGAAAAAGGACAGGAGAGGGGAAAGTAATGTCAAGAGGCACAAACAAGGGCAAGCAGAACCCATTTGTTGCGACTAGGCTGCAGTGGAGGTTACACAATGCTTGCTGTGCTTTCTATGAGGAAAACAGATCAGGGATAGAATAAAGCTCTTAGTGAAGCTGTGGCTGTATTTTAATTTTGATCATCTGCTGCTAGTGTCTGATGACATTTAGAACCATTGCTTTGAGGTAAAAGATGGATAGGTTTATCTTCAACCTCAGTGTCCCCCATGGAGCATAGATGAAACAGGATGAACTTGTTTGTGCTTTATGTTAACTTCTGTGTATGATACAAATAATAGCAGCACTTACATCTAGGTATCACTAAAAGAACACAAAGTAGAACATTTAGGCATTTAGCACAAAACCTGTGTTGTTAAGTGTTTGATAGGCATAAGCTATTATTTTTGTTCTTTAAATATGCTATGCTAGGTAGGGTTTTGTGCCCACAGATACATGGGATATCATTGTATATCAGTTACCTACTGTTCTTCCATAAGTAATATAAAAAATGATGTAATTTGTCAGTTATCCACTTTCAACCTCAATACTCTTCATAACCAAATTTGATCTACTATGCGATAGAAATCTTTCTGTGTGGAAGAGTCAAGTAAAGAATGTAGCTAGAGTTTTTCCCTCCTTGTCCTGCCAAGCCCCGGCAGTCCCATAGCCCACTTATAAAATAAACATACAGATGCTTATAATATTTAAACTGTTTGGCCTAATGGCTCAGGCTTCTAGCTATCTAGTTCTTACATCTTAAATTAACCCATTTCTATAAATCTATACCTTGCCACATGGCTCATGGCTTAACAGTATTTTACAAGTTGGTACTCATGGTGGTGGCTAGCAGCATCTCCTCCAGACTTCCACCTCCCAGCCTCTCCTCTCTGTTTGTCCCGCCTATCCTATACTTCCTGCCTGGCTACTGGCTAATTAGCTATTTATTTATTCACAACATACAGGACATCCCACAGCAAAAGAATGGTGAGGAATAGGAGATTCACAGTAGGAAGGGGCAAGCAGAAAACTGCTTCTTAATGTTGCGAAAACTACTTTCAAGCTGTAAGCACCCCCATCATTAACCCAGTAATTATAGCTTCTTCAGACTATTTGCATAGTTCGTATAACAAAAAAAATGCAAAGGAGCAATTGAAATTTCAAATGTGCTGAGATAGCATTATGCTATATTTAAAAATAATCAATGGAGAAGAGTGATTTTGCTTTATACTCACTTCTTATCATGTATACTGTTCTACTCACCAGTTTTATGATTACATTGATTATGGGAGGCAGGATAATACAGATTTAGAAAAAAGAGTCAAATGTCATACTGAGAAGGTTCATAATAGCAATCAACAGTTAAAACTGGTAGTGCTTATTCATAAGACATTAGATGAGTAGTTCTTTCTACATTATGGAATAAAAAACAAAGTGTATATAAGATTCATACCACAAGATAGTGAAATAACACATTTTGTGACAAACTAAAATTCATTTAAAATTAATATGGTAACATTTTGAGTGTTTAAAATAGTGTAGGCACTGTTATAAGTACTTTTAAGTGTTAACATACAATTGTTTCCATTTTGCCAATTAAAAAAACAAAATCACTGAGTTCAAATCCCTCCTAAATGATCATACACATTTGTAAGTGGTAAACTGATTTAAGTCAGAATCTTTCACATACATCTCTTTAAGCATACTGATGTCTTAGGTAAAAATTTCACTTTCCTACTTAGCAATGAGAAAATCTCCAACCTGGTAAAAATAGGACATACAGCCACAAACTAAAAACTAACATATGTTATTGATCTTATGCATTCTATTGCCCCTTCCTATACTACAGATAAGCAAATGGCTGTATATTTTTAACAAGTTTGATATCTCCACAAAAATACCAATTCTATCAGAACTGATAAAGATCATCTAACTCATATCCATTCTTTGTAAGGCATTTGAAACTCAAGAGACGAAAACAAATCCTTTAATGGAGTCCAGGACAGAATTGTTATGTTAAATAAAAGGAAAAGGATAGTTCGCAAACAGGAAAAAAAAAAAAAAAGGAAAAAGGATACAAAAGCCAGAGGAAATCAAAATGTATGCCGCTTTCTAAGGCAAGATGAAGAGCTATTGCAACTCAGGTGGGCTCAGGTGCTGGTCAGATCTGTGCTGTATTCATTCCTGTCTTTCTATTCATGCGCTGTGCTGAGGAGTTTGCTGCATTCCTCCTGCTATTAGATATGATGAATAAAAGGCAACCCGCACTGCCTAAAAATAGCCCTCAGTCTACTTTAGCAAAGCACTTCATCCACAGCTCTCAGCTACCAGACCAGTGGAGAAGTCAGCATTATCTGTCTCCTTTCTATTGGAGAGTTTGTGAAGCTGCTCTATTTTGACCTGTCTCCACTGTAAAGGAAGGATTTGATTTGTAAAAAGACACAGGACTGTCTTCCACAGAGATTAATGAATCAGCAATGGAAGCCCTCATATGGCTATAGAGCAGCCTGTCAGCATTTCCATTATAACTTTCCATTTCTAATGGATTGGACTATGCTTGCAAAAAGCCCATTGCAGAATGAAATTTGACACAAGATCTATTCATTTCTAAGATGATCCTGATTAGTTTTTCTTTACATTAGTCACTACCACCAAATTCAAAATCAGCATTTTAACTACAGTGCCATGCCAAAACCTGATGAAAATGAGAATAATCAGGACACCTACAAAAACTTCATTTTTGTAGGAAAATGTGGAAGCAAACATGTCTATTTAAACAAAATATATTTTTGTTGGATGTATATGAAATTCTTCCATCAAAACAGTATCTACAAAATCTACATAGAGAAAAGAATAAGAGAGGATTTTTGATCACACTTTAAAACTCTTTTAAAGATGTCCTCAATAACTAATATTCAAGATTCAAAATGATTTCATTTAGTGACAACTCAATTTATTCATGAAAACTTTATAAAACTTGAAGGTGAATGTAAATGTTGTACCTGCACGTTCGTGGTTGTATGTTATTGTAATGTGCTTTGTTCTTATCTATTATACAAGATGAAATATAACCATAGCAGAAAAATCTACAAAGAATGGATTAGTGTCTGGGAGATATACTAGAGTTCTTTGTGTTGGAGTTTCCTGAGCTCAAGCTCTTGGATCCTAACCCAATGGGTGGAGAAAGAAAAGTCTGCAGAGAAAGTATATATAGTAATCTCTCTCTCTCTCTCTCTCTCTCTCTCTCTCTCTCTCTCTCTCTCTCTCTCTCTCTCCTTCCTTCCTCACTTCCTTTCTTTACTTTCTTCCTTCCTTCATTTCTTCCTCTTTCTCTCTCTTTCTTACTTCCTTTTTTAATATTTATTCTTTGTGGATTTCACATCATACATCCTGATCCCATCCCTGTCTCTTCCCTTCCACCCTCTGCCCTTGTAACCTCCCTCTCCAAAAACAAAATTTTAAAGGAAAACCTAAAGAGGAAAATTAAAACATCAATAACAAAAACATAAATATTTCATAATTGGTACCACCACCAATGCCAAGAAGTAACCTCATTAGTGTCACCACAGGAGCAAATATGTGGATAACCCCAGAAAGGTTATAAATGCTGTGCTGTGTTGTTTCTGCAGGGGACACAGGTTACCTATAAAGAGGAATACTAGAAGACTGGAAAGATTAAAGATTGGGTTCTTAAATCTAAGACTGAGGGAGTCATATTAACAAATACTTAAATTTATTGAGTCAGACAGAGTTCTGTTATTTAACACCTTTTGGTCAGAATAAACGGTCCAGGGAGAAGATGAGATATATAATTTTCAGACCTATGTCTGCTTTACACATGTGAATAAAATACCAGTAGGTAGTAAGCCCATTAACATGATTAAAGTGGGTGGTCAGATGCTTTGCCACAAGTTGTACTTGTTAAGTATTTTCAGATATGTGGAGGTAAAGAGAGACACAATTTCTCAAACAGCATTGTTCTGCCCTGCGTCCCATGTTTTTCTTTGCTTGTGGTTTCAAAGACAAGGATGGGCATGAATATCAGAGAAGATAACACTGCAAATATCAGACACAGGAGAGGCTCCTCGTATCTTGTATTCTCCAGTTTCCACAATTTTCAAGGAAAGACTGAACTCACAGTTCTGTCTATTCTTCACCTAGTTTCATTTTGCCATCTATGAGATACAAATGAACCCAGTGACATTTCTCTACAGGCTCTGCATGTTGTTCAGGATGCTAACTACAGGTAATAGAGAAGCAGTTATCCACTTCAAAGGGATTATAATTTAGAAAACAAAGGAGATAGAAGCCACACTTCACCTTTTCAAACTTGATGAGTCAGTGTCTTATTTGGGGTTACTATTGTTATGACAGAGCTCTATGACTAATAGCAACTTGTAGAGCAAAGGATTTATTTCACTCACAGTTCCACATAACAGTTTATCATCAAAAGCAGTGAGGGCAAGAACTCACAAATGGGCAAGAACATGGAGGCAGAAGCTGATGCAAAGGCCATGGAAGAGTGCTGCTTACTGGCTGGCTTCTAATGGCTTGCTATAGAACCCAGGACCACCAGCCCAGGGATGGCACCATTTAAATTGCCCTAGGCCCTCCTCTATCAATTACCAATTAAGAAAATATCCTACGTACTTGCCTACAGCCTGATCTTTTGGAGACATTTTCTTAATTTGAAGTTTCCTCCTCTCAGATGACTTTAGCTTGTGTTAAGTTGACAGAAAACTATCTAGCACAGATATCAGTTTTGCAAATAAGGGTGTCTAAGTAGCTATCAACCACTTCTTCAGAAAGCTGAATAAAAAACAGTAATGTAGACTACTGCTTAGAAAAATTATAATACATAGATGCTACCTTTAAACTGGTATTTTATATCAGATGCTATATTGTGAATCACATCTTAGACCAGTGGTTCTCAGCCCAGGTTGAAGGTTACAACCACAAGGAGGGCATTATGCAAGCACAATTCCTGGCCACAACAAAACCTTTTAAATACTAACCTTGGCAGTAGGAAACTGGTCTCTGCCGATATTAAAACTCTATGAGGACCTCTGTGTGCAGAACAGTCTGGACACTTTAGCCTCAGATATAACTCAAAGATGTTTTCATTATTGTGTATAAACTTTAAAAATGTAGTTTATGTTTATGTTTAGTTCCTTTATATACCACTAGGACTGAGTAGGAAGAGACTGGTACGTGATGACAAAAATGTGGTTTCAGAATAAGTTAGTAGTTTTCAGTGTGTTTCCTATAGGTGGCTCACAAAAACACTTCATTCATAGAATGGAGGGAGAATGTAAGACTTGTTCACAATGAGCAGAGGTATCCTATTATGACCACACATCCAGGACAAGGACAAGTCAGCAGCCGTGTATGTGTGCTATACTCAGAAGTAGGAAAATGAACAGACACTAGCATTACTCTGATGAAAACATACAGTACAAGCACCCATGCGGCAACTTCATCTACTTTCAACAAATTTTCTAAGATTTTATTAAAACACAATGTGTCAGAAACTTTGCTATGTGAGGAAACAAACTTGGGGACTCTGGACCAGATTTGCTCCAGAGATGATTTTCTCTTGTGCATATATGCTTTAAGGATATGAGGATGCCAAACATGCATCACACACACACACACACACACACACACACACACACACACACACACACAGACACACACACACACACACACACACACACACACACACACACAAAGAAACAAACACACTCTGTGTTTCAAGATGATTCCTTGGATGGGCAAGTGTCTGTACATGGCAGCAACTGTCTTTAGTAAATAGCAAGTGATACACTCAGGCAATGTGCTGTGCCCACCTTGCACCTGACTTGGATCCTTGAATATTTGACTTCACCCTCTCTGGAATCTTAATTCTAGTCTCAGGCTCAGGGACATTTACTCAGTTGATTGTGATCCCACCTGACTATGATATGGGTGACTGTAGACACTTTATATAGACAATATTTGTAAACTGGCAATGCAAGCTCTTGTGTATATTCTAATTATTAAAATTCATCATGGAAACATACCTGAGTAACAATGAGCCCATAAACAGAGTTCAGAAATTATGGTCTCTAATTAAAATCAAGAGATTCAGACTTGAAGTAATATTCATGTTTGGAAGGAGTCTGGTGGAAGATCCACCTCAACTTCCCTCCCCATTTCTTTCCCCAAACCCACCCCTTTAAAGCCCACCAAGCACAGCTCCTCCCCCAGAGAGGTTCAAGACCACTCCCACAGGGTATATAAGCTGCACCCCCAAAAACAGACATGCGGTTCTTCAGGTCTCATGTCCCCGTCTCCTCCATGTGGAGAGGGCTTCAGGGTGCAAAAGACTTAACATCTAGAGGTTCCACTGGGGAGGGGGGTTGAATTTTCCCCACCGGCCCAGGGCCACTTGGTGGGAAAACACCCCTCTTCCCCACACTTGCTCTCCACCAGACCAAGATCAGCTCTTGGCTGGGTAAGTTGCCCTTTCCAAGTCCTTGCCTAGGAGGCCCAGGGCCTCTTTGTTTTTCAAGGGGTCTTGCCATAGACATGGCCACTCCAGGTCCCTGACCAGTTCTGGTGCACAGGGCTGCCTTTGCTCCACCCCAGCTTGTACTGGTGCAAAGGGCTGCCTTTGTTCCATGGGACCTCTTCTCCAGAAGATGTTTTGTTGAAGGGAATTTCCCCCAGCCCCAGCCCTGTTTTTGACCCAAGACTTACCACAGTGGATGCATTGTGCTAGGGTTCAGGTCCCCGGGATAGACTTGAGAAATGGCACTTGCCATTCAAAGCCTGATCCCCAAATGCCTGTGTGGGGTCTTTTACAAAATCTATTCAAATTGGGACTATCTTATATAACTTGACGGAACTGCCCTACATCCATGGTTTTTGGGTTCTGCGTTCCCCGCCCTTCCTACAGAGGCCAATGTCTCACAGCACTGGTCCATTCAGTACTGGAGGTACTGACCCCTCCCTCACTTCCCCCAAACTCTACCTACTCAAACCCCTCCTGTGGGCCCACAAATCTAAGACCAAATTCCTCCTCCTTACCCTCCTTCCTGTCCTCCCCTCCCCTCACTGCTCCCCCCATCTCTCAATTCCTCAGCCTATACACAGGCCTAACACCCCCCAAATCTCCCCCGGTTTCCTCTTATACTCAGTTTTGCCAGACTTCTACTTTCCCACCCATTTCATTTTTCAGTCAGCGCTACATATTAGGAAAAAAAAAATTAAAAGGCTGACGAGTATCCCCAAACTCCCCTAAAGGAATTGATGAAAATGGCTTTTAAAGTTTTTAATGCTCGAGAATGACAGCCGAGTCAACCTGACAGACCAAGCTGCAACAGAACACGCTCCAAGACCAAGCCTTAGCAGCTGCTCTGAGGCCACCAGGGGTACAAAGAGAAATCAGTCACAAGACTCTGTCCCACCGGAGCTCAGCCCAAGTCAACTCCACTAAAAACTTGCTTCAAATACGGCAATCAGGTCATGGTATTGCCCTGACCCTCAGGCTCCCAGGAGGCCATGCCCTCTCTGCCGACAGCCTGGGCACTAGAAATTGGAATGCCCCATACAGGCCCATCCTCTATGCTATGCCATGGAGGTCCAGCCTCACCAACACTGGGAACTGAGAACTCCTAAGCCTGGTAGAGAAGTGACGCAGCCTAGACCTGCTGACTCCCATTGCCCTCTCCGAGCCTAGGGCGACACTGCAGGTAACCGGTAAGTCCATTGACTTCCTTTTGGGCATGGGAGCTATCTATTCTGTTTTGTCATCTCGCTCAGGTCCTACAGTCCCCTCACTAATTTCTGTCACAGAGGTGGACAGGATCCCTTCCTTCCCAATTAAGACCCTGACACTTCCCCTGCATTCTTGCAGGGCAATTTTCCTCACACTCTTTTTTCTGGTCATACCTGTTTGCCCTGCACCTCTGCTCAGTTGCAATATTCTCAGCCTTTTTAAGGCCACACTCACCTTGTCCCCAACACTCTCCTGAGTATTTCACTGGTCTATTTACAGGGGCCTTCCAGATATGTCAGCCTCTGCACCAGTTTCAATGACACTAACCAGGTGAAGACTGGCAGGTAGACTTCACTCACATACCCACACCTAAAGATCTTCATTACCTCCTAACTATGGTAGACACCTTTATCCTCAGAAAAGGTTGAGAAGGCCAATGAACTCATCAAACAGCAGCTCACCAAGCTCTCCATTGAACTCAGGTTATCTTGGCCATCCCTTCTCCCCATTACCCTTACTCACCTCCTGGCCACCCCACACTCTCTTACAGATAGATTTGAGCCCTTTTGAGCTCCTTTACGGAAGGCTGTTTCTTCTCAATCACCACTTCCCAGTTCAAACTCCCCCTCCACCCGGGTACCTCTCCTACCTCTCTCTTTATTTGAACCGGCATCCCTATACCCAAAAAGTCTAGAATGTTTGTGTGGGAGCTCCACCTCAACCCCTGACACCCTGACTCCCCTATATCCAAAGAGTCTGAAATATTTGGAAGGAGTCTGGTAGAAGATCCACCTCAACTCCCCTCCCCATTTCTTTCCCTAAACCTGCCCCTTCAAAGCCCGCCAAACATAGCTCCTCCCCAGAGAGGCTCAAGACCACTCCCACAGGGTATATAAGCTGCATCCCTGAAAACAGACACATAGTTCTTCTGGTCTTGCTTCCCCTCTCCTCTCTGCAGGCCAGGGAAACGCCTGGGAGCACTTTACCCATTAAACCTGGGCTTTTCTAATTTGATCTGATTCAGTTTGTTGGGAAGGCAGAGAGGTCTTCAGGGTGCAAAAGACTTATCACATAACACTAAGGAAGGGAAGAAAAATTAGCACAGAACACTCATTGTAAACATGATTCCTTGCAGACAGCAAGATAATATGTTTAGAAAGAATGTCAAAAATTCACAAAGTCTAATTACTATTTGACAATATCATCATATTTTGTTAAAGGTTTTATGTTTGCTTATGAAAGAGAGAGAATAAAATGCTTGGCATTATACAGCCACCAATACTGAATCATTAAAATGATTATATATATATATATATATATATTTGATATATAGTGATATATATACATATATAAATGACTATTTTATCCTTATATGTTTTTTCTAGAATACATTCTTATTAAAGTATCTCATTTTGTTGTAGAAATAAGTTTAAATCCACACACAGAACACTTATATGTCATTTATATATCTTTATTGTCTGCTTAAACATGCTGCTGTCTTATAATTATGTCATTTGTTTTAAATTTAAGTTTTAAGTCTGTGTATATATTTTGAGTATAAATAATGCATTACACATGTGATTTCCAAATATTTTCTTTGCTTTTATCTTAAATTTACTAAAGACTTTTTAAATAAATATGCTGTCTGAAAATAGAGGAATGGTATTGAAACTCAGAGGGCAGTAATTTCTATAACTCATGACAGTCTTGAATCTGGCATGATTGTTTCTTTTGCAAAAGCAAATAAAAATTTGTTTCCTTAAAATCACTTTTAAAAAATTGATCTGGGCTGTGGGACCACATAGCTTTAGTCCCCTCTGTGCTTGGGAGGCAGAGGCAAGCAGATTTCTATGAATTCAAGGCCACTCTGGTCTACAAAGCTAGTTCCAGGACAGCTAAGGTAAAGTAAAACACTCTCTCAATAATCCAAAAACAAAACAAAACAAAAAAAAAAACAAACAAACAACAGAAAAAAAAGCTTAAAAAATTAAAATATATATATATTTAAAAGAATTTTAAGGACCGGGTAATCAGGAAAGCTCTTGTGAGATTGTATCAACTAGAAGTTACATTGAAGCTTTACCCACAAAGTTTCTCAAAGATATGGCTGCCAAAAGAAGACCTGAACAAGTAAAACACCAAAAGACATACTAACATCCAAGGTGGAAATCTCACAGGGCCCCTAATATTAAAGAACTCCAGGCAACTAATTAATTCTGGGAGTGCTGAGAACAGGAGAACAGTCTTCCCCAGAGATGAGGCCCTGACTTGATTATCCAATAGCAAGACGTCAGCCATGATATCTTTTTTTTTTAATTTTATAATTTAATTTAATTTTACTTATCAGCTACGGATTTCCCTGTCTTACCTCCTCCCGCTGTCCCCCCCCAGGCAACCCCCCATTCCCATCTCCTCCAGGGCAAGAACTCCCCTGGGGATTCAATTGAACCTTCAACAGAAGAAGCTCAAATGGCTGAAAGACATTTAAGGAATTGCTCAACATCCCTAATCATCAGGGAAATGCAAATTAAAATGACTTTAAGATACCACCTTACACCTGTCAGAATGGCTAAGATCAAAAACACTGAAGACAGCTTATGCTGGAGAGGATGTGGACAAGGGGAACTCTCCTCCATGGCTGGTGGGAATGCAAGCTTGTACAGCCACTTTGGAAATCATTATGCCATTTTCTTAGAAAATTGGGAATCAATCTTCCCCAAGACCCAGCTATACCACTCTTGGACATATACCCAAGGAATGCTCAATCATACCACAAGAGCACTTGCTCAGCTATGTTCATATCAGCCTTGTTTGTAATAGCCAGAACCTGCAAACAACCTAGATGTCCTTCAACTGAAGAATGGATAGATAAATGTGGTACATATACACAATGGAATACTACTCAGCAGAGAAAAACAATGACATCAAGAGGTTTGTAGGCAAATGGATGGATCTAGAAAAAGTCATCCTGAGTGAGGTATCCCAGACTCAGAAAGACAAACATGGTATGTACTCACTCATGTTCTGTATGTTAAATGTGTTGCTCTGATTGGTTAATAAATATAACACTGATTGGCCAGTAGCCAGACAAGAAGTATAGGTGGGACAAGCAGAGAAGAGAATTCTGGGAACAGGAAGGCTGGATGGGAGAGACACTGCCAGCCGCTGCCATGACAAGGGAGATGTAATGTACCAGTAAGCCACGAGCCACATGGCAACTTATAGATTAATACAAATGGGTTAATTTAAGATAGAAGAACTAGATAACGAGAAGCCTGCTGAGGCCATACAGTTTGTAAGCAATATATGTCTCTGTGTGTTTATTTGGTTGGGTCTGAGCAGCTGTAGGACTAGTGGTTCAGAGAGATTTGTCCTGACCATGGGTCAGGCAGGACCAGAAAAACTCTCACTATCTCACTACACTAGATGTAAAACAAAGGCCCTGAAATTTTATAGGCCCAAGTAACAGTAAATACATGGAGTGTTCTGTATTTATATATTTGTGTGTGTGTGTGTGTGTGTGTGTGTGTGTGTGTGTGTGTGTGTGTGTGTGTGTAACAATAACAGTTGAAGAAAAAGAGTCCATGGCTTTGAGAGGCAGCTGGTGTCAAAGGGCTGAAAGAGGTTGGAGGAAGGCAAGGAGGGGGGTGATGATGATGGTGTAGTTAAGTTTTAATTTCTTAAAATGTAAGTGAGGAAGAGTGTTCATGAGAGAGATAAATTAGTGGGAAGAGGTGCTTGCCACCAAGCCTGTGGGATGAAGTTGGATCTCAAGAACCCACCTGGTGGAAGATGGGAACTGAGTTCTGTTTTTTGTCTCATGACCTTGATATGTATGCACATGTGATGCTTGTGCCCCAAAATATATGCACATATACAAATAAATAAATATAGAAAAATATTAAGGCTATTATATATTTGTATTTCTGTGTAAAATTTGAAATTTATTTGCTAATCTTTTTAGAAAGAATCCCTTTAGAATTACATTTCAATTAAATCTGTGGATTGGAGATTACAATTCTTAATAAGTTTTCTATTAGTGATGAATTTATTTCATTTTATATTTTGATGTTAAGATCAATTTTTGCTACACAATCTCGTAAATAATTCATTAGATTCACACAAAGATTATATTTACCTTGGGTAATCTTCAAACTAATCTGAGGTATAGTATTTTACAATTTTACTTGTACATTATATATTGCTAATATATAGAGATACAATCAGATTCTGAGCTCTGTCCTGTACCATTCAGCATATTAAACTTCACTGATTACATTTCTTATTGTGGGTATATAGTTTTGGGGATTTTATAAAAGGGAAATCAGGCCATCACTTCTTCTAAATTGTTCTATGTTTATCTGATTTATGCTATACTAGAAGCCCAGTTATAATATTAAGTAAGAACAATTTGAGGAGGCTTCTTTGTTTAGATTCTAATCTTACGTTTAAACATCAATTTTTATTACTTAAGGTGACAGTTGTGTATTTTTGTAGATGACTTTGTAAATTTAAGGGTTTTTTTCCCCCAAGTTTGTTAATAGGTATTATCATGACTAGATAATTGGATTTAGTAAAAAATATTTTCTTAGAATTGAGGTATTTATATGGTTTTGTTTCTTGATATAAATTACAGTAATTAATTTAAGAAATATTTAACCAGTATTACATTTTTAACAGCATACATATTACTAACTATACATATGTATCATTAACTAACTACAAATATTTTTGTAATTGTTATGATTTCTCCTGTGAGATCTTAGACAAATATAGCATGAAACTAACTGGACATGGGAATATGTTTAGTAGTTCATTGTATATTTCTTCTTGGATGAGTTTCTCTTCTTACTTCTCAGGGAATCTATTCAGTTATACTAAATAGTGAGATTTGCTCAAAGTTACTTAGTGATATTTTTATTGAGGATCTTGGTTAATTTGTGGCTTATATTCATTTTTTTCCTTTATCACCTTGTCTAAATTTTTAAACATTTTTATGGATATTCTCCTTCTCTGGGTATTTGTTTGTTTATTAATTTTCTATGTATTCAGAATTTATTAAGTACTTCCTCATATATATGAACTTTTGATTGATGTTATTTACATCATACATAAACTACATTAGGACTAAAAATAGAAAACTCCATTGACAGAAAAGATTTATTTAAAGGTAATGATTTCTTCAGAGACTGCTCTTTTTTTTAATTTTTTTTATTTTATTTTACAATACTATTCAGTTCCACATAACAGCCACAGATTCCCTTGTTCTCTCCCTTCCTGCCCCCCTCCCCTTGTCTTTTTGTTCGAGATTAAATTTAAACAAAATGTTACTTAGAGAATATTTTCAATTAAGACACAAATTGGGAACAAGACAGGATGTATCAGTAGGAGCTCTAATATGTGCACAGCCAGGTGTGTAGGGGCAGTTGGTCCTCTGGTGACTGTTTTACTTACTTGAGTCCTGAAGCCCTTATGTAAAAAGAATACAAATCTCATGGGGAGCCTCTATTCACAAATAATAAAACTTGAAAAAGTGTCTATTTTTTGTGTAGTCCATAGTCTCTGAATTCACAAGACTTTTAATTGCAACAGTAGGGAGAAATACATGCTCCATGCTGAAATTAATTCACTTATTTTAAATTCCAATTCAACATCTCAAAATTCAAGTTATAAACTTGAGTAGTGAAGTGATTTTGATATTACTGAATAACTCTCTAATCAAAACTTTTAAGCAATCCAAAAAAACCCAAATAAAGTCTTAATATAAAATTCAAATTTTTAAGTACCTTGATTTAAAAAAAAACTTTGAATAAATTATATAATGAGCATTCTCTATTACCTATCCAGATTATGCAAATGACCATGAATCAAATAACTAATTTCTTTTGGTTAGCCAATCAAGGGGTAAGCCATTGGGACATCTCTATTTCACCTATTCATTTGCCTTTCTGATGCTTAAAATTTATGAATACATAAGTCTTCATATGAGTCTGATAAATTGTCAGCTTTTGTGTTGATTTATATGACTACAGTGAGGACTCTCCTGATAGAATATTAGACTGGCTCCTGCCTACAATCTCAGAGTTGGTATTGCCACTTCAGATTCCAGCATGCTGGCTCTCTTGATCCCATTTTCTTTGTCTGCTGAAAAACCCATTTAGGTCCTTTTCCTTCATATCTTTTTCTGTCCTCTGAACTTTCCCTGTCTCTTGTTAAGAGGATATCACTCCATGCTGCTGCCCTTTCCAGCTCCTATTCAGACTTACTCCGCTATTTTTAACTCCCAGAAATAGCTTCTTCCCCACTGAACCAATTCCAACAATGCTCTATGGCAGTTTATTTCCCTTTACTCAAAAATACTAACGTGGGGCCCCCATATAACTGCAAAATGGAAGAAAAGACATTTACCAAACCAACCAAATATGTAGCCTAATAGTTAATTACCTTTCTTTAATAAGGTTCACACTGTTTATTAAGTAGTTTTCATTCTTTAAATTGGAAATACTTGTTTCAGTTAGCAAAATTATGTTTCCAGGATTATGAAACACATGCTGAGGCCTGACAATCATGTCTGTTTACTAACAGACACTTGTATTGAGCACTTCCTACATGTCAGGCCAGACATATTGACTGTGATGGTCACCCATGGCCCACTGAAGAACGTTCTATATTTGTCACTAGTTCATTGTCTTAAGCTTCATTGATGGGCAAAACAAATTGTTTCAACAAAAAATTCAGAAAGTGAGATTTTATTATTCAAGTCCAACAAGAATGTTGGACCTCAGTAATGTTTAATATCATACATTATGGCTTGATTAGTCTCTATTAAACGCACACTTGTTTGTGTGTGTGCATATATCAATGTGTGTGTAAAACATTATATATAAAATACACTATTTTTATTTCATTTTATTAATATATTTTATATTACACACACACACACACACATATATATATATATATATATATATATGTATATATAATGCTTATAGCCTTTCCTTCATTGGCCATTGCTTAGGAGAAATATAAGCTTCATGCATTAGTAAATTTCAAAAATTATTTTGAACTCCAAAGTGAGAAATTAATGTAAAAAATATTACCATCAGTTTAGCAGTTGTATTCAGGGGGAAGGAAAAGAAAGGGAAAAGGAAACTAAAGTAAGAAAAAAATAAATGTGATCATTTTATCATATTTAATAAAAATAATTCACCTTCTATTGAATGTTATTATTTAACTCTTGTGCAATTTAAAATCATTTTCACATTTTTTTACTTGCTTCTTATTTGAATTTTTTATGCAGACTAGTGAATCTGCCACGCATTTTAATTGATTTTAAATACCATCTTTGAAATGTCCTGTATATTATTTTGAATATATTTTTACCACCTTTGTGATGTATGTGAAGCGAGACATAATTTAACTCTTATGCTATTTTAAAACATTTACAGTTGAAATTATTTGTATCTGAATGTATTTTGAATTTCTGAGCTGACTAGAACAAATATACTTTCATCACCTAAAATTCCATTAAGTTTGGTTATAGTGTTGTGTGCTAAGAACATATTTTTCATTTTACCATACATTTCAATTGATGTAGTTTATACTTAGTATATAGAACAAAATGTAAGATTGAAAATCAACTCACTGTGTTTCAAACGGCACAAAATTTATAACAATTCCTCTAAATATTAACCAAGGTGAGTATGCCAGTGTGCAATACATTCTTGAGGCATAGTCTTCAAAATAATACTTTTAAAAATAATATAAAATCAAGCCACTGCACATATTGTTACTCTGATGCAGGGTAATGCCAAACTATCTAGTAAACACACACAGACAAATACACACTCACACACACATGCACATACACAGACACACACACCACACACACATACACACCACACACACACACACCACACACACATACACACACCACACACACACCACACACACACACACACACACACACACACACACACATACACCACACACACAAACACATACACCACACACACACACACAGACAGACACACAGAGACACACCACATGTACACACCATACAAACACACCACACACACATGCATACACACACACACACACACACACACAATGCATATGTGCATGTGCACATGAATTTTAAAAAAAGTAGCAACACAGACCTTTATTCTCAGCAATCAGAAGGCAGAAGCCCGCAAATACCTGAGTTTGAAGCCAGCCTCAGAGCTAGGTGCAGGACAGTCAAGGCTACACAGAGAAACCCTGTCTCAAAAAACTAAATAAAAACAAAACAAAACAAAACAAAAAACCAACCAACCAACCAAACAAACAAACAAACAAAAAAACAAAGATAGCTAGGCCTGATGCAAAGGACAAAAGAATGGTAGCATTATTCTTCCAAGAGCTGAATAACAGTGATTAACTGATATGTGATTAGTGCATGGGATAACTGTATTACTATTCAAGAACATCAAGGGATTATACAGTACCAAAAGGGAAATTTTATATTGACATTTAGGGATTCATTTCTATAAAACTTAGATCTATGTTTATCCCATTCATTAAGTATCTTCCAGGGGCTCATAAAGTCAAACACTTTAGAAATGGAAATGACACCACTGCACTATCAATTAGTTACTTAGGATTTTCTCGGCTGAAATGACTTACAGTTTATAGTCATGAATTTTCAAGATGGCAGTTTTGTGTTCTGATACACAAATTTTGCCATCAGTATATCATCTTTTGTGTTTTCTTGTTAAGATGGTTTGGAGTAATCCCAGAAATCTCATTTTACAGAGAGCTGTGATAAGACAGTATGACTGATATGTTCTAGGAAAATAGCAATCTTGTCATATTACTTTTGAAGTTGTGTTGTGACTTGAGTATGATACAATAGAAAATCCTACATATAATATCCTTGGGGTTCATAAATCAAAATCATCCAATTAGCAAGATTTTCTCCACATTAAGAGATCATGTAATTTTATCTAAATGTTGATATTCAAATGAAAGTATGCTGTAACATGTTTCCGCATTTGAAGCTTCTTTATATGAAAAACAATCACATTTAGCCTATCATAGTTTCTTCAGATGTGAAAATGTGGCTAGTAGAATGCTTTGCTTTCCAGCTAGTCATATACTAGCATCTTAAAGAACTCAGTTCTTCCAAATGAGTACCAAATGCTGTTAAAATTGTTGTCACAAATAACGTTAAGAATCCTCAATACATGTAGTATATATAAGATATATTTAAATTATTTTATACAGGCAATCTTTTCAGAATATTTATAAAAATACTTTCTATAAAATACAGTAAAAACACATTGAAATGATTATGCCAGTCTAGACACAATATTTTCTATTCTTGTAGAATCATGAACTTTTAAAGGGACAAACTCTAAATGTATATGAAATTTAAATACATGCATACACTTAGCATATATATGTTTAAGTACACATAGCATGCTTTTCCTGTCTTTGCCTCTTTTTCTCTCTAGGAATGTCCAAACTTGCAATATTCTTTATGTAGATACTGCATGTTTAAGTTACTTAAAAAGGAAGAAATAAAAAATTGCTCACATTGCTGAAAGAAATGTGTGAGAAAGCCTATATCTGTCTGTATATCACATCACCCTGTCACGACAGGACAAAGCTCAGGCTCTCTTTGTTTGGAAGGTAAGGTAACTTTTTTGTTTGTTTTCCTGAAATAGTCATTTTCACAGATCTGCTGGGAAGAAGCTTTGTTGTCCAGTGCAGTAATGGTTTTATTAATTCAGCTAGTCATCAGGTGCAATTCATCAACTGCACAGCCCTTTGTGTTCTATTTTTTGCTAAATGCTTCTTTGGAATTTAAATTATGAAGAAAAAGTGGCTGACTAATCTGAATTTCTCAATTTATTCACGTTCAATGAAAAGCTATTCATCAGCGTAAACTCTGCTGTGAGTTCAAATCAAATTTAAGCCACCTGGGAGTAAACAGAATTGTTCTTCCCTAGCACTTGGAAGAAGATAAAAATAACACATTTTCAAGAAACGCATGGTGCTAATGTGTTCAACTAAAATAAAGTGTGATGAGAGTGCATGCGATCCTTTACTGTGTCAGAACCTTTATCCATACACTAATAGACTCTGATGTAATATTTTAACAGCTTCATTTTCATAATAAAAGTCTGATTTCATTTATACTTTATAAGAATGAAATCATCAGTTTTCTCAGTACCTGACATGCTCATAAACTCTCTAACACTGTGGTTTTACTCCTTTCCTTTTAAAACAAACTATGAAATTGAAGTTGAAACAAATTATTCACTTTCAGAATACTCACTAGGCACCTAAATCTAAGAGTCCTGTGGATCTATGTCACCAATTTACATGGTATTTCGATTTTGCTGTTTCTTAGTCTTATACCTTGAGAAATTATTTATAAGAAACACAGGGCTAAGAAGTATAAAATATGGGAAGGAAGCAGATAGGGATTTCAGTGACATTTGAGGTGTCCAAAGATTGCTACCAGGAACTCAACCTCACTGTTTAGAGCACACATGGCAATGTGTGGTTATCCATAATGCTACAGAGATTTGAATTCATAAATGTTCATCTAAACAAGAGTGCTTTGAAATGGCAATTTATTCTATTTTACTAATTTTTAAAAGTTATTTCAGGAACAGTGATTGATATCAGGGATCTTAGTTATGCCGGTCCAGTACTCTACCACTTAGCTAAGTCTTCAGCCCTCACAGGTTCTCACTAGTTACTTTGGCTGGCCTTGAACTTACTCTGTAGACTAGGCAGGCTTTAAACTTGTGATATTCCATAGAATCTAGGACCATAGGTGTTCACCAAGGGTCAATCATTTTCACTGGTTTTTATTGATGATTCAAGGATATATCTGTAAAATCTACATATGTATTATGGAAGGTAGATAAACCTCAGTGGTTAAGCACCCAGAAAATAATTTTTTTCCTAAAATGGAGCAAAAGGTAACCCAAGTTCTTGCATTTTAGCAGTCCTTACTAGACAAAGGCATTCAATACTTGAGTCCTCCTCTGTTAAAACATCTTTACAGAAAAACTGTAATGCAATTTTTTAAAAAAGTATTTTTACATAACATTCATAATGCCCATTCAAAATTATCATGAGCAGGGCTAAAGGTGTGCAAATTGCAAAAAAAAAAAAAAAAAAGATAGAATTGTATGATGATCTGGTAACAGCAGCCAATGTTGGCTTCATAAATGGACTGTTAACATAACTGTAAAAAGAATAATAAGACTATTCAGAGATTCACACACATGTTAGAAATACTGTATACAATTCCAGGATTGTCTTTAAGATGCTACCTAACAAAGACTTTTTAATTATGGTCTTAGGGAAACAGAATTCCTATTCATCAATTCTAATTTTAGGAAAACATGGTACTTACAAGTTAACCTTTGTGTCAGCTTGAATAGGCTAGGTGCAAAGAAATGATCAAGTTATGATATTTTAAGTTTAGATTTTGTTCTTAGTTCCCCTGCAAATCACCTATGAATTTTGCTTTGATGGAACTGGATAAAGTCCAAAACTCACCTCCTGAAATATTTGTATGAGTTTTATGGAAATGATGACAGCGGTCACAATTTGATAGTCATAAAACCATAAGAAGCTGCAGAAGACATTCTGTGGCAAGAGTGACTGACCTGGACCAGCTTAGTTCATGGAGCCTTTAAAGGCTCATATCCCAGGATATGGAGGCAGGCAGTGGAAGCAAAAAAAATTCTATTTTTCTATTTGAAAGAAAGAAATATTAATCAGTAGAAAACATATGAAAATATCATTGCATATGCCATAGGAGAACACGAGTCACACCTAATAGTATAATAAAACGTGTAGTAAAAGACTATACTTACATTTGATCATTTCACCCACATTCCGATAAATATTAAACCATGAATTTTATGATGTAGATCTTGAGATTATAAAAGATCTTCTATTACTTATTCTTCTTTAAACCTACAGGGTTCATTAAACTGGGCAGTGCTATTTAAAATACCTGTGTAATAATCTACTCTCTTGTCTGCAGGGGACATTATGTTTCCACTGCTGTTGGAGTCAGCCATGTCCTTTATGAGGTCTTCCGCTGCATGGGTTCTTCTTTCTAACACTTGCCTTTCAAACACTCTGTAGAGATCTAACAGTAAAATCACAAGAACGGCGTCTTTTGTGCTTCTCCCTCTCTCGCAATGCCACAGCAGCAGTGTGTCTTCCATATTTAAAAAAGAAAAGAAAGAAAAGCCTCTAATCTTTCATTTTACAATATAAAGTGTTTTAGCTAAAGGTATTTATTAAAAGAAAACAGATTCTTCACACACTAATTCGGTGGCTAACTATAAAAGTTTGAAACTTTTCATTTCAGACAAAAGTAACACTGACTGTAAATTTCAGCCCTGACTCAAAGAGATAGAGGTCTAGAATTTAAATCTAAAAATGATTAGCTTATCCATATATACAGGAAGACTGATATAAAACGCAGTGCAATTATCATCACACACTTTTATTTTTTCCTCTAAGGTTTGCCAAGTTTACCAGAATGGAAAAACCAATCATTTCAGAAATTACAGGCATAAGAGTAACAGTGGATTCTGACCAATAACTCATCCTAAATATTGTGTGCAATAGCTTGATTCAAATAGATAGATTTTTAGAGACAAGAACAGAATAGTGGTTGACCCCACATTACCACAACCATTGATATATTCATGCCTTCTATTTAAGAAAGAAAAAATATCTGAATTAAAAGAAAACAGTAGGAAAATTTGTTTTTATAGTATAGGGGTGAAATGGATGTCCTTTTAAAAAACACTAATAAACTGAACAAAGAAATTCAAGCAAATCCAACTATATAAAGCTACTATTACCAGAGGGACAGTTCTCCCTGTAAGGGTACAGTCATCTTTACACGGCTTTCTAGCTGCATTATGCACCCAAATAAAACATCACAGTTTTTCGAGTTAAAGTTGCCATATTCAAGAGTTCATGTAGGAAGTTTATTAGACACACTTACTCTCTATCCCCATGATATCTCTCTCTATCATTGTATCTCTTTCATTGCTTTCCCCCTCCCTCCCTGTTCCAGCTCAACTATCCTATTCCCTTTTGTTCTCATCCCCTATCCCCTACCCTCCTTTGTGCGCCCCTCATCCCCAGTTTACTCATGGAGATCTCATCTCATCTATTTCCCCTTCCCAGGGTGGTCCATTTATCCCTCTTTGGTTCTTCCCTGTTAGTTAGCTTCTCTGGAGTTGTGGGTTGTTGCCTGATTATCCTTTGCTTTATATCTAGTATCTACTTATGAGTGGGTACATACCATACTTGTCCTTCGGAGTTTGGGCTACCTCACTAAGGATGATATTTTCTAGTTCCATCCATTTGCTTGCAAATTTCATGATGTTGCTAGGGAAGTTGCCAGGAATCCCCAAAGATTACCACAGCCTGGGCTACTAGCAATAATGGAGAGGGTGCCTGAACTGAACTGGCTTGCCCCAGAGATCAGACCGGTAAACACCCTAACTATCATCACAGAACTTTTCTCCAATGACTGATGGAAGCAGATGCAGAAATCCAAAACCAATCACTAGACAGAGCTCCAGGAATCCAATCGAAGAGAGAGAAGAGGGATTCTATGAGCAAGTGCATCAGGATCGTGATGGGGAAACCTACAGGGACAACCAAACCAAACTAGAGGGAACTCATGAAAGCAGGATCAATGACTGTGGAGCCTACATGGGACTGGATTAGGCCCTTTGCATGGAGAGACAGTTGTGTAGCTTGATCTGCTTGGGGAGTCCCCTGACAGTAGGATCAGAATCCATCGCTGGTGCATAAGCAGGCTTTATGAAGCCTGCTACCTATAATGGGATGCCTCTTGCAGCCTTGAGGCAGGGAGAAGGGCTTGCTTGGACTTGCCTCTATTGAATGTGCCTCAGCATGGGAGGCCTTGCCTTCTGGTGGATGGGAATGGGGGATGGGCTGGGAGGGGGATACTGGGGGGCAGGAGGAGGGAAGATGGGGATCTTTGATTGATGTGTAAAATGAATGGAAAATATTCTTAATAAACACACACACACACACACACACACACACACACACACACACACACACACTATAGGGCCAGGTTTTCTGGGTTTCTGGGTAGATTAGTAGACATTCAAGTAAGTATGATCCTTATTCTAAATACTCAAGAGAAAATGGCTCCCAGTGGTCCTTGATATTCAATTTAGATCATAAAATTTTAAAGCACCTAGACATACATTCAAATAAGGGTTAAAAAAAAAAACTATGTTCAACGGATTAAAGAAATATGTTAGCAATAAAATGTTCCTACACTACAAATGCCAGAAAAACATTCTTCAACCTCGGCATATGACATAACACAGAGGACTTTAGTGTGTGGATAATTAAAGAATGTTAAGGAACATAAGAGTTTCATGTTTTCTGGTTCATTTACTCCATGCTGGCAACAATAGCCTGATGCCATCTAGGCTCTCACCTGTTAGAGAAAACTCTATTGAGAAATTGGACAAGTATCTTCATTGACTCTTTCTAAAGTAGTCACTAAAAGCAAATTTATATCAATGTCTCATTTGGCATTATCAACTTTTCTGTCAACATATATTCATAGGCTCAACAGACAATGATGGTTATAGGGTAACCTCCTCTTTCAGAGTAGATATACAGCCTGATCCATGGAAGGGATCTCATGTTTGGTATATGACTGAAGAGATCATATGTTATGCTTAATAGTCATATTGGTAAACTGTGTCCAAAACATTTGTATGATGCCATAGATTGTGTTGCTTTCAATTTGTTCAGAGAAACTTACTTTTTCCCATTGGGTAGTAGTTGATGAAGAGGCTCACAACTTTTCAATGTGTCAAATAGACATCCCAGTGAGTACTCAGCTGTGGGTGAATCATCTGGATTTCCTTTCCCTATCCAGGGATCAGGGCTGTGAAAATCAGACTTCTGGACATGACATGACAGCTGCACACATCAACTCAGTACTGTTGTTAACTCCATAAGATCTGCACAACACCAACAGTCAAATTCTCAGCACAAATGGAGGAGAGGACTATGAGGTTCCCCCTTTGTCAAAGGAGCTAGTAGCATTTAATAGCTGTGCGGGAGGGATCCACTGTTTGTTGGGGACCTCGCCACTGGGAGGTCACCCCTATCCAGTGGATGGCCCCACAACCATTTACATGCGGACGCAGGGGTATATTGATGCAACAAAAACAAGGAAAAAGAGAGTGAAGTTGAGAGAGTGGTGGGGTTGGAACACCAGGAGGAGATGGAGGGAAGTAACATTGGACATGATCAAAATAACTTATACAAATATGAATTTTGAATAATAAAATAGAAGTGTTATTTTAAAAGAATAGAATCAAAACAAAACAGCCTTAACATCATTCATTTTCTACACACTGTCCTCAAGTTTTCAGTTATCATAGGTTTCTTTTACCATTCCCAATTAAAAATAGCTTTAACTATTTAACATATGTAAGAGCAAAAGGGGATGAAGGACACCAAGGAAATAAGACCTTCTAAATCAATTTGATGGGTGCACATAGGAACTCACAGAGACTGTGGCAGCATCCACAAGGCCTTTATGGATCTGCATAAGATGGGGAACTAGAGATGAAAAAAAAATGGACACATGCCCCCATCCCTAACCCAGAAACTATTTCCAATTGATAACTATTTGCTAATGAAAATTTAGTTTTATCTAAGAAAGTCTCATTGGGGAAACAAACTACTTTTAAGAGTAAGCTGCATTCCAAGCAGTAGATGGCTGAAAGAAAATGAACTCAGTGGCATCTGTGGAAGTTCCTTGTTTCATAAAATCATATCATGGCTTTTCTTTTTTTTAATTTAATTTAATTTTTATATTTTTTATTCAACAGAATTATTTTATATGAATTTTTGAGTTTTTGTAAAATACTCTTAAAGCAATCCACTAAATTGATATATATGAAAAATATATAGCCTTGATTTAAAATTGTTTTAACAATTAATATTATATATATATTTGTAACTTCATTTGGGAAAAAAGGGGGAAGGGAGCAAAAATAAAATGAAGTAAAAATCTCAACATGGATAATGTAAAGTATGATTAAAGTTGGTTTTATTAGCATTCAACAATGTCCATTTATGCATTGGGCTGCAAAATAGAGTAGCAAAACCTATAAAGCTGAGCTGCAAATGGCTTGTTCTTGTTCCTCCTAAATGCAATGCATTGCAAACAAAATTTGTCAAGGAGCTTTTCTTTCATTTGGAAATAATGGCCACAAAAGCAAGGGCTTTTCTTTTAGGAATAGGAATTGTATTACTTTAAATACTCCTTACTTAAGCTAACAGAATTGTTTGTATCAATTTGAATATTATATGTAAATATAGTATTTTATTTAAGCCCCTTTGTATATGTGAATAACAATTTCTATGTAAAACTTTTCAACTCAAGGTCAAAACTCTTCAATGATTTATTTTTTATTCTATTGAAAATTCGGTAGAAGCTTAAATCACACTTTCAGAATATCAAATTTTAGCAATGTTATAGACAATGGAGTCCAATCTAAGTATAGAAGACTATCAGTTCATTGGCTCAAGTAGAAGGTTAAGAGAATCATTATACTCAGAATGGGTTTCAGAAGAACGATGGCTGAGTACCCCAGGGCATAGGAACATCATTAAAAACCTTTCAACAATCCAAACCACACATTTCAGATTACTCACAAAACTGGTCAGAACATAGAGAAGAAAACTGGCAAAATTACACTATATATATGTGTGTAAAATATACATATATATATGTATGTATTCATATCTATATCTGTATCATCTACCTAGCTATATCTAAACTATATCTATATGTTCAATGTAATTATCAGACCTGTAAGTTAACCAGGAGAGAATCCAGGAAGAAAGAAATAGACATCAAACTCAAGGATTTTTTGACAGTAACATAATAAAAGTGATTGGAAGGGGTAACCTTGAATAAAGGTTCTCACAAACACATAAATCATACAAGTAATTATCTTTGCATAGTGACAGGGCTTTGGAAGTGAGCTGTTTTAAGAGTGGCCTCCAGAGATCTTTAGCCACGTTTATGAGCAGCAGCCACCTCTGTAAATGACAAGCTCCAAGGAAATCTGTTTTTCTTCTTCATTTTCTGAAGCACATTCTTGTAAAGAGAAAGTGCAGCCAGCATAGTTGTTTGCTTTGTCCACACTATTAACGGCTCTGTTGATACATAGTTCTCCCACTCTTGTGCACTCTGACAACACAGCCATGTCAGGGCCATATTAGGCACTTGGGAACCTAGTAATACTGAGTTTTTGGCCTTCATAAACTTATACTCTACAAGGGGACAGGTGAAAATAGAGGTGCAAAGCTGCCTCATACTGGGATGTATACCATAAAGGGAAGGTGTAAATGATTGCAGAACTCTTTTGAATATAATATTCAAATTGATACAAACAATTCTGTTAGCTTAAGTAAGGAGTATTTAAAGTAATACAATTCCTATTCCTAAAAGAAAAGCCCTTGCTTTTGTGGCCATTACTTCCAAATGAAAGAAAAGCTCCTTGACAAATTTTGTTTCCAATGCATTGCATTTAGGAGGAACAAGAACAAGCCATTTGCAGCTCAGACTCGGAGGCCAAGAATGCCACGGGAAGTGGGTGAGAAGCAAGGCATTCGAGGACAGGCATATAAATAATAATGTTCAGAGAAGAAAATAAGAAGTTGAAAAGAATACGAATGTAAGGAGAAGTAGGAGACTTAGAATTTAAGGGTTCTAGAAGGAGGTATTACAGACAAACCGCACGCATTCCAGAACAGAGGCGCATTATTAAAAGCTTTTACAACAGAACATCACGATGGAACTTTTAGATTAGATCTCACACCTGGGACTGCAGATGTAGCTCAATTGGTGTAGTACTTGCATGGTATGCAGGAAGCTCTTCTTTAGATACCCACTTCACAGGAAACAAATGTGTTGCCTGCCGTATGTTTGTAAATTCAGGATGTGGGAGGTAGAAGGAAAAGGCTTATACACTTAAGGTCATCCTCTGGCTGGGATGCACGAGATCTTGCCTTAAAAATAATAAGGAAAATTAAAATAACAAGAATATCTTAGTAGCACTGTGGTACTTTGAATAAGAATGGCCTCCAAAGCTTCATATATTTGAATGTTTGCTTAGTTACCAGGGAGCAGAACTGCTTGAAAGAATTAGGATTAGGAGGTATGACTTTCTTAGAAGAAATGTGTCACTGGTGGTGGGCATTGAGGTTTCAAAGTCTGTGCCTGTGTCTCTCTGTCTCTCTCAGTCTCTCTCTGTCTCTCTCTCTCCCTCTCTCCCTCCTTCCCTCCCTCCCTCCGTCTCTCCATCTCTCTCTGTCTCAGTCTCAATCTCTGTCTCTCTGTCTCTGTCTCTGTCTCTGTCTCTGTCTCTGTCTCTCTCTCTCTCTCTCTCTCTCTCTGCTTGTGGCTCAGGATGTAACTGGCAGCTACTTTTCCAGCACCTCCCCTGCTTGATGCCATACTCCCTGCTGTGATGATAATGGACTAAGTACTGAAACTATAAGCAAGCTCCCAATGAAATGCTTTCCTTTATAAGAGTTGCCTTGGTCTTGGTATCTCTTTAAAGCAATAGAACAGTGACAAAAACAGGTACTGTGAAAAAAAAGTAAGAAAACAAAGGGATTAGCAAGATCCCCTGATACAGATAAAAATATGATAAAAAAAATGGGGATAATATCCATGGAATAAAAACAAAAAATAATTGGAAATGTTTTCATTATTTTATATTTGTTTATTTAATTTTATGTGCGTGTATGTTTTGCTCTACTGTATTTTTGTGTCTAACTTGCACTCCTGGGCTGGGGGAGATCAGAAGAAGGTACAGGGTCCTGTGGAAATGGAGCTGTGGATGGCTGTGAACCCATAGGTAGTGCTGGGAATCAATGGAAGTCCCATGAATGAACCAGGGCTCTTAATCACAGAGCTATTCTCTAGCCTGAAAATATGTTTGCAAGCATAGAATGAAGAAGACTTAATAGCTGAGGATCAGGAGCTGTGTGCTGTGACTTGCTGCACTCATTTCTATCTTTAGCTCTGTCTTTTATAACAAGGAATCGGATTTAAATATTGTCTCATCTTTCACTTTCAAGCCAGCAGGTCTCAATTTTGCAATTTTTTTAAAAGCAATTTCATCTACTATGGTTAAAATAATGATTATCTTTGGTACATTCTGGATAGCAGATACTGCAAATTGCAAACCAAAATGGTAGAGGACTGGAGGTTAGGGGTGGTGAGGTGAGCTGGAGGAGATCATTCTTGGCATGAACTTTTTGTTTCCCCAATCACTACTTGATCTGTTATGTTCAATATAGGGTGTCCAAGTTTCTAAGTATTCCCTCCTTATTGAACTAACACTAAGTCTATTAATGAGTAGTTAGAAGAGGAACACCCACCAGAGGAATTCTTTTTTTTTTTTTTTTTTTTTTTTTTTTGGTTTTTTGAGACAGGGTTTCTCTGTGTAGCTTTGCGCCTTTCCTGGGACTCACTTGGTAGCCCAGGCTGGCCTCGAACTCACAGAGATCCGCCTGGCTCTGCCTCCCGAGTGCTGGGATTAAAGGCGTGCGCCACCACCGCCCGGCTAGGAATTCTTTTGATAGAAACAGTATAATTCGTCAAGCTGTAGAAAACACTGGTCTTAAATGAGAGTTGGGCACAGGAAGGACTTTACATTGGACAGAAAACTACAGTCTACTCCTGGTCCCTATACACTTTAGTCAGCATAGGGCATAGGAGGCTAGGAATCTCATTCTGAAAGAAAAATCATATTAAAGAAAGGCAAAGCATAAGAACAGCATGAGCACTTTAATTTCTGAAAAAGAATAAGAAAACTGTACTTTAAATATTTAAACTTACAAAAATAGAATTCATAATGTTGAAGTACAAGGGCTGTGGTGAGGCATTCACTTTTAGTGTAGTAAGTGATGTTGACACAGTAATGTAAGTTAGTGTGAAAAGCCTAAGAACACATGCATACTATAGGTCTTTTTGAAATAGCCCTTAGAAGGTATGATCAGCATGGAAAGCAATCACTCTAGGAGGGAGCAGGACGCTATGAAATAAGGAATCCACAAAATTTATTTAACTTATTGATTTATAAAAGAATAACAGTGATGATAAATTATATTATTAAAAATTTAGGATGAAAATTTAAAGTTACTCTAACACAGTCTTCTCCCCATGCTGCATGGGGAGAAGACTGTTCTAAAGAACAGGCATTAGGAGCATAAGTTATAAAATGTAATGTGCTGTTTCTGAATTATTATATCAATAGCTCCCATGTAGTATGCGTTTACTACATGAAATGCACCAGTGAAAATGTACTGCCTGCAATTTAACTTGTGTAGTCCTAATAAAAAATAACTATGAGGTGGTTGATAATATTGTTCTTTATTTGAAAATGAGAAAATGAGGAAAAATCCCAAATACTTTGCCCTGTGTCCCAGGATTAAGATCCAACCCATGAATATGGTTACTAAACCCACACTCCAGCAATAAACCTACAAGTAACCAGGAAAGGCAGCTATTAATTAGGTTCAGATGATGACTGAAAACATAAGTAAGTGTTGCCAAAATAAATGGAATAATTTAGAACATCTAATCAAAGCAAAAGATAGGAATAAAAGTGAATAATATACAAATGTATGAAGAAGGTTAGTGGGAGGGTATGATGATGAAATAAATGTTACAATGCTCAATTCGCTGAACAGAAGACAGAAATTCACATCTAATTTATAGAACCAAATCATAGGAAGATTACATTATTAAATATAAAATATCATTCAAGAAAGATAGGGGATATTTGAAAATAAGAGAGATTTTGAAAATAAAAAAAAAACCTTGAAAATCAAATGATATTTGTTCTGACAACCCATTTCAGATAAATAAATTTTTAAGTTAAATCAGCATAATACATAAACATTTTTATGATATAGTTTGCAGAAGGAACACCTTGCCAAGGAGAAAAAGCTAACACTCAATGAGAGAAGAGTTTGAGGCTACTTGCTCAACTACAAAACAAGTACAAAGCAAGTTCCAGGACAGTCAGGGCTACACAGAGAAACCTTGTCTCAAAAATCTCAAGAAAGAGAGAGAGAGAGAGAGAGAGAGAGAGAGAGAGAGAGAGAGAGAGAGAGAGAGAGAGAGAGAGAGAGAAAGAAAGAGAAATGTGGCTTAGAAATGGAGAAAACAGTGCATTAATTAAATATTTCAAATTATAATAGAAAAAATAGTGAAGCATTCATAGTGATGCATACTTTATACCAGAAATGCAAGTTTGGCTCATATTAGATTATACAGAAGTGTAAATATTTATACAAATAGCCCAAATTATGCCAATAAGATGATCTTATTATTTGTGCAGAAAAAAATAGATTTGTAAACTTAAAAATATATTTTCAATTTAAAAAGAAAATTATATGACTAATGTATAAATTTCCACACTTTGGGGTAAAGTAATAAAAAGTCAATTTGTTATACTCAAGGGATACATTATAGAAGGTTTGGTAAGATCAACAAGAACTCAGATTTGTCCCATACCATCAGTAGGTTAATTGCAGAGCAACTGTGACCGCACAAGAAATACAGAGAGGGGTTGGTAAAGGAGGGGATATGTTTGGATTGTCTAAAATCACAGTTCTACACTTATTTTTGGTAATTAATATTTTATAGATGTTGAAGTTGATGTGAAAGAGTATGTACTTTAGGTAGAAATTCAAAAACATGACAATGTCAGTAAATGTGAGTTAAAACTGCAAATTTCTACATACAACCTTTTACCCCAAATATAAAGCAAAGGATTGTAAAGTTCAGAGTCTAGAGACATGTGGGAATGGAACTCTAAATGGGTGCAACCACCATGGACATCATCTGGCAATAATTCATGAAAGCATGTATGCCTGCCACTCTGAGTCAATAGACACACAGTGGAAGGGAGTCTTAAGAACAGAGCACGACTTCCTAAACTCATAGGCTTCCCAACACATACTGTATTTTTACATAGTAGCTTTTGTGGCTGGCAAAGTTATATCATTCTCTTTGCAGCAAAGAAAGCAAAAATGATAGACAGGGATAATCACAATAGTGATAAAATTAGAAGAAGAATATTTGCTTCATAGTTGTTACATGCTTGAACTATGAATTTCCAGTTTATGACCTAATACACAAGAATTGCTGGATTGGTGTTCATTATTTTTAAAATAACATGCACTTTATCACCCCTAAATGGAGAGATAATACTTTAAATACATTAGAGTGGGTGCCTCTAAAAAGTCCAGGGAAAGCACAGCAATGATGCATTGTGGGAATAAAGTTTCATAAAGAAGGATTCTGATTAAACTGCATACATGCAACTGCGCTTAAGACCAACAGAGGAAAAGAATTATAATTGAATGAGTAAAGTGTAAATGCAAATCTTCCACAAAGAAAATTTCTTTTTCCTTGGAGTGTTTAAAATAACTAAATCAGCGCCACCCATGATTTAAAGGGAGACAGATAATATAAGCAGAGGAAGCATTGCTGAAACTATTTGGTTTATTTGCTGCCCTGCCTTTCCTCAAGGACTCAGCAAAAGCCAGTATACAGGCTTGTGTGAAAGGAGAATAGGGACAAAGGCATGAAAAATGAAGGGATAAATGAAGGTGACAGAGACAGGACACAGGAAGAAGTCACAGAGTTATTTTAAGACAGAAGAAAATAGAGAAAAGTACAAAATGATTAGTCTTGTTTCACTATCATAAGCAGACTACAAAATGCTCTGGCAGCATCAATGTAGAGCAATTGTAAGCAGTGCAGTGAGGATGATCATCATAACTGTGCTCCCTGTAAGTGTTCACAATGATGTGGACTAACTCTCCACTCACTTAAAATAATGTGGTACACTCTCAAATAGTTTTACTTCATTCTTAATCATTTGAATACATTCTGTTATGCATATATCTATCTCTTAGAAATTTGTTGTCATTTCATTATTTGGCAAAATGATGGGAGGGGAGCAATGGAGGAACTGGGAAGAGTAGAGAGAGGGGAAACTTTAATCAGGATTTATTGTATGAGAAAAGACTCTATTTTCAATAGAAAGGGAAAAATAAAAAAAAATAATTCTCTCCTATTTGACACATATGTTAGTTAGCATTAAAATTGTCTACACAATTAAGGACTTCAAAGATACATGATCAAGCCTTTGCTTTTAATGAATTGGTTTATAGATTAAACAGTTGCAATCTCATTTACTTGGGCCCAAAGTATGAAAGAGATTATTCTGAAACTTTCTAATAATAAATAGTTCACCAGCTTAAAAAGGAAATCACTCATGTTTTTAGCTATCTTAAAAGTCATAAGTTTCCATATTCTTTTTTTCAACTTTAAAACATTTGTTTTAGTAAAACCTCCCTTCCCTTTCATTGCCCCCCCCCCATCCCTGTATCCCCATGCTTGGGCAAATCTAGAGACCATGTGTACTAAGACAATGTTAATAATGTACCAAAAAACAACAACAACAACAGCAACTATGTTGAAAGACACTCATTCTTTTGTGTCTACCAGGTCTTCTGTAACACTGTTACCTAAATAGTATTAAAAATGCCATCCCTCTTGGTCTTCACAAAATTTGTATTTCTATGTAAGAGCTCCAACGTTTTCATTTATTTTTACAGGCTCTATGTATTGAAAGGGTGAACGGGATAGATTTAATTGCCAAATATGCTTAAGACCAAAGAAAAGGCACTGAATATGGGAGGCAGTAATTTACATGATAGTTTTAGATTGGACAAATATATAATCTTCCACAATAATAGGAAAATTCCTTTATGTCTGTGACTCCTAAAGGAAAAGGAAAAAGTAGTATCAGGTGCCCTCTTCTATGACTCTATAGCTAGATATCTTATAGATCTCCGTTATCACAGTCAGTCCTCATACACGCCTCTTTGGGATGATTGATAATTTTTTTGTTATAAAAACAACTCAGAGAATTATAACTCGATTATGGTTATATAGCTAATATTTAGAAAGCAAGAGCTGGAAAAAATAACTACTTTAAAATATATGCTTTATAATTCTCTTCTTATCTACATATCAGATGGCAATTATAGATGAAAAAATTGAAAAATATGTATTTTGAGTAGAAATTCAAGAACACTTGAAAGTAGATACATATAAATTAAAACTATTAGTTTCTATATGGGTCATTTTGTCACAGGCAGGGAAGCATGAAGTTTGGAGTCTAGATGCCATTTGAACTGTGGAAGTTTTCCTTCCTTATTGTTCCTATTAACTGATTCCTAATATGTAAGCTATGGAGAGAGTCATCAGCTAATATTTGAAGAGGATGGTGGAGTAGAGGCTTAACTGTCATGTCTATTCACAATAGAGAGACAAGTGTCCAGCAATGGTTTCCTAGATGATTTCTACTGGAACCCTGCATTTGCATGCTCCTTCTTCAAATAATGACTTCAGTTTGACAGGTGCTAATAGTTTTATTAGAGTGTCATTGCTAGCAAATGTACACTGTTAGGAGACAGGTGGCCTGCAAGTGAACAATATATCTTCTTAGTGATTAGAAGATCAGAGAGAATTTCTTCAACCAAGCTTCTAATCAATTCATGCTAGCAGAAGAGTAAAAGGGTTGAATCCACTCTGAGAGTCAGGCATTTTCTCCTATTTGACCTGTATGTTAGTTAGCATTAAAATTGTCTGCACAATTAAAGACTTCAAAGATATATGATCAAGCCTTTGCTTTTAATGTATTGGTTTATAGATTAAACAGTTGCAATCTCATTTACTTGGGCCCAATTTTCTCATTTGATTTCAGTTCTTAAATGACTAAAAGAAAAGCTAAGGAGAAAGCATTTTATCACATTAATGCAACACTTGCAATTTGATTTACCAGTATGATAGATGAAAGGAAGAGGCTATTATATCATGATACATTTATCATTTTACACAAATCCTCTCCTAAACAAAATTAACTCTGAACTATTTCCAGCAAGGTTTCTAAAATGACTAGCCTTGCCAAGATAGGTTTTTGATTCATAAACAACACTGGTAGAAAAAAAAAAAAAACACTAAATGCTATACAAACTCAGCATCAGATTCACTTAAATGTGAAACATTAAGAACAGGCTTGAAAAGGCACCCTCAGATATGTAAAGCATTCATCTGCATGACAGTGCTTAGTCTAACATCACAAGTAATGGGCTGTTCAGATTATTTTCATACCTGAGTAAGATAGCAGAAAAGAAAGGGCTAAGAAACAAATGTGCATGTTAAGCAGCAGCAGCATCATTAGGGGCTCTGCTGCCTTCTTGCTGTCTCTAAGAATGTTCCTGATCAATGCTCATGAGAAGAAGAAGAGTCTTCACATTCCCATCTAATGGTCAATGTAAAGAAAGACTTAACAACCTTGATTCAACTTATGTACTTTTTCTTCCTAATAATCTATATATCTTCTCCACAGTTAGCAAGACTGGATTCAGCATCACTGTATTTCGAAAGTGCTTCCAGAATGGCAACTGCAGAGGGAATATCTACCCTAAGTGTAGATGAGACCAAACGGTGATCCCTGTCTGACTAAAAGGAGAAAACAAACTTAGTAGCAGCATTCATCTCTCTCTGTTTCCATACTCGGAATGCAATGTGATGAGCTGACTCTCGCTCCTTCCTCCATGCCTCCCCTGCCAGGATAAATTCTATCCTCTCCAAGGCTAAACTAAAATAAACGCCTCTTTTAGGTTGTTTCTTGTCAGGTATGTGATCACATCAAGGAGAAAAATAACCAATACAGCAAACAAGGAGGAAATGGGACAGAATGCTTTCTCTGCTAAAGGAGCAGCAAGATGAGCCTGAAGGTCAGTAACATTACACAGATTGAAAGAGAAACGAACACATGTGCCTTGTGAAGAGGATCCTAAGGTAGAGCCAAGTAATTTTTTAAAAGGATGCCAGAATCCAAAGAACAACTGGCATCATGTTACAGAATTTCATTCTGAGAACCCCAGTACCATAGGAAGAGGTTTTTTTAAACCAAGGTGATACTCCAATTGCAGCTTAGAAAAACAACTGAAGCCTTGGAATGGAGCTCTAACAAGTGTACTCTTAACAAGAGTACACAATTGGAAGAATTATCCAGAGGGTGTGAGGTTCACATGTGGCCAGTAGCCTGACTGTCTAGCATAAACTTTAATTTAGGAAACAGTTCACTGTTGTTCTAAGAATAGGAAATTGCAGGATATGAGATCATCTTGTTTAGTCAACAGAAGAAAAGGTGAACAATGATCAGTCCCGGAGAAAATGTCCAAGGAGATTGTTATACATATACTCGATAGGTTTTCTGATTCTGGAAATTGCAAACAACTGTGATACTCAGACTACCAGCAACAGCAAATGTCTATGTGGCCACATTTCATGAGTTATACTAAGCTAAATGGAAGGTAGAACTTACATTATGGATTTAGAAAACTGATATTAAAATAAAACTGGAAATACATTAAATTATACTGAGCAAGGTAAGCCAAAAAGGCAAACATTGCATGTTTTCTCTTATATGTGAGTGATAGCTTTTAAGCTTTAGATGTGTGTTTCAATCATAATAACCATGGAAGTTAAGTAGCTAGTAAAGGACCAGGGAGGGGGAGAGGATCTTCCAAGGAAGGTGAAATAGGGTATAATGTAATACAGAGATAAAGGGGAAAGTAGAATAGGAGGATTATATGGGAAGATCAAGGGAGGATGGGGTAATGGAGGGAACAGGGAGAGAGACAACTAATACAAGAGGCCTTTTGAGAACCCATGAGCACTAACTGTAGGATTTCTGTAGTAGCTTCTTAAAATATATACATACATGAAAGGAATTTAAAGGAAGTCACAATAAAACGGAGGAGAAAAATGTTCCAATTAGACATCTTATGCCACCAAGTAAACCCCCCAGTGCCAGGAATTGGTTTCATTTTGCTGAGTTGTTGTCACAAGGAGTCCCATAGTAAACCCCTCACACACACACCAGGCCTCACAGGCAATTTCGTAGATGATTGGTTACTTTCTGTAACCTGATGGTAAGGTCCCATTGCGGAAGACACCACTTACTGAATCTGAGCTGGTACCTAACTAGAAGCTTCATCCTTACTGACCAGCATTCATAATGTATACTACCAGAGAGAGGAAATAAGAAACTGTCAATATCATCTAGCTATAAACCCTACAACGTACAACACTAGCCATCCTGCAAGATATACTGGTGCAATAGTAATAAAAATGTTCCGAGAGTAAACAACCACTTTTAAAAATTGTATTTAAGGCCCATTCCATGAGATGGAACCCATACGTGAAACCTAACGTGGCCAAAAACCATAGAGAAGATAGGTTATGAACCTTACAAATATCTACCATTATTCTGCTAAAGGAACATAGCAATAAAATGACTCCCAATGACATTTCTAGACACATACAAGCAATGCTCACTCCTTATGAGAGAAGCTTGTTTTTACACTAGATGGTAAATAACTGAGAGGCACATAACTAGACAGTGTGCAAAGTGAAGGCTTTGGAGCACTAGTTCTAAAAGAGATGTCTTTATCAAACCCTTCCATCAAGGCTCAGGGATCAATGCAGAAGGGGAGCCAGAAAAGTTGTCAGAACCAAGGGTGGTGAATGACTCCAAGAAAGAAGAGTTTTTTGGATAAAAGGGCTGATACACATTTGAACTCAGAAATTGACAGTAAGATCTAACTAGATAAAACCTCAACATGGAGAAAGGGAAGCATACAAGAAGTCCCACTCCTACCAACAAGTTCTTTACCACTGATGCCTTCCTGGAAAGGGAAAAATAATTTTTCTTCAATGGAATGTCATTAGATGTATCAGACACATTCCAGGGCAGGCCCTATCTCCTGGAGTAGATATGCAACGCCAAGCATATTTCATTTTTTTTAGTGTGTTTGCATTTTTATTTTTTTGTAATTTTTATCTTATTGTGGTTTTTCTGTAATTTGTTTGGATTTTAGGTTTTTGTTTTCTCTAGTTTTAGTTGAGAGATGAGAGAGGGAGAGGAAAGAGATAGAGAAAAGGGAAGAGGAGAAGGAAGAAGAAGAAAAAGAAGAGGAAGAGGAAGAAGAAAGAAAAGGAAGAAGAAAGAAGAAGAGGAAGAGGAAGAGGAAGAGGAAGAAGAAGAAGAAGAAGAAGAAGAAGAAGAAGAAGAAGAAGAAGAAGAAGAAGAAGAAGAAGAAGAAGAAGAAGAAGAAGTTGGATGTACAATGATGTAGTGTAGCTCTGAGAGGAGTTGGGGAGTGGAGAGAATATTTCATCAAAATGTACTGTATTTTTTAAATTAAAAACCTTATGAATAGGCATATTTTATGAACCACCTATCATCTTACAAACATCTAAATACCAATAAATTTATCTTCTTCAAAATATAGAAAAATACACACACTTGCTATTATTTTCATGAAAAATATAAGACTGGAATGCACAAATATGACTAAATATCAATTACTACTATGCTACTGCTAACATAGCTTTTATATGTATTTAGAGAAGCTGATACTAATTTAAGGTTTTAAAACTGATGAAAAGGAAAGAATGTCTGAACTGAGTAAAACATCAAATAATAATTACACCTTCTGTTTTCCATAGTCCCCTGCAGCAGACTCTGACATCTACTTCTCTAATAAAATTGAGTCTACAGGCACCGACAGTTTTCATATAGCTCTTAGGCCCTCTCTTCCTAAGTGGTCTACCAGTTTATACATGGTTAGAAGTTGGCTTAGTTATTCTTGCAGTTCCCATTACCTGATGCATTGTCTTCCTCCTCTGGATGGCCTGGGTGTTGTACTTCATGTTCTACTCACTGCTCCGTAGCTACATCTTCCTTCTTAATTTCAAATCTGTATGACACATTCAATACTAAATTCTTTTATCTAATGGGCTGCTGAGAGCAGTGTGAAAAAACACTAGTAAACAAATTGACATTGCACTGTGTGTCCTCCACGTGGAAACTCCTGGTTAGCAAACCACAGAAGTCGTTTGGCTATTATCCAGTTGTAAGAGAATGGATGCACAAGGAAAGACTACTAATTGGGTAAGGTCTACAGCATAATCTACTCTAACTGGAAGTCCTATGCTTCTGGAAAATGGTTTGTGCAAAATATCCAGGGGAAGGATGACTTAATTTGAATATGCCAGTATGAGTTTCAAGGTTTTCACTACTAAACTAGGAAATAAAAACTTGTGCAACTTCCGAGTGAACACAGCTTGCATTGTGACCTGGGACTTTATTGTACAAATTCTGCATTTCATATTGTTGATTCAGTTAGTTATAACATTTTTCTATACATTTCTTGAGGCCATAATTTGAATTGATGTTATTAAAATAAAGTCAATGTGATGGTAAGGTGATGACTGAGGAAAACAACCCACAGACCAACAGAACATCCCACATCTTAATACCTGCAGTTTTCCTCAGGTAAGGGCTTCTATCACATACCATCCATTTAGTCAATTCAGTATCAAAGGGTGATGATGTCTAGGCCAACTGTTCCATGCTCTGTATAAGTGTCTGTGTTCTCACACTGAGTAAAATAGACTTCAGGAGACCCTAAACACTGAATTTGCTGTTCAGCTTCCAACAACTGCCCTTGGACCCAGTCAATAAAAATAACTGCTATGAAAGTATCACAGGCACAGGGAGATGAGCATGTTTTATGGGCCCCAGTAGATAGAAACAAGCGTAGTCTAAAAGCAGTGCTAATGACAGCTTCAGAATAAGACGAACAAACCTGTCATAGGGAACCATGAGGCTCTATTTTAGATCCCAGGATCAGGAGCCTAAACACCTATCTTATTTCTCAAAAGTTCCATGGACCCACTCTCCTAAATTACCATGTAAACATTTGACTTTGACTTTCCTTTTTTTCATAGACAATACTAAATCCCCCGTACTACAGATAGATCAGTTTTTGTGTCTTCTCCATCAGGTTCATGCTGCCCAAATAACATTGGCTATTTCTGTCATCCAATTGCTTCTTCTTCCTCTGCTATCCAGCTTACCTGTTAAATATCCTCCCTGTTTTAGAGACTACAGTTTGTTTTCTAATTTACCTACACATTCTTTTTCTTTTTCTTTTTTAGCTAGGAACTCACCCTCAGGCTTGCCTGGTCTTCAGAACATAGGCCAGGCTGATCTCAAACATATAGTCCTCACTCACCATTAAGAGTACTGGTTCTAACAGGGAACCAGCATGCTTGAACATTTACTTTTAGAACATTGAATTAATCCACATGGACACTTTCCTAGAATAATTTAATTTATATATCTGACTTAAAATTTTTGTCAATGAAAAAAAAGCACTGCTGCCTAGACACCCTCTAGCCAAATTTAACATCTTGTCTACCTGTATGTATCTGACTTGGAAGAATGCAGAGCAGGGTCTGTTTACCATGTTCAAACTTACAGATTGCCTGGGAGAGACAAGTAATTAAACAGAGATATATCATGAGAATGAAGTAATTGCCTAAAGACAAATAATGTAAAAGCAGAGGGAAAAAAATAGCACATTCCCATATTGGCAGCATTTTGTGAACTGATACAGGACTGAAGGATGTTCCCAAATTTAAAATGTCAAGAAGTAGTATTTATGAGCACATTTCAATGTGGATGCCAATGAAGAATTTATTCTTAAAATTCTATTACTATTTTTGCAGCAGAGGGTATCTTCTTTGGAGTAATATGAATAATAAATTGAATAAACTTTAAAGAAATAATTTCTTGAATATTTCAGGTCTATAAAAAATTTCCCCACTGATTTAAAATAATCAGTAAGTAGCTTGAGAGTATTATGGGCACCATGGGGGGGGAAATCAGAAGAAATAATACCATTTGCTTAATCCAGTAATGAGAGATTTATTATTGTTCAGGCCTCCAGGAAGTAATGAGAGAAACAGGGGGCAGAAACTGTCAGGAACTGGAGTGTGGGGACATCTGAAGATTCTAGTTCTAGGTTTGCCCGGGAAGGAGGCTAACAGTGCCAGAAAGTGGCTTTTCCTCCTACTCTTCTGGAATCTTATTACTCTGATTCCCCCTTTATACCATAAAAAGAAAATATGTCACTGCCTGGAAGCTACACATGAGGACATGACAGAAGCGAGAGAAGACACCTGAACACCATAGGCAGACAGAATGGACTGACCCCCATGCCAAGCCTCACCCAGCTTCCTGCACCTGGACACTACAGATGGGATGATTGACTGACTGCCATGTTCAGGAGAAGCTTCAGGGGAAGTAGAGGCCTGAAGGGTGAGAGGATGCATACACCGACTGTGAGCAGAAATCTGTAGGGCAGACCTAGTAGGCCAAGTCATAAACAGGCAAAGAAGAAAAAAATGACAGAAGTCAGAAAGAAAACAAACAAACAAGCATCCCATTGGGCAAAAACCCCAAATAACATGTGGCAAACCTGGCAGAATAGGAGAGTGCCATGAGAATAACACTTAAGGGTTCTATAAAGTACAGCTTTCCTCCAGGTAAATTCTAGTTTGATTTCTCCAACCCCTGTGTCTGATTTCACGCCATCACCAGCAGCAGGAATTTCCTGGAGGCAACCAAGGGCAACAGTGTTATCTTATATTGTTTTTCCCCTGACCAACAAAGGGGGATTTCCTATGACTGGTACTGGGGTATTGTTAGAATGTCCGTAACTCTTGGGTGAAGAATTATCATCCAAAATGCCAAAATGGGCATATGGTCATTTAATCATCCCTCATCATTCTCTCTTCTCTGTCTCTCTCTCTCTCTGTCTCTCTGTCTCTGTCTCTGTCTCTGTCTCTCTCTCTCTCTCATTGTGTGTGTGTGAAACGCACATGCACAGATTTATAAAGTTGTAAGTAAACATACAATAGTGTGCTTCCATGTAGTTTCTTCACACACATCCTTAGTGTTATTTATTCCTCCATCTCCCTCTGAATTAACTACCATATCATCTGAGGGTAGTAGGTAAGCTGCCAGAGGAGTAAAACAATCCATAATCAGACCAAGCTGTAAGGCCTATGAAGTACAACAGTGACCAGCCCAGCGAATTATCCCAAGTTGTGTAACAACAACGCTTATATTTCTGAAGTAAGCAACAACTGGCTAATTTGACTTAAGGTTCTGTGAATAAGAGGTGATGTGTGACTGATATTATACACCTAGCCATCTTATGGACTTCAGAGAAGAACCTATTAATTCTGCTTTCCCCAGTCTAGTATAATTTTTAATTGTATTCAAATTATTTATCCAATTTTACACTGATAGGTATAGCTCCCATATCTCACCAAAGTAGCTTCTTTTTGAAGCAAACTGAAACCATTGCAGGAATCCACAGCTGGTCAAAATGTAGAAAATAACTGACTATATGGTACCCGGCACCACCTAAGACTTAGGAAACACTGTGGACAAGATGGTAGAAAGATCATAAGAGCCTGAAGAACAGATCACTTTCTATGAGATAGAGTCTTCTAGATATAATATGGAAGCTGTACCCAACAAGACAAGTATAATGACAGCACCAAGTGATATGTCAACATAGATGAGGGAAATTTCACATTGTCCCACCCCTAGATGGAGAGTTATAGATAATTAATGGTACTGAGAAGGAAAATCAACCTTCTGCTGGAAATGAGCCTCCTGATAAGTTATCCATCCCTTAGTGATCAATGCAATACACATACACACACATACAATCATCACTAAATGAACTCAGCAGGTTGGATTTTTTTATGTGCATACATGCATGTGTGCATGTGTATATGTGTATATAAAACATGTGTGTATGTGTATATAAAACAATAGTACATAAGGAAAGATAATCAATTTGAAAGGGAGTGGGGGGCACAGTAAAAATTGGTGTGGATATGAAGGTATAGAAATGATATGAATGTAGTAGTTATGCATGAAATTTAAAGAAAGAGATAGAGAAATACAAAGAAAAAGAAACACATCTATGCCTTTGTATATGCATCTCAAAATTCATTTGCATGATGACATGATTCATTCCTCATGTACAGATAACAGATTTATGTTTCTAATATGCATTTGAAACAAATTAATCAATCAGATGGGATTGATCTTTCTCTTAAACTATATCTTTATCATTTTCACATATACACATTGCTTTTATTAAACTGAAAATTAACTTTGTAAAATTTAAAACTGATGCGAAGAAATAATGACAGCAAGAAAAGCAACTCTCAGATGTGTTTGGCTGCACAATGAGGAAAACAATAGGTCCAGTGAGATCAGATCAAGCATTGTGGTACTGATTGTTTGGTTGTGTAGTGGAGCAGAAGATGCAGTGGTCAGGTGTGGACTATACCATCTGTAAGGAAGAGAGAGCTAAGCAGCTCCTACTACCACAGCAGGAGTGAGCAACGGTAACAAAAGGAGGGCAGTAATCGAAGCTGAAAGATGTAATGATTGCCTAAAGAGGTGAGTCAGGATAAGATTTACTGGACACTTGGTGCCTAAGGGCATTATCATCATGGGCATAATTGGAAAAAATGGGTATTGGGAGCCACTGCAGCCAAGGGAAGAACAAAGACACCATCTAAAGGGCACAATGAGAGCTCACTTGGCTTGGAACCACATAAACAACTTGATACCAGGTAGAGAAGTGGATGCCGAAACAGTGAAAGTAAATTATGTGACAACTTTATGTCCCATGACAATTTTTTTCTGTGATATAGTATCTTTCTTTTTACAAAGTTGGCCTGGCTATCATTGTTGCAAATGCATAAAATCTGAAATTGCCTGTTTTTTCTGGCTCATTCTTGAAATCCCAACTCATGGGAGGCTGAGGCAGAAGGACCAAGGTGATTTTTCATTCAGTTTGGGTAATATAGTGAATTCCAAGCCATCCTGGGATAAAAAATAAAACAAAACAAGAACAAAATAATCACTCAGAAAATTTATGTCCATTTGAATATTTTACATGAGTTGGCAACCCAGAGATATGTGGTAAAGATTCCCAGGTGACATTTTTCCCAATCTGGTTAAGAAAGCATTTTTTATAAATAATATTTAGAATTAAGAGAAAACAGCCCATTACCTTAAGGTAAAATACCTACACCGGAATTCTCTCTGAGATTCTTTTCATCGTCTGATTTTTCTGCCAGCACTTGAACCCTCCCTTGCCTATAGCAGTTCCATGATGCGCTGTTTTTAACATGCTCTAACTGAACTAATTGTTACACAGCCCCAAGAGCTTTTCCCTGTGCATTTGTTAAAGTCACGGTAAAGTCTCAGGCACTATACTTTTTTTTACTACATTTACTTAATGTATAATTAATTTTTCTCACATGTGCTAATTATCACCATGAGATTAGATTTTTACCACATGTCATGGCAGCAAGTCTTTTTAGGGTCAAGCCTTCAGACAGATGGTGCTGGGATTCTTGTTCACATCTCTTACCTATTTTTTCAGGAAGCTTCAGCATCAGTCCACATTACTTTATTTTCTAGTTAGGGAGAGAATGAAGGATAAAAATAGAGTGCACCACAAATCACTCCAGGCAATGGGTAAGGATTCTTCACATGCAATGTTGCCTTGTCTGGTCATCTAGGAATTTAAATGCTCTATTGTCCTCATTTTCTGGGTTAGGCTAGTATCCTTTATTACAGTCGGCATGGTGGCACACATCTTTAATTCCATTACTGAGGGAGGGTTGGGGCTGGGCAAATGGACCTCTATGAGTTTGTTGCCAACTTAGTCTACTAGCAAGTTTCAGGACAGCAAGTGCTACATAGAGAGGCCTCCTTTGTTTTCTGTCAAAAAATAAAGTGAGGAAACAAAAAATAAAAGTACAACCTGAGGTCAGTGAGAAGCAGCTCTGTAATCCCAGCCCTGTAACATCTATACAGGTCCTTTGTTGAGATCTGCAAGACCACTTGCACAGCTCATCTACTGCCTGAATAGCTTCTTCCCTTCTTGTCCTCTGTTTTCCACTTCCTCTTTCTTTCCATGTGTCCTTTCCTTCCTTATTTTTTTAGGCATTTAATTCTAACTTCCCCTCCTTTAGTTATGCATATACCTTTTGACATTAGCTGCAGGGTATTTAATTATAGACCTGAAATATTATAGATACTTCACCATGGAAAAGCTGCCTGTGGCTCACCATATACATGGGAAATACTAGAAAGAGTGAGAAATAACATCGGGTAGGTAATTAAGAACTAGTACTTACAGTCTGGCTTTTATGTATTAATATCATCAAGATTAATTTAATACCATCTCTTTCTGGGGAAAAGTGTTGTTGGAGGGTTTCTCTCCAGGTTCCACCAAGCCCCGCAGTCCCACAATCCACGTATAAAATAATTACTCAGATGCTTATATTATTTATAAACTGTATGGCTATGGCAGGCTTCTTGCTAACTGTTCTTATATGTTAAATTAACCCATTTCTATAAATCTATACCTTGCCATGTTGCTTGTGGCTTACCGGCATCTTTACATGCTGCTTGTCCTGGCGGTGGCTGCAGTGTCTCTCTCCCCTTCTTCCTGTTTCCCCAATTCTCCTCTCTCCTTGTCCCACCTATACTTGCTGTCTGGTCACTGGCCATCAGTGTTTTATTTATATAGAGCGATATCCACAGCAGAAAAGTTACGTGCTTTGTATATATTCAAAAACAACTCCCTCACCCCTTGGCCTCCATCCACCAGGTGAGCCCCCTGTTGGTCAGCAGTTCTGTGGGGTTTTTTGTTTGCTTGGTTTTGTTTTTGGTTTTGTTATTCTCTTAAGCTTTCTATAACAAAATATATGTCACCCTCTGTGGTTTGTGGATTTCATTTTCTGAACTTGTGAGATGGGAACTTGAGGACCACTGATTCTATGGAAATTTTGTGCAGTAGTGAGAATCTGGCATGCCAACTCTTAAGTTAAAAGCTTGCACAAGAGCAGAGAAAAGCTTCATTACTGTCAAATAACATCCCAAATTTCCTGTATTAACAATAGTATTGTTATAAAAAAGAGAACTCTAGGTCATGGCAATATTTAAGATAAATAAGGCAGTGCAGCTTCTTCATAGATATCTACATATCAAAACAAATGACACAGGTTAACAAAGGCTAAGAGAAATGCCAGTCAGCAAGAGCACAAGATCTAATTCTAAGGGGACTTTGCTGCAGAGGGACTGAGACCCCAATAGATACCTGCAAGGGAACTGGGTGAGCAAGGCTTTGCTGAATATGCCAAGACACCGCTACTTAGTTTTTCCATTTATTAACAGAATTGGGCATGAGAAAAAGAAACAATAAATTGATTATAACCATATATGTTCAGCAAATTTTCAAAGGGGCTAGCTGCAAAATTCTAAGAAAAACCGAGAGATCACCAGTCACCAGTCTCAATCAACTTCCCTTTGGGCTTATATTGGACTTGAGTGAATAAATGCTAGTACGTCTGTTTATCTGTCAATGATAGACATCTAGAAAAGAAAGATGGAAAGCCCTCAAACAGCTATCTGGGGAGGTGATGATTAGAGTTGTTGTAAATGATAAGGAATAGTTACATCCTGATGCACTTGAGAGCAGTTTGTTCATCATACTCGTCAGAGGCTTGGTGTTCAGTGTGTGAATGCTGAGGGGTGAGACTCCAGGATGTGCAGCACAACAAAAGGCATGTTAAGAATGGGGTTTCCCTAATAAGGAAGTAGGGGCCAAAGTGGAATTGCAATGGGCTTATTTCACAGTAAGTTTTCATGAAACAGAAAGACTGAATCCTTCCTACTCTCGGGCCTCAAACTATGATGCCAAAAGCATCTTCTCAAGACAGGGAAATAAACACATCAATATGTCCACCCATTCCCTTCTCAACATTAAGACTAAGGCATATGCTACAATATCAGCAAAGGTTTTATCCCAGAGGTAAGGCTGAGGTGGAGAGCAAAGCCAATTCCAAATAGAGTTTTGGATTGTACCTGGAACGCGTGAAAAACATAGTGCTGTTTTTGAGAAGCTAAATTCAGATAACATTGCTGGAATATCTTATAGCTACTGACAATAAAAAGGTAAATATCAGAAAATGACACAGGCTTGGAATGGAAAAGAATTTGAAGCTACAAACACCAGCACAGGTGAAGGCAAATCTGACCCTTGATTGGGGAAGCAAAGGAATGTTTCAGGGAAAACTAGATATGATACAACTTTCCCATTGAGGAAAGTGGCTTTCGTAATGGGAAACCTGAAGAAAGCATGAATACTAAAAGCTATAAATCTCTTAATAATAACAATAATACAAATTATTGTTAACTATGAATACAAAGATGTTAGTCAAAGCATTATTTTTAATAGTAAAACTATTGAGAAAATTTCAAAATAAGAATAATTTACTTATAGTCCACTCAATACTAGTAAATGCTTAATGTGTTAATGTCACATATATAAAATGAGTTGAAATGAATATTTGAAAAATAAAGCCATTTTGGGGGTAAAATATGAAGTATTGTATTTTGATATATAGAGAAACATAGAATTTCTGTAAAGAAGCATAGAGAAATTTGGAATATCCTTTCTAAAGAAATTTAGAATATCCTTTCTGAATGTTTGAAAGGCTACACCATGGCTGGTTCTCTGTTTTAGCCATTGTTAATAATGAAGATCAATAGTTATGTTCATTAACTTTGTTCAGTAATTCTATAATACAAATGTACATAAAATAATAATATACATGGTACCCCATATGTATACAAAACCATTTTATCAATTATTAACAAAATTTAAAGAAAGAAAGAAATAGAAAAAAAATTAAAATTCATCAGTTGTTCAATTTAAAAGGTGAAATGTTGAATGAATTTTGTAAGCTTCGTACCTGCTTCAACTCCCTATCCTTCATTGGTGTTTTCTGCATTGCCATACTACATTTGAATTATTATTATTGTCATTAAGTTGGGTATTTTGGCCAACTGTGTTTACAGGTGAAACAATCAGGAACAGTGAGGAAACCGAACTGGCTTTCAAATGCTGACAATGGGAGCATCTTTCTAGTCTCTGCAGTAGTCATATGTACAGGAACTCAGGGAAGCATGTTTGCTGAAGGACTTCGACTTGCTATAGAGAGACAACTCCAATTTACATAACCACCTCATCCTGGGCTCTTTTGGTAAACAAGATTCCTACCACCAGTTTCCACCAGCAGATCCTGTTGACCACAGTCTGGCTAGGGAACTGAGCAGACTTCAGCTTTTGGTGGGTGTTGAATCTAAATCTCTAAGGCCTCATCCCCAAAGCAGCCTGACACTATGGTAAGCACTCAGACAAACCAGGGAAGATACCCACTGAAATGAAGAAGCCGCTGGCAACTTCACTGAGTTTCTTTGCCCATTTCCACTGTTCGACTAGTAAATATATCTTGTCAAAATACCCTGTCATTCATGATCCTAGTTGTCATTTGAGGTGTTAAAAGGAATGCTTCATGGAATAGGACAAATGTCAAAGTAAAAATACATTGTTGTTGTTCCAAAGAAATGGCTCTTAAGAGTATTTGATGCTCTTAGGATCTGGATTTGCTTCCTAGCATCCACATGTTGTCTTACAATCACCTGTAACTCCAGTTTCCGGGATCCATTGCCCTCTTCTGAACCCCTCCAGCACAAGACACATATGTGATTCAATTATATACATGCAGGCAAAATGTCATACACATAAAGTTCAACTAAATAAAAATTTAAAAAATCAAGATAAATCAAAATTTTAAAATCTAGATAAGTGAAAATACTAGTGTGTTAATCACATAAATTACTTGCTACTATATGATGAAATGTGAATTCTTCAATGTTAATTTGAAAGTGGAAGAAGAATTGTGCACCTGTACATCACACACACAGGTGTGTGTGTGTGTGTGTGTGTGTGTGTGTGTGTGTGTGTGTGTGGTGTAACTGTACATAACTTTAGAAACTGAGAGATCATATAAAGTGTAATTAGGTCACATATGCTCTGTGTGTGTGTGTGTGAGTGAGAGGGGAGTAGAAGACACACACACACACATACATACATACATACATACACACACAGATTAAATAACAAATATTGAATCTATATGAATTAAGTGAGTGTTCTTATTAGAAGTGTGAGAACAGACAATAAATCTACCGGAACCTTGATCTGGGACTTGGCAACTTCCAAAACTATGGGAATCTCACCTCTCATTTTTAAGTTACACAGTCTATCATATTCCATTATAACAGCCCAAATTCAGATCTGTGGGGGTAGGTGTACTTTTAATCTGCTTTACACACCAGGGCAGAGGGTTCTATGAATTCCAATCCAGTGAATTCCTTTGGCTCTTGTTACCATTCATCAATTTCCCTTTTCTCTAGGTGGAGGCTTTATTTCTGGACTGCAGTGCCAATATATTGCTGATGTTTCCCGACAGATGACCATCCAGCACACAGGAAACACTCAATAAATCATTAATGAAGAAATTGAAAGCAGCTTAAAGTTAACTAGCTTTCCTGGAGTTTACAAGGAAGAAAACCTTTCTCTTAGAGCAACTGCATGGGTGTTTTATATTATAGCTGCTAGTCATTCATCCTTAGTAGAGGATAGACCACCAATAATGAAAAGGTCATACCACAATTCTAAAGCAAAAAAAAAATCTTAAGTGGACCTTAAAACATCTGTATTTTAATGTGATTTATCAAAACACTTGTAACATTACAGTCTGAAAAGCACTTTATTGACAGGTATTTGCTAGTAAACAATGAGCTGGAAACGCTCTAGGAGCTCAGGTACTAATATTTCAACTGATGTACAGCACTGCTGTGACAGATATTGCCTGTCATACCAACACCTAACAGAGAAACACAAATTATCTAGTGTATGCCAGTAGTAAATACAGAAACAGTCTACTATTAAAGTATTGTTTTATCCCGATAATAACATAATTTTAGCCTGATAATAACATACAATTACAACATCAGTTCTCAATTATAGTTATCCAAACACAATGGAATTCTGCTCATGAAGTAATCATAAAGACTCAGAAAAATGAAGGAGGACCAAGTGGGTAAATCTGCCACTCAGTCTCTACCTCAATTTTTCAGACGCAAGTAATAGCTATGATTTCAATTTTGCCCCCTTTCCCCCCAACCTATTAAAAATCTGAAGAAAAGAAATAAAAGCTTCTATTTTGGGGTGATGACAGAGCCCCACTGGCAAGCTGTGTTTGCTGCTGAACAGCTTTCTCAAAGCTCTCTTATGTAGGAGTTGTTCAGTATGAGGTTGGAAGTTCTTCCTTATTGTTGCCCTTACCATCTGATGTGTCAGAATTCTCAGCTGGGAGCTCTCCCCTACAAATGGAGATGTCTTTGTATTGGCTCATTGTACTGTAATATTGTCCCATATACAATATTGTCCAGCTCAATCCTGATCAATTCACTTTCAGTCACAGTACTTCACCTTGCCAGTAGAGGATCCTATTAGGTCCTTTACTTCTGGATTTACATGAAGCTGCTCCTTCAGAAAAACAGAACTAATCAAGGTTCCCATCATCCCTTTGTTTCTCCTCACAATAATGCTGCCCTGTTTTGTTTGCTTGTAAGCACATGCATTCTATTTAAGACAAAATCAAAACTTCATACCTCTTTACATACAACAGCATGCCTGAATTAGAAATTCTGGCAAAATGCTGCAAGCAGGATAGATGTTACCATACCATACTGATTCATCTGCCTCCCAAAACAAGGAACTCCCAAAACCAGTTCTTTGCTGCGCTATAGGTTCCTCAACTGGATTTTGTTGTCAACATGGCTAGCATTAAACATTTGTTAGGTTGTCACATGAAAATTATAATTTTGGTATAATAAATAGAAAGAATTTATCATTTTTACTGATACTCCTATTTAGATCTCAAAGAAGATCTACAGCCAAACTAGAATGAAACAAACATTTAGCACAACTAATAACCAATGCATTTACTTATATTATAAAGCCTATGTTCAAATTATAAGCATATCTCTAGATTCAAATAAAATAATTTAGTCATAAAGAAGCAAGTAGCTACAGTTATTCTACAAGTACAGAGATTGTCTGCAAATTATTTATTTTTAAAACTTTAGTATGTGAAATACCAATTCTAATATGATTTCAGTATAGAATGTTGTTTTTAATTCTGGGTTTTTCAGAATGAAATAAGAGGATGGTGAGTACAGTTGTATTTTCCTCTGACAAATTCTACCTCTCTGCATGGTTCCAAAGAGTCTTCATACTTAGAGCATTAATCCTATAGTCATGAGCTAGATTCACTCAGGTTAGATTTATAATTTTTTTTTTTTTGGTTTTTCGATACAGGGTTTCTCTGTGTAGTTTTGGTGCCTGTTCTGGATCTTGCTCCATAGACCAGGCTTGCCTTGAACTCACAGATTCGCCTGGCTCTGCCTCTCAAGTGCTAGGATTAAGGCATGTGCCACAGCCACCTGCCAGATTTATAAATTCTATGTGCATTAAACTACAACTTCATCAACTTTGAAACTTTTAATCTTAAATTTTGGCTGTCAATCTCATAGAATTTACCTTTTAGGATTTTATTTTGTTTTGAAAGATATAAAATTATAATTTTAATAAAGAAACTATAGGAACTTACAAAAGCAAGAGAGTTTATAATATAGTCATGAAATATTCCTTTTTATAGTCACATTTTTGCTTTACAGTAAAAGGAAACAGAACTCATTGACACAAATTATAAAAAAACTATTATTTTGTTTAATGTAGTAATTTATGACAATCCAACTAATAAAGTTTTCTTGTAATAATTATGGATAAATGACATTAACATACAGTTATGTTTTGTTCAGTCTTAAACTTATTGCATGGATAAAGATTACATGGCTGGTATCTTTCCTTTGCTAGGTGTTGGTCAAGCAATGAGCTTTTAAACTGATAAAGAAGCTGGGCTTATAAACTATGACTTCTGCTTATAGCTTTATGTAAAAGACAAAATAATAACTCAGTGAAGCAAAGGATTCCATAAAGAGGTATGAAGTTTTGATTGTGTCTTAAAAAGAATACATGTGCTTACAAGCAAAAAAGACAGGGATAGCATTCTTGTGAGGAAAAAAAAATAGAGATAAGGGGAACCTTGGTTAGTTTAGCTTTGTTTTTCTGAAGTATCAGTCTCATGTACATTCAGGAGCAAAAGGACCTAACAAGGTAAGTAGATATCAGACCATGAAGGGTATGTCTCTGGAGATGTATGTTAAGAATCCCCAATTTCTTCTCTAGAAGTCCTAGATCCCCTTCTGGAATTCTCCAGCAAATGCTCATTCTAGTCTATACTGCTTTAAAGAGAATAATCCGTTGGTATATACAAAAGATTAGAGGGAAGTAGGACTAAGTAGGACTAACCGGATGGAGGCTCTTCCACTACTTGTTGTGAGTCAGAGCACATGTGGCACAAAGGAAGCAATGGAAGTGACTCGATTTGAGAAAACCATACAACTTGGAAGGCCATTGACTATGTCAGCTAAGGAAAGAGTGACTCCGGTGACAACTGTCACTGTTCTTCCTGATAACCATGAAGAATTAGAACCCAGAGAACAAAGGAAAGGCAAGAAACATATTTGATGAGGGAAAGATCATGAAAACAGTTTGAACTGAAGTGTAGTTATGCTATCCAGAAAGAAGTGTTTATCAGTTTGTTAGACCCAATCTCCCATCAAGGAGAGCACCCAGCATAGACTTAGAAGCTCTTAGTACCCACATAGATTTTAAATTAGGTATAATATGTTTAATTTATTTTTATGATAAGACCTAGAAAACACACACAAATATATTTGCAAGTACTCTAGATTTTAAGAAACAAAAATACAGCTTAATCTTTTTTTGAATTTTTTAGTTGATTTTTCAGTTAAAACTAATATTGTAAAAATTTTTATAACTGAATATGACTTGTACTCTAATAAAATTGTAGTTAAATTAAATTACTGCTTGATTTAAAAAAATTCATCTTTAGAAGTATTTAAAGGGTTTATTTTTATACTTATTCCTGATTACACACGTGTGTCTGTGTGTATATGTACATATATGTGTAAGTGCCCATGGAGGCCATAAGAAGACTTCAGATTCCCTGGAGCTGAAGTTTCAGGTGGATGTAAGCTGCCTTAACAGAGGTGCTGGAACCAAATTCAGGACCTCTGAAAGATTGGCAAGTAGTCTTAAGCATTGAGCCATCTCTCTCCATCCCTATTTGTAGTAGTTTCTTAACTTTCTTTTCACAAATTAATTTTTGTTAAAGAACTAACATATTTATACCAGCTTCTCTTTTATTCAGTCTAAGTAGTAATAGATGCTTAATGACTGATAGATCTCTGAGTTCAATGCAAAAGAATAGAAAACAGGAAAGAAATATTTCAGAGTAAAATATTTATAAATATGTGTGTCTTATTATACAGAAGCAAAATGAATCTGGTTTGTAAAAAGGCGGAAATAGCTTACCTGTGTAGCTGTAGTCAACAGCTCCCCAGGCCCACATGTTTGAATTGAGTCCTTGGAGAGAATCTGCATGATTACCGTTGTTCCTGCCTGACTTGGATATGCACATCTCAAACAGAGCATCAGGAATTGTCAATCATAAACTTAAATATAGCTTCAGGCTGTCAAGCCCAGGGTTCCCAGGAGTGACAACAACAAAGCCTGGTTAATGGGGCCTTTCCTATTAAAGTCTTTCTAGGAAGCAACTGTGTGATCTTACAATTTATCACAAACTTTAGCTTTTTGATTCCCTGCATCTGGTAGAGTAGTAAAAAAGAAAATGGCTTGAACAAGAACAGACACGGGAATGAGGAAAATGCGCTATATTCATTGTAATTGCATCCACATGGAGTGTTATTTTTAATTTTTAGGATGAGCAGTCTCTTTGGAACTGTCTCTTCCCTCTCTCCTTCCCTCCCTCCCTGGTGCCCTCACTCCCTTCCTCACCTACCCTCCTCTCCTTCCTTCCTTTTCCTTTTTCTTTAAAATAATGATTTCATGAAGTTATGTTTGGGAAGAAAAATGAGTGAGTGAAAATATTCCTGAATTATTATACATGGATAAAAAATTTAAATTATAAAGTGAAGTCATTACCATGACTAACCTGTTAAGTAGGCATGCTTTAACAGATTTGGTGGAAGACATCAGCATATCAAGACAAGTGGCTCAAGCTGGGAGGGAAGCAACTCTTTTCCCACACCATTGCTGACTTGTCACAGACATTTGCTGGGCTAGGAAAGTTTTCAACACACACCAAAGTGAGAGAAAGAGCAAAGGTTTCAGTTTCCCAACTTTTACCAGCTTGGTTTTACCTATTTCATATTTTATGGAATGATCTGAATTTCATGTCTAGCTTTCCTATGGATGCTACAGCGCATGACAGTTTTTTCTCTGCTAGAAACTGTTTGACTAAAATACTGTTTATGAAGTTCTGTTGGGTACAATATGCCAAGAAGATAGACAGCTCTGCCTTAAGCCTGGAACCTGCATTTATGAATACTTGATAACTGCAGGAATTTGATGTAAAAGTAAAAGATCTAGATACAGGAGAACCCATGAAGATGAAAGTGCACCAATTTTAACTTATACCAATTCAATGTAACAATAACATTTGCGAATGAAATACAAACTTTAAAAGATTTCTTGTATAGCACAATTATGGACACTCCATTCTGTTCTCAGTTTCTACTTGTGCTCAGATTAAGGAAAATATCTTTACTACGACAATTTGATAACAGGTCATTGAGACAGTCTAATTAATTCAAATATTTTTTTCATTTTGAACTCCCCCCTCATATAAAACTAGAAGCAAATAACACTGATTTACAGTTGATCCTTTGTCTCTCAAGTTTTATTTTAGACATATAACATTCTCAGTGTCTGTATATTGTGTGCCATGTAATTGTTTTTAGATTTAATTTTGATGTAGTACACAAAGCTGTTAATCTCACATATTTCTTTTACCTTACTTATTTCAAAACTATTTAAATAAGAAAATTTCCCCTTCGACATAGTGATAAAATGCAAAAACATAATGAGAAACTATAAAATAAAAACACTTACTCATAAATCAGTAATGAGGAATGCACCTGGTACATATAGATTAACCATGAGGAAAACAGAACTGGCTACCACCTAGGTCTTGGGGAGTGGGAATTAACACTGCAGAGGGCTCAGTCATTTCCTCTATCAAGAAGCAGCCATGGAAATCATGTAGAATTTCAGTGTTTACAAAGGTGATATTTAGAAACCCTCATTTTTCAACCCTCTATTTATATGTTATAAAACTACCCCAGCTCTCTGACTAAACTCAGGGCTTGAGTTGTTGGATTCTTTCAGGTTGGTAAGTTAGTAAAAGTAATGTATATTCAGTAGCAGATAAATGACAAAAGGTTGTATTTGTGGCCAAATAAGTAGAAATATACTTGAAAGACACCTTGTATGTTTTTTTTTTTTTGTTTTGTTTTGTTTTTTTTTTTTTTTTGGTTTTTCGAGACAGGGTTTCTCTGTGTAGCTTTGCGCCTTTCCTGGAACTAACTTGGTAGCCCAGGCTGGCCTCGAACTCACAGAGATCCGCCTGCCTCTGCCTCCCAAGTGCTGGGATTAAAGGCGTGCGCCACCACCGCCCGGCCCTTGTATGTTTTTTAATTATAAGAATATAATTATCTCTATATTTCATGTAGCTTAGAAGAAAAATGAGAAGAGTAAATGAGGTAAATGGAAACAGTTGATGCTTTGGACTAAGATATTTCCTTTACTTGTTTTATGGTGCCATCTGTGGAGTAGGAGAAGTTCATAGTAATGGAAATGACACTTTGATTTAAGTGTCTGAAGAGTGCTTAAAAAGCATAAAGTAAAATTCTAAAACAAACAAAAAACAACCCATTTTCAAGGGCAAATGTGTTTAAGGAAATGTCTACAATAATGAAAATTTTCCGGCATGACCTAAGGCTGAAAAAGTCAAGATGAGTTTCTGAAATTCAGGGAAGCTGCCCTAGAGCTGCAGCTCTCAGGTGGACATCTCAGAAGAAGCAGCAAGCCATCCCATGCTCATACAATCCTGTGTCACTCAATGAATACACTGAAAGGAATGCACATATAGGCCATGTGTCTCATAGTCCTCCCTTGCTGCTACAGATGATGTAGGACAGACAAGAGCACCTTCTCAAAGATTTTTCAGCTTCCTTGGGCAGTTGTTGAAAGTGGGAATAATTTTAAGAGAAGATGCACCTTTCTAAGACTAAATATGTCTCAGAGCACATCAAATCATAGAATTGCCTTTTCTATTCCATCCTTTCTAAGCTAGAGCATAGTTTATACTTGATACAGTTCTCCCACTCATAACTTCAGGAGTGTTCAGTGGCCTGATGCACACTTAATACAATCATAGTTCAATTCAGCTTCTTAGAGGAACATAAGAACAGCTTGTTTGTGCAGGAAAAAGCAACAGAAGACTAGAGAAATGAGGCCATAAAGGAATGCAAACGATGGAAACTGACATCAGGATTTATTAGTTAGTGGATAGTGAATGAATGAACATGCATGGACAAAATCTCTACTAAGAAATAAACTGGGGGTTGGGGAAGGGTGATGGAACAGAGGAAGTAAGCACACCCTGTTCTTCCAGCAGCCCTGCACTTAGATCCCAGTGATCATACTGAGTGGCTCACAACCACCTGTGACTTCAGTGCCAGAGGTCCTGATGCCCTCTTTGGTTTTCTGGAAACTTCATTTATGTGACACCTCCCTACACACAAACATATATACATAATTTTAATGAATATAAAGAAATATCAAAAAGAAGTAGGGTATGGGGTAAAATCCTATTACAACTATGAAACAAAACACTTAAGTTCTACATAATTAAGCAACTATGAAGACAATGTTATGGATGAAATTTAAGATCATTGCATTATTTTATCTTGAAAGGAAATATTGGTTAATCAGGAATGTGGTCCTAGTGAACCTAATAAAACTAAGGATTTTAAACACTCCAGATACGTATTAAAAACAATTTGATACAGCACTATTATTCATTGCATGAAAATGAGTATTTAACCTTGGATTATCACGTTTGTGTTGTTACCATTTCACTATGAACTACTCACTTCTGATATCTTACCTTCAAAAGACTTTACCATTCTCTGTCAAGAGACAGTCATTTCATAACAGAAGTTTCCAGAAAGTCCTACAAGGTTTTACCCTGAGGATTCAAAAAGCTCCTTTTGTAACCCACCCTTCCTTTCCCACATGGCTTGAGTGATGGTCTTCTGTGGCCATTAGGAAATGTGTATGACAGGGCTCTTTATCTCAGACAGGGCTATTGCTAGGATGCTGCATAAAATACATATAAATCACCATTTTCTAACAGTCACCATGTATAGCATTGTCTGGCTTTTAAGAAGCCACTGAATGCATAACAGATATCAGGAGGCAGAGGCAGGTGGATCTCTGTCAGTTTGAGGCCAGCCTGGTCTACAGAGTGACTTTCAGGAAAGGCACAATGCTACAGAGAGAAACCCTGTCTCGAAAAACAACAACAACAAAAATAAATAAATAAAATAAAATAAATAAAAAAGATATATTTAAGAGAAATGGCAACTTTGCCACCATGAAAGTATAAATTCAGTAGAGCATGAAAAGTGTACTCACATCTCTGCTGTTTTAAACACAAGATTTCACTTGGATTTCTCTATTACATTCACTAGACGACACCATTAAGGTATTTCTAAGTCCATAACTTCTCTAAGATACCTTGTGAAATTTAAAAATAGTTTCAAATTTCAATGTATTTCAAAAATGCATAACACCCAACTTATCTCTTGAACATGGACTTTAGAAATGTCATTGAAGTAACAAAGATGTCCCAAGTTTGCTTTCAGGACCGCAAATCCAGAAGCTGAGGATGGCACTTTTTGTTTGGTCACTTTTTTCTTGTGCTTTAGAAGATCTCCTTTTAAGGGTTTTTAAATAAACTGTCGTGGATTAAGCCATGTGTATATATCATCTTCTCCAATTAACAATACCTCCAGAGACAATAGATTCGAAATAGCCTCGCTGACAAGGCATTTTCTTTCGTAATTTTGTGAGGTAGCACTGTGTATGTTGAGTGAGAGTAGAGACATTTAGGGAATCAGCAGTGACAAACAAACACAAAATCCTCCTGAAAACATTGGAAATACTTTAAGTTTTTGCTCAATTATTTTCTATCTAATTATCTTCTATTTAATTTTTATAACGGAGTCTAATTTCTATGCACTTCAAATTTGGTCCACATATCTTATAAAAATTGTACACTACCTGAGTTCTCACCTTCATTCTCTGTCATTAAAGTGCCTAGAGCAAAATCTTTAAAGTCTTTTATGATGGATAGAATATACATATATTATATATACTAAAATCAACTATAATTAAATTTCAAATTGTGTACATGTATATGTTCATGTGTGTGTGCATATTTGTGTTTGTGTTATGCACAAGTATGTATGCTTACCCATGTGAGCCATGGAATGTGAGAGGTTGGAGTCAGGTGTTGTTTTCACTTATTTTTTAAGGCATGGTCACTAACTGGGCCTTGAACTTCTCACTGACTATTTTGGCTGGTAGGTAAGCAGAATTCTCTGTCTTGTGGCCAAGTTCCAGGATTACAGGCACTTACTTCCACAGCAACATTTTACTTGTGCATTAGGGATCTGAATTTAGTTTCTATTTTAACCCCCATAGCTATTTTCATGGCAGATTTTCATTTGTTTTTGTGTTTTTGCCAGAAGAAGAGATCAAAGTGGATGTTATGGGAATGAACCTAGGAATGCTAAACCCGAGGACAGAGTAAGCAAATCTTTTGGAGCAACATGATGAAGTAGAGTTAGGAGTAGAGTGCAATTGGAATACCGAGGATGGTATCACAGAAGGAAAATGCAATCATTAAATGCTTTAGAGAGAACCTGAGTTTTATTAGGAGAGTATCCTTTGTTCCTTCCAAAACAGACATTCCAGGAACTCTTCTCCATGGTTTTATTCCCCCCTGTTTGACAGGTGCATGTAGTGGATCTGAAAAGTGGAAAAACTCAAGAGTAGGGAAGTGTGGTTGTCGAACTGAGGAAGGTCACCTATAGCACCAATATGCAGTGAGCAAGATATTATTACATTCTTTTATTATGCTGTACAAATTCTTAAGCTTATTTGCTGAGTCAGCTTGCTTCTCCCCAATGAAACTGCTTAATGTTTATATTCTTTATAGAGAATAGCATGTTTGTTTTCCTCCTATTTTAGATACTGCATTATTTAACCAAGTCATTCCTACTCTGAAATAATGAGCCAGGGCAGAACAAATGTCCATAAATTTTGTTATTACCAAAGTCCAATTCCAACTCTGACACCTTGGTGCTTAACATCTCCTTCAAAACAATTATGAATTCCTAATTATTCTCTCCATTGTTAATTCACCATGTTAGAATATTTATTGAGGTTGTATAAACTATGGTTTGCATTCCTTGTTTACTTTCTGAATGTTGTCAGTGTGGGGATTCTATATTGCTGGCAAACCTATCTTTTCTTACTTCAGTCCATGAATACCACCAACTATAAATGTTTATCTTCATCAAATTATTTTGGATGTCTCATATGTGCCAAAGGGGAAGAATTTATAGCTACATCCTATTACTAGTTTAATGAAATTTAATGTGGGTATTTTATTTGATTTCCAACTACTGCAATGATTTTATTGGAATGTATGACTTATATAATCAAATGCTAAGGGAATTTGTAGCATTCCATCTACAGATTAATACCATCTTTAATCCCCTTGACTTACTTTTTGTCTTTATTGTTAAAGGTATGCTTGTTTACCAAAACGAATGGTGGCCTTTGTCATTTGTGGAGTTGTAGTCATACTGATCACCACATATATCCCACTCACATTACACCATGAGTTCTGTTTTATAAGCACAGATTTTTATGACAAATTAAAATAGATAGAGTAGCCCAAGGCAACATTGTTCATTAAGATTTCCTTTACTGTGATTTTCCAGTTGGTCTCTTTGCTAATATGTAGGCAAAATATGAGACCTGGTATGTTCTCCTTAGGCAAGATTAGTGTAAACGCTTCTGCACTGCATATGAAGGACTCAGTTCAGATGCTTCACTAAGTGGATGTTCATCCTTTTATTCATTTGTGTTTTAGACCAGTAGGAAAGCAAGCAATTATTGAATGAGATCTTTTAGACAAGAGCATTGGATACCATGCTTTATGTTCTGAGTAGAAGCAAATTCCAAATTATAGCTTTAAAGCATATAGTATCATCTTTCCCTAATGTTTTCTTGTGTCCAAACACCATGCTTTCTTCCCCAGATTCGAAAGTATTTCTCTCCCAGAGGATTTGTAGGTAACAATACAGGAGGCATATGTAAAAATGAGTTTTAAACAACCCATGCATGAAATTTTCTGCATTTTCACTTTTATTCAAAGCATTCTATTTGATACTTAACAATGGCTTATAGATAAAAGTATAATCCACATTGATTATATTGAAAAATAGATTCTGTGAAACAACAAATAAAATAGTAGAAACATTAATATTAACATGGAGAGACAGTTGTGTAGCTTAGTCTGTTTGAGAAGCTACCGGCAGTGTGATCAGGATCTATCCCTGGGGCATGATCTGGCTTTCTGGAGCCCATCACATATGGTCTGATTCCCTGCTCAACCTTGATGCAGGAGGGAGGAGCTTGTTCCTGCCTCAGCTAAATGTATCAGGTTTTGCTGACTCCCCAACGGAGGCCTTATCCTTTTGGAAGAGAGGATGGGGGTGTTAAGGGGAGAGGACTGAGGGGGAGTGGAAGGAGGGATGAGAGGAGAATCCGTGGTTGGTATGTAAAACGTATTTAAAAATTTAAAAAAAAAAAAAAAAGCCTAGTACATTCAGTTGAGGCAGATCCAAGGCCTTTCCCCCTACATCAAGGCTGAGCAAGGTGTCCCACCATATGTAATGGGTTCCAAAAAGCCAGCTCATGCACCAAGGATAGATCCTGATCCTACTGTCAGGGAACCACTTAAACAGGCCAGACTACACAACCTTCTCACTTATGCAGAGGGCCTAGCTCAGTCCCATGAAGGCTCCATAGCTGTTGGTCTAAATTTCATGAGTTCCCACTAACTTGGTTCAGTTGTCTCTGTAGATTTCATCATGATCTTGATGCCCTTTGCTCATAGAATCCCTCTTCCCTCTTTTCAGCTGGACTTCTGGAGCTTGGCCTGGTGCTTTTCAGAGGAGGGGATGGAGGGTGGGTTGTGGGAGAAAGGCTGGGTGGGGAATGGGAGGAGGAAGGAGAGGGGGATCTGCAGTTGGTATGTAAAAATGAATGAAACTGCCTTAATAAAAAATAAAAATAAAATGAAATAATAATCACATTAAAAAGAATAAATAAAATAAAAATAAATAAAATAGAAAAATATTAACATTCATATTACATTACTTTTATTTTAGACATATTTGAGTGTTCATATATATGTACCTACATGCATATATTTATATGAATGATAGTCACTATGGGAGTTTTTATGCTATTGAGGAAAATGGATGAAAGGGAAAAAAGGAAATGAATTTATCCATGCCTTTTTATGTAATGATGTCACCTGTATATATGTCATCCCAATTTTCCTTTATGCGACTCCTTCCTACAGTCTTTTGAAGATCTCTCTCTGCTCTCTCTGTCCCTCTCTGTCTCTGTCTGTCTGTCTCTTTCTCTTTGCGTGCGCGTGCATGTGTGTGTGTGTGTGTGTGTGTGTGTGTGTGTGTGTGTGTGTGTGTGTATAGGGTGTGTACAACTTTTACTGGCAATAAAACTAAATATTTAATTCCTGGGTAACAATATACACTCATTTATAAGTGACTGGATAGTGTCAAATTTAGAGGATGCCACCATGAAGACTTGGTTTTCCTTAAATTCACCAATTTTAAAATGTTTATAGAATTTATTCTGCTCCCATCAGACTATTCATATGCAGAGAGAAATATATGATAGAAATTCATTCCAACATAGGCTTACCAACACATGAGTCCCAGAAAGTAATGACATCCCTTGCCTCTATTTCACTATCAAAATTCTACAGCCATCTCTTTCATTAGAAACACAGAAGTCTTTCATCCTTTGAACTTAGGCCTGCAAGGAGGATGTTCATTCCAGCCATAGTCTTACAAGCTTCCTTCACCAAGTGAAAAAATGAAAATCTTGGATAAACTCATTTTATTGTATTTCTTCATTACCATCATGTGATTTAACCCTTATAATTAGGAAACGTGATACTACAACTTATAGTAGACCTGTTTCCTTTTCTCTTATTAACCTTTCTTGGTCTTCAATTTTATAGAAGGCACCTGTGCTATCAAAAGAGTTTCTATTACTGAAATTTGCTTTACAAAACATTATGTGTTAGGCCAAGTGTAATACAAGCTATAATTGCTTCTGGAAGTTCTTTAAATGATTTAGATTCAAGCTGTACCTGACCTAAACTGTTTCTGGTGATATATTTTATTGTCTTCTTTAAGCCCAAACACACATATGCACATACATATGCACACTCACACACACACACACACACACACACACACACACACACACACATACACAGCGTAGCTTCTGAGACCTGTAAGAAAATGAAAAACTAAAGCAATCCCATTTCCAAACTTCAATGCAAGCAAATAATCATTCATTTTAAACTTGTGAAACTGAAAGTGCACACACTGAAAGCAAGTCTATCCCTTCCTTGGCATCATAAACACTGAAAATGGATCACATCACCTTTCCTATATCCATTAAAAGGACATCAACATGATTCTGAAAAAAAAAATTACTGCAAGATGCCACTACCAATACAAGTTTTGGGGTTGACACAAGCCCACTTGTTTCCTATGACTGAAAAGGAAATCAGGGCGCTCATTCAACTTAGACTGAGTGGATTCACTCACAGAAAACGTCAACTCTCCCCAACATTCATATGTAAGTAATTCAACTACATCCTAGTGTATAGTCCACTGCATGTTTATGTCAATTAGCAACACAGAGTTCTATGGAGGAGCTAGAAAGGAACACTCATTGGGGGGAGAGGATATGACATTGAGTAAGCAACTTTGCAAGTTTTCGAGATACTATACCTTTGACCATTCTTTCACGAAATCGGCTCTATTTCAGACAAATTGATGGGGAATCAACTCTCTGATAGGACCAGGCTAGCACATACAAACTTTGGTGGTTTTCAGTTGAAATTTTTGATTTTTAAAACTGAGTCTCACTATATAACTTTGGCTACCGGGAATTGGCTATGTAGAACAGGCTAGACCCAAACTCATGAGAATACTCCTTCCTCTGGCAAACACACAAATCCAAAGCCCAAACAAAAAAGTCTGTTTTTGTCTTACCATATCTACATTTTTTTAAGTCTTCAGAACCCATGCAGCTTGAAGAAAATGTTTGTTAGTTTAAAAATGAACTGAAGTTGACTCAGCCCCAGCTGATGCGTGTATAATGAATTCCCTATACCTAAGCCTCCGGACAAGTCTAGGAGAGGAGACAGAGATGATAAGATTCAGAGCACCAGGACTCCTCTGAGATTGTGATTTCTATATATTATATGGCAGATATACCCATAAAAGTTCAACAGTATCACAGCATAAATAAGACCTGGAGAACAGTAACACACTGATATGCCAACATGGATGGGGACAACCTTACACAGCCCCAGCCCTAGATGAAGAGCTACAGGACATTAATGACTGCTGAAAGAGAGAAAATCAGTCCTCCATGGGGTTGAGCCTCCTGATTGGTTGTCTGTAACACCAAGTGATCATTCTTGGAAATGTATTCATATAAGCAACATTAAGTGGATTCAGGGGTTGCATTTGTATTTTTATGTGTGCTGTAATAATATTTAAAGAGAAAGAAGCCATAAATTTGAGGGAGAGCAGAGAGGGGGCCATTGGAGGTGTTGGAGAGCAGACGAAAAGCACGAATGATGTAAATGCACTTCACATGTATGGAACCAAAATAAGTAAATAAACAAATCGGAATTAAATAACCAGTTATGCTAAAGTAGATATGTTTCTCATGAAATGGATTAAAATTTTCTGTTTAAACTTGTAACTTTTATTTAATCAGGTAATGAATTCAATAAAACCAATTAAATATAAATGACATGTTAAAGATCTTCACAGTCAGAGTCACAAACTTGTTTTCACCCTATATAATCTGCACCTTGAATTGAGACAAATTGCTGGTATGCACACCAGATATGTATTCAGGATCCATTTGCACAATGACTGCAGCAGACTCTGTCTTTTACAAAAATACCTACAATTTTGCTTGCCAAACTCACTATTTTCAGGTGCAAATCCTACTGATTTATATCATGTCCTCTTTTCTGAGTTTTTAGAATCATTTTTAATCATGTCCTTTTCATAAAAAGTTCACCATTATCATGGAGCTAAGCATACATTTTTTTTTTTCAAAGCAGGGTTTCTTCATGTAGTTTTGATGCCTGCCCTGGATCTTGCTCTGTAGACCAGGCTGGCCTTGAACTCACAGAGATCTCCCTGCCTCTGCCTCTCAAGTGCTGGGATGAAAAGGGTGTGTCACTGCCACCCAACTGCTGTGGGACGGTCTGTATGTCAATTTGCTCTGATTGTTCAATAAATAAAACACTGATTGGCCAGTGGCCAGGCAGGAAGTAAGTGGGACAAGGAGACAGGAGAGTTCTGGGAAGCAGAAGGCTGAGGCAGAGAAACACTGCCAGCCACAGCCATGACCAGCAGCATATGAAGACGCCGGTGAGCCACCAGCCACATGGCAAGGTATAGATTTATGGAAATGGATTAATTTAAGCTATAAGAACAGTTAGCAAGAAGCCTGCCACGGCCATACAGTTTGTATGCAATATAAGTCTCTGTGTTTATTTGGTTGGGTCTGAGCAGCTGTGGGACTGGCATGTGACAAAGATTTGTCCTGACTGTGGGCAAGGCAGGAAAACTCTAGCTACACCCAACAAGCATACATGTTTTAAGACCAGGCTTGGAGTAAAACAATATAGTTAGATTACTGAATTTTACACTGTTACTTACAATCTTGGAGAAAATTAAAAGGTAAAATAAGTTATTGTTGCTTATTTAACAACAAGCCAATGCTAGTAAAAATCTGAAGTGCCAAATGAATGATTAAAGCACAGATTAAAACACTGTCAGAACAGAATGTTTTCGTCAAAGATGTGCCCAAACAATCATATATCAGAACACGTGGTAAAACAACAACAAAAACAAACCTTCCACATCCTTTGTCTGAGAGGAAATTTCAGCAGTTTGAAAAACCTTGATGTTTGTTGTCTAAATGAATTTTCAACTAAATAGGTTCTTCAGTGATGTATGCAGACTCATGGTCAAGGCAATTTAAGATGGAAGCATTTCAAACAGTCCATCCTTAATTCCATCCACGCTTACCAAGCACTGCTGCTGTGAGATCTAACCTGGATGCGGTCTTCATGCTTACCTGTTCTTGCAGCTCTTTTCTTGGCCTATGCCTTTTGCAGACTGTCTTCTCAGGAAAGGGTGCAGGAGCTGATTTTATGTATCCTGAAATCACTGGCGTTAATTGTTTACAACTTTCTGTCTACTGTGTCAGTCATGTAGTTACTGAAGGAAGAGAGGCTTGTTGGGCTAGAGTTACCTCCTTCAGTGGAAAAAGAAGAAGGTCCCTATAGGTCATACTGACAGTTATCAGTAGAGGTTTTCCCATATTTTTTCTAGATTCTCATTATCAGAGCAATTTCTGATTTAATACTTAATTTAAAGTACAAATTTCAGTATTTTATATGAAAATTTCACAAATTATCCCTAGGCTATGTTTTATAGTGGCTTACTATATCATAAAGAGAACTATTGTAACATTGACTTAGAAACTTTATTTCACTTTCCTCATTTTAATCTTTTATAACTAATATTACCAGGAACACAAAGATAGCAAAACCAGAATGGAACATGAAGTTTTGAATGTGGCCAAAGAGAAACATCTTGATTCCCACTATACATGAAATATGACCTATGAAGTACCAAGATTTACTAGAAAATAATGCTGAAGAATCCATGCTAAATGAGCCAGTGCTGTTTATTTCAGAGTTTCTTTCATCTGCACAGAAAATGTTCTAAGCATACATCATGATAGAGGCCCTGGTGGCACAGGAGTTGTAAACCATTGGCTTTCCACCCTGCTATGTTTCTAGTGCTTCCCTAACCAGTCAATGCTCTCTAAATCCCTGGAGAGGCCACATTCTAGTTCCCTTCCATGACTATCATCACTTCATCTGCCACCACAACTGTACTATTTATTGTGATGCAATGTTACATACCTTAATTATTGTAATTCTTTTCTATACAGTTTTTATACTTGACTGTGAACTCCTGGAGAAACAATCTATGCTCATCACCTGGGAATTCTTCATTTTAGTATAAAACAAGATGAATGGTAAAAATGGGATTCATTTTTTCTCAAATAATTGACTATGAGTAAATGTATTAAAATAACCTAACCAATTGCAGGATTGATTAACTTGTAAGTTTCAGGGACCAAATTACAGTGACACTCAGAAGCCATGTTCAATATCATCACCAAAGCAAATCTTTCATCAGTAGAATGACAGCAGTTGGCTTCGGCCAACTACTTTACACAGGATTGGTCTATGGAAGAATAGGATGTATGCTAAGGTCATGTTTTCATTAGTCTAAAAATTTCCATTTTCCCATTTTATCAGTGAGTACTAATCCAGTTCAGATGAGGTATGAAATATAGAGCTCTGCCCACCTACCCAGGCACTAGCAGAAATATAACACTTTTATTTTGTGGATTTGACATACATATAAGTGTGTTCTAAAACATAAGGCTGAGAAAATAGAAGTTATCTCAAGGAGTTTACATGAGTAAAATTAAATCATTATAGTACTGACTTAAAAAATAGAAATACTGAAATATTTTATATAAATTAACTTCTAAATTTTTATTGTAAACTAATTTCTAAACTTCAGTAATAAAATTAAGGTGGGTTTTCAACTCAGAAAGATGGTCTTTCTCATGCAGTACCCAAAGTAGACATATTGCAATTTGTCCTTTATATATCATTTAGAATATCTTTAATTCTGTATATGACTATTTTATGGTATTATTCAGAAATGTTAAAACATTCATAAACTATTTGACACTGCTAATGATTTTCCACAATTTTTATAAACCTAGGTTTGATTTGAACTGGCAGCAATGCTCCTGCCTCAGCTGTGTAAGTGCACTAAAACTTCTACACCATTTTTTCTCCTGTGTCACTTACTCATGTTATTTACATTCTATGTGCACATTACTATTTCATTACCTATTGAAAACCAAGCAATTCAAAAAAATATACTAGACTTGTGTCTGGCTGATAGAATTTTTAATTTTCTTTTCTTTCATGGATTATATTACAAAGTACGTATTAATGTTGCATTACTGTGTGTCACATAAACTCAGACACTGCATGCCTTTGTTAGAAAATATAGAGGCCTGGATTTGGCCTTTCTTGATAAAAATATTTAAAAAGATACTAAGGAAAACATTCTGAAATTTAAATGTAAGGCACAATCCTTGTAAAATTAAGAACACAATAGACTATATTTACAGAAATAGTCTTCAGTGATTTTAAACTAATATAAATATTCTTCATAGTTATGAAAACACACCACAATGAACAGATTCAAATGGTTTTGGATGAATTATCAATGTGCAGGCTATAAAGATAAACTGTAGAGCATTTCACACTAATTTGATCAACACTGATTTTTATTTAGATAGAAGTGCTATTTATTTTCCTTATTGATTATCATAAAGCCTTCCATTTAAATATTAAAAGCTACTGTTTTGCTGGATGAACATTTGTACACACAGGGTGCAACTATTACCTCTATATGTTAATTACAGAAGTCTGCCCTGTAAACAAGGTTCTATTTATTGAAGTGATGTGAAATGTCACAGAACTCAGATAGAGCAAGCTGCTCTAAGGCATTCATTTAGGATCACACTATAGCACTGGGACTGACAAGAAAGGTGGAAGATAATGACATGAGCTCCAATTCCTACCCTCTGTGACACAGCTGGGGAGGGAAGGCCTTAAGATCACTTCAAAACCAAATGCATAAAGAACATAATTTCTCATTACAGATGAGGAATGTTAATGGCCAATTGCTCTTCAATACTCATGTATACAATTATACGTACATAATATATCTCATGTGTGTTCAAGAGACATGTGATGTTTTAGGGATTCATAACAAAATGTATGCTTCTTTGTGAAAGAACATACATAATTTTTTCATTATAAAATATATAGTATATGTTGTATACTCTATATGTAATATTTATATACTTATGAACATTCTAAAGTTATCTAGTACTGTGTATTCCCATTTATTCATTATGGAAATCTGTAAAATGGAATTTTGATGTTCATACTTGGAAAGTCTGATATGCAGGCAGTGGGAAATATAAATAAGGGAAAAATTTTAGAACCACAAAGAAGCAGTGGGCATACATAATTTTAAGTGGTGCCTTATATTCATCTTTGATTGTTTTTAGCTAATTGTTTTTCTTTTACAAAAGAGTTACTTTGCTAGTTCTCAACTGACATTATTGATCTCACCCCACCCACTGTCCATCTGCTACGTTAGCAGAATTCCTGTTATTTCAAACCCAGGTATTGAATTCTAGGACCATAAATGCCATTTGTTACCTTGATCAAAAAACATTCTTTTTTTAATGATTAAACTTGGAAATAATCATATAATAAACACAGAGAGCCTAATATTGTTTTTAATCAGTATAATCTTGTCATTAATAGCAGAGGCAAAAATAGTGGAAAAAATGAATATTAATCAAACTACCAAATTACAGAAATGACATTTGTCCATTATAGTAATGCATTACCAGGGCTTATAAATGTCTATGGCTTTCATTTAATACTAGAACTAAATGTTTTGAGAATTAAATAGATGAGCCTGTATTTGCATAAAATTATTTTTAATTTGAACATTTCTTTCTAATCTGTAACAATTTTCTCTACTACAAAAAACAACACTTCCTACAATATCTTCTTTTAAAAAGTTTGGATTTATTCATTTAACTTTATGTATATGAGTGTTTTACTTGCATGGTCGTGTGTTCTTGGAGGTCAGAAGAAGGTATCAGATCCCTTGGAACTAAAGTGACAGAGTTGTAAGCCACCATATGGATGCTGGACACTAACCCAGGCTTCTGTCAGAACCCAGAACAAGTGCACTTACCCTATGAACCATCTCTCCAGTCCCCAAGAATCTTCTTATATAATGCTACTTCCTACTTTTGTTTGCTGTATTCATCATTTTTTTCCTTTTTTCCGGAGCTGAGGATCAAACCCAGGGCCTTGTGCTTGCTAGGCAAGCGCTCTACCACTGAGCTAAATCCCCAACTCCTGTTGTATTCATTATTATGAAAACATTTTATCCTGATTCTGTGTTATACAGAAAATTAATGGACATTTAGGTTTGTTTATTGTATTGGTACTCATATTAACTAACTGTGCCACCTCATGCTACTGTCTGTAAATAAAACAGATAGAGCAGTATTTTGGTCAATTTATCTCAGTCTTCTGAGCATGTATAATAGCAGATGCCATCTTAGTTACTGGTCTGTAGTCACAAGTCCAACAACATCAAAGTGTTGTAAAATGTTATCAGGAGTTCCTGGAAATAGCATACAAATTAGATGCATGTCCCTGGCTTCATCCTTCCAAGTTCTGCCAACATCCTTCACTTACTCTCTAAAAACTCACAGCACAGAACACAGAAATATCAAATATGCAAATATTAGCTAAAATGACATTTCTGGTTTTTAATGGGCATTGTTCTATAGTATGAAAATAAGTAGTGGTTTTACATTCTGAAATTAAGCAGATTAGGGCAGAAAATATAGTCATGGCAGCTATTTATTACTATTAGATGCTCATTCACCAACACACTGGACATAAGGGAAGCTATTGCCTTGTGTGTATTTGATGTGGGCAGCAATGGCAGAGTATGGAATAGATATCTAAAAGCTGGAGGGAAGTAGAAAAGGGGAATGGACTCAGAAAAGAACAAGAATTTTAAGAGGAACAAGAGGATCATCTTTATTCAGTAAAATTTCAATATTCATGAGTTTAAAACTATTTCATCAATTTCTGATTTGTTCTGCTAACTTTTCATTTTGTAATTTTGATTATTTTGAATAAATCCCCATCTATTTTCCCCCTATGTGCCCAAATTCTGATACCATGCTGATACTAGATATGTAACTACCTAGTCTTGTTAACCTAAGTTGCAAGTATTAATATAGTCTGCTTTATAAAAACAAGTAACAATAAAAACTATGACTAATGTAAAAAGTAGGTTGCAATACTATCATATTAATAAATACACTTGCACATAGAAACAAGAATATTACAAATATTTGTAAGAAGGCAACTAAATCTATACACAGTAGCTATGGGAAAATATAATGTACACACTAATCATAAGCTCTGTAAATATACACTGAATTAGATATCCTGTGACTTTGCCTTCCAGGATCTACTATAAAAGCCCATTAGCATAAGTCAAACAGGGAGGATCATTTGAATATCTTGATTTAGACTATATCTTATGAAACAAAGTGACAATTTATAACAAAAATTCTTATAAAATGTAATAACATCAACACAGCAAAAGAGTAGAAGAAAATAAAATCATGTAAGTCATTTTATTTGCTGAATCCTTACCTTATGCCATACAGTACATACTTAATAATTATCCTTTGTTGATATCACAGATACATATTACATTCAAATCCAATTTGTGCTATATTTCACACATCATGTTAAAAAAACTGGAGGACAGAATTCCCCTGCAAAATGAGCAGCAGAGCTATTTCTTATTTGTAAAAAGGAAAAGGCATCAATATTAATATCCATGATACAGATTTACTTCAAATTGTCAAATGATAGTGTTTACTTCTATATTTATTGAAAAACAAAATTCTTCCAAGTCTTTGTGTTTCTGACATATAAAAATTGAGGACTACTGTGGTGGTATTGTGTTCCCCAAAATATTGTGTACTCTAATAAATTTATCTGGGGACAGAGAACAGACAGCCACTAGATACAAAGGCTAGAAAATGGTGGCACTCACACCTTTAATCCTGGCATTCCAGAGATAGAAATCCCTCTGGATCTCTGTGAGTTCAAGGCCACATTGGGAACAGCCAGGCATGGTGACTCAAGCCTTTAATCCCAGGAAGCAACCCTAGGGAGTGATGGTAGAAAGCAGAAAGGTATATAAGGCGTGAGGACCAGAAACTAGAAGCATTTGGCTGGTTCAGCTTTTAGCTGGTTAAGCTTCAGGCTTTCGAACAGCAGTTCAGCTGAGAGCCATTGGGATGAGGACACAGAAGCTTCCAGTCTGAGGAAACAGGACCAGCTGAGGAATTGGCAAGGTGAGATAGCTGTGGCTTGTTCTGTCTCTCTGATCTTCCAGCATTGACCCCAATAACTGGCCTCGGGTTTGATTTTATCAATAAGAACTTTTAAGATTCCTGCTACAGACTACTTAACCAGTTATCATATAAAATGCTATTTTTATTAAGTTGGTAGTTTTTTTAAAATTACATCTCTAATGACACACACACACACACACACACACACACACACACACACATATATTACAAAGTAACAAAATGTTCACAGTTGCCACACTTATAAATTTAAGTATATTAATAAAGTCAAAGGAGCTATGTCATATCTAAGAGAAGTTGAATATCATAGTTTATTTCCATTTAATTTATGCAGTCTAAAGCAACATATGGAGTTGTTAACAATTAGAAGCCTTCTAATAAGCCTTCTAGAAGCATTAAACTAATTAAGAGCAAGCTTATCATTTGCTGTGTGGGCTGGGAACTATGCAATGGAATATATAAAAAGACTGAATTACAACCTGGATAGAGTGCTGTGGTATGTAAGCCTAGTTGGCCAGTAGAACCAAGACTAAATTCAATTCCTTATCATTACCTTATGCAAATGAGGTTGAATATAGGAGCGTAGGTGAAAGAAAACCATATTATAAGAATGTATAGTTCTTGCAATGAACTATATGTTCACATTGAGAATGAATTCCTCTGTTGCAAGAAAATTTTCTTACATATCAATTTTAAATCCAACAAAAAATCAAACATCCTTTTTAAGAGGTAATTCATAATTTCAAATTTAGGTAACAGATGGGAATGGCTCAGTGTAGCCTAGAAAAATATGGTTTCATATTCATTCACAGATGTGTGTGATTTAGTCAATGGGGCTGATTTTTAAAAACGGGGAACTTCGAGGAGCAGTGACTACATCAGAGCTCTGTTTCCTCGGCTGCAGCTTGTGCTAGCCTTTGTGGATATCCCGATCACTTCCCACCATAATTTAAGGTTCTTCACAACTTCTATTAAATGTCTGCTATGGTATTTTTATGTTCCAGTAAGAAATTAAATTATGGGGCTCTGGCTAGGCTGGGGAAATCAATGTCCTCTTCCCTATGTACTGACACTTCATTCCAAGGTAGATGGATCACCACACAGAGATCTCAGCTTCCTTTAGGGAACTATTCTGTACCTGGATGAGGCTAGCAAAGAGAACTGGGCTCTTATGCAGAAGATTGATCACAGACCTGCCCTCCTCTAAAACACTATGTACAATATGACCAGCCATGTGAGCCCTGCATCCCTATGCAGACCTCTGTTGAGAAAAGAAAAGCCAGACTTCTCTTCTGCTACCACCACAGGGGGGAAAGAAAACTGTTAACAGTAACAGGGAAATCAAGAGAACAGAAGGCTGGATATAGGAGAGGTTGCCAAGCAGCAACTCTAGGTCTTAGGGAACAAACTAAGTGATGGAAGTAGACGGGTGTGTAAATGAGGCACCTGAAACATGGGGTCTTCTTCATTTCCAAAAAGATTTCATTTGCTAATCCAAAAATACAACCATTATGAATCATAAGATGACCACTTAAATACAGTAAAACCAAGTGCTAAATGTGTGACTGTTGTGACTGCACAGTTAACCTGACCATAAACTCTTGTCCCCACTTCAGAGATGAAAGTGTTTACAGTCATATTGTTCTACACACTATATACCAGTCACAAAATTACCAGAACACTTTGAACATTATGTTCCTTTATTTTCTCAAATAATTGGGGTGAAAAGGAGAAAGTCAAATAATAAAGAAATGAGAGCAGGCCTGTTGGCTGTTTCCTATGGAAGGCAATTATCCGAGCTCAATTCCTAGAACCTATGTGAAAGTGAATACCTGGCTGGGTTGTGCCTCTACACACTTGCACTCCTAGAACTGTGGAGGAGAGGGCAAGTGGATCCCAGTAACTTGCCTCCAGGCCTTTTTGGTGAGTTCTAGAACAGTGAGGAACTTTGTCTCAAAAATTCATCTAGACAGGGTTCTGAGGAACTTGTACTTGAGTCTGACCTCTGGGTTCAACATGTACATATTCACATATGCATGCAAACCTATCCACGTACATGTTTGTAAGCATACACTTATGAACATACACATGTATATACAGCAAATATGTAAAATGAATACATGATTCGGTGTAGAAGTCTATTAAAATATAAATGTACTTCAGGACTTATCCAACAATTCAAAATCTATCCCATTAGCAAATAGAATGTAACAACATTTACATATGTTTGCATATGTTATTGAAATCAACTTTGACACTTGATGAATTTACAGTAAATTTTATAAATGGAAGCTAATATTCTTATATGTCAAAAATATTTTCCATCTCACATATATTTTTCTGTAGTAAAAGTTAATTTATCTACACTTATTTGCTATTACCATCATCGTGGGTCTAGTGTGATTTTGAAAGGATTTAAAATTCCATGTCAAAGTCTAGTCCATAATGAATGATATTGGAAGCAGGGAGTGGTAGCTCCTGCAAAGGGGGCCATTAACAAAATGAAAGGCCAGAGAGGACATTGTATTAAAATCACACCACAGGGGATTCAACAAACACCAGATAGGCTTCTGAGGAACAGAACACAATGGGTGTCACTTACATCTATTATTCGTTTTAATTCTAGAAGATGTTCTTTCTTTCTCAAGTAAACTTACAGGTGCTACACAACCTCTCGTGGCTAAGCTATTTTCTGACTCAAAACTCACTTTTTTTTTATAAACTGCCCAATATATTTCTCGACTTGCAGACTAGGAGAGGTAACCCCCGCTTGTGTGATCTTGAATTTCCTGGGCATCCCTTACCTGCCTTAGTGCCAAACTGTTCACAACCTAGCATCTTATTCCTCAGAAAGAGACCTTCAGAGAAGATGATGGATCTTTGCTTTTCTTTAGCTGTCTTTGTTTTCATTGCTTCTATGGTTCCCCGCATGCCTAATAAAAGCTCAACACTCCTTGAACATCAAATTAATGAAGAAGAGGGTGGGTTTAATTTTTGCCTGAGGTCAGAATCAGTGTTTGCTTTGTGCATAATGAGAGTAACCAACCCTCCTTCCTGGTTGAAGACATACTTTTCAGATGTATTTTCAGAACTTTATGATCCATAATGAAGACAATCCAATCATTCTGGATTTTTCTAGAAATTATTTACTTTAACAAGCTAGAGACTAAAGTAAAAGTCCCAAATCTAACATAAATTGTCACTTGCTCTATTTTTAAGGTTATTACAGTAGACTTAATTCATGTTTCTTAAAACTTAACTACTTAAAACTTATGAAACAATCCAGAAAAGCATTCCCAGCTTTCGACAACTCACTTTCCTCTGAAGTCTTCGCCTGTGACTTATTTGTAGAAGGAAATTTGTGGAAATTACTGTCCATTTGAATCAAATAAAATTTAATGCTGGAATAGCACTTCAAAATTTTGTATTTAGTCAATTAGAGAAGGCACATTAAAAGCAGAGATGGTGCATAAGTTAAACAGCATCATTGAACATGCATTGACTGCTTTGTGGGTAACAGGAAATTAGTCTAGCCATTATCATAGAACTTGTGTCTATGAAGCATCTCGGAGGCAGAAGGAACATTAGAGCAACCTAAGGAGTGCAGTGGTTATTTGCATTGACTTCTTATTCTCTAACAAGCTATATTTCATTTTGTAAACAAAAGGGACATGAGATCTGATTAGATATATCCCCCACCGATTGAGGCATTTGAATACCTGGGCTCTTTGGAAAGCTTTAGGATGTGCAGCATTGTTAGAATAAGGATGTCTCTGGGGGCAGACTTTGGGAGTTCATAGCCTTGCCCTACATTCAATTTACCTTCTCTGTGTCATATATGCTCTGAAAAATTGATCTCTCAGATCCCTGCCTCTGCTGTCATGCCATCCATTTGGTATTATGCTCCCCTACCCCATGTTGGACTTATCCCTGTAGATCTATAGACAGAAATAAACGCTTCATCCTGTAAGCTGCTTAGGTCATGATATTTTATCACAGTATTAGGAATGTAACTAATACATACAATGTGTAGGTTTTTTTTTAAATAATAAGCAGGGTAAACTATAAAGGGAATGTATATCCAATATGTAGATTATAAATGTTTCATAGGGCATTCTATTGTATATAAATACACAAAAATGTGTATCATATTTTACTTGTATTATTCTCTATAAACAAAATTTTATTCTCAAATATAGATATTTAAATAATAAAATAATAAATTAATGTTGTGTTTGTCGATATTTTCAAATGGTAATTGTATTTGGTTTTCATTTTGTATGTATGTGTATATATATATATATATATATATATATATATATATATATATATATATGCACCTGTGTACCTGGCACTTGTGGAGAAGAGGTTGTTAGGTCCTCTGGAACTGGAATTACAGATGGTTGTGTGACACAGTGAACATGATGGGCATTTAAACACTAAGCCATGTCTCTAGCCCTGAGACTGTAATTGGTATACTATGGGAAAGTGACCCTGTTAACAGAGGCAAAGTTTCCTATGGAACTTCTTATAGATTAACATTTAAGGAGGATGATCAATACCCACCAGCTTTGAGTGATGACTCTATTATCAGAAAAAGAAACAAGATAATTTTGAATGTACTCCTAAAAATTTTATTCTGCTTAATTAATTTATCTGGATGTCTTCATTTTGAATTTACCCATGAATGAGCCAAGATTTTATGTTTATGTTGCATTTAAATATTAATTTGTTTTTTTATGTTAATACACCAAGTGAATAATCTTATGGTAAGATTGCTCATGGGTTCAACTACAATGGCAGAGTTGGATGCAGAGGAATGATTAAGACTAAGAGCATGAATGCTTGACTGGCCATATGGAAACCTATGTGTGCTTTAATTTGCCCTTTACAATCCTGTATTAATTAACCCATAACTCCACAGACTGTGACTTTATTTGGAATGTAGTTGTTGCAGTGTGGGAGGCTTACCCATTTCTCTATGGGAGGCCTGCTTCCACTTTTTCCCCAGGGTACTCTTGAGGAGGGAAGAGTGAGAAATATTTAGATAGAAGGATAAATGGGAGAGAAAAAGATAGAAACACAGGATAGCCTTGGAAAGGCCTGGATTGTTATCCACTGCCCCCTTCTGTCTCTTCTAAAGGGCCTTTTACAGGAATGCCAAGGGGCAGAGCAAAAGACCTGCCCCTAGCACAGCCAAGTGCAGACCCTTCCAATCACCTGGTAACCACACACATGTGGTCAAGCAATACTTTCATGCAGTGCTGCTGGGTAAAGCAAGCTCTGATTTCACTAGGATACCTCCGTGGACCTCCAGATTGCAGAAGAGTAAGAAAGATGAAGACTTACTGGAATAGATTATGACTCTAATTGAACATGACAGGTGTTCTTATAGAGTAAATTTGGGCATAGGAACATACATATAGAGAGCATGTGAATACTATGATAGAGATCAGGGTGATGAATCACTCAAAAGGTGTCATCTGACCCCACAGAATGTACAAACAGAACAGAACAAATTTCTACCTCACCCTTAAGAAGGAACCATTTGTCAACCATTTGGTATTGGAGTCTTAATTTATCTGAAACAAATTTATCTTTGTCATTCAGGTTTAGGTTATTCCTTTTGGCAGGCCTTCCAAATTAATGCAAAGAGTAACTTTGAAAATGTCCTAAATATTGTCCTTCTTGGCCAGGATACTCAAGTGTATGAGTTCTGTCACAAGCTTTCATTCAAATTTTCTGTTTATTTTTAATTTTAGTTTTCAGTTAAGAAAGAGGATACAAAAGCATTTTCAATATAAGAACCAAAACACACAGTAGCATCCATTCAGCACTGTCTAACTTGTGTATTTGACAACTGCAGCTGTTATACAGATTCATGCTAATTATCCCATGCATCAGGGAAGGTTGGAGGGTCACATCAAGAATTATATGGTTGGGATTCCTCTGAGTCTCTGTCTAGAGTCTGGAGAGTGTGGTTGGTATCAATTTTCAATGTTTCCCGGGGGCTGTGATCCAGAAAGATCAGGATTACTTGGTAGGTGCAGTCTAGTCTGTCCAGGGGCTCTTATCAGGACCAGCAATGCATCATAAGGGACTGTCAACTCTTTCCCAGCTTTTGGAGACTGTTGTGACTTAGAAATAGTTTATGTGCCATGAAGAAGGAAAAAAATGAAGATTAATGTAAGAAATGAAGAGGAAGAAGGATACAAACCCAACTAATAGCAAGTGAGATTGATAACCCATGACAGGGAATACATGTCAGAAAAAGGAATAAAGAGCATTCAGAGGTATAATTAAAAAGAGTTTTGTATAATTCTGTTGGTTTGTTTTTGCACAAAATCAAAAGTCCAGTGAGTTTTGTTTTGGTTGGTTTGGTTTATTTGTTTTAGTTTGTGTTACATAGAAGAAGATATATGTTATCACTCTGATTCTGTTTTAGAGATTATTTTATATTGTCTGCTGATTTCACTAGTGAGTTTGGATAAAAGAAGGATGTTTGGAACTGAGGGAGGAATGTTATACTCACAATCATGTAAGAGCCTGTTTGTTCAGTTCCAAATCTTCAAGACTTAAGAAAATTGTTAATGATTCAAACAGTAAGCACTTGATAAATAGTGGTATTTTCCTTCATTCTAAAGAGAATTTGGAGTTAATTTTAGAAAAGATTTTAATCTTTTTTTTTGTTTTGTTTTTGTTTTTTTTTTTTTGTTTTTTTTGGTTTTTTGAGACAGGGTTTCTCTGTGTAGCTTTGCGCCTTTCCTGGAACTCACTTGGTAGCCCAGGCTGGCCTCGAACTCACAGAGATCCGCCTGGCTCTGCCTCCCGAGTGCTGGGATTAAAGGCGTGCGCCACCAACGCCCGGCAAGATTTTAATCTTGACTGAGAGATAGAAAGGTAGAATGTGTGTGTGTGTGTGTGTGTGTGTGTGTGTGTGTGTGTGTGTGTGTGTGTTGTTTTGTTTTTGTTTCTTTTTTCTGGCAACCAAAGCCAGAATGTATGATGGTTTCCCATAGTAAAGCATTCCCACAGAGCTTCTTAGATAGATGGCCTGTGGTTGCCAATTCAGAGTAACTGCATTTGTAATAATGACCAGAAGAAATATTTTAAAAGAGATAAAAGGAACGGCTACTAATCAGAAATAACATTCTTTCCTAAAGCGTTATTTTACAGAACAGAACATGATAGTAGGGCTCTGTGAGATGAACTCTCTTTTGAGCTCTTTCCTGAAGATTCTGCTTTAGAAACAGACATCTGAATTCACCCAGAGCAAGTCTGACACTCAAGTGAAGGAACCGTCCAGTCAAGTATCACTTCCAAATCATTCTGCTTCTCTGTAAGGACCCATAGGGTTGGAAAATGCACTTACTCCCAACAGATGGCATTTTGCATGGATAATAAATGTTTCTATCTTCAGAATCTTCTAACTACCTTAAGTATTGTCAAAGGAAAAAATCGCTGAAGGAGCATTGCAAAATCTTCTGTTCCCCACCCTTTAAGTTCCCTTTTCCTAATCTGTCTCTTATTTCAATTATCACTGCTCTCAAAGATCACAGATAGCTGGCCAAGGACAGTGGTTGGTATTGGAGAAGCCATTTAATTTTCCTGCTAAGAATGAAGTTCAACTCACAAAATAGGGCCAAGCTTTTCTGTTTGTTCTTCTAGTTTCAGTTGTCAACTCTGTCTTACATTACATGACTTAAAAGACCATAAATGAAAAGTCAAAGACCACAAATGAAAAACATCTTAATCACCTCATTCTGTCCCACAAATATTTTACCCACTAAATTATAATATATTTTAATATCATTTGCATTTGACCAACTAAAAACAAACCAATCATCAGAAATGTGTTAAGGTCTTTAGAAACTACTCTACTGTATTTGAAGCAGGCTGTATTCAGTCAAATTCATTGACAATGTTATGTGTTAAGTTACTAGAAATTTTTCAAAATACTTGACTACATGGCAAATGAACAGTGTGGCTAGTATTTTGATTTTTTCATTTGCATATCAATTAGAATTCTGTTGATTTCTTAGAAGTGAGTGATAGAGGTCTAGGAAGGAGAATGATGGGTTTAGGTATGTACATGGGTCACCTAAATTCCCTCAGTGTGCATGCCAACATTTCAAAATCTTTTCTTCAGTTGGCTCAGCCATCTCTCATTATTTTGTGTCCTCTGAGGCAGTATTATGGAAGCCTGAATAGCTCTAAAGAGGTGGATGTTTGGAATCCTCATCCAACATTTCTTTTTTCATTTGTGTATAAAGCAATTCTCTGCCAAAATTTCAAACCCAACAGCTTGAGATCTCTGTCTCTTTTCCTTTTTAGTTTCACTTTTTTCTTTTTAAATCAAATTAAATAAAATATGAACTTCTTTTTGTTCAAGACAGCCAAGTATGTGCAATAATTTAGTAAGAAATGGGCAGATATTTTTATCATTTTTTTACTTACCATTTATAATTATGTAACCCAGCTAATCAACAGCAAGACATCCTCATCCTCTAACAAATAAGAAGGACATTGAGATAATGGGAAATAAGTTTTCAAATGATGTCATATATAATATTAAAATTTCTACATCAAAATAGTAACTTTTGTAATTTTTAAAATTTTTTTAAAATTAAAAATAGCATCAATTTAGAAAAATATACCAATATATCTCAATGAAATACTACACCTTCATCTGGATTGTGTCTCTGTCTACATCATTCTCAGCAAACTTGAGGGCATAAATGACATGAGGACAGAATCCAGTGTGACTTTCATTACCTTAGTAAATAGTCTTCTACATAAAGGTGGGCTCATGGCAAGCATTTGCTCTGTAAGGTTAAGGATTAATTACTAAAATTCTACCTGGAAATTTTACACTAGCAGTAGAGGCCCATTCAGGGAAACAATTCCCTGGTCAGAACAGGTCACGAGGGCAGGACAGGTCACTAGCGCAGGTCAGAATCCTGACTAAGGGTTGTGTCCTATCTATCCTAAGCCATGCTAAGGAGATTGGAGGAATACTTATGCAACCCTTCGAAAAGATAACAAAGTTCCTCCCCCAAATCCTTGCTCTCTGTGCCGTGCTTAAACAGTTTGGTTGTGTCACCTTGCCTGATTAAGAAAAGTTTGGCTTTCCTTTTTTCTTCTCTTCTATCTCTAAAATTCTTTACTCTATTCCTTGGTGACTTTTAACTCTTTCTTGGAGCCTTCCTCCCACTCTATGTCTACTTACAAACAGTATGTCCATTGTTTTTCCTGCCCCATATCTCTCCTCAGAGCAGCTGCTGATACTTAAGAGTTCTGCTCTAGACTCTACAACTGCCCTTGAGTTTCTTTTTAGTCCTTTTTACAATTCTTTTCTTAAGACTAAGTCCCCTGAGAAGAGACCTTGACTTCCCCAAGTGACATGGTGTCTCCTCAGGGATACCCTAAAAGTTTCTGATAATACTATTTTATTTATACTTCTTTGTCTAATGAGCCCCATTCTTTTGATATTCTTTCTCTAAACCCTGGATAGAAGCTGTCATCCTTCCTTGTTCTGCTTATGTCTTTTTCTCTTTGGGAACACTTGGTCTTGTCATTATACTTCAGAATGGGACTCCCCCCCCCCTGCTTTTTTTTCCTGTTTTTATTTTTGGGTTTCTCTCTCTCTCTCTCTCTCTCTCTCTCTCTCTCTCTCTCTCTCTCTCTCTCTCTCTCTCTCTCTCTCTTTCTAGACCAAGCTGGCCTCGAACTCACAGAGATCCACCTGCTCTGCCTCCTGAGTGCTGGGATTAAAGGCATGCACCACCACCACCCGGCTGGAATTCACTTCTTAAGGCCAAGTGCCTTAGTTTAAATAGCATTGTCCTCCTATAGCAATCCATTGGTGAACATGAGTTTCTTCTCTTTTGCATTCACACACTGTAAATTCTTCCTTTGTAAAACATCACATGTTCTTTCATACTGGAAACTGATGCTTGTGTGTCTCAATGTGCAAGTTTTTAACAAATGGATATGGTATGTCCACTTCATAGTATAATGTTATGTTAAGCGTAGACCACATTTAAGTATACTTAAGAATTATGTCTTGTAGGTTGTATTGCTACATTCCAGCTTCCATGTTTCTGAGTCTGTAGGTCTAGGGCTGCTGCCAACATTATATTTTTCATATGTACACACTTGATGGCAGTGGTACTGGTTCATGTTCTTACTGCTAACAGCATTTTTATAAGATAAGAAATATTTGATATATCACAGGTAGAAATACCAAAATATTGAATTTTGTCAATATTCACTGAACCCAGTAGAGAAAAAGCACAGCTAAAGATTACTTTACTGGAAGGTCCCACGCAGCATATTTATTATGATTTTCCTTTACCTATTAATTACATCAAATGTTTGGGTCTAAAAACTAGTCTTCTACAACAACAATAAATAACCAAGAAATATGATAGGACAATGATATTTTCTATATTTATAATAATTGTATTTCCAATTTAGCTCCAAGACATGGAAGACACTCAGTAAAATGTTCACAGGAGCAGAGTGAATAAAATCAAGTTCATTAACATTGAAATATATGACAGAAATAATAATAACAATAAACAAAGCCTGTATGAAATTAGGCACCATTGTTTTACGAATTTGATAGGAAGAGATGCAAAGTTAAAACTTTTTGCTGGGTTGGATATTTCAACTTTTTTCTGCCAAGATAAATTTCTGCATTTTTACACATGTTAAGTAACAGCTAGAGACTGCGGTGGTACACGCCTTTAATCCCAGCACTCGGGAGACAGAGCCAGGCAGATCTCTGTGAGTTCAAGGCCAGTCCAATCTACAGAGATCCAGGACAAGCACCAAAACTACACAGAGAAACCCTGTCTTGAAAAACCAAAAACCAAAAAAACCAAAAACAAATAAACAAAAATAAACAAAAAAACTAGAGACATATTTATGGTAAACACAAAACACAACGCTTCCATTGGAAAAAATATTAATTTCTGCTGAGGGTGGAAGCCTATGTCAATTATCTCAGCACTTGGGAGAATGAAAGAGGCAACTGGTAGGTTGGAGGCCAGGCTGAACCACACAGACCATAGTTCAGAACAACAGTAAAGCATATTGATCTTCACGCCACACAGTTTTGAAACAATTATCTTATAAAAACAATTTAAATGATCTAGTTAAGGACATATGAAAAGATCTCCAGGGTACAGATTTGAGAAATATGTAATGATATGTCTTAGGTTGGGTCTCTATTGCTGTGAAGATACAGCATGAACATTGAAATTCTTATAAAGAAAAACATTTATTTATGGTTGGCTTATAGTTTCAAAGGTTTAGTTCATTATTTTCATGGAGGCATACAGATAGACTTGGTGCTGGAGAAGGAGGGAGCTGAGAGTTCTACATCTTGATCCACTGGGAGCAGAAGCAACTGTGTCCCACACTGGGCATATCATAAGTATATATAAGACATCAGAGCCCATCTCCACAATGACACACTTCCTCCATCAAGGACAGACCTACTCCAATAAAATGACACCTCCTAGTAGTGCACTCTCTATGGGCCAAACATTCAAACACATGAATCTATGGGGGGTATACTTATTCAAACCACCACAATGTACATTTCCATAAACTAGTATGTTATACATGATGTAGCATTTTATTTAGTTCATTTATTTAGTTGATGTAAGGGCTAAAAGATTAGCCCTTAGATGATGGGAGAAATTTATGCCTCTTTATATACCTGAATTTCAAACATATAACCACTGTTAACTAGTAGTTCTTCAGAATATTTTGACTATTGATTTAAAATGAATTTATTGTTTAAAGCAAAAAAAAAAAAGGTCAAAATTCTTTTTTTTTTTTTTTACTGCTTGTGTCAAGATGCATTTCCAAGGAGATTTTATTGGGTAAGAATTTCTTAGTTCAAACATTTCAGCAATCACAACAGAATTTTAAATATATCTTTTCATTTCAAATGTCTGAAAGTCTTATTGTAATGATCTTTAATATATTACTATACACATACATAATTAAAAACATGTACTTACCATTAATTTGCATTCAATTTTTAAAATTTTAACTTTTAAGAATTGCAGTGATTTGAATATCCTGTGACAGTTTTGGTTTGCCTAATTTGCTTTAACAAAACACACGCATTATTTTATTTTGAAAGGTCAAGAAGTACAAAGACCAATTTAATCAATAGCAGATTAGTAGTCAAACATTCCAACTTAATATATTGACTTTTTTTTAAAATCTGAAGCCTCTCAATTTCTATAACCGTAGTTTATTATACAACATAAAGGCAATGTCAGATTTAGTGTAATCACAAAGATGAAGCAAAATTCACTGGATGTACTTACAATCATCACTGTGGTTCATTTACTAATAAGAAACCTAGTGCTATCCACTGGAATGCCTCAGCACATTAAGGAGTGCAGTTTGCTGTTCATGTATAAATGGGAAGAACATGGGAGGTTATGATACACCATTTGACTATTAACCATCATATTTTGTGAGGAAATCTAAAATTAAAAGGCGCTTGGGGATATCACTTCTGACTATTTCTGGTCTGCTATTCGAAAACAAATGATGGGAAAAGGAACCTGCCAAACAACAACTGGTGATGCTTCCCATTTGAGATCCAGAGTTTTATAACTTGTGAGAAAATCAATTGTCATTAAACTCTCCTATCAACTAGCTATTTTACTTTACAGATTACATGGGATTAAAATTATCCTAAGAGTATACACAAGCTTAAGTACTTAATGAGTTATTGATTGCAAATTTTTAATGTGAAAAAGACCCATTAGGAAGTCACTTAAAACATAAGTGGAAATATCCTAGTATTAGTGGACAGAGTTGTGTATCTTTTTCAGTGTGTGAGGCACAGTCCTTTAATGTCTGAAACAGCCAGGTACACTCTCAGTTCTCAGAGTCTGTGTTTGTTCTCAATTATACATAAGTCTAGTAGCTAGCCTAACAAGAATGAGAGCTGTAACTCCACGTCAGGTTCCACTGGAAACTCTGAGTAGTCGCCTGACACCTTCCTTAAAGAACAGACTTTCCAGGATGTCAGAGTTCCCCAACACCCACAGTCTAATTCATGTTCTGATCACTGCATATCTGGCAAATAGATATGCCTGTACTCTGCAAAGAATTTCTTTCTTCAAGAAAGAAAGTCATTGCCAAGCCTATGGATGAGATTGAATTGGCTTAAGTTTGATGTACATTTAATGAACAAATGAATCTTACTTTATTGCAGTTCTTGGTCTGTTCTTTGGCCTTTTTCACTCATATAGAGCAGGGAAAGAATATGGCTTACCAAGAATGCTTTAAAAAAATTCCTGTCTTCATGGTTTGGTTTCAAAAAGACATTAGGAAACTTGGAAAATAATCATTTGCTTCCATTCATCAATTCCATGTTATCCCAAGGGTTCGTGCAACATATGGACATAATTTGTATATTCAACTACTAGATTCCTTAATTTCATTTTCCTGCATGCATAGCCAATTGTACTTACAATCTATTAGATTACTCTCACAATTTCACTCTGAAAAATATATACATGTAAATAGTTACAGTTTCTATGTACTAGACATCTCTACAAAATCTAGCTCTTGGCTGCTTTAGCACTAAATATATACTGGAAACCAGTTACTGCATTATGATCTCAAGTGTAGCATTAATCTAGTTGAATATATTTAATAATTTTAGTAACACATCTCTGTGACTCATTTAGAAAGATCCCATAGTATATGTTACAAGATTCTTATAATGTGATAATGGTGGCAAACATCTCAATATTTAAATGTTAATGTTTTTGCCAAACTGATCTTCTTATAAGTGCCCTTAGATAATTCCATGTAAAAAAGTTAAGGACTGCAGGGAACAGCAATCTCAAGATGCATTGAGAGTGATGCATGCCTTGCATAGCACTGTCCTGATATACAAGTCTATGCTTCTATCAAAATGGTACAACACATCATAGCCCAAACTGTGGTCCCTGGATGATTGGATGTCTTAGGGCCAACTCATAAAGAAGAGCAAGTGCACTGCTCTGATGTTGTGGGAAGTTAATAGAGGGAAAACAATACATGTGTAGGGCCAGGGTGTGTGCGTGGGAACTCTTTACCATTCTTGCAGACTGCTCTGAAAGTAGTCTTGAAAAATCTTTAAATTCAGAAGACAAATTTCAGAGCACTGTTTTTCAGAGCAGTTATTATTTATTTGTCTTTAATTTTTACCATTTAAAATTTCATATAGTATATCTTGATCACATTCTTTCCCTGTCTTCATGGCCTACAGATCTTTCTCAAAAAGAGAAACAAACAAACATCATACAAATAAACTACAACACCCCCCTCTCCTTGGGTTGAAACTACAACAAAAAAGCATGTAGAAAAATTGGAAGTTCATTTGTGTGGGTCACATACATCCTGAGCATGAGACCTACATTGAAGTGTGATTAATATAACTAATGTTCCTGTATTGGATAAAAAATCATTGTCTCTCTCCCAGCAGGTATCACTTGCAAGCAGCTTTTAGGATAGAGGTGGGATTTTTATCCCCTTCTCCATTCTTGGATTTTTGTCAGGCTTAAATTTATGCAGGTTTCTCCATGCTATCGAAATTTCTGTGAGTTCACATACATTAGTTCTGTTGTGTCTGGAAGATGTCATTTCCTTTGAGTCATCCACTAGGTCTGGCATTTGCAATGTTTCATCTCCTCTTCAGAAAATATTCCAGTGTCATTTAGGGAAGGTGGTTGTGTTGTTTTGAATCAGAATGGCCCCCATAGGCTCATATATTTGAATGCTTGATTCCCAGTTCATGGGACTCTTTGAAAAGATCAGGAAGTTCTGACAGACTTGGAGGATTCAAAATCCCATGCCATTCCTAGAGTCTTGTACCACACACCCACGCCCTCTCTCCACCTTCATCCCTGTGTCTGTCAATGTAAGATCTCGACTTCCACTCCAGTGACAAGCCTTTCTGCCTCTAACCTTCTGGAACCTTGAATCCCCAAATCAAATTAGTTCTTTTATAGGTTCCTTTGGTCATGGTGTCTCTTCACAACAATAGAAAAGTAACAAAGACAGGTGGTCTTTTAGTGATGAATGCTCTAAGGTAGTGTGCTGGATTGCTATCTTAGTTTTGATATAATGTGTTTGTTTTGCATAGTCGAAGTTCATAATATGCCCTAGATGATCTTATCTAAAAATGTAACTAAAATATCTTAAGGGATAAGCATAAGAGAGAGAAGATATGGAATAGATTATTTAGCAACAATGCTATTTTGTTAGAAATTTAAACAACCCTCATCTTCAGATGCCTTACTTCTGCACATGACAAGATCAGAAGCGCCTCTTTAACTACATAAAGTGCTAAAGCACACATTACTGGCTACTTTCATTTTTATTGAAAATATTTTTTTCATCTAATATATTCTGATCATGGTTTCTCCTCTCTCATCTTTTTCACAGATCCTCCCAACCTCCACAGCCTTCAATCTCTATGCCTTTTTTCCTTTCTCCCTCTTTCTCCTTAGAAAATAAAGAGGCATAAAACAAAAATAATATAGTAAAACAACAGCCAAAACAAACAAACAAAGAAATACCTTTCTTTATGCCTCCTCCTCTAGGGCCACAATCTGCTACTGCATATTATCTTTGTATGCCCCTAATGATGAACAAATGGAACAGAGAAGAATCCCCAGAGAGCTGAGGGAATCATGGGAAAAAAATGGAACAGAGATGCATTCATATTCTCTCTCATGCTTCCCCCAAATAATATGTTTATGACATTGGCATTACGTTTACTATGCTCTCTGCTTATCACATAAAAACACTAGACAATTGATCAATTTTGTATTCTTTCACTACACATAGAACTGTTTAAACATTATCTACTCCGTATGTATCCCCATCATGATCTTGATGCCCCTTGCTCATAGAATCCCCTTCTCTCTCTTCAACTGGACTCCCAGAGCTTGGCCTGGTGCTTGGCTGTGGATCTCTGTATCAGCTTTCATCAGTTACTAGATGAAGGCTCTATGATGACAGGGTATTCACCAATCTGGTTACTTGAGTGGGCTGGTTCAGGCACCCTCTCCACTATTGCTAGTAGACTAAAGTTGAATCATCCTGGAAACTTCCCTAGCACTCTGTTTCTCCCTATTCTCATGATGTCTCCCCTTTATCATAGTATCTCTTTCCTTGCTCTCTCACTCTATCCCTGTTCCAGCTCAATTACTCCATTCCAATCTGTGGGCCAATAGCTGTGGAGCCTTCATGGGACTGGAGTAGGCCCTCTGCATACATGAGACAGTTGTTTAGCTTGACCTGTTTAATCTCCCTGTTGGGGGCATCAGGATTTGTCCCTGGTGCATGAGTGGACTTTTTGAAGCCCAGTGCCTATGATGGGACCCCTTACATAGCCTTGGTGTAAGGGAGGCCATTACCTGGAGGAGGTGACAATGGGGTGTGGGTTGGGAGGGGAAAACTGAGGGGTGGGAGGAGGGAGGAAATGGGTATCTGTGCTTGGTATGTAAAATGAATAGAAAATTTCTTAATAATAAAAAAAGAAAAAATCTACTATTTTCTCTAATGTTAACAAGTATATTACCTTGCATTTATCCACATTCTTTTAAATTCATGGAGATAACATACACATTTAAAGCCATATATAAAAATCATAGATAATACATAGAAAGCTTTTTTTGTATTTAGAAATAATTGACTAATTTGAGCTTTTTAAAATTTAAAGATTCTAGCTATCAAGATAAGAAAGACAAAAATGCTAAAGATATAAAAGTTGAAAGTAAAATATAGACTATAATAAAAAAAACCTTAAAAGTGTAGTAAATCTAAGTGAGTTCAGAAAGGCTTCAAGGTACATCATCAATCTAGAAAAAAATCACTTTTGTTTCTATGTAAAAATGAACAGAAATGAACTGTGAATAAAAACTTAAAAAAATGAAATACTCAAAATGTAATATAAGACTTTCCTACTGAGAAATGAAAGTTAAAATTTCAAAAGAAATTCTAACTAAGGGAAACACCTTATGTTCAAAAGATAAAAAATATCAATTCATATTAATTCATCATCAGTTATTTCCCTCAAAAATTCTACTATATTTAAATAAAAGTTAACAAATCATCTCTAGAATTTACACAGAATTGGCAAATATAGACACATCAATTTCAGTTTTGAAAGAAAGTAAACAAATTTAGAAATCTCCACTGTCTGTATCTGTAAACTATGTATAGCAAAAACCTTGAACTTAAAGTTTATAAGGATAAAAACATGTAAGTAGAGCTGTGGAGTATTTTAGACTGTAAAGTACCTTCCATGCAATCAAGATGACCTAAATTAGGGTCTCTAGAACCCAATTACAAAGCCAGCTTCAGTTGTATACATCTGTAACAGCACTGAGTAAGTTCATGCACAAGGACCACTAGAGTTGTTGGCTAGCCAAGCTGGCAGATAAGCTATACATTCACTGAGAGTCTATATGAAAGTACATTGGAGGAACTGGAGAAATGGTTCAGTTAAGAGAATTTGCTGTTCTTAAAGAGTACCCACCCAGGTTTCATTTCCAATACTCAATGGCAACTTCATAAACACCTGTAACTCCAGCTCCAGGGAGAACTGAGAACTGATGCCTTCTTTTGAGATCCATGGGCACTACACACATGTGGTGCACAGATATATGCAGGCAAAATATTTATACACATAAAATAAAATATATAAAAATCCTAAAAATAATAAGGTATAGTTGGAAGCTTTCCTGTGTCACACTCATTCTGCAGCTGCTCAGACCCAAATAAACACACAGAGATTTATATTAATTATGAACTGTATGTCCATTAGCTCAGGTTTATTACTGATGAACTTTTGCACTTAAATTAACCCATAATTCTTATCTACGTTTAGCCACATGGCTTGGTACCTTTTATCAGTTCTGCCTTGTCATCTTGCTTCCTCTGTGTCTGGCTGGGGACTCCTGATTCAGCTTTCCTCGTCCCTGAGTTCTCCTCATGTGCTTGTTTTACCTATACTTCCTGCCTGGCTATTGGCCAATCAATGTTTTGTTTGTCAACCAATCAGAGCAACACATATTCACAGCATATAGAATGACATCCCACAGCAATAAGGTGGAGAAGCAGCTTAAGGAGACTCTCGATTTCAAACACAGGCCTCTGAGCTTACATGTGAACACCAGTTACCCTCCAAGAAAAAAAAGAAGAAAGGAACAGAGTATTTAAAAAGATGCTGTCTCAAAGAAAACATACAGACAGTAAATAAGCTGATAGAAAACACTCAGTATCATTAACTATTAAATACTTGCAAATTAAAGCTATAATTTAGTTATCACTTCAAAGTTTGTATTGATGAAAGTGGGGTTAATGATCATGGAAATTGGAATGAGAACATGATGACCTGGAATCCTTAGACACTGCCACTATCAATATAAAATCACACAGACAATTTGGGAAATTTTGGTAGTTTCATTATAATTTAAAAAACATACCTACCAGAAACACTGCCTTCCAATGCTGGATACTTTCCCAAGAGAAATAAAAAAATGCAGTCATGCAAGGGCTCATCAGTGAAGTATCATAGCAACCACGGTTGATGATAGTCACAATTTAAGCCTGAAGTATCCTTGGAAAAGTCAATGGATAAACAAGTTTCATATGCCAATACATTGTGTGTCATACAGTATAAGCTACTATATACATCAGAAAGAAACCAGTTCTACAGAAAGACAACCTAGGATGTCAAAATAAATATGATAATTGAAAGAAATCAAGCAAAGTGGGAATATACTTCACAATTTCATTTGTTGATCTTCTATAAAATGCAACTTATTCTATTGAACAAACAGTTTGAAAGAGAGTTGAAAAGAAAGTTCCTACAGGATGCAAAGAAAAACGCGGGGTTAATGCGTGCTTTTATTACTGCAAAGGAGGCATGGTTTTGCTGTTGTATTCTTAGGTTAATACATTAATTTTAGACATAAAAAGAATCTGTCATTATTTATATACACTGCAGTAAAAATACAAAATTGACCATCTGTGACTATAAGGTGATAACATGTCACCTGTTCAAAATAACTAAAGTTGCATGAAACCAAGGCTCAATTTCTCATATGTAAATTGACTCACCTGACTGCAAATTTATTTAAACACCAAGAGTTTCTTTGCTACACTGAAGCATAAGTTTGAAGAAACTAGTGAGAGAGAAACAGCAAGCCAAGAGCTGTGGGTTATACACGTCAGTAAGAAAATCTGAACCAGATATAATATAAAAGCACAGTCAATGTTGGGCAGATATCATCTCTGTCACTAGCTTTCAATCTGCATCTGTTTCGAGAAACCTTCTGGCAGTTTCTGTAAAACTAGGGCAAGGGCCAGCCTAATTGCTAGTTCACCAAGTTTTTTATGAAAATCAGCTTTATGAAACAATGTTTTTAAAACCCCATGTAAATTTCATTGCAAGTAATAATGTGCATGTTGCCTGTTCCAGTCCTAGGGGTAGGTGCAATGGGAATGGTGACAATTTTTTAGATACTTTTACAAATAACTAATTAATTATCAAAGAATTTTGGATATGTTATATAATTCATATAACCTAAGTCATTATAACAACACAGCCCCATCCTTCTTATACTCTATAATTTTCAACATTATGAAGAAATGAAGCTATATCATTGAGTAAAAACTAAGCATGGATTTTGCACTCTCATCCTTTTAACAGTATTTTTAGTAATTATATAATAATTTGAATAATGCATCCAATATACTTTCATATTCACCCCCATATTCCCTTAACTCCTGCCAGTCAACTATTCACTAACCCTTCCTGACTCTTGTCCTCTTTCTGATATTTATTTTTTAAAATGCACTAAAACCAATTTGTGGCAACCATATACATGGGTGAGGGGCACCCACTGGAGTATGGTTCACCTGCCAGGGGCTATACTCTTAACAGAAACTGACTATCCTTTTCTCATAAACTATCAACTGTTAATAATTCCTTAGCTAGGGCCCTGGGTTCATGAGCCTATCCTCTCTATGGTGGAATGTTAACTGGCTTGATCTTGTGTAGGTCTCATGCCAGCAAGGACTGCTACTATGAGTTCATGTGAGCAGCCCTTTGTCATGTTCAGAAGACACTGTCTCACTTTCAGTCCTTCCTGTTGTCTGACCCAAAAATCTATTTGTCTCTTCTTCTTTTTTTCCTTGTTTTTTTTGAGACAGGGTTTCTCTGTGTAGCTTTGCACCTTTCCTGGAACTTGCTTTGGAGACCAGGCTGGCCTTGAACTCACAGAGATCTGCCTGCCTCTGCCTCCAGAGTGCTGGGATTAGAGGTGTGCGCTGGCACCACTGCCTGGCTTGCTTCTTCTTCTGTGATGGTTCCTGAGCATTCAAGTGGGGGTTAAAGTATAGAAATCTCATCTGTCATTGTGCAGTTAAAGCAGAACCTCATGGGGAAATTTTGAGAGTATCTTAATTCCACAGAAATTGGTCCTTGAATTTGATCAGTAGTTTGTTCCTGCTTTAGCTGTTGGTCATTGCACAAAGATCTTCTCAGAAGTTTAAGAGAAATACTACCCGAAGTATAGACACATTAATTTGTGGACAACAAGATATTATGTTCCTTTAGCAAAATAATGCTAAAAATGTGATATATGGCCTTCTCACAACATGCTTATCAGCAGAAATGAACCACAGCTGCCAAATAGCAAGGTGATCAGGACGGTAATGATCTGGACTCTACAGTGTACTCTTTTACTATGCTTGATAGATAGGTATATTACTTTCAATTAGGATATTTTAATTTGTCACAGTCATGAGGCTAGAGCCTAGTGAAAGTTATGGAGGATCCACTTACTCAAGTAACAGAAATACATGCATCCTTATTCTGTACCACACACCCTGCTGATAGATAAAATGCTAGAGGTGACACAAATTATCTTGTTTGTAATAACAAACAAAAATCCTAAATTGCCAAATGTCACCATTTTTATGTGATACTGAGAGAAAAGAAGAAGCTAGGGAGAGAGGAAGAGGGAGAAAGACAGTGAGGGAAAGTGGGAGAAATGGAAGGAGGGGAAAGTGAATATTTTCTTCAAAAATAGAAAATGTAAAAGTAAAATTAACCTCTAGATTAGGACTTCTCTGTTCACAGCTTGATGTTGTGCAATGATCTTTCTATACACTGTGAAGATTTGTCACTCACATTGGTTTAATAACAAGCAGAATGGCCAATAGCTCGGCAGGATTTTGGGGGTAGAGAGAACACTGGGAAGAAGAAGGTTGGGGACACAGAAAGTCACCAGGAGGTGCATGGGAGACATGAGCATTTCAGAGTAAAGGTAACTGAGTCACATAGAAGAATGCACATGATAAGATAAAGGTTAAGTTTTTAGAGCTAGTGAAAAACCAGCCAAAGTTATTATTATAATTAATAAGAAGTCTCTGTGTGGTTATTTGGGTGCCAACTGGATGGACAGAAAAATTTGCCTACAAATGTCACCTAATATCTGGCCACACATATCCACATAAGACCTGAGGAAAATTTTAAAAAGTTTCTAAACACAGAAAAATGGAGCCAAATGTGGCTTTCAATCTCATGTCTCTCATGCTGATCACGGTACAGAGACACATCTCCTCAAAGCTGCCTGCATGCTTGAGCCGCCAGTGCGTCAGGGGCTAAACCATGTGAAGGGCTTAAGGTTTTGCTCTTACAGACAGAAAAGATGCACAGTAAAGCAGGTCCAGCCAGAAAAAAAAAAAAACTTCCAACAAGTTATAGTATGTTTATCAATGTGTGTAAGCTTAAGAAATTAAATGGGTATAGACAGTCACAGAAAAAAAAAAAGTTTAAAATTAATGTAAATTTTAACAAGAGAGTAATGTAATAAAAAAAAGCCACATAAGAATGGAAAATACACAATGAGTCTGGATCCTATATGGTATCTTGTTAACTTTGAATTTTTTAAATGTACAAGAAATAGTAGTTGCTGAGAGACATTGGATTATAGAAACTGCTAAATTATACCAACTATATATATATATATATAATTTAAAAATGTCTTAACTTCAAAATGGAAGTCAGACAATGTGTTGTGTTGAGGGAGAGGTGATGGTTTTGTTTCCACAGGAAACACAGGGCTGTGGATTCCTTCCAGACTAACAGAGATCAGATTTGACTGAGAGAGACCTCCTGAGTATTTTATCTACAGATATGGGGGTGGAAGCCAAAATCACTACAGGACAGGTGACATGTAAGCTGATTCCTTAACCTGGAAACAGCTCTGAGATGAGATCAGACATGATCAATCTTGTCAGGTATAACTTATATATAACCTTATAACTTATTATTATATATCATCCTTTCATATGTCATAGATAAAAATTTATATTACAGTTTGATTATAGAGTCAAAACAGATTTGTAAAGTTGACAGTTGCCTTTTACCTGCTCAAACATAAAACAAAAAAATCTTTAACTGATTTGTACACATTGTATATTCCATACTTATGTTAATACAGATATGTATGTTACCTTTGAAAGCTTATGTGTTTTCAGAGCAAGGGGACCTGACTCCAAAACAAACAAATAAACAAACAAACTAAGGCAGGGGTCTTAGGTGTTGCAGTCTCTCATAGAGTTCTGCATCCAGAGGAGTTTCAAAGCTGCTGGCTGGCTGCAGCCAAGAATTTAGATAGGCATTAAACTTTTCCATTGCTAAGAGACTGGACAACAAATAATCCAGCTAATTTTCCCAGTTTCCTAAAGATACCTGCTCCCTCAGACATTAGGAAGCAGTCTTGAGTACACAGCACTCACATTCCCAAGAGGTCAGATGGATTATTTTTGGTCATTTGAAGGGATATAGATGTTTGTTATCATTTACAAGGGCTGATTACAAATTGTTATTGATCATGGTTAGGAAAAAAGCTAAACAAAGGAGTTAAATTCAAGGAATCTTTCTGAAGGAAAAGGGGGGATAAAGTACAGAAATGATGATATAAAAGTATAGATTGTTGCATCTACTTTTAAACAACCACTAGTCTAAAATATTTTATATTGTTATATATTTTTGTATATTGATACAAATTTAAGGTTTTTTTAATAGTGTATATATGTTTCTATTCTTGTTTAAGGTGTTGTACCTATGTAGCTCATTTACAAAGATTAAAGTTTTAGTCTTTGAAAGCTATTTAGGATAATAAATATAGGTTAATAGTCATCTACAACTATCAAACTTATGATCAAGTTAGGTATGTTTTCAAGGTCATATATATATGTGTGTATATATGGATATATATATGGTAGATATACGATCTTTAAACACTTTAGAGATCTACAGAATATGGCATTTAAAAATGTTTTAATAACATAATGTTTTAATATTTTCTTGACAACATTAAAGAATCTCCATATGGAGTTAGCTTTCTTTATGGCAAAAGCCAGCCATTTGTGTAAGAAATTGCCCTTGCCTCACCTGCTAACAGTATGCATTCCAAACTGGACCAGCAGGACAGAAAGAAAAGTGACTGCTGAACTTTGCCAAGACAAGAAAGGACAATCCTTCAAAAAGTCCTGCTTCACCAAAAAGTCTTTCAGATATTCTAAGACTATAGGCTGAACATGAATGTCCCAATATTGCAAAGGAAGCTTGGGTGATTGTCCAGGCCTCCAGTTGTTTCTGTCATTCCTTTTAGTTTTGGAAGTTGCTTGCTCTGTACTTCTTGTTCACTATGGTAATATTATATTCTCTGGGGTCTTGCAGGAGTTGAAGGCTAGGTAATCATAGTTATAGTTTTCCTTAATTATGATAGAAAGTAAATTAGGTAGAGGTTTGGACCCATCAAGATAGAATATGTTCTTCAAATATATCAAATACAACATTGTAAATGCATTTGTTACCTGATAATTTTTAATTATTGTTTATAGTTTTAGTATGATAGTGTTAAAATCCTTTTCCTCTTTACTTAGACAAAAGTGGGAAATATTGTAGAATAATCTTTTTGTACACTGTGAAGATTTGACATTAAAAAACAGAATGGTCAATAGTTAGACAGCATTGTCGAGGCAGACAGGATGCTGGGAAGAAGAAGGGAGGACATATGGGGAGTCACCAGTGAGATGCAGAGGGAACAACATGGGCATTACAAAGTAAAGGTAACCGAACCACATTAAACAATGTAGATTAAAAGATATGGGTTAATTTAAGTTATAAGAGCTAGTTTAAAAGAAGCCTAAGCTATTAGTTGAACTTTCATAATTAATGAGGAGTCTCCATGTGGTTATTTGGGAGCTATCTGGTGGGATAGAAAAATCTCACTACAGCTTGAGGCAACTTGATCTCTACTTCCTATTACATTTTATATATAGTTTTACCTGACTCTTGTAAAAAATCCAAGAAAACTCACTCTTGTCGAGGAAAATGCTTATTTCTTCTTGGTTTTTCAGTTCTAAAAATAACAGGTTCCTTTAATTGGGAAAATTCCATGATTTCCAAATTTATTTCCTGTCTTCTATAAACTTTGGGCACAAATAAAATGGCTAGAGCTTCTGAGACTGCATCAATTTTCTTTCCATATTAAATACTAATATTTCTTTTGTTAGAATTTTCTTTAACATGTGTATTACAGATTTTCTTCTTGACTATAGATGTTTGATAATGATACAGTTTATTAGCTATATTTTATCTTCAGTAATAAGGCTATAGTTGCCCTCTGTTCTGAATTTTCACTTGTGGTTTCCAACCTGTCCACCCCCATGGCTCTTCTTTACAGATTACCATATGCATCACTGTAAGATCACCTTTGACACTGCTAACACCAATGGCCTGATACAATACCATAGGTTCTCAAATATGTATAATTATCTAAATAATACATATTCTCTCTTTTTAGAAAGCTAAATTTAGAGTTATACCACAACTACTGATACCTGATTCTTAACATTTTTTACAAGCTTGATCCTAACTCAAAACCCTAATCCCATTTTACTACCACATTGACCAGTCTTCCACCCTTTAAACACATATCCTTCCATGTAAGTTTGCTGGACATCCTTAATTATTTCTCATTTTTCTGCTTAGAATCAGGTCTTTCCATCAAACTGCTCAATTAACATTGAGGTGAGTCACATAGTATGTGGTCTCACTCAAATTGGCTTCCCATAGTATGTGTATTTCTGAATAGAATCAAAGCTTTATGGTGGTAACAAATATAAAGTGCTTAGCAGAAGTCTGGTATATGAACACCTTTCAGTTGTCATTGAACTCAATTTTTGTTGTCTACATATTTCCATTTAGGAGTATTGTGTTTATTTTAGACTCTAAGCTCCAAATGATGAGCAGCCTCCCTGTGAATAACTACTTGTACTCATTTAAAGACTGTAATTCTGCTGTGCACTGGAGGAGTACATGCACCTGAACTTTAACCATTTCTGACTGTCTTCTAGTATTCGTGTGAAAGTGCTCCTCCTGAGAGCAGACATACTCATCTCTTCAGTTGACATATCTGGAAAAAATTACTATCCTTAGTAGATGGTTAATGGATGCTGTTAGATAGGAGGTGCAGGAGACAGTTACAAATATGGTGATGTGCATGGCATGACACTAACAAATTTCTCTAGGCACTGAAGAGGGATAAATTCATAGTGGAGTATACAGTGGATTTTCCATTTCATATTGGAGCTGGTAATTAGACTGAATGGGGATAACAATTCTACTTTAAATCTAGACAAATAGGAAGTCACCTTACTAAATGAGAAAATTCATGCTCAAACTAGTTGAAATAATAAAACCCTGTTGAAAATACAATGGCATACTAGGGAAAGGCTGGCTGAAGGGATGAAGCACCTTGTTTTTTTAATAAGAAGGGAACCAATGTGCTGTTTCTTTAATGGGTAAATGATGTTGCGAGGTTTGTTTCTCCTATCAGACTTAATTTTTATTGTATTTAGAAAATAATACATGACAGAAATGATATATACAGATGGGAATGGTGTGTTATTTCACATGTGTCTGTTTCTTCTGTTAAGCAGAAAAAAAAAGCATGAATAGAATCGGTATACATTTGTTAAGTGTCCAAACGAATGTGTAAATGAATTGAAGGAAGGACAAATCACATTATAAGAAGGTATCTTTATATCAGAATAATTTAATGTGCATTTGTGCACACACGGGAGAGTGCATATGTACAGAGAGAGGCTAGTAAGTGTAGGCATACAGTTGGGAAGAATATAAAGGGTATACAATTCCATAAGCTCTCATATGGGAGAAACCACATGGAGTCAGAAAGTCAAAGAAGCCTTCAAGGATAACATGATGTATGAGATCATTTGAACAATTAGATTTTGATGGATAATATAGGACAATTCAATGCTAGAATATTTGATATAAAAAGAAAACACTAAGAATAAAAATAAAAGTGCACACCAGACTAGGAATGAAAATGTCCTGTGTTGTTTCCATTTGTTCCCTAAGTAATCTGCTCTCTGTTCCTGACATCTAACACTTCTGATGGCCAGGAGTCTCAAACACCAACTAAACAGCCTCAGTTTGAAGTGTAAGTATGACATTTACTAGGTATGTAAAGTTTGTAAATTTAATTTTTCTAAGTACAGTGTTTTCTTTACAATATAATACCAATAGTTAACTTATCTTGTTCATTTAAGATTTATATAGAAAAATACATGTGCAATAGTAAACTAAAATAAGTATCATCACCACCACCATCATCATCATTATCATAGTCATCATCATCATCATATAACCATCTTCTTGTGTCAAGCACTCCTATATTAGCAGTCTATCGATGTTAAAAACACATTTCCCATGACAGTAAATACCTGTCGATTTACTGTGAACACAAAGCAAGCAGTCATTAGCTACCTGAGTACTCTGTAAAGAGACAGTCATGTTCTAAGGAAAGAAGATTTTCATGATTAAAATGTAACAGCAATGCTATTAGAAAACTGAACATTTAAAAAATCTTTAATGAAAAGACATTTCATAAATTAAAAGATGTCTCATTATTCATTATTGTTAATTATCCCCGCTAATGACAGATCCATAGTGATATCCCTAAAGTTAGACTTTATAAACCATGTGAATCATCAGACATGATTAAACCTCCTCCCTAAGGACTAGCTCTGATAGTATCATAAGGTATTATGCAAAATTCCAAAGGAGAAAAGAAAGCCATAGTCTTAACCCACCTTGAAGACTATGAACCACAAGTCTGGCAAGCAAGAAAAGATAACTGTGTAGAAATGGTGGCATTTTTATGTTGGGTATAACCAACAATTGCCTAATTGGAATTAAGGCCAGCTCAATAAGAAGGGATTTATGCCTGGGACTGCAAATCTAGTCAGTTTCCTGTATCTGGAAAGGACATAGACCCAAGAGGAAAACCCACTACTGTTATTTTTTTCTCAACCAATCTAATTTGTATTTGTAGTCTAAAAACTTATCCTTACAACTACATGTAAACACAGCTCTTGATACACACCAAAGAAGATTCTTTCTGTATCAGATGGAGACTAGGATATGGATCCACTGCTCAAATACAGAGAATAAATGGCTGCGGGATGCCAACCCCAGATGGTACAACTGCAGAATAACCCTATATCTAAGGCTCAGGGACCATCACGGACAAGTCATCAGATATATTCTAAGAACCACAGGACCCAGATATCTGGTGGGAAATACTGTCCTCTAGACATAAATTGGGACCTGTATGTTTGAAACTAGAATCAGATGGTTGACTATAAAAGGCTTGCAGGGCAACACCACCAGTCAACATTCCTATGTGGATGTGGGAAATTTCACTAAGCCCTACCCCTACATGAAGAGTTACAGTCAACCAATGGTTGGCGAGAGAGGGAAAATCTGTTCTTTCCAGGGAGGTTCTGAATACTTTTCCTGATCTCAGGTACTGATCCCTAAACACATACATATATGGTACACATTAAATGGTATTCAATGGGTTATATGTATATGCACATGTCTGTACATATTTATATGATAAAAATAAAAAAGAAGAGATCACTAATTGAGAGAATGGGGGTGCTAAAGGATTGGAGTGGAAAAAAACACAGGAGAAAATGATGTAAATACAGTAACCAAATACAAAATTCTTAAAAAAAAATGAGTAAGTGAAGTTTTGTCCTTCAGAGAACTTTCAGGAAAGCTATGCATATTTTCTTTCCATATAAATTAAAATTATAATATCCTTATTAAAAGTCTATTCCTTTTCAGAAAAGTTAATCCCAAACAATATTAAGTTCAGGGACAAAGTATTTCTTTGAAGCAATTTTAAAAATGTTTTATTGGAATTTTTATTTTCATAATTTATATACACATTACCATACACTCCGAACATTTTATGATCAACATTTTACAGATCTGACATTATTTCCATTTATAGATGCTGTCACATTTGTGTAACTTCCATATTTCCTTCTGAATCTCTGACACTATTTATGCATTAATACTGGTTTAGGGGATTGTAGAAATTGTAGTAAACATTATATACTTCATTGTTTCTTATGTATTTGCATTTTTTTTGGTTGTCTTCCTTGGAAGCCAGGGTAGACAGAGGATTGTGCTCTAGACAGCAGGAGAAAAAAAGCTAAAGACACAAAGAAGTACTATGAAGTAATCCCTAGTAATACAAGTAAAGATGTAACAGGTGATGGATTTCCTGAGTCGGTGGCTCTTGGGTGATTTTAAGTAATTTCTAAACTAGTTATGTCTCATGCTCAACAGTATACACAAAGTTGTAGCATACTATAGCCTATGTTTTTATGTTTTTGTGTTTAGAAATTATACAGCCAACACAAACCAGTTACTGAAAACCAGCTTGGGAAACAAATTATGAGGTAGTTCTAAGCTAATAAACAGAGGAGGATATGTCATTTCCCCTACATAAATCACAGCAAACACTAGCTAAATACGTACCAAAGAGTGCTCCATAAAACAAAGCAAATAATAGCCTCTTCAAAATTACTTTGGAGCTCTCAGGTTAAGTGGTACCATACTTCTTTAAAAAGAAATTCTGAGACTTATTTTAAGTAGATAGAATTTTCCATTCAACAATGAAGGCCCTTGCGAGAACTGAGTTGTCTGGAACATACTCTGGGCCATGTTGCCTTTATACTCATAATTTAGATGACTATCTCAAACAATTCCACACTACATGGAGTATAAAGGAAGCATGGCCCAGAGTATGTTCAGATGGCATTCTGCAGTCCGGTAGTATAGTTTGTACTTGTAAGGGTCCAGTAGGACAAAACAGGCCAGAAACCTGGTTCCTTTATACCATCAATGTCTACTTTTCTTTGATTCCTTCTTTGTCAAGTAAAGATGTTGCTTCTTCCAATCTTATACATCCCATGTCATCACATTTGACATGCATATCAAACTCTTAAGTTATTAAAAGTGATTTGAAGACCTCTCTAATTCTAACTTTGTCTCCCCACTGTGGCTGTCCTGCGATTTGTGATGTGACTTCACACCATTAGCTACTGCCCAGAAGATCAAGTGACTGTTCCCATGTGCAAAGGAAATCCAGCTCCCTCCTTGTCTTGGTCAGCATGTTCTCTGCAGCACACAGGATATTCCTGTACTTGAATTGTTTCCAATAACAGTTGTGGGAGTTCTCAACTTGTAACATGATCAGAGACAGAAATGGAAGTCAATATGCCCCTTCTTCAATGGTGGTTTTATATAACCAGACAAGGAAAACATAACTAATGGCTCTATCAACAGAAAGGCACAGACACTTGAAAATTGGACATAAAGTAATCTATAAACTACTGGAATTCACCTGAAATCCTACTCCCAACCCAAAATTAGGTAGCAGTACAGCATTATTTTCACTTTAAACTCATTGATTTCTTTTGTAAAATATAATTTGTTTGTCTTGTTTTTACTTCAAACAGAAGTACACATGTGTATACATATGTATACAAATGCAGTTTTCTTCTGTATTAGAGACTGGTAATAAACATCATGTGAAGCTACTTATGAATTCACATATTTTTAGGAGCCAGCATTAGAAAGTATTGCTAACAGAGACTGCATGCAAAAAAAAAATAGAATTTATTGTTTTCAGATGAGAAGTTAAGAATTGAACATTAACTCTAAACCTTGGAAGTATATTACAGAATCTATGACACTATTACTCTTGATTATTTTGGGACACTGTAAAATACTGAGTTGCTTTTCCAGCCTTGATATGAGGGTATATGACTCGACTTATTGCATCATGTTAAGGAGAGTTCGGTTGATATCACTGGGAGTCATGTTCTTTTCTGAAGGGAAGCAGAGGAGCCGTGAATGTAGGATAGAGGGAAGGGGGAAGGAGGAGAGGGAAGGGAGGCAGTGGCTGGGATGTATTGTATGAGAGAAGAATAAATAAAATATAAATGAAAATAGGCACCTTAAATCTAACAGATCTGTCTCAAAAGATTATACTTGGTAGTGAAAGTCAGCTCTCTATAGCTACTGATCTTGCAACACTCTACTTAGATGGAAGTACTTTGTGTCTACTTGAGGGTGACTATAGTTTCACCTGTATATGAAGTGAATATTCACTGTTTTAAAACATCTATTTTAAGAGATGAGAAAGGATGATTCCAATAAAAGAGATTATTAAAAAAGTGAAAAGGGGAAGTAATTTTCTTCAAGGTTCATGGTTAGTCTAATAAAATTCATGCCATGTGTGTTTTCTGACCCCTCTGTTATTTATATAACCAAATTTAAATTAACCTCAGTAATTTTATAAGGCAACTGAACATTTCCTACATTTTTGGATTCCTGCCAAGGTAAGATGTACTGGAACCAAACATCACAATGTCAAAAGGCTCAGGGTGTCTTTCTAAGGTTTGGAAAACTATCAGATCAAAATTGGAGTCTTAGGTGGGGTTAGTCTGTTTTCAAGTTTCCATCCAAAGAATAATTAGCAAGAGTCCATAAAGCCTTAATCCTCTGTTAAGCTTAATCTCAGATCTGAAGTCTTCTGGCAAATCAACAAACATTTACTGAACATATAGCATTTTAATTACACAAAAATAAGTATAAAGAAAAAATTAGAACATTCAGCTGGGAGATTGTAGCACACACTTTTAATCTCAGCACTCGGGAGGCAGAGGCAGACTGATCTCTGTGAGTTCAAGGCCAGCCTGGGCTACAGAGTGAGTTCCTGGAAAGGTGCCAAAGTTACACAGAGAAACTCAGTCTCAGGGGAAAAAAAAAAAGAACATTCGTCATCTTTAAGTCAGGCAGATTCTACTAGAGAAACATAGGTCATATGATGATCATTTCCCCAAATTTTTGTTCCAGACTGTAAAAGGGAGGCATGGCAGACACTGTATATATTTTAAAGTACACACTTACATACAAAGATGTATATTTTATAACTAAAATATGTAATTGCATGTATTAGTTTGTTTGCAATATATTATTAGACATTAGCATTAATTAGTCATATAACAAACAGAATATAATTATATTAACTAATATATATATATATATATATATATATATATATACTTAAATGTAAATATTTTCTGAAAATATTTTATTACACCACAGCCTATTATTCCAAAGTTTTGTGCTACAAAAATATTATTCAGTTATCTAAATTAATATGGTTAAATAGGAATTTTCAACCTACTACTAAGATTTAATACTACATTAATGCCATTACTGAATAACTTAAAATTAAAAGGAAAATATAATTTATTAAAGATCATTTCTGTTTTGGACAATAAACACCTGGTCATTAAAATGCTAGGTTCTTTGACCTGCAAATTGGCTTTAACAATGTTTCTGTAATTCCACCGTTATTGTCTGAAACTTTGGATTGGCCCTTGTGATTCAAAAATGGAAATCAAGTAAATCAAGCTCATATGGCTAAATAGAGGGCTGTGAATTGAGAGGCTGAATTTTTCCAAGTTTGCCCCTGTTCTCTGGTGAGATACATAGGACACAGATTTAGAGACTTCTGGATAAAAGCAAACTTTCATTCTAAGCAGTGGTGTTCATCAAATTACTTGGCTCTGTTTTCTGATCTTTAAGAGAACCAAAATATCCACTTCTTATGACCAGATATTTTGAGATATGAGTAGCAAAGACAGATTAATATAAAATACAATCAGAGCCTGTAAGAGGTATGGTATGAGTTGGTCTTTCTGTATGCTGTGAATATGTGTTGCTACCATTGGTGAATAAAGAAGCTGCTCTGACATATGACAAGACAGGTTATAGCCCAGTGGGAAATGCAAGGGAAGATGCAGAGAGAAGTAGGGCAGAGTCAGGGCAGATGCCAGCCCACCACCCAAGGAGCAACATGCCAGCAGATAGGAATGCCATGGCCATGTGGCAAAATATAGATGAATAGAAATGAGTTAATTTAAAATGAAAGAGCTAGCTAGAAAGAAGCCTAAGACATAGATCAAACAATTTGTAGTTAATATAAGCCTCTGACTGATTATTTTATAAGCTGCATCAGACCGGGCAGGACATAGGAAAACTTCAGTCTGCAGACATGTGCATTAAATCTCACATGAGTCACCAGGGACTCCCTCTGCTATCTTCATCCAGTCTCTGTGACTTATTAGGTTTCTGTACAACATCCTTCAAAACAGTCCATCAGCTTATTGTTCATATGACATATCCTCCTACCTGTATCATGAACTCACATGTGGAAGTGCTAGAAGTTAGAAACCATAGAACAGAATAGTACTTTCAGAGGCTGGATTAGTGACAGGAAATGTCCAGAGGTTTCAGAAAGAAACAGGAACACTCTCAGATGATCTATTACATGGCAAGTTCATGTAATTAGGTAATAATGCATACTTAATAGATATGCTGAAAAAATGGTTTTCAAAATTCTCACAAAGAAATGATAAGATTGTAAAATGATGGGTATATTAACTCGTGGTAATATTTTTTTGTGCATCCCAATAAAGCTTATCTGGGGATCAGATGAAAAAGCCAGCAACTATATTAAACATAGAGGTCAGGCAGTGGTAGCACACAGCTTTAATCCTAGCATTCAGGAAGCAGAGATCCATCTAGATCTCTGTGAATTCAAGGCCACACTGGAAAGAGAGCCAGGCATCGTGACACCTGCCTTTAATCCTAGCACTTGAGATCTCATGCCTTTGCTAACAAGAATTTGGAAAGCATACATGCCTTTAATCCCAGCACTAGGAAGGAAGGAAAATGGCAGGGCACACAAAGGTATATAAGGTGTGAGTAAACAGGAAGTCTCGCTCTCAGAGGCTGAGGATTTCAGTCAGAGGATTCATGGAGTTGGTAAGGTAATAGGCTGGTGGCTGTGGCTTGTTCTATCCCTCTGATCTTCCAGCTTTCACCCCAATTATCTTACTCCTGTTTGTTTTTATTAATAAGATCATTGTAGCAATTCATCTTACATCTGGCGCCCAACATGGGACTCGAAATAGCTACCCTGAGATTAAGAGTCTCATGCTCTACCAACTGAGCTAGCTGGACTCAGATGGTTTAGCAATTCATCTTACATTAACTAGCCTAATTTGTCCATAGCAGAATATCCAACTTTATACTTTAAAAATGTATAAAATAAAATAAAAAGTTAACAGAATATATGTCTTTTTTCTTTAGAGCCGTGTGAAACATAATGAAAATGAAGATGTGGAATTTTAAAAGTTCCATTAGGAGCTGTTGCTAAGTATTCTGCCTCCATGACTCCTTTATATTAAATGATGTCAGTGTGCTGAGAAGATGCACAGGCCATAGACAGAGTCGCTGAGCAAACATTCAAGCCCGCACCCCAGCCAACAGCCAGCAGCTGGGAGGACAGTGAGTGAGAAAACCACAGGAAATCCTACTAATCAATCCTTACATGCCCAGGAAGCTGAGGACTCTGAGGTGATATGCTTCTTTGTTGACCAGTTTTATGTCAACTTGACACAAACTAGAGTCACTGGACAGGAGGAAAACTCAGCTGAGAAAATGTCTCCATCAGACTGGGATATAGGCAAGCCTGTAGGGCATTTTCTTCACTGGTAAATTATGTTGAGGGGGTAACCCATTGTGGCACAGGACACCCCTGGGCAGTTTCTGAGTTTCTATTAGAAACTTCTATAAGAAATTTCTGAGTTCCATAAGAAGGCAGGCTGAGCAAGCCATTGAAAGCAAGCCGGTAACCAGTATTCTGACATAGTTCTGAATGAGTTCCTGCTCCAGTTTCCTGCCCTGTTTGAGTTCTTGTCCTGACTTCCTTTAGTGATGGACTATCGATATGGAAGTATAAGTTAAAGAAACCCTTTCCTCCTCAACTTGCTTTAGGACATGGTGCGTCATCATAGTAATCTTAGCCCAGACTAAGACAACTATATACCAAAAACAACCACAGCTACCCAGGTTTGCTTATTTTTCTTTTCTTATTTTTCACTATAAAACAGTAGTTAAAATATATTCCTAATTTTTTTATTTAAATCTATCTATCTATCTATCTATCTATCTATCTATCTATCATCTATGTATGTATGTATCTATCTATCATCTATGTATGTATATATGTATGTACGTATGTATGTATGTATGTATCTATGTATCTATTTTTCACCTATCTATTTATCTATGCATAGTTATTTTGTGTTTACTACAAATACAGATATTGAGATTTGCAAATGAATTGAATAATCTGTTCCTATCACCTCACTCAAAACTACTCAGAGCAAGGTTATGAATGAAAAGTACAAATCCATGTATGAGAGACAACTGGCCACCCTTTAAACTGTGTCCTTGCCACTAAGGTCAAGGGAAGATTAGAACTTCAATCAGAAACTGGATTTTGAATTTGTCAGCTGAATGGTGCCAGCTGAGGAGGAGTGAGGAAGACTGGGCCTGCACATGTATGAGGGCTATAATCAAGTTGTTAACTATAGTTTAATTGCTCCCCTTAGTTCTATATCTAAAGGTTAAGGTCCTTAGCCCTTTTGATAAAAAATCTCAGATAATGAAGAAAATCTCCCAGGAAACAAATTTCTTGAGGAAACTTAGTCCACAAAAGTCATTTTTTTCCCAGGGGGACATTTACTGTTTTAAGTATATTGATGATAGACAAAAAAATAATTCATTGAATAATCTATCACCAAGATACATCCTGTAATTTTTACAGATAATAAAATAGTTATTTTTCTTCTCTAAAAATAAGGAGCTTTTCATATTTCAGGGAATATGCCAAGGTACACTATTTATTTACTTTTTATCTTTCTATTTATTTATTTAAATATTTATTCAACTATTTTATTTATCTATCTATGTATCTACCTATTTATTTATTTGGTAGTCTGCCTCTGAATGTGTGGTATATGGATGTGTGCCCATATATATGTGTACATGAAAAACAAAATGTTGACATCAGCTTTCTTCCTCAGTCCTTCTCCAGTTATGTTTGAGGCCAGATCTCTCAAACAGCCTGGATCTTAGCATTTTAACTAGAATGGATGGATGATTAGTGAGCTTCTGAAACCCACTTATTTTTGTGCCCGATCATGTTCTTACATATTTTGCCACTCCTGAATTTAACATACGTAATGGTGATCTGACCTCAGGTCCTCATGCTTGATCAGGAAGTACTTTATCCATGGAGCCTTTTCCTCAAGCCCATCTGTCTTTTTCTTTAAAATTAAGCAATGTTTACAGTATTGTACCTTGAGACCAGAATCACATACATGCTGAACAAAATGCTACCTCTGAATTATAACCCTGACCTCCAACACAGTTTATTTTTTAAGAGAATGTCAAAGGAAAAAAATACAATTTTAAAATAAAGCAGCACTAATTACACAGTTATAGAAATGTAGTTATTTTGAAGTTAAAAATATGTTGCTATTTTTATTTAAAGTTAAAGAAAGCATCTATTTGAGCAAAATGGAAGAATGTATGCTATCTGTAATTTTTATAGCATCAACTGAAAAAGTTCAATTCCAAATCATATACACATTTCCCTGCTGATGAAAATAAGATTTTTTTTAATAGGGTGGCAAATCATTGTGTGTGTGCTTAAGCATAAGCAGCTAAATATATAAAACAGTTCACTTAAATTTCAAAAGCAGAACCTGTAAAGTTTGGGGGGTCAAATATGCTCAGTGGTATTTTGAACCTTTCCCCTGGTGATCAGCAACATTAATTACATAATGAAATGCTTTTGTTTAATTTTTGAGCCAACTCTTTTATTATTCAGGATTACTGTTCCAATTTGTCAAATAGCCAAGGCATTATCTTTTTTTTTTTTTTAACTGTTGCCAGGCTAATAGCCATTACCTATATTATAACATCTTCACTATATGGCAACTGAAAAAAAAAACTGAAAAATGATTTAGTGCATCAGTTTTCTATTTAAAGGAACCCTCTACTTGGTGATAATTAGTATGAAGGAAGACTTTTGATTTTTTTTTCTGTATTTTTATTATGATTAAAGTAAAAGATTCCTCAAAGGACACTGCTGTTTTTGACTGCCAGATGTAAAAGCAAAGAAATTTTTTTCTCTTGCTCAAGTGGTATCAAAGACATGTGTTTGCTATGGGTGGTGTCTTTTTCTGAGGAGATGCATAATGAGAATTCACTATTGCTGTCTCTGGCAGTCCAAGGGACAAAGGCTGTTATAACATAGCAGAAAGTCCAAACATGCATTGATATCTTTTGCATTAAAATCTTTTGCTTACTCTTCATATATCTCATGATACTCTCCACTTATTCAAATCCACATAACTCTGATATAGTTTGAGAAATCACTGCTTGATATGATGCAGAGAATTAGAAAGAGAAATAGCAATTGCTGAGAGCTATGGTGATATTTTATTCGTACTAAAATGTTATTTATATGCTAATAAGTAAAGTTGCCAGGGAGTCAGAGCTATTAGCAAGCCATAGGAAAGCCAGGCGGTAGTGGCACATGCCTTTAATCCCAGCACTTGGTAGGAAGAGCTAGGTAGATCTCTGTGTGTTCAAGGATACAGCCAGCATTGGAGACACACACCTTTAATCTCAATACCAACCATAGAAGACCTGGAGGTCTGTACAGACAGGCAGTGATGAGGCGGTCATGTGGTTGGGTTACAACCAATGAGAAGGCAGAACAGAAAGTCTTTTTAAAGACAAAAGCACAGGAAGTAGCTCTCTTTCAGAGAGGTAGGGCCACCGTGAGAGGAAGGGTAAGGTTTTTTAGCTCTTAGCTCTGACCTCTTGGCTTTCTTCTTTGCATTGGTTCTGTGTTTCTTATTGAATAAGATGGTTGGTTACATCTACAGAGAGCCTTTCATTTGAATGATGCACAAAGTCCTTTGGGGACAGACTTTCTTACCTCAAGGTTTTGCCCTTGTAAGTGAGATGATTTTAGCTAACTCTGTCAAGTGGGTTCATCATTTCCTCCATTCAGCCCTTGCCTCACATTTTGTGTTAGTCCTAAGAGAAATTTACTTTCTATGTTACCTGGTAACTAAACCAATTTCCTTTTCAAAACATCACTGTACATGCCACTTCCCCAGGAATTTATCTGCCTCAACCTTTTCCTGAAAAGATGCTAATTTACATAGCAAATGAAACTAGATCCTCACAACTCAGCTCCATCATTTCTGATACTCTTCTTTCCAAATCACATTCATTTGAAACAAATTTCTCAGGTCATTATTCATCCTCACATTAAAATATATCATAGTCAGAATGCTTAAGATGAACAAAAGAACTAACCATAATTTGCTGTTGAGTGTGTGCAGAAAAGGGAACCCTCATTCACTGTTCATGGGATTGTGAAGCAGTACAGTCACATTGGAATTCAATATGAAGAATTCTCAGAAATTTAAAAATAACTGTACCATATGACTCAGCTATACCCTTCGTGGCTTATGTCCAAAGGACTTGACATCTTACTCCATGGGTACTTGCTCAAAAATGTCTGTGCTATTCTATTAATAGCTAGGAAATGGAAACAATCTAAAAGTCCTCCCATTAATGAATTGATGATGACAATGTGATTATATATGACAATGTGTATGTGTGCGGGTGCACACGGAATTCTATTTGACCATAAAGAAGATGAAATAGTGAATTTTGTACATAAATGGATAGTACTAGAAAATATTATATTGAATGAGGGAGCCAGGACCCAGAAAAACAAACTTTTCATGTTCCCTTGTGGATCATAGATTTAATTTCCCAGATGTGAGTATATAACTTAGAGTAACCAAAGAAACCAGGAAAGTGAAAAGGGACCATGTCAGGTTGTCTGGAATGGAAAATAACTGATACAGGCAAATGTAAAGAACAGAATAAGCGAAAGAAAAAAAACAGAGATGGAGGCTATAATTGGGACTGGGGCAGGAGAATAATGAAGAATGAATGAAGGAGAGTAACAAGACATAGTGCTAAAAATGTTGAAAAACCCATTAGGAATCACATTGTTTATATTTACCTAAAATTACAAATAATACCTATAAGTGCAATGTATACATGCCTGTGTGTGCTAGTGTATTGTTTAAATGAAATTATATTACTTGGAATGATAATACTACTCCCAAGAGCCATAGACTATTTAACAAAATTCCTAGTAACAGGCATGAGAAACCTCCTTTACAGTTGTTGATCAAGGGAGTCCAAAATACTCTCTAAATTACATAGGTTATTACTATTAACCTTGGCTATCTCAAAGAAGTTGAAAAATAACTCCCCATTGCTTAAGATACCATGTAATTTAAACTTAGGACTCAGAGTGTTTGAGCTGGAACTGACCCCAAAGACTTCTCCCTGAGAACTAGCTTTCATATATCAGATGGATACAAGATACTAATAGAGGAGAAAAATCAACAATCCCACCTAACTGTGATAACTCTGAACCACTACAGTGACCAGCATGGCAAGATATCCCTGAAAGTGTAATAGTGGCACTTATGTCTAGGTGGTAACACTAACTATGTAATTGCCCCAAGTCCCACTTAATGGGACAGAAATCATGCAGGCTGCTCTCAACCTAGCCAAAGACATAACCTGCTTCTATCTAAACCAGTATAATTCCTAATTGCACTATAAATGCTTCTCTTTATATCTAAAGATTAGTGTAGCTTTCAGCCCTCATCAAAGAAAGCTTCTTTTTGAACCAGAAGGAAACAATTACAGAAAGCCACAACCAGCCAAAATGTAGAGAACATTTGATTATGGGGTAATCAGCCCCAAGTGTTACATCAACAATATAACCCCTGCACCTACAGCTCAGGGAACATTGCAGAAGAGGGAGTAGAAAAATGTTAAGATGCAGAGGACCAGGAAATCTGATGTGAGACTGTGCCTCATAGATAAAACAGGGAAGATACACCCATGAAATCTCACAGCCTGGCTGCTGAAACAAGACCTGAACAATTCTAGCAATAGTTGACATCCCAATTTAGATTGAAGAAATCACACATTGCCCCACCTCTAGGTAAAGAGCTACAAGCAATGAACAGCTTCTGGAGCAGGGAGAATTAACTTGTCGGGAATGAGCCCCCTGATTCCTTATCCAACATCTAGTGGTCAGCCATAGAAACATAAATGTAGACAACACTGGATGAACTCAGAAGACTGTATTTATATGTTCATTCATTTACATGTATATGTAACAATAATGGATAAAGAAGAGGAGGTCATGAGTATGGGAGGTGGGGAGGATATGGAAGAGGAAGGAGGGAGGGAAGGAAGAGAGGACAATGATGAAATTTAATTAAGTAAAAATACTAGAAACATAATAATACAAATACCTTTGAGGACATGTATTTACATGTCTATTGGTTGGATTTGTCTTCTCAAGTCTAAGAGCTGCTTATTGAACCTCTGGTAAAGCATGGAATTTATTGTACCCAGTAGAATCCATGGCCTAATAATCAATGGATGTTATTATATCATATGATGAATTTATGTCTAAAGAAGTTATAAATACACTAGTTTAAACAGGGTTAGCTGCACAAAAGGAGAGATTTCCTGTCTCTTACCATTTGTTTATGTCTGACAAAAACCACTGTGTTACTTTGTTGGCTTCAACTACATCTTTAAGTGATGAGATAATAACCATCCAATTGAGGGGTTTCCAAGGAGAGAAAGTTCCAGGAGCAAACCAGGTGCAGCCTTCAAGGCAAAACAGTTATAGAGTGGCAAAGATAAGAACTCACAGGAGGAAAATTGCATGTTTTACATCTCATTTCTTAGATGAGCACAGAGAGAAGAAAAAGATACCTAGTCCATGTATAACAAAGATGTATGCCTGGGATACTGTGTCAGAGCACAGTATCCTCTCCTTCTGTTACTCTTTACCAGAATAGCTATGAGATCTGAGTGGAGAGAGCTTTGACCTCAGCATCTGTACTCACACCCTACTCAGACTGAGCTGGGTGGCAGATGGTCATGTGACCCAAGCCAGGCCAAGCTAAATCCTCCAATGGAAGAGCAAAAGCAAGTTAAGGTTAATTGAATAACTAATTAAAAACCAATTAAAATGTTAAGATGTTAATAGTCATATGTGCTCATGGTATATCCTAATTTGCCTCTCTGTTGTCACTGACCAAAATCAACTTCTGGAGGAAAAGGTTTATTTGGCTTATTTGTCTATATTACAGTCTATAATAAAGTGAAAACAAGGCAGGAATTCAAGCAAGGCTGGAACCTGGAAGAAAAACTGAAGCAGAGAACATAGAGGAGCAGAGCTTACTACAGAGACCATGGAGGGACACTGTCTACTACTGAGTCCATGGGGGAACACTGCTTACTGCTGAGTCCCTGGAGGAACAGAGCTTACTGCTGAGACTATGGAGGAACATGGCTTACTGCTGATCCATGGGGGAACTTGGCTTACTGCTGACATCATGGAGGAACACTGCTTCCTGCTGAGACCATGGAAGAACAGTGCTTACTACAGAGACCATAGAGGAATGCTGCTAATTGATTTCCTCCTAAGTTCACATTCAGCTACCTTTCTCTTTTAAAATGACTTATTTTAGTTTTTGAGATGATAGTATAATTCACCTCCCCCATATACTTCTTCATGCCCTCCTTCAAAGTTATGGCCATTTTCCCCCATTAATTGCTACATGAATATAAAGGAAATTTATATATTTCTAAATACAAACCACTCAATCTACACTTGCCCAGAAATGATACCATACACCATGGACTAGGACCTAGTACATCAATTAGCCATCAAGAAAATGTTGCACAGATATGTCCACTTACACTTCCATACTTCTATACTAAATTCACATGATGTTTACCAAAGGTAATAGAGTGTGCCTTTAGTATTATCTCAACCTATTTTTGAAACAATATGAAGAAACTAACGGTCCCTAAAACCACCAGATGATGATGCCTACAAACTCACAATATTTCTCTATGATTCTCTTGAAATATGTGATAATTTTGACTGAATAATAAAAATTTGTAGCTACATTAGTTTTTCCAAAACATATATATTGGAGAAATTATTTTGGCCACTCCACGTAGTTAAAAGGATATTTATTTAATGGCGTAACTCACAAATTAAGTAATGGGTAGGTCGCAGGGTCTGGGGAAGGTGTAACGCAGTCCAGCGGTGTTCTCTGGAGCTCTGCACAGTCAATCTCCACCGGTCAGCGTTCCGGCACCGAGAGAGCACCCAGAGAGAGCGCTGGCCCATCCAGCTCTCGGGTCCCCAGGCGCCTCCCCTCTCCCCGCCTCGTAGGCGTGACAGTTGCCAGAGTCTCAATGGGGGTTGGAACTTCCAGAACCAAGCTGGAATGGCTACCCACTACATCTCCCCCTTTTTGTCTAAATAAGAAGGTTCTAAACTAATACAAGACTATATACAAAGGAATGGTTATCAAATATTGTCCAGAAATAATGAGAGATAATGACCTAGATAAGATGTAACTACAACCAATGCAAACAATATCAAGCAAGAAACACATACTAAAATCCAGAGAAGTATAGAGCATAGGTAAACAGCATGTTATAAAGGTCATTCAAAGGTGTCCTATCCTAAAGAACGTGAATCTAATACTTAATATGTTCTATCTAAGATATTATATATACTAAGTTGTAACTATAACTGCTAGTCTTCAATCCCATCAAAGACCTGAGAAGGAACATAATGGTACCTGAGAAATGGTAGATGGATGCAAGCAACTTTCGGGAATCTTGCAAGAGTAGACCAAGACAGCTGGCAGCCTGGACAGTCACCTAATGTTTCTCAGCATTGTTGGTGCATTCAAATTGGCTACAGGCCTAGAGTATCTGACAGACCATTATCAGAAGCAGGATTTCTGAAAGACCATCTTACCCTGTCTTGGCAGAGTACAGTGGTCACTTTCCTTGTGTCCCGCTTGTCCAGAAAGGAGAGCATTGCATTTGTACTGTCAGCCATCAAGGCAAGGGCAGTTCTTTGCCCAGTAGGCCATTTTGTGCCAAAAGACAAACTTCCAAATGGAAATGTCTTAGAAGCCCAACGTTCTCTCGGGATAAATTGGTGCAGCCAGCAGCAATTGTGTCTCACGTCAACAGAATTCTAAGTTATTTAAATGCCATATTCTCCAGGTCTATGAAGTGTTTGAAGATTACCTGCCCATCTGACCTATGTATCTGTAAATCTGGATAACCTAACTAACGTAAATATAGAGATGACAGGCATAGGCGACTATAAATCTATAAATCTTATCTATCGAAATAACCTAAGGACTAAGGCTTCACGTAAATAAGGTAAACAGTCTCTAAGCAAATGTATGGTGAAGAACGATGACTTCAAAATTGTGACAATACACAAGATATTTATAACAGAGGTAGGAATATATAGTGCGATATGCAATATGACAATAATATTAAATATATATCAATATACTGAATATCCTAAACAGAAGTAGAACATATATAAAGTATGACAAATATAAATTTACATTTGTATCAATATAAAAATGTTTCAAATAAGAGTAGAAATATATGTACATTATAACAAATATAGTTCTGTATTTGTATCAACATACAAATTATCTTAAACAGGAGTATAAAAATAGTTTACATTTATATCAACATATAAGATTCTATAACAGTACAAATTACAGTGCAAATTATCTAAGGTTGCTATTTTACTAAGTTTGTTTACTAGTATATACAATGATTTACCATCATATCTTATACCTATCCGTTCCATTTCTTCTCCCCCGACCCCCCTTTTTTTTTTTTTTTTTTTTTAACAATCCTGAGTTAATATTTTCTTCCACCCCCAACCCTATAACCGTCATCCATAACCCTGGGAATTATGAAACCTAAGGGAGAAGGGGCGTGTTGGGTACTGTGAGAAAGCTCAGATAGTTAAATCTCAGTTAGACTAACTGTAGGTTCTGCAGCAAGTTTTAGAGTAATGGGTAAGATTGTCTGAAATTCTGGCAAGAAGTGTAGTATGATGATGATTACCATGGCATCAGTCGGTAGAGCATGAGACTCTTAATCTCAGGGTCGTGGGTTCGTGCCCCACGTTGGGCGCCAGATATTGGAGAAATTATTTTGGCCACTCCACGTAGTTAAAAGGATATTTATTTAATGGCGTAACTCACAAATTAAGTAATGGGTAGGTCGCAGGGTCTGGGGAAGGTGTAACACAGTCCAGCGGTGTTCTCTGGAGCTCTGCCCAGTCAATCTCCACCGGTCAGCGTTCCGGCACCGAGAGAGCGCCCAGAGAGAGCGCTGGCCCATCCAGCTCTCGGGTCCCCAGGCGCCTCCCCTCTCCCCGCCTCGTAGGCGTGACAGTTGCCAGAGTCTCAATGGGGGTTGGAACTTCCAGAACCAAGCTGGAATGGCTACCCACTACACATATATATTACATATATATGTATCACATTTTCTAGTAGAAACTAACAAAACAGTTATTGGAGGAGCAAGAGAGAGAAAGAATGAATGTGAATATGAATCAGGTAATTATACGATGGATAATGATTTCTTTCTATTAAAACCAGTCATGTTCATGTTGGTCCCATGTCTTCCTTCCCCATGAAGTGGATATGTAAAATCAATATAACTCCTTGCTTAATTCTCATAGTTAGTTTAAGAGGGCAAGCATAATAAACTTGCTCATTATTTGATGAGAGAGATTTATTATTCAGGCTGTGATAAATCTCTGCTTAGAGAACACTTCTGATTGGTTCCCTATGCATATTTTGTGAGGTCAATGTTTTTTTTTTTTTAAATTTTGGATGCTGACTATGTTTCTGTCAATCAGAAAAGTGAGAAAGTATGACAGTTGATTGTTATTCCTTATAAGAGCAGAGGGATATAGGCTTGCAGGAGGTGGTTTTGCTAGAATATTGCAAAAGTGTGGCTATAAATAATGTGTTTAGATTGCCATGAAACTGGCTGTAATTTATATAAGCAATCCAGGTGCTCTTACATGTATATTTTTATTATTAATGCTTGTAAAACCAGCAAGAAAGCAAGAAATGATTTTAATCACTATTGGCAAGATGAAGGGTCAGTGAGTAGTCACTTTCACATAACCACTTGCACTTCCATATTTCTATGCTAAATTTGATTGATGTTTACCAAAGGTAATAGAGTGTGCCTGTAGTATTATCTCAACCTATTTTTGAGACAATATTAAGAAATTAACAGTCCCTACAAACACTAGATCATGATACCTACCAACTCATAATCTTTATCTATGATCCTTTTGAAATGTGTGATAATTTTTACTGAGCTAATAATAAAAGTTTGTGTCTGCATTAGTTTTTCAAAAAACACACCTCTTCATTTAGTTACAAATGAGAAATATTTAAGTTTGATCACCAACCTGGTTCCTATTAACTCGCTTTTCCAGACACTTGCTCTCACTGTTCCAAATTCCAGCCTAGGAATCTACTGTGAGATGTCATAAGATATACCCTACTCTATAATAGCACTTATCCAAGTATGACCTACTATATGACAACATATTCAGGTATGATAAATATCCAGGTATGATCAACCTGTGGCACTACAATTCCAGGTATGCCCTGCTGTATGGCATCACATATAAATTATGTTGTGATCACTCATATCCACTTCTCATCTAGGCTTTTCTCACAGTGGCCCACAATACGAAACACACAAGAACATTAGGTGCTTCCCAACCTTGTTTCCTTGGTCAAGGGAGATGAGTGGATCTCTACAGGCTACATATGATCTACACTACCTATTCACATTTTCTAAAAGTCCTTTATGGTAGAGATTCTACAGTCCTGATATTAAAGCTATCTCTTTTTAATATAAGAAGTATTATCAGGAAAAAAAAACTATGATGAAAATCTAATGATCTAATATCATCTTTAACTATGTGTCAGTGCTTTTATGTGTTAATGAAGTGATAATAACTATAACCCATTAACTAGGCTTAGTTGTTTCTAAGAAATCTAGACCAAGAATGAGGACCAGCACCAAAAGAACAGAATATCATGAGTAAACTTAGAGCTTTATGCAGCCAAGGAGGCATTGCAGTCTTCTACCAGATTCTCCAGTCTCCTCCTGGTTGGGCTTTCTTGTCACTAGATTGTACTGAAATTTTATATAAGGTTTTACCACAGATCTCAGGTTGTTTTATTTTCATCAATAGCTATGTAGCTTTGATGAGGTACTTCCAAAAGCATCTTCCAAATTTAAATGCTATGTTTTTCATCTGAGACATGCCTTTCCCTTAAATAGTAGCGTTGGTGCCTTATGTGAGCCGAAGTCCTGATTCCATTATTAGCATTCAGGCTTATTATGCAAGCTGAAGACCCATATCTTTACTTTTTATTCCACCCCAAACAGTCCCAGACCAGAAGGAAACTGTTTGGTAAAGTGTTTGCTATGTATGTGTAAGGACCTGAATTTAACCCTTTGAAATCACATTTACAAAAAAGCCAGACATGGTGTTTTATGGTTGTAATCCCAGCCTAGAGAGGCAGAGATAGTCATGGTTGGGTCAGCAAGCTCTATTCCCAGCCACTTTAAACTATTGGTACATACCAGCTCAGTGAGAAATCCTATCTCAAATAACCAATGGAAAACACAAAGAACAACACCTAAGTTTGATTTCTAGTATCATATAAATATATATGTACTTCACACACTTATGCTATATTCACATGGATTCTGAAGGCCCCCATGCATACATACAACACAGAACTATAAGTTGTTTCTTAAGTGAATTTGGATTTCCCCTATGTCTGGTGGTACACATGTTTATCACAGGAGACTGAAGAATGAAAACTAAAAGTATGTTAAAGACCTGCTGGTGTAACCTAGCAAGACACTGTTGAGAGACAGAGAGAGAGAGAGAGGGTGGGAGGGAGGGAGGGAAGGAGGGAAGAAGGAAGGAAGGAAGGAAGGAAGGGAGGGAGGAAGGAAGGAAGGAAGGAAGGAAGGAAGGAAGGAAGGAAGGAAGGAAGGAAGGAAGGAAGGAAGGAAGGAAGGGAGAGAAAGATGAAGGAGGCTTGGGGAAGTTACTCATTGCAAGGGGGCTTGTCTAATATGTATGAAACAAGGCTCTGGGTAGAATTCCACTAACCAAGCTCTTAAAATGTGGAGCTATGTCTGTGAATGTCACTGGAAGGCAACACTTAACCTGATAACATGATTATATTCTGTTGTCTCCAAATTTCCATATTATAGAAAAAAAAAGAAAAGCATTTTAGCTCCTGGTAAAATAATTATCAAGAGGGAGCTTGTGCTTCACAGGGAACTTCCTTAGTGTGGGGCACTATCTTGTGTATGATTATAAGTCTGTACTAAAAGCCCAGTCCCTTGGCAGCAGTTCAGAAAAGAAAGTAAAATTTAAGTATGATCCTTTGATACTCATTTTAATTCTTAGGCATTTATGGGAATGTTACTTAGGGCATCCGTATGGTCATTTTCCTAAATAATCCACAGCCTCTGTTATTAAAATAAAAATGTCATTAAGTAATTCTTCAAAGAGATTAAACTAACACAAAATGAAAATTTAGAGGATTTTAAAATTATGAGAGAAATTTTCAAAGGTAGCTCCAAGTTCATATGATACATTTTCTCATATGTAGACAATGCTAAGTACATCTGAGAGATTATATCAGTCATTCATGTGACTGGTGTTGCTAAGTTCAGGAATAACAGCAGCTGAGTTACTTTAGTGCAGTATTAAAATAAGTATAGATATCAAATAATTACTCAGATATAAGAAAAGAAGAATGCAACTTAACTTTCCAAAAATAAAATAATGTAAGTACTCAGAAAAACCATATTCAGTAAACCCAAAGAACACTGGCTGGAGATAAATATTATTAACTCCTATCAAATGTGCAGTTTTGTCTGAAATATTACTAGCACATTTATACATTATGTCAAAAAATAAAGAGTAGATTTTTTTTTACATTGAATTTCAAAGTAGATATAGGTTTGGGGTACACAGAGTCTAAAAAAGCTGAACTTCTGAGAAGCCATTCAATTCAATGGCTGGTCTTAAAGTTTGTAAGACAAACATGCAGTTTTGTAGAATTAATATATCCAATAACTAATGTCTTCCATGTAGAAAGTGCCCACAGTGAAGTTGAGAAGGTGTTCAAAGGTCTCAGTATAACACCATTGCATAACAAATAGGATGCCTTTTCATATCATACTCAAGCTTCTACCTGAAAACTAGAATTTGATGAGGATGAAAATCATTTGAGAAATGTGCTCGAGGAAACTGAAAATAAAAACCAAATTATTTTTGGATCTTGCCCTAAGTAGTGAAAACTATTTAATTAAATAAGCATGCATTTGATACTAAGAAGGCACACAGACATTGGGCATGAGACCCTACCCTGAGTGCATCTGGCTTCCCTGAGAGCTGGCATATACTTGGTGTTACAGTGATACCCTACAGAGTTCATTCATATCATTTGTAAGATATACTTATGAGATAGTCTCATTATTTCTGTGTAACAAGAGAGGCACATGTTAAGAAGGTATACTCGTTTGAAATTACTTAAAAAGTCATGAAGTGAAGATGAAAACTGAGATTAGAGATGCAAATTCAGAGTATCAGCCACTGAACTGTATCAGTGTTCACTGATGGCAAATAAAGTACACTTATAAGAAGAAAGTAAATCGAACCATTGCTTTCGGGAATTAGAAGAGTCTCAATCATGCACAATCTTACAGGGATGTGCTAACTGTAAGGCACAGAGAAGTATTATTTCTCTGAGCCTGATTTTTCTCACATCCCTAAAATTAGAAAGCAGTTGTAGATTTTGCAACAATACACCTCAGTTTGTTCATGTCTCTATGTGTTTACTATGCTTCTGTATAAAGCCTCTCGATACGATACTGATACCTGGCCTGGCTGAGAGCTACTTTTACCAACAGAACAATGTGGTAGACATTTGAGAGCTTCTGCTCACTGGAGTTTATCTTCTCTTGCATATCTGGGAATCCTGCAACAGTAATTCAAGGAATAAGTCCAGACAAATTTACAGAAAACATGTGTCGCAGTCCCTCTGATACTGAATAAAGAGTATCTACCAATCTTCAGCACTTTTCCTACTCTAGCGGGGCTACCTGTGGTGATATTGTGCACCCTTATAAACTTATCTGGGGTCAGAGAGCAGAACAGCCACTAGATACAGAGGACAGAAAATGGTGGTGTACACGCCTTTAATCCTAGCATTCCAGGGCAGAGATCCATCTGGATCTGGGTGAGTTCAAAGCCACACCGGAAACAGCCAGCCATGGTAATAAGAGCCTTCAATCCTAGGAAGTGAAGGCAGGAAGAAGAAAGATATTTAAGGTATGAGGATGAGGAACTACAGCCTGAGTAAGCTTTTAGGCTAAGCTTTTAGGCTTTTGAGCAACAGTTCAGCTGAGATTCATTCTGGATGAGGACTGAGAGGTTTCCAATTTGAGGAAACAGGATCAGCTGAGGAATTGGCAAGGTGAGGTGGCTGTGGCCTGTTCTGCTTCTCTGATCTTCTAGCATTCACCCCAATACCTGGCCTCAGGTTTGATTTTATTAATAAGACTTTTTAAGATTCGTGCTACAGCTACCTGTGTGAGTTCAGGAAAATAACGTAATGGCTGAGCAAGGCCCATGATATTGACAAGATTGTAAGCTAAGGACTAATGACTGTCAATGCTGGGAAGGTACATGTCCTTAGAACATTTGCTTACAAAAATGATAGCATAAATAGTGGAAATAGCTGAGTCTGCTCCGTGGGTGATAGTTTGCCAACACTTGTTTTAAACCCATAAGCATTAGGATGATGAAAGTTAGGAAATCAATGCTACCATTAGAAATTGCCTGTATATTAAATTAGCATTATATTAAGAAATTAGAGTTGGTCACAAACATACTTCATCATCTCTGAATATAATCAGAGATGCCTGATATTTTTCACATTTACTTTTTGAAGTACAAGTAATTGTTCAAAACGTTGGTTATTGTATAACACCATACTAACCAGAATATGACTGTTGCCTCATCCAGTATCACATCCGTGGTCCTAAGAAGTGAACTATCATGCACACATTTGCACACCTATGCATATGTATACAGCAAAGATTGAAACAAAACCTTAAAATAGTTTTGTTTTTTTTAGAAGCCCAATTGCTAAGTGTTTACTGCAGGATGGTAAAGCTCAGGGTTCCAGTACCCAGCACCACATATACAGTGAGTAGATATGGTAGCCCACCTCTAATCTGAGTACTTGTAATGCAAGACTGGTGATCCTGGGAAAAGGCTGACTAGCTGCTGGAATAGTCTTCTCAGTAAGGACTGGGTTCAACTGAGAGACTCTGTCTTGAAGAATAACAGAAAAATTGATCAAGGAAGATACCCAGCTTCCACAATGCATGTCTACATATGTACTCTCCCACACATGCAAACATTCAGTCCCACTTTCCTAGCCATCACACAAATTCACATATATGAAAAAAAACTTAATTATTAATCATAATTAAAACTCATAAATATGCTACATATTACAATTACCCTTGGTAAATAAACATGTCTAAGTATTTGATCATGTTTACAATGCCCAATATTTAATACAAAGGACAAAATTTGATCCTTCATATGATGTGCCACTTACAAAAGTTGTTATAAGATATGAAAATGAAGAACTATAATAAAGAGAATAGATAATATTAAGGACTGTGGCTTATCTAAAAGACTTGTGTGCCAATACATATCAAATAAGGGTATTTTTGACCTAAATATGTTACTTTTAACGTAAGCTTAATACATGTAAAAAGAAACCCAGTTAAAGTTATTAATCGAGTGAAACATTAATCTGTGAGAGTGAAGTGGTAACAATGAGGGGGTGGAGAACAAGGGGAGGGTGTGGGAAGGTGGACGTGTGCAGTGTGCAGTGCAGCAGACAGACTGCTTAGCCAAGAGTCCTCTGTGAACTGGCACAAATGGAGCTGAGAGGAAGCTTCAACACAGGCAAAGACAGAATAGCTGTGTGTTACAGGCTGACTTTGTTCCTCAAAATCCACTCTAGGTAAGTTATTACTACAACTTACCTGGACTACAAGAAATTCAGAGTGTAAAGGCAGTTATGAGCATTCTTGAAGCTGTCAAATCCTTGTCAGGAAAAGTCAAGACAAAACATAGGGAATATTTTCTGCTTCTATGTGTTGTCAGGGGTGGTTAGAGGAACTTACCATAAAACATTAGGAAGCAGGCTGAGTATAAATAAAATAGACAAGCCAATGATGGGCATTCATTTTTGTTGTGCCCAGATCGTGACCCCCAGAGAGACCACCAAAGATGAGCATGCCGGAATGCAAAAGCAAGGTTTAATTCTGGATATCCAAAAGCAATATAAGCCTAGGCAGGGACTTCGTCCAATACATCCAACGCAGTGGAGGCTGGAGGAAGTGCCCAACTGTCTGCAAGCTCAGTTTTTAAAGGGAAAAGTCACAAGGTTACATCATTTAGGGGTGCTAGTATGGATACAATTCTGATTGGCTCGCTTGTAGGGACTTCTAGAATTTACTTCTAAGGGAGTGGTTGCCCACCACCATTTCTCATTGGCTGCCCTCAGGTGGGGGCATTTCTGTGGTCAGTTGCCCTGGAAACCAGGGAGAGGACATTCCATAGTCTGACAGGCATTACCTCGTGACTATCTTGTGACTCTGTACTTTTACACTTCCTGATTTCTGGAATCTGAACTGACTGGTTTCAATAACTAATGGCCTATTCCCAAAAGGAGAAATCTTAGACCTTAATTTTAGGGTGAAAGCATTTTGGTCTTATTTCTAAGATGGCTCATTTTGGTCTCACAATTTTACCCTGAAGCACTGACATCTCAGAATAGGAGTCAAAGTCTCTCTTTTAACAAGCAGGGATGTTTGAGCTGGCCTTTAGTGATGCTGTGTTATGTGAGTAAATTGATTCAGAATTAAGGTTTTAAGTGTTTCCGTTACAAATAGCACATCATTGAAAACTAGTAGCAAATACAGGAAAGGAAGAGAAAAAAATGTTCCTTATTTACCGATTACCTAAGTTTTTTTTTTTTTTTTTTTTGGTTTTTCGAGACAGGGTTTCTCTGTGTAGCTTTGCGCCTTTCCTGGAACTCACTTGGTAGACCAGGCTGACCTCGAACTCACAGAGATCCACCTGGCTCTGCCTCCCGAGTGCTGGGATTAAAGGCGTGCGCCACCACCGCCCGGCCCGATTACCTAAGTTTTAAGAATAATTTAAAGCCACTTTTGGACTAGGGGAAAGGACCATAAAATTATACAATGTCTCTTAAAACATTTTCATATCAACTATGGAGTCTTTTTATTGTGTATATGTTTGATATATCTATTATAATAAATAGTACATTGTAGACATAAATATACTCAATAGATTCATATTTAATTTTAATTTATATAGTGGAAAGTCCAAGTTATAAGATGATTGAATAAGTCATGGTGTATGTAACTAATGGAATCTGTGGTCATTTAAATTCTGCATTGTCTCAATACTAAAAGAACATGAGAAAAGAAAATGTCACATATATACACAATAATCTTTTATAAATAAGGTATTTATTTGAGAAAAAAGTGTCATAAAATAAGATAAAATAATAGCAACACCAGGTGATAGCATTTTTCCACTATATCTTTAAAAGGTTCTAAACTTTCAAATATGAGCTAATAGTGTATAAAGATTTAATATTAGATATTAGAAAATACTCTTCCATCCAACTCAAACATTTTTTGTCATTCAGGGGTCATAATCTGCATGGCTCCTTTTTAAATTTTTTTAAAATTAATTAATTAATTTTTTAAATTACACTCATGATATTAATCACATTTGTGCTATTCATAGATTACATTCGCAGTATTCATTCAATTATATATATATATATAATTTTAAATGTCCAATGTCATTTCTTGGAGGGGGTAGGAGGTCTTAAATACAGGCTTACAGCACAATGGGAGGACCCCGGAGGGCAGAAGTTCGCTACTGATGTTTACAATCTTGCATCTAAGCTGTTAACGCCCATTATTCAGGATACACAGACAAGGAACTTCCCTTAAGCATTCAGGACGGTGGAACCTGGCAGGGAATTAGCATTGGGAGGATATCAAGGTCAAGGGCATGGCTCCTTCTTTGACGACACTGTGGCCTTTTTCAGTCTCCAGTTCACCACCTTTACTCCTCCCATTTATCTTCAACCTGTCCCCTCACTGTGTCTTACAGGTTTGAAAGCTTTTCCTACCATTGACTCCCATTTTCTATTCAAAATCAATTTTCCATCTGTGAACAAGAAACTCAAATTTAATCATCTTTTCCAAAAAGGGCAAGAAAGAAAATGAAGTTTGGTTAGATCTAGTTTTTCATGCAGAGATTTTAAGCTTCATTACATGCCATATAATATTACATGTTAACATGTAATTGCAAATGCATGCCATGTTCTAGAGAATGCCCTGGCTTCTACTCTTTGGGTGTCAACAGTGTCCCTCAGTGTCACAACCAACATTTCTGAAGTTGTAGCTATTTCCCTGATACACAATATTCCAGTCAATAACCACCTTGTTAGGAAGAAATATAATGATCCTAAACATTAAAGGATGATTCTTGAACATCTGTCTATCTACTCAAAAGGCAAGTATTCCTTCCAGGCTGGTTTTTGACAGCTCCAAGTTGCAAACCTCCCCAATTAAACATCTATAGGCAAGTAAGCACTGCTCAAATGATAACTCAGGGCAGAAGTCTACTGTGGCAAGCATATGTGAATATTGAGACATGTCAGGCCTGACATATACACACCCCCTGCCTTGAAGGGTTATAGTTGGCCTCAATCTACACCCTTTAAGAGGAAAAGGCCAGATTCCAAGGAGAGTGTCTTGCATGTCCTTAGATTATTTCTTTTTTGCTCATAAGACAATAAAGTGCTTACAGTTAAACCATGTGATTTAAGCATTATTTATCCACCCACAACTCCCAGAGTACTATCTTGTAGAAAGTCCAAGATCTGCAGTCTCCTGAAAGACATCATAACTTCCTGAGACTTCTAAAACACCAAGAACAAACTGTTCTCAGTCTGAATCCTACCCAAGTAAATTTACAAGTCTGTGACAATTTTCTGAAAAATGTGAAACTGTATGTTCTGTGATGTTTAAATATTGAAAAGTATCTGCTGGAAGCCTTGCTGCAGACGGGTTCAATGACCTGGGACGAAAGGTAAAGTTGGCACCAAGAAGAGACTATGACCACCTGTTGTTCAAACAAGTGGCTAGGATAGCCTGAGCCATTTTTATTTATACAGTTTCAATTATTTGCATGAACAGTTTTACAATCAGTTTTACTTCCCAAGTTTCTAAAAATGATTACAATAATTACCAGTTTGTTTCTTGCTCTTTTCCCTTTACCTCTCCTGACTGTCCCACTACTAGCCATTACCTTTTGATATACAGCTCTACTGTTAGAAGCATAAACAGTGTTGCAAGCACAAAGGAACTTTTCTAACTGAGCACATCTACAGGTAGAACAGTGTGCCCAGTTGGCAGCACATGTGCTTACAGCATCATTCAGGGTAAGAGACAGTTTTGTCTCTTGTGGTTAATATTTACATCTGGTAGAGTCTGGGGTCACACAATCAACTCACCAGCTAAAGCTGGATCAATCCGTTCTATATTTTGTATTTTTCTATTTCCTCTGGGGGCATATGTGTATGGTGTTTTGATCATGTTCTGACAAACAAAGCTTGTTTGGAGTCAGAGGGCAGAGATAGCCACTAGCCGACAAAAATTAACCACAGAGGTTTTGGAGGACTTAGGTAGGATAAGATAAGAAGTAGTAAGGCAGAGCAGAGAGGGATCTCAATCTTTTTGGATGGAGGAATGGAGCAGGTAGGAGAGGAGGGGTAGTTTCTCTGATCTTTCATGTTTTTACACCAATATCTGACTCCTGAATTTTTATTGATAAAGAATAATTAAATTAAAGCTTCATGTATACCAGATTTTTCCATTTATACTATAGGCAATATAACCTGAAAACTTACTCTTAATAGTTGGCACTGCTTATCCCTTGTTCTCATGTTTATTTCTCTTACTTGTTAGGTTAATGGCACAGCTATTAGAAATGGGGGAACTGTGGATTTCTATGATTCTGATTTATTTGTCTCTAAACTGTTCCCATTAACTCTTGATATCATTTATTTAATAACATTTTTTTAAAAATTTGTGGTTAAAAATCATTCTTTCCAGAACTTATGCAAATTTGTAACGTTAAACTTCATGACCTACTGTGACTTTATTCAGGCCGTCCGTATGGCTAGCATAGTAAAAGCAAGGAGAACACAAAGCACACACACACACTCCCAGGGTCATGCTCAGACTCATGCAGTGGACTGTCCACAGGTTCTTGCCAAGTGGATCAGGGTTTCCAGGGTCTTGCCACAAGGAGAACTATTTGTGCTATTGTCAGGCCTTGTTCCCCAAAGAAGTCATATGGCCCCTGCCAATTTTCTTTTCAAGGAATAAATAGGTTGCTTTGGTATTTATTAATATTATTCTGTTCAGTGATATTTATTAATTAAAGTTGCCATTTAGATATAAAGCAGAAATTGTAGTACACAGCAAGAAAGCAAAATAAAGTATGGAATAGAAGAACCATATGCTAAATATTGCTAGCAGTGTGGGAGAACATCAAGTACTAATTTTGTGTTCTTGGGTATAAACAGACATTCTCTCTCTCTCTCTCTCTCTCTCTCTCTCTCTCTCTCTCTCTCTCTCTTTCTCTCTGTGTGTGTGTGTATGTGTGTAAATATCCATATATGTGTAAGTGAGAATCTGTATGTGTGTGAGTAGGTAGGTATTCAGCATGACTATAAGTGGGCATCCTTTATGTGTCTGAATGGGTATTCTGTCTTTGTGTGAGTATTTTGTTTCAAATAGGAATATCTTACATACATAAGTACATGGATAATTTCATAATTGTGTGTAAAATTTTCAAATCTTCAATCTACCTTTCAACAATTATCAAAAGGCATATTACCTCATTGCCTTTAAAAGAATGCTTATATAGGCTCTTTTCAGACTTGAAAATCTTTTATTCCAACATAATCTTCACTTTACATCAGATGAGTAAAAGTAGGATGTGGCAGCTGATGGATTCTTGGGTGAGGGCACTGGGCTCAAGTCAAGGGAACACAATTTCAAAATTGTATTTTAAAGAGTTTGAAAGCAAAGTAAATGAGCCTTGTGGTAGATATTTTTTGCTTCCTATAATTTTTTGCAAAGCAATTTTTATCTGTCAGAGAGGGTTGTAGCAGATACTGAGAAAATCTAATTTGAATAAGATGTAAAATGCAGAACCGCCACAGAGTACTAAAATAAGAGCCTGTCCTCCATACTAACATGTTATTTGATCTTCAACTCACTGGGAAACTTTTCAAGTGAAGTAATGGCAATTAAATCTACACTGAAGGTTTTCTGAGTATAAAATGTTGTATTACGTGCATAATGTATACATCATAAATACGTTCTTTGAAATGTACAACTAGAATGTAAACTACCTTAGATCTTATAAAAAGTTACATGAAATTTATGTTGTGATATAGTCCTAAAGTTACTCGAATCTTTGATCTAATATTTTAACAGATAAAACAAACTTTAACAGTATTAAGCCATTCATTTCAGACCTATACTTTAGCTTCTTTAATATGTATTCTTTTAATTCACATAAAATATAACTAAGAATATCATAAATATTTGGGGGCAATGAAACAATTTTACGTTGCTTTTTGCATGATTATCAATATCATTAATCACTAAGTAAATCCAAAAGTACATTTCATGTGATATTTGAATCTTCAAAATGTAAGGAACAGCTTAACAGGAGCCACTGTTGCCTCCTGGAAAGATAATGCTTCTGTGAACACTGAGGTTCATAAAAAGAATGAAGACAAACTACACTTCCTCATTTGCATTTTCTCACAACTAGCAATTGCTACTTGGTACTCAGGAATTCAGTGTTTTTAGTCTGTTTCTGCTTCTCAGTGTATAAATTTTTCAAGTCTATTTTCTAGATATTGCTTGATACACTGTGGTGTAATTCACATGTCAAACCATCCATCGATTTAAGGCAGAAGACCCAATGTTTTTTATTATATTCAAGGTTTTGTGTAATCATTACAATTGCTTTTATAATGTTTTCATCTTCCCTGACTTAAGTTCTCTGCCATTTACCATTACTCATCATTCTCCTACACCCTCCTTATAAAGAGACAACTATTAGTTCTGTCTCTTTGTGTTTCTGCCTGTTCTCCACATTTGGCACAGATAATTCTCCCCATGTAATCTCCCTGTGAATGATTATCTCTGTTTAGTACACAATGTTTTGAAGATTCATATATATTACGATATGTATCAATACTTCACCCCTTATCATTCAAAGTGGTATCTGAGTTTATGGATATAACATTTAGCTCTTTTGTTTATTTGTTGAAATGTTTTATCATACCTTTCCCTTTTTCTGTTGTAAATTGTGCATTTGTGAACATTTATGAACAGTGTTGGTGTAGAAACATTTTTTTTCACTTTTCTTGAGTACATACACTTGTTTTTAGAAAACAGAAGAACTTAATCTTTTTGTATCCCATTTTTTCAAATAACTTCCATTTTCTTTCAGTTTAACAATATTTTTTCAACAGATAGTATTTCATTGCATTGCTGTGATTTTGAAAAACATTATTTCAAATTGCAACTTTTCCTTCCTACTTCATAAATCCTGTGTGTATTTGAACTCACATAAGTAATGGTTTGCTTCCTGTTTCTTTGTGAGGGCCTGTTTTAAAGAGTCAGTAAATTATATAAACTGCTATTCAACCTAATATTTCTCTGTGAGCAGAGGAATATGGTTATTTAAAATTCTAGTACATGCTTAAGAGAACTGAGGGAATATGACACCTCATGTGAATCCCCGGAAATCTCTCTTGCTTAGCTTCTAATAAGCGTCATTCTCACATGGAGCATTCAGTGGAAATGTTTCCATCATTCCTCTGTTTCAATTCAACAGAAATGAAAAGTGCCTGATGTCCCTGTCAAACACACTCAGGAAGGTTTGATGAGCAAGCCCGAAGGAAACACTCTTTTCACAGAATTGCTGTGATAATTGGCACAATCTGTGTGCAGATGTTTTCTTTTAATTTTTGATTCTGATATTCAGAGAACTTATCTGTCTCAGTCAGTGTACTCATCATGAACCCACACGGAGAGCATCACAAGGGAATTCTGACACATATAAAAGCTTAGGAATGTCCTTTTGTACAAAATACAGATCTAGAACTAGGCTCCTTTTTGGTTCTTCATTGTTTGGGTTTTGATAATTTAATAATACCATATCACAGGACATATTAAATTTTAAAGATTTATTGAATAGATAAAGCAACACTATATAGGATATATTGTGTACAATACCACAAGAAAAATTGTTTTGGCATCATGATAGCAATTAGGACTTCTCACATCACAAATTGTATAAGGTATACATGTTAGAGTCACACATAGGTTAAAAAAGCAGAAGAAATCTAACCCTTATTTGGCTGAGGCTGTTAATCTGAGGTGGTAAAAAAAAATAAATCTTATGAGAAATGTCCTCATGTGACTTCTGAATGCACAGAATTATATTTTTCAAGGCCATGAAATTCACAATGACAATGCCTGGTTCATTACAAAGTTGCCTATTGAATTGGTTGAGATATGGGAAAATGACTTCATGCAAAGTACTACTATGATGGATTAATGCTCCAACTTGCAACAAAAACGCTGATTCTGACTAGCGAGGGAGTCTAAATGGTCCTCATAGAATTTCTTGATAGCAGAGATTATGGGAAATAGTAACATATTTTGAAGGCTAAAACAAGATCAGTGTTTCCATTTTGATGAATTTTATTAAGATAACAGAATACTAGCATCAGTGGGATGGTTCAAAAGTTAAGAGCTCTTACCTATCATGAAAAGGACCAGAAGTCAGCACCCGGGTCAGGCAGCTCACAGTCACCTGTAACTCCAGGGAATCTTAGGATGTCCCCTGCACTCTGCCGGCACCTGAACTCTTTGGCACATATCCGCGCACACATACTAACAACTAACAATGAAATTGAAAGATAATGGTGTAATAATGCAGCCATAATTATTACACTTATTTACTTAAAATATATTGTGCTTCTTTTCAAGGTCAAAACCAGCCTTTCCTTGACTTAGTGTAACAATAATTACATTATATAATAAACACTAATCCTTATGTTTCAATTCTATTTCTAGCTGCATTCTCCCACCAGAACTTCCTCCTCAAGAAATTCATTTAGTGGCTGTGTTTCTATTCCCTTAACTGTAAATGAAAAATCTGGCACCATGAACCTCTACAGTTCCTTCCAACTCTGATTTTCCCATTGCATGAAGTTCACAGTCCAAAGGAAGGATGTTATGTATCCTGAATTACAACTTGATTGTTTCAGGTAGACAGATATGCAATTAGAGAAGTTAATTATCTTTGCCTATATGGTCGATAGGAAATAGAAACATACAAACTGGATGCAACATCCCCTGGAGGTGACTGTTATTTGATGAATCAGAACAGGTTGACAATGGGAGGCTTTTCTAAACACAATGCCTCAAAACTAGTATTTCCCCAATACTTCCTTGCTGGTGAATTCTTCCAGCAAAAAGAGGGAGGTTGGTTTGTCTTAGCAGGTTACATCTAAATTTACACTCAGTTTTGTATTGGCTTTTTATTTCAAGAAGCATGTCTGTGACAGAAAAAGCTAATCACAAACACATCCAATCACTGAAGACTGAGACTCTATTTATGGCCTTTCAAAACTTTCTGTCTTCAGTTAGTTTACAGTTACAAATGACCAGGACTTACTGGGAAATGAAGGTTGATTTTCTATAAACTTTGTCCTACTTTGTGACTTATTTCAGAAAAATAAAAGTTGTTGAATGTAAAGAGTTTTTTTTTAAATAACCCAGAAGACAGATTAACATTTCTTCATAGCTTCATGTGTTCTCTGTCATTCCATTTTCTGAAATTACTTTTTATCTCAGTATATTTAGTAGTTAGTGAGGAACAGTGTGAAGATGGGGTAAGTAGAGATGAACAGGGGGTAACTGTGTGATGTAGTGACCAGGTGAGGCAGAAAACACTGGGCAATCTTACCCAGTGTGTGTGTGGTGTGTGTGTGTGTGTGTGTGTGTGTGTGTGTGTGTGTGTGTGTGTGTGTGTGTGTGCTATAGCTAGATCTTACATGGGTAATCTGGCATATACCACAGTTAACAGAAGGACATGGGACAAAGAATGGATATCCTCATACCCGTCAGAGCTGATTGTGTGTATCTGTATATAAACAAAGCATAGCACAGCTTAAAGTGACTTTATTTATGTCAAAGGCCACTGTAGACACCTCAATTATAATAACATGTCTGTGTAGATGGTAGTGAGATGTTTTTCCTTTGAAGAAGGAAATCTTCAATTTTAAAATCTCTTAATTTTCCAGAAGAATTTTAAGTAGACAGGAAATTTTAATCATACAAAAATACCATAGGGACTAAAATAATCTAGCACCTGAGATATACTTTTTTCAGAAAGCAAATCTTTATTCAAGTTTGAAAATTACTTTTATTCTTGACTAGAAAAAGATACCTAATAGCTTATTAATGTGTTTGAAGATTAAATCATATCACATGTACACATGTAGAACCTCATGACAGTATATATTTTAGCAAATGTAAACAGTAGTAAATATACTTTAAGCAATACTAATATTTGCAATAATTTTAAGGCATAAAAAGAAAGAAAAATCAGTTCAACTGTTGGAACAGACAGAAATGAAGACAACATCCCTTCTCTCTTCTTTGTGATCATAGAGGAAGTAGACCTTGTCAAGATTCTTGTCCCAGAATTCTAGGAAATGACTATTAGTGGAACCACAGTGTATCTTGGTAATAAATAAAAGATGTGCAGCATAGAGTCAGTATGGACAGAATATAGTAAAAGCTTATAGAAAGAGGTGCTTATCAGGCACTCTGGCATTTACTGTGTCTACCTTTAGCATGTGCTGTCCCCGAGCCTGGGCTCTCCTGAAAGCAGAGCATTGGGCCTCCTCACCGGCTTCAGGCTTTTAGCTGCCCTGATCCCTGGTTGACTGCCTTGCTGATTTCAAACCCAGAAGGAAACCCAGCAACAGCTTGTATAATATGTGCACAAGATCCCAGGTTATGTTAAGGCAAAGTGGGTTAATGAGCCCTGTCTGTCTTCTATGGCTATCCTCAGATCCTCAGTTTTTTTTTTTTCCTCAACAGACTCCTGATGGACATACAGAGGCTATTGTACTTCCTGGGTGCTGGGAAATTTCTGTTTCTTCTCCTGAGGGTAGAGACGTAACATTGTTCTGTGTGTTCAGAAATCAGAGTGCCAAGCCCAGGTTTTGTTCAATTTCTGTAGGTGTGCTAATTTTCAGAAAAAAAAATATTAAATGATCTATCATAACACCCCAAACAGAACAAAATGATGTCATGCTTGATGTTGACAATGGTTACATGTGGCTAAACCTTCAAAGATAAACTTTTCTACCTAAAAAAAATAAAAGAAAAGAAAGAAAGAGGTACTTATATAAATGTGTATTTAGTACTGCCCAAGAGGACAGTCCTGAAAAGCAGTGTAAGGAGAGTAGAGAGTCTCAAGTTCTCCACGGCATGTGGAATTATGGGGCCACTGTGATTTTAGGGATTGTTGAGGGGTTGTGAGTCCAGCCTTTAATGGCTGAGCCATGTCCCCAGGCAAGATATTAGGAATTTTTAGTATAAGAGACTCATTTTGTAATTCAGGCTACAGAGATGGAGATATTCTCGAACATTTGACTATTTTTAGCTATTTTTCATCATTTTGGCTGAAACCTAGTGACTTCCTAGTAATGTGCAGCAGAGATTTGCTGAGAACCTGTAACTTTATGAATAACTGTTTACTATGATGCCATCTGGATGAGCAGTAACCATGAAAGATAGATATTTAAAACAATCATTTTTAAAATGATTTCTATGAATGATCTTAGGTTAAACATATGGAAAGGCTTTAATTCTGGCATCAATTTCAACCTATTTTTTATTTTGAAATGTCATGAATTCAGCTCATTAATGGATACATGCCCTGAATACACAATCCCCTACTTTTCTCCATTTCTTTGATGCCCTTAAGACTCACCTCTGGGGAGAGTGCACGAAGAGAATATCTAATTTTCTTATTAAAGAGAACATAGGTGAAAATGATAATGGGTTCTCAACTAAGTATGCATAGCATTTCAATACACCGAGGCAAAGCCATTAAAATTATTGTAAAATATTCATTTGAGCAACCAATTTTTAGACATATTCATGGCATTGCCCTCTAGGTACTGCTATGATCTACCATAAAGCACTGTAGCAGATAAAGGATGTAATGTAACTCTATAAAATCATCCTTTTAATATCACACATCTGCCTAATTGATTAAAAGGCAAATATATTGCACCTGGCATATGCTGGGAGAATAAAGTACCCTTATGGCAGGTAGAATACTGCTACTTCTTTAAGAGAAGGAAGGCATGCAGGAGAAAACTAATATATTTCCATTCTTGGAAACTGCAGGTCTGTTTTTCTTTAGCTGTGTGGAGAAAACCAAGGTTATCCTTATTGGGTTGATTTTCTCAAAGAAACAAACAAAACAATTTGATTTAATAAGAATCTACACGGAATATAGGAATAAGCCAGTGGGATTTATAGAAGTTAACCAAATTATTCCTCTAGACAATTCTGTTATGGAATGCTCCAAAGAGGGAAAGTAATGAAGAGAATCACAACAGCCATCCATCCAACTGAGCATTACTTTGAGCCTCCACGTAATTGTATTTCTCTTGCGACTGCCTAGGATTTTAACATCTCATTCAATAGCATCTTTCAAGTATTATATACTTGACCTTCAAGTATTTATTTAAATCTTAAAACACAACTACATCAATTTCTGAATTACAAACAAATGGGGCCATCTAAACTGTGGAAGTTTCTCTGAATTTCACAGAGGAACTTCAGCCTACATCCCAGAAATTTGGAACAACGTGTTTTGCTGCTTAATCCACTAGGTATTCCTTTATATTAAATTAATTGTCTACAAGCTTTAGCAATGGAATTAGAGCTCCTTTGAGGCAAATGTTTGCATAGTGTTCTGAACCTTTATCATGAATCCATGTTTCTCATTTCCTAAAATAATCTTTCATTAAAATTCAAAGTTTCAGGAGATAGAAATTTACAGTAATTAACATCACTGTTCTGGGTTCTCAGCACATCCTCTATTACATCAATTGTGTGACTTAAGAAAGGAAATTCATATTCTGCTCTAAGTTCAAATCTTATCATTTGGAGATAGGTAATAATAGTACAATCTATTATACAGGGAAAGTTTATGTTAATTACATACACAAATTAGCTAAGTGTCTAGTGCAATTCATATTCAGTGATATGAGAATCATATCTGGAAGATGAACTTCCTGCTTCTCTTTTAAGTATTCTGACTTTTATTTCCACAGCAGGGAAATCATTTTGATTAGACTACAATGCATTCTTTCATTCTTTCTGTATATTTTGGCTTAGTTGTCACAGAATCAACTAATGAGGACATTACCTGAAATCACATCCCCTTCCCTCCTAAGAGACATTCTGGCTTCTGACATATAGACTTACAAGTACTCTGTCTGTGTTCTCCACTCATCTTTTGCTCCTTCTATTTAATGTAAATGAATCTACTAGAAAATATATGTGACAAGTAAATGATAAGCATTCACTATTTCTCAGATTTCTTATATTAAGGTAAGGTGGGTAGGATGTATGTCACTTAACTATGGGAATGGAGACTTCCTTGGACTCCTGAGATCCTTGTGTACAGAGGAAGTGTTGCAGAAGGAACTGAGGGTGAGTGCGAGGTGAGCACAATGAGCTCATATTCCTGCTTCCTTCAGTCTGTAATCAGATGACATTTACTTCTGATTTTCAGCTAATAAATAACATTGTAGTTAAATTCCGCAACCAAATAGAAAGGGCAGTGAGTGTGTGTGTGTGTGTGTGTGTGTGTGTGTGTGTGTGTGTGTATGTGTGCATGTGTGTGTATGCACATATCCGTGTGTGTGCCTTGTGCATGTGTGTACCAGTTTGTAAGTGTGTGTGCATGTGTATGCATGTACACGTGTATATGTGTGTGCATGTGTATGCCTATGTGTGCAAGCATTTATGTTTTGGTGAGTTTGCATATGTATGAGCATGTGAATGAGTGTGTAAGCATATGTATGTGTATGTTTACATGTCTGTGTTTGTGTATGTTTGTGCATACATGTGTGGACTTTATGTATTCTGCCCTTTTCTGGACTTTATACTTTTCCCTACATAGTACCTATAGCACTGTAGTTCTTAAAGTTTCTATGTTTTATTTTATGCCATCTGTAGGTATGAACATCATATATATACATATATATGTGTGTGTGTGTATCTACCTTATGTTTGAACACAAATATAGCTAAATCCACATATATATGTATATACACACATAATTATCTTCATATGTCAATAAATAATTTACTTTAACTTACTTCTATCATACTTCATGAATAATCATATTCTCACCATTCCCAATATGCACTGTCCTATGATAGGTAGTTTGAGCATATAACAAAGATGCTTCACAGGCATATAATCATCCACATACGATGTAGCTGGAATTTTTAAAGTTAAGGAATTTCCAGACATGGTCATAATAAAAGCAGAAGTGTTGTTTATTATGTTTGAGATAAAGTTTTGTTGATTTATAAAACATGAAACAGGAAGGTACAACACTATTCTGCCATAGATCTCAGCTATCCTGTAAGATTTTGTTCGTTGCAGTAGTCTCTACATGATTTTCTGGTTTCTTTTCCTTCCTTGTGTAATCTTACTGATATATCTGCATGCTCACAATATGCCTTTGATCACTTTACTGATAACACCTATGGGAAGCTATCAGAATGCTTCTGCTGCCTGTCAATATCCTTATGCCTGAGCTGGTTACAAATGTCTACTCAATCCTCATTTGGTGTTCAGTTTTACTTATCAGGAATCTACTATGTGCCAGTGACGTCCATAGCTGTTGACCATCCATCTGCAACAGAGGGAAAATGACTTTGCTCTAAAGAAAGTTCACAAAGTTCAATCTTTCCAACTATGTAAATAGTCTTGAATGTGACAGTCAAAACTGGTAATTTACCATGTGCACTCTTCATTATTTGCTCCTATTTTGGCATCCATTATGCTTATCTTTATAATATTATTTCCTATTTTTAGAGGCAACCTGGTGTAGCCTCAAACTGACCCTGAATGCACTGTGTAGTCAAGAATGACCTTGAACTCCTCATCCTTTGTCTCCCCTCTCCTAGTACTGCTATTATACGTGGTAACTGCAAGCCTAGTTTCCAGTGTGGTGCTATGGGTCAAACTCAAGTCGTTGTACATATTAGGCCAGCACTATATCAATTGAGTACCATCTGCAGTTAAAAAAATGTTTAATACCTTTTAAAAAAGTTAAAAGCTTTGTTACTTGTATGTTTCAAAACAACTCTAGTATGCATTTTGATCTTGTTTATTCATTTATTTAAACTTTTATTTTTAGTGAGGTACATGTGTAGAGAGAAGGATATGTGTAAATGAACAAACTTGCCTATGGAGGTCGGAAGAGAGCGTTAGATTGTCTGGAGCTGGAGTTATAGGTAGTTGTAAGTTACCTAATGTGGGTGCTGGGAACTGAATTTGGGTCCTCTAAAGGAGCAATACATGCTCTTAACAGCTTAGACATCTCATTAGCCCAAATAATCAAACTTTAATGTCCTACATCAAATGAAAATTGCACTGTATATGTAGAACAATTTTACTGACACATGTTGATATGTTTAACTATATAGAAATACAGCTTGAAAATGATAGATTACTTTTTTTCTGTTTGTCACTGCACCTAGGGATTAATAGAATTCCATTCAGAATTCTTCAAGAAGTATTGATAATAAAGGGTAAATTTAAAGTCATTGGTAATAAATTCATTTCAATTTGGATATTTCCTGATGCTCAGCAAGAGTCAGGAAGAGGAGAGAATTACCCAGCCAAAAAAAAAACAAAAAACAAAAAAAAAAATGTGTTCTGAGACGTCTCAACATAAAACAAAGCTTTGTAATGGCAGAATACTGACTGTGAGAAAACATGTTCAGAACACAATAAAGTACAGAAGATGTCTCCATGCCTCAACTTCAGAGGTTACTGAGTTCCCAGAGAAAAGCCTTGCCTGAGTTTCCTATTCACAGATCACGCCCACTCCAGAAATCTGTATTGTTACTAAGTGTCCTATGCCCTGATTTTACTGGCTCAGAAATCATTTTTGAGAACACTGTCCGAAATGTTAACACATACTGAAGCAATAACCCATTCATTTTATATGGTTTACTCCATTTACACACTCGATTTCCCAGGTAAATTATATATCCTTTGAAACTCTGTAAGATAGTGTTCTCACTGAGAAAGAGTGGGAGGAAGGACTGTAGGAACCAGAGGGTTTGTGGACACCAGGAGAACATGGCCCACAGATTCCACTAAGCAGGACTCATATGGGGCTCACAGAGACTGAAGTGCCAATCATAGAGTCTGCATGGGTCCACTCTAGGTTCTCTGCATATGTTGTAGGTGTTTGGCTGGGTGTTCCTGTGAGAATCCTAACAGTGGGATTGCAGTTATCTCTGACTCTTTTGCCTGCTCTTTGGCACTCTTTTCCTCTACTGTGTTGCTTCCTCCAGCTTTGATATGTGGTTATGTGCCTAGTCTTATTGGAACCTGTTTTGCTATGTCTAGTTGATATCCCTGGGAAGCCTGCTCTCTTCTGAAGCAAAAAAGAGGAGCAGTGGACCTGGGGGAGCGGGGAGATGTTAGGGGGACAAGGAGGAGTGGAGGGAGAGGAACCTTTGGACAGGATGTAATACATGAGAAAAGAAGGAGGAGGAGGAGGAGGAGGAGGAGGAGGAGGAGGAGGAGGAAGAGGAGGAGAAGAAGAAGAAGAAGAAGAAGAAGAAGAAGAAGAAGAAGAAGAAGAAGAAGAAGAAGAAGAAGAAGAAGAAAAGAAGAAGAAGAAGAAGAAAGTAAAATAAGGGATGTATCAGAACAGAAATCTTGATAATCACTTAGGAAAGACACTAATTTTTTGTTATTTTGTGCTCACTAAGGGCTTTGATAATTGTTGTCTTATTTACCAGCTATGTTTAATATGACCCTACAGTTCCTGAGATGGCTCAGCATTTGCCTTTTATAGCATTCACTAAATGGAACAGAGTTATGAGTGTATATATGTATATACCGTATATGCAAAAATACACATTAACTGTACAGAACCATGTATGTGTTTATATGTGTTATGCATTTGTGTGCATACTTTAAAATAATAATGTAAAAGGCAACTACCAAAATTAGTATTCTGATGGATAATTATTGAATCAACACCTGAAAGTGTCTACAAACAAGTCGTTTCACTGATGAACTAAAGATTTTTTGAAGGAAAGGGTGTTCAAGTTAGATGGTGACTGAACTCTAGGCACAATTTAGATATCAATAACTGTTCCTTTTTGTTTTTCTTCATATGACACACATGCAGTAGTAATGTGTACAAGAACAAATCCTGCAATTGTGTTCCGTGGCCTTCAGGGACATGGTAAGGCAGGAAGCAGCCAGAGCTCATTGAACTTTGCTTTGAGGCAGTCTCTAAGCTTCACCCAATTCCCAGGTGTTAGGGAGGCTCTTGTATATTGCAGACACTCATTAAAAAAAAAGGCCGAGAGAACAGACTTTTGAACCTTTTAGATTATATTTTTTTCTGACAGTTCTTAAAAAAATAGATACAATCTTGATTGAATTTTAGACTTCAGAGAAGTGCAAATTTAGCCAAGCTAGTCATCATCCATACATATGTAACGAGTTCTGCTCTTATACTAAAATTGTTGAATCCTTTGCAATATTCAGAATTAAATTGACTATGATATAAAAGCTCATCCTCATTAAATTTTGAACGAACCTGTTTAACACTTACTAAAGGTCAGGATTACAATTTAAAACATGGCTCAAAGTAATTTTCAACTGAACATTTTGAAATTTTCTAGAACAAGGTAAGCAGTCCATTGCATTTATTGTAAAATAAAGAGTATTTTCAAACTATATTTTAATCAAATGAAACTCTTGAGTAGGGCTTTATTATTATCATCCACATCTAAATATATTGGGCATGTGGGTTGTGGAGATGTTTCAATGATTAAGAGTACTGGCTGGAAAGTCTGAGAATCTTGAATCTCCAGCATACATGCAAATGCAGACATAGCCACTGTTCTTATAACTACTACATTAGTGGGAGGACAAGGGAGCATCCCAAGAGCTTTCAGGGGGTGTGAGTTTCCAGTTCAGTGAGAGACACTGTGTTAAGGCATTTTATAGTTAAGACACAGGAAGATGCCCAATGTATTGCTCTATGCATAGGCATAGCCTTCAAAGGCACATACACCTGCACATCCAAGTACATGTAACATAAAACACATAATACTCACACCCATTAAAAATACTGATCATCTATATAATTAATTTTTATGAAAAGTTTCAAAAAAGACCTCTGATCTAAGGCTGTAGGTACCTGATAATTTTAAACATCTGTAGATAAAGTTATGAAGCCACCCATGGGATGTCTATAAATTTCTAACCATATAGGGCTGATCTTGAATTATGGCTTCACCAAATATTTGCCCCATGATTAATGGAATTTATTCACTCCTTAAAATGGAAATTAAAAAAAAAACAGTTGTATAGGGCCAATTATTAACTTAACTTAGGACAGTATTTAGATATAATGGAAGCTAAGATGTATTTTTGGTGGTGTTTGTATTTTCAAAAGGAGGTTAATTGCTTTGTTTATCATGTTGTATGAGGACTATGATTAAAATAGGTTGAAGTCAGAAGGAAAAAGAATGCCACTTCTCATATAAATAACTGAAGTGAGACACAACTTCACTGTCATTATTTATGTAGTTTAGGGCCATGAAGGGATTCTAAGGTCCTATATTATTATACTGCTATTTTAGTCTAAACTGGTACACTAAGAAATTATCAATAACAAACATCTGGTTCTTGTAGTAGGTACATTACTTTAATCTTAGCTAAGAAAAAAAGGCTGTGGCTTTTAATCCTGACTCTGAATTAGACTTAACTGAGCCTCTTTAAATTTTATTAACATGCCAATATTTAAATTTGAACTGTTTATAGGCATGCATAGGTACTGGAGTTTATTTAACTCTGAAGATACTGACTATAGCCGGGGTTGTGAACCACCAAGGTAGAGAAAAGCCATCAACAGGGAACCTTAGCAGAAGTTCAGAGCAGGGCTAGCAGACTCCAACTATCACCAACACACATGTCCTCAGTCAGGCTTGCTTCTCACAGTGCTAGGATTTTCACTCAAATTCTGTTTAATTCTTATACATTTTAGTTTTTTACCTTTGTGCATGTCACATACCTTTAACTCAATTTCTTCACAGTCAAAATAATTTTTACTCTGTCATGTGTATACTTTAGCATTTATATGAAAAAATACCCCCTTTCTCCACTTTTCCAAAATAAAATCACAGAAACTTGGAGATTCTTCTATCATAATTTGACACCTGTAGGCATAAACAGACACACATGTGTGCTAGCATGCTCGTGTGTGTGTGTCTGTGTGCGCGCACAGACACACAGACACACAGACACACACGCATGCACGCGCGTGCACGGGCACGCGCGCACACACACATTTTTCTTGGCCTACAATAAGTTTATATTTCAATGAGCTCCTCAGACATTTAAAATAATGTAAGGCAGAAAGTCTTTAATAAATATAGCCTATTGAATCTTTTAGTCTAATAATACAATACTTCCACAGTATCCTCAAGGCAAAATATCCAAAGCTGAAACACTAAAGTTCAAGAAACATTTGTACATTTCAATTTATATTTTATATTAAACTCATATACTCACTAAGCTAAAGATTCCTCCAAACTATGTCCCATACTGCAATGTTTGGGATCATGTTCCCCTGTCATTGCATTTACAGAATATATTGTAAGTAGTGGTGCTGTGATGTTTGGGATCATGTTCCCCTGTCACTGCATTTATAGAATATAATGTAGGTAGTGGAGAAAGCCCCAAGTGAAGTCCTAAGTGGATATATGTTGTTGACATGAACTGGCCATGTCAAAGACCACAGAGCCTCAGATCCATGGATGATCGCAAAACTTTACTCCTGGGGTGAGGCTCAAAGTTATGCCAAAGCCTTCCTGTGGTCCAAGTGTGGATGTTAACAGCAGGTGCAGAAAATTTCCACTATATTTTTCCCCTCAGGCTATTTATAGTCTGAAGACTGCTTCTGAAGTGCTGAGGTTTCTCCAGCAGAGAGCCTAGACCACCCAACACCAGATTTCTGACTTGTGTCTC